>NC_090448.1:224922665-225547665 GCF_031143425.1 Pleurodeles waltl | reverse complement strand
CTCTTGCAGCTTTCTGCTTTCTCCCATTGTGGCACTTTTTGGTTTTTCTCTCCCTCCGTCTTTCCCATATGTGTCTTTTGCTCACAATAAATGCTTGAGGCAGTAAAAGAAGTGCCGGCCCTCAAAAATAAGTGCCGGTGCCCCATACCGGAAACAACAAGCATAAATTAAGCACTGCATGTCCCTCAGCAGAAGTAGTGGATCCACAAGGTATAGGGACGGGCTGATTGAGGGCAATTCACCAGTGCTTGTACAGATAGCCTGAAAACGCAACTTTGGTTCTTTGGTGCATTTTCAGGCTGACATTGATGGGAGGGAAGGAGCACGATATTCCATCAGGCTGGTACGGGTGCCAATCCACAGCAGCACAGCCCACTGTAGGGACTCATGGGGTCTATTAATGCTGGCCAATGGAAGCGAGGCAAGGTGTGAAGGAGGAGGGCAAGGTATGGGCCCACTATGTTTTTTTTTTTTTTTTTTACAAATAAGGAGAGGAGACTGCCTACTGGGGGCCTCATAACAATGTTCCAGGGAACAGAAGGAGCCTCACTGTGATGTTTTACAAATAATAAGAGAACATTGCCTGCTAGACGCCTGAGACCGGTAGCACAAGGGAGGGAAGCAGAGGAGAGCAAATCATGCCTGCTGCGGCATGTCAGCTCACCTTGTACCTGCAGACAAGAACGTCAATTCACCAAAAGGTATGGGATAGCGGAAGTGACATCACACACCATTTGACCTTTACGTTCACTCACACACACATGCTTACACATAAATACACGGTCACATATACAAACACTCACATAAATGTGCTCTTATATGCCTACATGCACACAACATACATTTAAAAGCTATTTGTTACTTACATCAGCTGTCAGGAAGTTTCATATTCCAGCTAATTGACTCAATTTTTTATTAGAATAATATGAATATTATTCACTGTTACTGTAATAAAAATATTGAAAAAACAAGGAAATTAGAGCTCCAAATGATGTCGATAAGGGCGAGTTGCTCCATTGTTCCTGGCTCTGATTTTGCCACCTCTGCTGGCCAGGGGTCACAATGACAGTGCCAGGGGTCACACGGGGCAAGCCAGGGGTCGCAGTACGGCCCCTAGCTACCCCTAAAGGATGTCAATGCCAGCAGAGAGAGACATATCATACTAAAGCATCTGTTATAATAACAAAAACTGAATAACCAGGTCTCACACCTGTTGCTTTGAGAAACATACAAAAAGCACATCTCATAACTGCTGCAGAGTGAATACAGAGGAATAGCAGATCAGTTCTGTGTTTTTATACCAAAAGCTGTGTTTACGATACTTTGTCCAGTGGAGTGTTATAAACACACTGAAATTGGAAAGCATTATGTGAAGAAAAGCAGGTGCAAGGTCTGTTTTTTCTCTCCTCCAGTGGATCCGATGGATTCTGCCTCTCTTGCAATCGGGCTGTAAGCACCATGCAAGCATCTCATGCACTTGCGACCCTCCAAACCAGAGGCATGTCACCCATTTACTTCAATTGACTCATTTCTTCTGAAAATCTTCCTCACCCTCCCAACAGTGTGGAATTCCATTGATTTGAATATGATACCACCCAGAATCCCTCAGCTTCAACCTTCGGGAGACTCAAAAGACTGAGAGGTTTGCGTTATCATATAACGTTCATAAGCTGTACTATTTTAGATGCCAGAACTGCATTTGTTTGTTTTATCAGTCATTTGGGGATAGGTTATATGGCACTGAAATACAGGAAGAAATCAATTCAGAAGTTTCAGTTTTTAGTTTACATTTCAAAGATGAAACATCATTGGCTTTTGTAAATTGTTTATCTTTTGTACTAGGGCCATGCTTCCTTCCCCACCATTGTTCTGACTGTAAAGTTTTTTTTTTTTGGGGGGGGGACAAGATAAAAACTTGGAAAAAAAGATGGAAGACTTCTGTTGTAGGCTGTTTTCAGCAGAAACTCTTAAAGAGTCAGGCAACTAGGGGAAAAAATTTAGCCACCTAACCCCAAACCCCCAGATCAAACGAATATTTTCCCATTTGGGCCCGAGTGGATGAAGACAATCATCTCAAAAGCCTGTAGATAAGGATATAAGACGAAATAAAGGGTCACAAAAATCTGGAATTTAGCTGGCCATGCTCGGAACACAAAATGTTTAAATGAGTCCAATGATCCACCTAAAAAGTGATTGTAAAGACCGGCAAGAATATTGAACAAACACAGTTACTGTTCTAGAAGAGCCATTTTTTTTTTTTGCAGTCCGATATGTTCAAACTCCAGGCTGTGAGGTGAAGATGACAAATTGAAAAAGTTGGTATGAGAGGACACTGCAGTGGAGAAGGGCACAAAGGAAGTTGTAATGGAGGAGCCACAACCAGACGGGAGGGTAGGAAACCATGGTTGTGTGTCCAATAAGCGACAATCAGGATTACTGATGCTGTCCCTAGATCCTACTCAGAACCCTTCAGAGAAGGTGAACGAGAGGGAAGGCATAATGAAGCTCTTGAGGCAAGATCAGGGACAGAGCATCATTCATCCATGGGCTTCCTAACAGGAGACCTCTGAACTAAACAGAAGCGTGTCCTCCCCAGCAACAAATAGAACCAAGCATGGCTGCCTCAAATGAGTTGTCACCAGCCTAAATGCTTCCAGGGAGTGAGATGAAAAGATAGGGCGGTGGGGACAACCTGAAGAAGCGATCCGCGGAAGCAGCATGCACGGGTAACCGGATCTGAGGCGACTTAAAGAAGTATGTCCAGGAGGCTGTATCTTAGGTTCTGGTGCCTTGGTAATGCTGAGGTAGGCCAGAATGCTGCTGCTATACAAGCTACTTATGAGTGTGAATTTTCTGGAAGGCTGAAAGGAGAAGAAAGGACAGGTGCTTGTTGCTCAATGTTGTAACTTCCATATGAGCTCCTGGTGTTGCTGCGGTTTCTTGAGGAAATAAGTCAACAATGAAAATCGTGACTGCAACAGGACAGTTCTGAGACACGATTCCTTAATTTCTGTACTTCTGGGCTGTATCTTTGTCAGTGGCTCGCTCCTTCCAGCACCTACTCACCTTGCATTGATTTGAGACCAACTGAATCTGTAACTGGTCCCCCACTCAATTGTGCCACATGTGGATACTGACTATCACCTGCCAGGTAGTCCAGTTATCTGGACAGCAAGACCTTGAATGGCTAGCCCTTCGCACTCTCCACTGTGTATTGTAGTTTGAGTGGGGGGTGTGGGATTTCTGTATTGAAAATGTAGCAATGCTTGCACAAAGTCATAGATTTCTCCTGTGTTGGGGCCACACATGTTTGAAACTAAAGTAGAGGGCATGTATACCACATCCTCCTCGGCACATTCTATCTTCCTATCTTGCACTACTACCTTTCTAGTGACGTTTGTAAACAGACTCTCTATGAACATTTTCCAGTCAGACTGAGTTTTTGAACAAGAGATTACAGCCTGTTCAATTGCTCACCCACTGACTACCGCGCCAAGGGTTCCTGTTGTTTAAATTTTTAGTGTTTAGCAGGTACACGCTTAAGAATGATTCTGATTATTTTTCAGGTGCAGCGAGCACTGCATTTTTTTTATGTGTCCTTATTTTAACTTCCCTAGGTCTCTCTACATGCACACAACAGACGTTCCTTTTTTTCAAACATATAATTATGAATGGACATGGAGCTCATTCAGTACAGTTGCTTGTGTTATTAACAACAAATGGCAACTCATTGATTGAAATAAATGCACATTCAAATAAGTATTCAACAAGGAAAATTATGGGTGCTCATACGCTGAAACACATCGTTGCCTTGATGTGTAAAGAAGGGTTCATAATGATGAACCCTTTCTAATAGCAATGAAACAAACCAGTGGAGCACACCAATAAGTCTAAATCTATACTTTATAAATAATGTAATGTCACAATAAATATGAGGATCATAATATGTTTAACTAGACAGTTATTTTAGTCCTCTCCTTTTCTAGAATAGTATGGAAAATCGACAACACTGACCAAAAGAACAAGACATAACACAAGAATATTTTTATCCAATCCAAGGATATAATCATACAAATAGAAGTTGTCATACAAAAACAATAAAAACAATTCTTAAACAAATACATATAAACATGTATACATCAAACATAGAACGAAGAAAGGAATGAAAAAGCGATCAGCCGACACGTGTTTCATCCTGAGCGGACTTCTTCAAGGCTGAGAAAATTACAACAAATAACAGTCAGTGTATAACAAACAAAACGTACAATTTTACACCAAGATACAATACATACCTAACATTCATTTAACCTATCCTATCCTAAGATCAATACATAAAAATTATTTGGTCAGAGAAATATCCCCAATATTATATCGACATCCTATTCAGGATGTACCTCAATTTGAAATTAGAAAAGAAACTACTCACGAGAAGAAGAGAACCATCACCAACATTTCCTTTCGTGTCAGAGTGTTGTGTACTAGCCAAAGATATACCATAAGAAAAGGCTCCCCATGTCACCAAAATATAACTCAATGGCAATCACCGCAATGATTGTACATTCCACATGCAAAACCCAAGTAAGCAAACATTTCTCTTTTGTGGATAGTAGAATATTTCATGTCCAATAAAAATATATACCTTTGATCCTTTACATGTCCGAAATGTTATGTTCATATCCCATCTATCATGTACTAGAAAGGAGAAAGATATCAATTTCATTATTCTCCTTTTGCTCCTCAAGTATATTCTTTAAATGTGTCACTTTGAAAGCCAAGAATAATACACAAAAGAGGTAAAACCATCAGAAACGAGGTTTGTAAAAGCTTCTTACCACCTTTGGCTGAAAATAAAGCAACTTGGCTTTCTAAAAAACCTGTGGGTTTCTATAGGTCTGGAAAATGCAATATGTGCAACATGGCACGGCACAAAACTTCTGAGTTTAGCTATAATGGCAGTGACAAATATAAAATCTCCACTTTCATCAATTGCAACACAAAATTTGTGGTATACATATTAGAATGCATATGTGGCCAGATATATGTGGGCAGTACAATCAGGCCCTTGAAGGAACGAATTCAGGAACATGTCAGAGCCCTAAGAAACCATGATACAGCATCACCAATAGTACGACATGTTAATGAAGAACATCCAGAAATTGAGGTCCCACTAGTAAAATACATGGGTATAAATCACATCCCAATGAGCGCTAGGGGGGGCAATAGAACATTGGATTTACGGAAAAATGAAGCAAAATGGATCATTAAACTAAGAACAATTGAAATGGGCATGAATTTGGATGATGAATTATACCATCCTTGGATTGGATAAAAATATTCTTGTGTTATGTCTTGTTCTTTTGGTCAGTGTTGTCGATTTTCCATATTATTCTAGAAAAGGAGAGGACTAAAATAACTGTCTAGTTAAACATATTATGATCCTCATATTTATTGTGACATTACATTATTTATAAAGTATAGATTTAGACTTATTGGTGTGCTCCACTGGTTTGTTTCACAGTTCCTTGTGTTACACCGTATACAAACCCTATACCTAGAGTAGTCACCTCACTCTAGGTCATCATTGACACAACTACCAGTCCTGTCTTTTTACATACAAATCATTCTTACCCAGTATGTTAGTTTAATTAGGTCAGTGTAAGAAAACCAAGATTACAACATCCAGAATACATTAGGTTGCCTCAAGAAATGGCAGCACTGTAGAAAATGTCTGATGACAAGGATTGGGGTGGTACCCTCTACCACTACCGCCTTCTAAAGCAGGGTGTCCATTGCATCTAGAAGGGCTGGATCCAGGTCACATTTCCAAGAAAACCACTTTGTGATTGAGCGATGTTTACATTGTATGTAAAAAGACTTAGGGGGTTATTACAACTTTGGAGGAGGTGTTAATCCGTCCCAAAAGTGACGGTAAAGTGACAGATATACCACCAGCCGTATTACGAGTTCCATAGGATATAATGGACTCGTAATACGGCTGGTGGTATATCCGTCACTTTAGGGACGGATTAACACCTCCTCCAAAGTTATAATAACCCCCCTAATGTGCATAACTTGACAATCTGGCATGTATCTAGTCCTCCTAGGCCTACGTTGGACGTTCCTGTCCTATGATAAGACTTGACTGGCTAACCTTGCAGTCATATTAGCAAAGGGGGTAACTAGGGGATGTTGTAATAAGCTGGGGTCGTTCACAAGGCGTGTTTCAGATGGTGTATTCTACATACCGACCTTTTTTCTATCCTTCTCTTCATTTTGTGATCCCACTGATGTAATAATCAGTTGCTTCTCAAAATGTGCATTCAATGGAGGTTTGAAAAGCTCCTAACATTACTATTTTCGGACCCATACGAGTACTTGCTAACCAGGGACATAACACAGGACCCTGTTTCCCCTCCACTGTTGAGGAGGGAACCCAAACCCTTCAGGGGGACCTCCCAGACCCTTAGGGGGACCCATTCATCCTAAAACCAATTAATATTTGGGACATATGGAAGACTTGAGGGACACTCCTCCTATTCCTAGGGTGGGGTCATCATTTGGCTTTACACCACTGCTGCTTAAGTTGGGATGAGGCCTGTGAGGGACACCAGACCTCAATTCCTGCATTCTCATTCCGTATATGTGGGACTTTTCAGCCAATTTTTGTCCACTAAACGGACCTGGGCTAATGTAGGAGGCTGGACTGGCTTGTAGTGAGTACCAAGGGGTACTTGCACCTTGCACCAGGCCCAGTTATCCCTTATTAGTGTATAGGGTGTCTAGCAGCTTAGGCTGATAGATAATGGTAGCTTAGCAGAGCAGCTTAGGCTGAACTAGGAGACGTGTGAAGCTACTACAGTACCACCTAGTGTCATATGCACAATATCATAAGAAAACACAATACACAGTTATACTAAAAATAAAGGTACTTTATTTTTATGACAATATGCCAAAGTATCTTAGAGTGTATCCTCATTGAGAGGATAGGAAATATACACAAGATATATATACACAATAGCAAAAATATGCAGTATAGTCTTAGAAAACAGTGCAAACAATGTATAGTTACAATAGGATGCAATGGGGAAACATAGGGATAGGGGCAACACAAACCATATACTCCAAAAGTGGAATGCGAACCACGAATGGACCCCAAACCTATGTGACCTTGTAGAGGGTCGCTGGGACTATTAGAAAATAGTGAGAGTTAGAAAAATAACCCTCCCCAAGACCCTGAAAAGTGAGTGCAAAGTGCACTAAAGTTCCCCTAAGGACAAAGTAGTTGTGTTAGAGGAATAATGCCGGAAAGACACAAACCAGCAATGCAACAACTGTGGATTTCCAATCTAGGGTACCTGTGGAACAAGGGGACCAAGTCCAAAAGTCACAAGCAAGTCGGAGATGGGCAGATGCCCAGGAAATGCCAGCTGCGGGTGCAAAGAAGCTTCGACTGGACAGAAGAAGCTGAGGTTTCTGCAGGAACGAAAAGGGCTAGAGACTTCCCCTTTGGTGGACGGATCCCTCTCGCCTTGGAGAGTCGTGCAGAAGTGTTTTCCTGCCGAAGGAACGCCAACAAGCCTTGCTAGCTGCAAATCGTGCGTTTGGCGTTTTTGGACGCTGCTGGGGCCCAGGAGGGACCAGGAGGTCGCAAATTGGACCTGAAGAGAGAGGGGACGTCGAGCAAGACAAAGAGCCCTCACTGAAGCAGGTAGCACCCGGAGAAGTGCCAGAAACAGGCACTACGAGGATGCGTGAAACGGTGCTTGCCGAAGTTGCACAAAGGAGTCCCACGTCGCCGGAGACCAACTTAGAAAGTCGTGCAATGCAGGTTAGAGTGCCGTGGACCCAGGCTTGGCTGTGCACAAAGGATTTCCGCCGGAAGTGCACAGGGGCCGGAGTAGCTGCAAAGTCGCGGTTCCCAGCAATGCAGCCCAGCGAGGTGAGGCAAGGACTTACCTCCACCAAACTTGGACTGAAGAGTCACTGGACTGTGAGGGTCACTTGGACAGAGTCGCTGGATTCGAGGGACCTCGCTCGTCGTGCTGAGAGGAGACCCAAGGGACCGGTAATGCAGCTTTTTGGTGCCTGCGGTTGCAGGGGGAAGATTCCGTCGACCCACGGGAGATTTCTTCGGAGCTTCTGGTGCAGAGAGGAGGCAGACTACCCCCACAGCATGCACAAGCAGGAAAACAGTCGAGAAGGCGGCAGGATCAGCGTTACAGAGTTGCAGTAGTCGTCTTTGCTACTATGTTGCAGGTTTGCAGGCTTCCAGCGCGGTCAGCAGTCGATTCCTTATCAGAAGGTGAAGAGAGAGATGCAGAGGAACTCGGATGAGCTCTTGCATTCGTTATCCAAAGTTTCCCCAGAGACAGAGACCCTAAATAGCCAGAAAAGAGGGTTTGGCTACTTAGGAGAGAGGATAGGCTAGCAACACCTGAAGGAGCCTATCAGAAGGAGTCTCTGACGTCACCTGGTGGCACTGGCCACTCAGAGCAGTCCAGTGTGCCAGCAGCACCTCTGTTTCCAAGATGGCAGAGGTCTGGAGCACACTGGAGGAGCTCTGGACACCTCCCAGGGGAGGTGCAGGTCAGGGGAGTGGTCACTCCCCTTTCCTTTGTCCAGTTTCGCGCCAGAGCAGGGCTAAGGGGTCCCTGAACCGGTGTAGACTGGCTTATGCAGAATTGGGCACCTCTGTGCCCAAGAAAGCATTTCCAGAGGCTGGGGGAGGCTACTCCTCCCCTGCCTTCACACCATTTTCCAAAGGGAGAGGGTGTCACACCCTCTCTCAGAGGAAGTTCTTTGTTCTGCCATCCTGGGCCAGGCCTGGCTGGACCCCAGGAGGGCAGATGCCTGTCTGAGGGGTTGGCAGCAGCAGCAGCTGCAGTGAAACCCCAGGAAGGGCAGTTTGGCAGTACCAGGGTCTGTGCTACAGACCACTGGGACCATGGGATTGTGCCAACTATGCCAGGATGGCATAGAGGGGGCAATTCCATGATCATAGACATGTTACATGGCCATATTCGGAGTACCATTGTGAAGCTACATATAGGTAGTGACCTATATGTAGTGCACGCGTGTAATGGTGTCCCCGCACTCACAAAGTTCAGGGACTTGGCCCTGAACAATGTGGGGGCACCTTGGCTAGTGCCAGGGTGCCCTCACACTAAGTAACTTTGCACCTAACCTTTACCAGGTAAAGGTTAGACATATAGGTGACTTATAAGTTACTTAAGTGCAGTGTAAAATGGCTGTGAAATAACGTGGACGTTATTTCACTCAGGCTGCAGTGGCAGGCCTGTGTAAGAATTGTCAGAGCTCCCTATGGGTGGCAAAAGAAATGCTGCAGCCCATAGGGATCTCCTGGAACCCCAATACCCTGGGTACCTCAGTACCATATACTAGGGAATTATAAGGGTGTTCCAGTAAGCCAATGTAAATTGGTAAAAATGGTCACTAGCCTGTTAGTGACAATTTGGAAGTAATGAGAGAGCATAACCACTGAGGTTCTGGATAGCAGAGCCTCAGTGAGACAGTTAGGCACCACACAGGGAACATATACATGCACACCTATGAGCACTGGGGCCCTGTGTGACAGGGTCCCAGTGACACATACATATAGGCCACAAACCTATGAGCACTGGGGTCCTGACCAGCAGGATCCCAGTGACACATAACAACCATGCTGAAAACATAGGGCCTGATTCTAACTTTGGAGGACGGTGTTAAACCGTCCCAAAAGTGGCGGATATACCACCTACCGTATTACGAGTCCATTATATCCTATGGAACTCGTAATACGGTAGGTGGTATATCCGCCACTTTTGGGACGGTTTAACACCGTCCTCCAAAGTTAGAATCAGGCCCATAGTGTTTTCACTATGAGCACTGGGGCCTGGCTATCAGGATCCCAGTGAGACAGTGAAAACATTGACAAACACCCTGACATACACTCACAAACAGGCCAAAAGTGGGGGTAACAAGGCTAGAAAGAGGCTACTTTCTCACACAACCCCCCCCCAAACGAAGGACAATAAGGCTAACCTTGGCCAGTTGAGACTTTATTGTCTAAGTGGTGATAAGTAGAGAGTAGCTCTGCAATAGACTGGTTACTCCCTTTATCATCCACTATATGGTTACTTCCCTGTGGGGATGTAAACCACCCTGTTTGAAGTTTTTTAGCTAGGCAACAATGTGAAGATGTATTTTCAGAGTTTCTATCAGTAAGTTTTAGTTTAGAGCAGTGGGAATTGTCCACTGAACCTATTTGTAGTGATGGAAATGCCAGACAGGGATGCTGTCTCAGTAAAGCCATAGCTGGGCAAAAACTTTGTCCATATGGCTGGAAGAGAGAACAGGGATGCTGTTTCTCTTGGGTTGGAGCAGGGCAGGGATGCTGTCCTATCAGCTCCACACTAGGGCAGGGATGCTGTCCTAAGTGTTGTGAGGCAGTGCAGGGTTTCTGCACTAAAGTTTCTCTGGGAGGGTTGGAGGGATGCTCCATGTTAACTAAAATGGTGCTCTTTTTCTCACCAATGTTAGTTATCCCACAGAGAGGTACTTCCACCTCAGGGAGTACAGTTTTGCCAACTGATGATTCCCTTGGAACAGGTGCCACCCCAGGAGAGGTTTCTCCCACCACAGGAATGGTATCCTGAATGGTAGGGTGGTTAGGGGATACTGTGATACCCTTTTTACCTGTTGATGGAGAGGGATCCTGAGTTTTCAGGCCTTCTCTCCTTTGCTTTTTCATTTCAGTAGAAATGAGAGGGAACAATTCCTCTGGGATGCCCAGCATGGCTGCATGGGCATAAAACTCTACATCAGCCCATCCTGAGGCCTCTAGGTCATTACCTAAGAGACAGTCTACAGGTAAGCTAGGTGATACCACCACCTGCTTAGGGCCAGTAACTCCACCCCAACTAAACTGAATTATAGCTAAGGGAAGAAACTTAGTGGAGTTATGGACATCAATAATCTTATACTGTTGTCCAATGATGTGTTGTTCAGGAGCCACAAGGTTTTCAGTCACCAAAGTGAAACTGGCACCTGTGTCCCTGTAGGCCAAGGCCTCAACACCATTTATTGAAACTGTCTGCCTGTACTTATCCATTGTAAGGGGACAAGCAGCCAGTGTGGCAAGGCCAATGCCACTAGGTGTGACAGAAACTGTCTTGGGACTGATTACATCAGTTTCCACTATGGACCCATAAGTGAACCCAACTACACCCTTTGCTTGACTGTTGCCAGCAGTCCCACCACTAGTACCACTACTGCTAGGGGCACTAGAGCTTGATGTATTAGTGGTGGTAGGCTCGGGGGGTTTACCTGGACAGGACTTATCCCCTGGCCTATGGCCTCTGTTTTTACACACAAAGCACCAAGGCTTTTTAATGTGTGCAGGTTGGGAAGAAGAGGAAGAATTTGTTTTATCCCCACCCTCTGAAGAGTGTTTAAGATTTGAAGTGGGATCTTTGGTTTTACCCTTATCCCAATGCTTATCTTGAGATTTTTCACCATCTTTCTTCTTATTGCCATCTTTGTCACCCCCTGTATGAACTTTTCTGTTCACCCTTGTTCTGACCCATTTGTCTGCCTTCTTTCCCAATTCTTGGGGAGAGGTCAGATCAGAGTCTACCAGGTACTGGTGCAACAAATCAGACACACAATTATTAAGTATATGCTCTCTCAGGATTGTGTTATACAGGCTTTCATAATCAGTAACTTTACTGCCATGTAACCACCCCTCCAAGGCCTTCACTGAATGGTCAATGAAATCAACCCAGTCTTGTGAAGACTCCTTTTTGGTCTCTCTGAACTTTATCCTGTACTGTTCAGTGGTTAAGCCATAACCATCCAGGAGTGCATTCTTAAGAACTTGGAAATTATTAGCATCATTTTCTTTCACAGTAAGGAGCCTATCCCTACCTTTTCCACTAAATGATAGCCATAGGATAGCAGCCCACTGCCTTTGAGGGACATCCTGTACAACACAGGCCCTCTCAAGTGCAGCAAACCACTTGTTAATGTCACCCCCCTCCTTATAAGGGGGAACTATCTTGTGCAGATTCCTGGAATCATGCTCTTTTGCAGGATGACTATGGGGAATACTGCTGCTGCCACCATGGGTATCTAAACCCAACTTCTGTCTTTCCTTCTCTAATTCAAAAGACTGTCTATCCAAATCCAGCTGTTGCTTTTTAAGCTTCAGTCTGGTTTGTTCCACCCTCAACTTATTGAGTTCCCTCTCTAACATTCTGTCATCAGGGTTGGTGGGAGGGACATTTCTAGAAACAGAGCTATGATGGGAATGAACAGAAGGAGACCTGTCCCTTACAGAAGCCACCCTAACAGCTTGGTTTACAGAAACATTACTACCAGTATGGTGAGAATAAATGCTTTTGCTATGATGTGAGACAACACTATTTATTTGGTGTGGCTCATCATCATTACCATCTATGCTAGATTGTCTAGTAATGGGCAGGCTAGGAAGTTTCTTTCCTGAATCTTTTCCTGGGGGAGTCCCTGAATCAGATTGGGAACTATTAGGTACTTTTTCAACAGATGGGGCACCTATGGCCTTATCCTGTTCTCTAAGCATGTTAAGTAACAGTTCCAAGGAAGGATTCTTCCCTACACTCAAACCTCTCTCTATACAGAGACTCCTTGCTCTTTTCCAGCTAAGGTTGTCATATGCAAGTTTGGACAGATCAACACTTTGGCCTGTGCCAGACATTTTTAGAGAGAGTTAAAGTGATAGAAAAAGAGAAAAAAGTTTTCAGAACTTTTTGGAAAGACAGAAAAAACTTTTTAAACTTTTAAGAACTTTTTGAAAGTTTAGAAGTACTTTTCAGCACTTAGAAAAGAGTGAAAAGAGGAAATGCAAAACTTTTTGGCTATGTGTATATACACTGACCTTGTTTTGTATATTTTTCTCTTATGAAAAGTACAATGACAAGAGTGGTAAGTAGTCTCAAGCACTTATCCCACCACTGCACAACCAATGTAGGAGGCTGGACTGGCTTGTAGTGAGTACCAAGGGGTACTTGCACCTTGCACCAAGCCCAGTTATCCCTTATTAGTGTATAGGGTGTCTAGCAGCTTAGGCTGATAGATAATGGTAGCTTAGCAGAGCAGCTTAGGCTGAACTAGGAGACGTGTGAAGCTACTACAGTACCACCTAGTGTCATATGCACAATATCATAAGAAAACACAATACACAGTTATACTAAAAATAAAGGTACTTTATTTTTATGACAATATGCCAAAGTATCTTAGAGTGTATCCTCAGTGAGAGGATAGGAAATATACACAAGATATATATACACAATAGCAAAAATATGCAGTATAGTCTTAGAAAACAGTGCAAACAATGTATAGTTACAATAGGATGCAATGGGGAAACATAGGGATAGGGGCAACACAAACCATATACTCCAAAAGTGGAATGCGAACCACGAATGGACCCCAAACCTATGTGAGCTTGTAGAGGGTCGCTGGGACTATTAGAAAATAGTGAGAGTTAGAAAAATAACCCTCCCCAAGACCCTGAAAAGTGAGTGCAAAGTGCACTAAAGTTCCCCTAAGGACAAAGTAGTCGTGTTAGAGGAATAATGCCGGAAAGACACAAACCAGCAATGCAACAACTGTGGATTTCCAATCTAGGGTACCTGTGGAACAAGGGGACCAAGTCCAAAAGTCACAAGCAAGTCGGAGATGGGCAGATGCCCAGGAAATGCCAGCTGCGGGTGCAAAGAAGCTTCGACTGGACAGAAGAAGCTGAGGTTTCTGCAGGAACGAAAAGGGCTAGAGACTTCCCCTTTGGTGGACGGATCCCTCTCGCCTTGGAGAGTCGTGCAGAAGTGTTTTCCCGCCGAAAGAACACCAACAAGCCTTGCTAGCTGCAAATCGTGCGTTTGGCGTTTTTGGACGCTGCTGGGGCCCAGGAGGGACCAGGAGGTCGCAAATTGGACCTGAAGAGAGAGGGGACGTCGAGCAAGACAAAGAGCCCTCACTGAAGCAGGTAGCACCCGGAGAAGTGCCAGAAACAGGCACTACGAGGATGCGTGAAACGGTGCTCGCCGAAGTTGCACAAAGGAGTCCCACGTCGCCGGAGACCAACTTAGAAAGTCGTGCAATGCAGGTTAGAGTGCCGTGGACCCAGGCTTGGCTGTGCACAAAGGATTTCCGCCGGAAGTGCACAGGGGCCGGAGTAGCTGCAAAGTCGCGGTTCCCAGCAATGCAGCCCAGCGAGGTGAGGCAAGGACTTACCTCCACCAAACTTGGACTGAAGAGTCACTGGACTGTGAGGGTCACTTGGACAGAGTCGCTGGATTCGAGGGACCTCGCTCGTCGTGCTGAGAGGAGACCCAAGGGACCGGTAATGCAGCTTTTTGGTGCCTGCGGTTGCAGGGGGAAGATTCCGTCGACCCACGGGAGATTTCTTCGGAGCTTCTGGTGCAGAGAGGAGGCAGACTACCCCCACAGCATGCACAAGCAGGAAAACAGTCGAGAAGGCGGCAGGATCAGCGTTACAGAGTTGCAGTAGTCGTCTTTGCTACTATGTTGCAGGTTTGCAGGCTTCCAGCGCGGTCAGCAGTCGATTCCTTATCAGAAGGTGAAGAGAGAGATGCAGAGGAACTCGGATGAGCTCTTGCATTCGTTATCCAAAGTTTCCCCAGAGACAGAGACCCTAAATAGCCAGAAAAGAGGGTTTGGCTACTTAGGAGAGAGGATAGGCTAGCAACACCTGAAGGAGCCTATCAGAAGGAGTCTCTGACGTCACCTGGTGGCACTGGCCACTCAGAGCAGTCCAGTGTGCCAGCAGCACCTCTGTTTCCAAGATGGCAGAGGTCTGGAGCACACTGGAGGAGCTCTGGACACCTCCCAGGGGAGGTGCAGGTCAGGGGAGTGGTCACTCCCCTTTCCTTTGTCCAGTTTCGCGCCAGAGCAGGGCTAAGGGGTCCCTGAACCGGTGTAGACTGGCTTATGCAGAATTGGGCACCTCTGTGCCCAAGAAAGCATTTCCAGAGGCTGGGGGAGGCTACTCCTCCCCTGCCTTCACACCATTTTCCAAAGGGAGAGGGTGTCACACCCTCTCTCAGAGGAAGTTCTTTGTTCTGCCATCCTGGGCCAGGCCTGGCTGGACCCCAGGAGGGCAGATGCCTGTCTGAGGGGTTGGCAGCAGCAGCAGCTGCAGTGAAACCCCAGGAAGGGCAGTTTGGCAGTACCAGGGTCTGTGCTACAGACCACTGGGACCATGGGATTGTGCCAACTATGCCAGGATGGCATAGAGGGGGCAATTCCATGATCATAGACATGTTACATGGCCATATTCGGAGTTACCATTGTGAAGCTACATATAGGTAGTGACCTATATGTAGTGCACGCGTGTAATGGTGTCCCCGCACTCACAAAGTTCAGGGAATTGGCCCTGAACAATGTGGGGGCACCTTGGCTAGTGCCAGGGTGCCCTCACACTAAGTAACTTTGCACCTAACCTTTACCAGGTAAAGGTTAGACATATAGGTGACTTATAAGTTACTTAAGTGCAGTGTAAAATGGCTGTGAAATAACGTGGACGTTATTTCACTCAGGCTGCAGTGGCAGGCCTGTGTAAGAATTGTCAGAGCTCCCTATGGGTGGCAAAAGAAATGCTGCAGCCCCTAGGGATCTCCTGGAACCCCAATACCCTGGGTACCTCAGTACCATATACTAGGGAATTATAAGGGTGTTCCAGTAAGCCAATGTAAATTGGTAAAAATGGTCACTAGCCTGTTAGTGACAATTTGGAAGTAATGAGAGAGCATAACCACTGAGGTTCTGGATAGCAGAGCCTCAGTGAGACAGTTAGGCACCACACAGGGAACATATACATGCACACCTATGAGCACTGGGGCCCTGTGTGACAGGGTCCCAGTGACACATACATATAGGCCACAAACCTATGAGCACTGGGGTCCTGACCAGCAGGATCCCAGTGACACATAACAACCATACTGAAAACATAGTGTTTTCACTATGAGCACTGGGGCCTGGCTATCAGGATCCCAGTGAGACAGTGAAAACAGTGACAAACACCCTGACATACACTCACAAACAGGCCAAAAGTGGGGGTAACAAGGCTAGAAAGAGGCTACTTTCTCACAGCTAATATGAGAAATAATATGCTCACATGTTTGGAATAACATGGGGGTGGAAGCTGCTGTCAGCTGTCCCAAGGCCACCTGCTGGTATTCGTACAGTGGAAGCTGCTCTACATTTACTGCTTTCACTTTGCGAATCGGTTGCCCCCAGGGTTGGGCTCCAGTAACCTCTAGATGGTTTGCGACCAAGTGCAAAATGTGCTTTATACATTGCGACCAGTGATTTTGCGAATCGTAGGCTTTGAGCCTGCAAGATCACTTCTTGCGCAATTGTTACCTTATTGTAGTGCAACACTATGTCACGTTGTGGGACACCAGGACTGAAAGAAAGTACCACAAACAAATATTGCCCAGGAAACAGTGACTGCCCATGGACCATGTTGGCATATCTGTCAATCTGTTGACTCCAAAATGAGGGTAAAATCAGACGTTTAATTGGGAGACCACATCAAGGTATTTTGCAGGGTGATACTGATATGTTTCACAATCGGATGGCCGTACTGAGACATTTTGTTTGTAAGGCGGGATGATACGAGTACATTCAGGGTACAGCCGCCAAACGAGAGTGAGTTGAATGTGTGTGATAGGACTCAGGGTCTGTATAAACATAAACCTTGAATTCGAAATTATTAGCGTGTTCTTAGGTATGTTGATATCTAGAGGGTTCATATGTTCCAGTTTACTGCCTATCGCCCGAGGAGTACCAGCCGCGCAGCTGACGGCGGCTGAGGGACCCATCTTCTGGCTGCCGGACGTGTCCTTCCATCTCACGTCCTCTGGGAACTGATGCGCCCTTTTCCCACGGTTCGTCCGCCCATCCCACCACCCCGCTCGGGGTCCAGGCTCCGTTTCCGGTGAGCTGGGCGGCCGGTTGTGACGCCGGGCTCCTCCCTCTTCTCTCGGTGAACGGCAAAGAGCCGGAGCAGCGGCGCCGCAGCTGCATCAGGTGGGTGCGCGGCGGCACAGAAGCGAGTTGAGGGACCGCCCTCCGCCCCGGGGAGGCCGCTTTGGTCCGCGAGGCTTCGGCAGCCCTGGGAGAGGCACAGTACCTCGAGACAGAGCGGGGGAGGCTAAGCGCAGGCTGCAGCAGCAGTCGGATCTGGTAGGGGGCGCAGCGGAGCCACACGGGAGGGAGGACAGAGGCAGGGTTTTATCATGCCATTGTTGAGCGGAGGATTTAATAACTGATTTCTAATGAGTGACACTTTCTGAGTTTACACCGACAGATTCTAATTTCAGAGGAATATACTGGCAGCGTACGGGACAGTGCGAGCAAGCAGTTTGCTTTCCGAAGGAGCTGTGGATGCGCTCCCACTAAGTAATCATCAATCTGCTTTAAGCGGGTTAAAATAAAGTGTAGGGGCTCTAAAAAGTGCACCTAAGGGCGTTGTGTCAATACGTAAACTACATTTCTATGGGACCCATAGGGTGCCACTTGACAGCTATTTTGGTTCCTCTCTGAGCTTTTTTTGTTGTTGTATCCAGATATATAACACTGCAACTGGCATGCACATACAACCAGCCAGGACCGTTGAATAGTTGGTAGCTGTTTGAGATAGATGAGCAGCTCAACGGTTTTGTTGTAAATGATTAAGACTGAACATGTTTCAATTAGGAAATTACGATACTGTAAATTAAACATTAGAGGCCTGTTCAATGGATAGTGTTTTTTAGTGTAACAACCTGATTCTGTTATGTTCATTCCGTGTCCATATCTCGTCCATCTGCATATTTCAAAGACCACCTCTCTCCTCTTTACCGCCCTCTTTTCACTCTCTCTGCTTAAGGCACTTTCTCTTCTCTCCTTGACTTCACTCCCCCAACACACTACACACCCACTCATCTGTAAACACTGCATTTTCTTTTACTTTCACTTTGTAAATATTTTGGCTGTGCACCTCCTTCAAACACATTTGGACAGAATTACAGTTGCAACGGCACACGTAACAACTACCCTGTACACTCTGCAGCGAGGCCAAGGATTGGATGATCATGTATTCGGAACACCTTTGACCCACTTAAAGGCACTGTGAGAAACTGACACTACCTTCAGCCTCAGCTCCACCACTCTCAGTAGTGGCACCTGGAGGCAAATTATTTCACAGTATATAACAGTAAAATGCTACGTAGAGAAATAAAATACAGAAGCACAACATCCTAGAAATAGCAAACACACTTGGGTAATGCAAGATTAAGTAAAACGTGAAATATAAACACGGATTACCTCACATTTTTTACATTCATTTTTCAGAAACTGGATCTATTTTTGTGGAAGTAAAGTTACGGACAGGAACATAGGGCCCGAGAGGCACCCATTTCGATGTTTGTTTTTTTATTATTACTGAGTCTGAGACCCATAGGAGCTCTACCCACTAAAAACCTTGTATAGAATAGCTCATCCGTACCACCAATTTGGCTAGAACTCCAAAATAATAAAGCACATTGGCAGTCCTGCCAATTGCCACGCATGTCGCGTTAGGGTAACGCAGTTTGAGTTTCTGCATTAATTCGTGATGGATAGTTTGTCACGCACACAAGATGAAGAGAAAACTAATGCAGATATCTCGAATTCTTTGCCTTGTTTTGAATGGCGCTACTCTTTTCAGTTAGCTGCCAGACAGTGATACCTAGTGGCCACCAGCTCCTTGGTCAAAACAGCCATAATGGCGCTCCTGACACATGGACAAGCTTACAAAGGCACCTGAGAAGAGCCGCTCTTACCCGACCAGGCCTGTTCCATAGCTATGTTGCAACTGCTGGTAAGAGTATTGGGGCCAAGTAAATGGACAGCCTTAACACTAGCTGACTGTAGTGCTGTAGTGAATGAGTGGCAACATAATTTAAATACCTTCTCACTGCCTTGCTTGCTACAAACTAGTTAGTGTCACTAGTACCTTCTCCGATTCTTATTTAATTTACTTTTAGCGTGTCATGATCATGGGCCTAAGTAAACTGGCCACTAGGTTAGTGCCCTTCCATTTCCGGTGCTTTGCAGCAGTATTAAGATCTTTTTGGAGTTTCTCGTTGCTCAAATGGTTGTAATTTTTTATATTGATATGTTTCCCTCGTGTTCGTTGCTTGATTTTGTTCAAGAGAAAGTGTCACTTATAGTCGTTTTGATGTAACTCATAATGACACTGAAATTATGAAATTGTCACACATATGCAATCTGAAATCTTGATAGCTATGCATTGGTTAGCCTGGTTACACCTCCAGCACATGTTGAATCACATGCATAAATGTGTCTTCTATTAAGAACACAAACTGCACATGCACAATCGTGACTAGTAAATAAACCGATTATGACTGGTTTGGTTAATGCGCCACCATGGACTCTATCGCTCCTACAGCGAAATTTGTCAAAGTGAATATTATGATGTCAACAAAAGGGCCTTTCAATCTACAGCAGTTATTTCATGTTTTCATATATGGTGAGAACAGCAAACCTTTTCTGTGTGCGCTCACTGCATCATTTCTTCAGTTTACATTTCCGGAGAGGAAAGCATACAATTCCACCCCTTAAATGGTGCACTGCTTTAAACTATTTGCATGTCAAGATATTTCAATGCTTATGTTTTTTAGCGTAAATGACTCCCTTGACAAAAACAGTTGAAGTCTGTAGTTGAGTTAGGTTTTAGGCTCAATCCTTCGATTTACTCTTTTCATTTTTACAATAAGGACTGCAAGCAGAGTGCCAGTGGTCCAAAGAGCATGGGAGGGATGCAGATACATCTGAACAAAGAAGGCGAAACATCCGCTGGTCTAAGATTACTTTTGTGGTTCCAAATCTGGAAGCCATCATTTAAACAAAATGTAACTTATAGAAGTCTGTAACTGGCGGGTTAATAGTATTGGGGCTTTTTCTGGACATGAAAGGCACTGCCGAAAGCCTGGTTAGCAAAACTGTGCCAGCGCTTAGCTCACACCTATTGTGATATTTCACAAGGCCAGACACAGACCCTTCTTCATACGGCTCCCACACAGCAACCAGTTGAAGTGGAGTTGTTATCACATCTACACATATGCTAAAGCTTACCAGGGCAGTACCAGCAGTTCTGTGTTGCACTGTGTACGTTAGCATGCCTGCACCATCACTTTTTAGCCGAGAAGTTGTGTCCCTCTCTGCAACGGGCCACAACTTCAGTAGGACCACAAGACGCATCTTCACCAGTTTGCATCACTTTGGGAGACCTGTACTGGCCTTAACTTTACCTGGGTTGTACCGGTATTTAACCATATTGCAAGAACAGAAAAATCACCAACATTTCTGTGCCCATCTACAGTTCGTTGATCGGGTAGCACAAGCATGTCGATTAATCCTGCAACTGTGCTGTACAGTGACAACAGTACCTGCAGTCACTACCCGAGCTTATTACTTTAATGGCACTTTCCACCCACAATTCACTACTAGTTTGGCCCAGCACTATGTGTTATTCTAAGCCCATCCTCATTTTTTTTTTGACAGGACACGATCAACACTTAGCTGGCTCCCAGGATTTGTGTGCCGCAGTACACCGCCTCGAGTTCCTGCTGGTGTACTTTGGCGGGACATGACCGGACTCAGTTTCTGGTACTGTGGTGCTTTGTCACCCGTACCGTACCGTACCTCTTTCCCTAGTAGTATAGGTCGTTCACAGTAGGAAGATGTCATAGCACAGAAGCTCTACTTCCGTGCTACATTTCAAACACACTTTAAGGAACACGTAAGTTCTGCCTGGGTTGCACGTGCTTTGCTTATCCGAGAAGCAGATGCAGCTCTTTGAGGCATGATGTTGAACCGATGGACATTAATTTTTAAACATATCTGTTGCGGTAGCATTGTTGACTACTCCTTGTAACCTGTGCGTACTTGTACCATTGTGTATCTATTTTAATCTACAACAGTTAAACATTTTTCAAACTAAATGACAAAATATGTCCCAAACCAATTAGGGAAACGCGATCTACTCTCAACTTAAATTTGTGAGGCCTGCTTGCAGGGCCGCCCCCTGAAAACCGAGGAACTGATTGTCAGCTGGTAACGCCCAGCCTCACAGCCTCTCTCTGCACCTCGTCCAAAAAATCCGATTTTCTTATTTTAGCCTTTGTAAAGGAAATACTCCGTTTTAAGTATTTGGATAGGATTTAAATCAGAAACCATACATTGTACCGTTGTACTGAAGTATGATAGTTTTTAATGAACAATGCAGTGTATAATGTTCGTTAATTTCACAATAAACTTTAAATTGATTTTCGTCCTGTCGTGTCCAATCGTTTTTTCTTCCTGCCCATGGAAATGTACCAATCTGGTGCGCACACTCGAGCGTGGGTACGTGACACCTGAAGGCTCTGGACGTCCAGGCCAGGCTTGCAAGGCAGATCTGAACACTCAGTGCGCAGAGGTGGGCAAGGATCTATGCCTTGAAACATTCATACTACTGCACAGAGTGTAGAAATCCTAACCAACTTCCAGTTTGTTACAGCGAGGTACCATACTGTAGTGAATGAGTGGCAAAATAAATTCAATACCAAACGGAAAAAAGGCTTTAAGTTTCCATTCCATCTTGTTTTGTGTCCTGTGATGATTTTTGTGGTGTTTCCATTTTCGCGCAGTATCCCTTTGTCTGTTTGTGAATGCGGCCTCATCAGATGACATCCACTTGGTAATCCCCAGTGGTCCAACACAGAAGAACTTTTTTCTAAAACTTTCTTGTAAGTGAAATCCTTTCGTGTTTTGTTTTTCTCTTCCTTCCTTTCCTTTTCTTTTCCTTCTCCCTTTCTCTGCCTTTATAAACATTGAGATAGGCTGAATGTAATTGTGTTTTAGCGTTGATTGTGATGGGGCTTTCGTGTCTCCCTTTATGGGCCACGCATGTTTTTTTTTCTGTATTAGTTGGATGCTGTTTAGTTTGTAAATGGAAAATAAATAACATTGTTTTCTGTTTCTAGTTGCTCTCTTCATCCTTCTTTTTACTCTTTTTCTCAATTGTTTTCAGAAGGATAGTTAGGATTACGTAACACATGGATGTCTGTGTGTAATGTATAAGCGGCATTTTGTTTTTTTTGATGTGTTGATTCTGCTGGGTACCCTAGCCCACTGCGGCAGTAACAAGCAGGGTACACTCCAGTGTTGTTTCATGTCTTGTTAGTGATGCAAAATCTGGATTTTGTAACGTTAGGGAGCTGATCTGTATTACCGTTGCCAATTTCGGAAATAAATGATTATTTGGCTATATTATTTCTAAGGCCAGCTTAACCCAACACTCTTGTGGTTCTACAGGGAGCAGCTTGAAGACTGTTGGTGTGCACAGCCATTGCTGAGAAAGGTTCCCCAAGCTGTAGAAGTTTATCCTTGGAATGAATTGAGAGAGGCAAACATTTCCAGACAGTTCTCATTTTATAGAAAAGGCACAACCACTTATTTGAGCACGTCAAGCTTTAGGGGCGACCAGAAGGGACAAGGAAGAGGAACAGAGAATAGAAGGTGGCTTGTAAGGAGTAAATGTGTTGTCCAGATAGCAGTGGCAAACGTGGCTGCTTACTGTCTGAAATGGCGAGACGAAGTTAAATATACTTCTTTCTTTTCCACAACAAGCCACAGCAATTTTTCAAGATGCGATTACTTTAAGAATGACAGAAGAGTCGTATGAGAAGATGTGGAGCAGAAGTTTGGATAATTTGCAAATGTGTGATGAAGTACTTCGAGAGGCAGATATAAAAAAAGCATTGCAACCGTAAATCCTCAAAATAATGACAGCTTATATTACCAGTCCAGGTGCAGGAGGGGGAGACTCTCCTTCTTTTGAGGACTAGAAAACTGCTACAATAACCTTGCAAAAGGAGGGTACAAAAGATGGGCGTCCTAACTTGTGGAGCCTGATTATGAGTCTGTGATAGTCAGCAGTATTAAAGGCATATAACAGAGCTAGGAGAAACTGTGCCCCCACATCGCCATCACCCAGAGCCAATCGAATGCCATCCAGTAACTCATCCAGTCTTGATTTTTATTTGCAATCTGGTACTTCTAGTATGGTTTAACCAATTATCAATAAAAGACTAAAAGTATCAGAATTCAAGACAAATCTGGACTAAATGAGCTGTTCAAGCATGGGTTGGGAAATCAAGAGCTCTCTACGTCACAGTGCCTACAGCCAAGCACAGGATCACTTTGTGGGAAATGCCATTCTGGGTTCATGGGGAGCCCATTAATATGTGGCTGTAGTCTTCCCTGTTAACGTTTTCAAAAAAGTTGAAAAGGTTTCTGAGAGCTGAGGTGGGGGACTGTTCTCTGGTGCTTTTTAGGCGCCAGAGAACAGTTCCATTTTAGAACAGCATGGCAGGATATCTTTTATTTCACCTTCCCTCCATCCTGTCCTTGGGACTCGACCTGCTTAACCATTGAACCACCAGACACCAAGAAAACATAATTCATACAACACCCTTTGGACGCAATGATTTAATCTGAAGCAGGTCATCTGCAAATAAGGAAACAGGAAACCAAATACTGACACAGGCACTATTGACCATAAGAATAGCGTAATTGCATATTTGATTACAAAAACATTTCCTACCCTGCCTTGGCCTTCTTGCATGGTAGGGTGATATAGACTCCTCTGGTGGGTCTAGGAAAACACTACCGCAATTATTAATTCCAGCAGTGAACACCTGTAGTTACAGGTAACTGTGACACTGGCGATGCTCGGTTGAAGTATTCCCATGAAATTGTTAAATCTTTCATGTACTGTTTGAAGCTGCCTCCCTCTGCTCAGTTGCATTTGCAGTCCAGATAATTTGTATTGCACCAAAGTCAAAAGATATAAATGTGCGTGCAGCTGTACGTTGAAAAATTTCCTCCATTTTGGAAAGGAAGAGTTTCAATCCCTGTATAAAGTTCCTTACACCTTGAGGTGTCTTGTGTTCTGGAAGAGCATTTAACAACGGGCCCTTAGGACTTGGAGCTCTTTGCCTCTTCATACACTCCATGATAACATGGAAAAGGTATCAAACCCATAGATGCAGAGCGCTGGTTTCTTTTGGTTGCATACAACTGAAATCCTCCTCCATTGTCACTGCAGTTCCTTGACAAGGGTGTTAGTGCTTCACCCAACCATTGCTTTCACTCCCCCTTATGGTCAGTAAACTGAGGAGCGGCTCATAAGTGCAGCTTACATGAGCCTCGTCACCGTTTATTAAATAGGTCCACTGCTTCAGTATTAGTCTATATGAACCTTCTTGTACACTGGCGGTGCAGCAAGTAGTTTTTATGCTGTTTCTTGTAGCACCCCAACATCGTACGGTTAAGTGCGCTCCAGAAGTACCATAAGTTAACAATCATTTATTTTTGAAATTCGCTATGGTACAACAGGCCAACTCCCTAACATTACAAAATCCAGGTGTAGATTCACTAACAAGATGGTGTCACAAAAGGCTCTCCTGTGTTAGATCCCTACCCGGGGATTGTCAGGTGGATGTCATCTGATGAAACAGTATTCACAAACGGACAAAAGGCTATAGCGACAAAGGGGGAACTCCACAAGATCAGCACAGAAGGACACAATGAAAGAGGTAATTGATACATAAAGCCTACTTTTCATTTGATAGTTGTCATTGTACTGCTTTGTTTCAAACTGGAAATTATTTAGGACTCATACACCCTGTGCAGTGCTATGAATGTTTCCAGGCAAAGACTCTTTCTGAACTCTCTGCACTGAAGGCTCAGAACTGCCTTGTGAGCTTGGTCTGACCCGGGCACCCAAAGCCCTCACATTTCACCAACCCCTGCATGACTCACTCATCTAGTCCATAATTCTTAAAGCATTGTGGTACTTTATTGTACTGCTGATCAAATTATGAATCCAATGGATGCAAAAGAAAAGAAAAAATCTGAATTGGATGATCTTGTGCATGGGCCGAGGGAACCTGAGAGTGCTATAAAGCACAGCGCCCCCACCCAAGCACAGGCTCCCATTGTTTTAAGTGTCATTCTATGTTCATGGACAGCTGTTTAATGCGTAACTGTAGCTTTCCCTTTTAAAGTTTACCTAAAAGTTGCAAAGTCTTCGCAGAGCTGAGGAACTGTATTAACTTTTTGAGCATCACACATGTGCCTCAGAGGACAGTGCCATTTTGGGACATGAAGGCGTGACACCAGTTATATCACTGTACCACCATTCTGTCCTTAGGACTCAACATGCTCATCCATTGAACCACCCAATACCAACGAAACAACATTCGTACAACAGTTCTTGGACGAAATTATTTAATCAGAAGCAAGTCGCCTTTACTTAAAGCAGCTTAGGAAAAAGACAAAGGAAACCAAATATTGACACAAATGAGAGCCTTACACTCTTACCCAAAAGCACACGTAAATTCACCTTTGTTAATAAGTATGCTTCCTACCACATTTTACCCTTCTTGCATGCTCGAATGACATGGACTCCTGTCATTGCTCTAGAAAACACTACCACAGTCATTCATTCAGGAAGTGAACACTAGAAGTTAACGGCAACTGTGACACTGGTTATGCGGTGTCCTCAGGCATTCCCAAGTCAA
This sequence comes from Pleurodeles waltl, assembly GCF_031143425.1. Lineage (NCBI taxonomy): Eukaryota > Metazoa > Chordata > Amphibia > Caudata > Salamandridae > Pleurodeles > Pleurodeles waltl. The sequence goes on along the minus strand of NC_090448.1, from coordinate 225,521,992 downwards.
TATTTAATGTACTATTTGTTACTCTCGCCCACTGTTCAGATGTAATTCCAGTCCAAAAGATTTCTATTGCACGTACCTCAAAAGATATGAACGTGCATGCAGCTGTCTGTTGAAAGACTTGTACCATGTCTGAAAGGAAGGCTTTCAATCTCATTCTCAACTACCTGACAATATGAGGTTACTTTATGTGTTATGTTAGACCATTCAACAATGTGGCCCTGTGGCTTGGAGCCCTTTGCCTCTTTTTACACTCCTTTAATATCAAGTGATAGTTAAACCTTTATTTGCGGACCTCCTGGTTTCTTTCAGTTGCGTACAAATGGAATCTTTCTCCACTGTTAGTGTGGTTCCTTGACGAGGGCGTTAGTGTCCCATCCATCCGTTGCTTTCACTCCCTATTATGTTCAGTAAACTTTGCTGCAGCTTGTACTTGCTGTTTCTGGCAGCCTCTCCACCATTCGTTAAACATGCCCATCTCTGCATGGCGCATAGCAGCTGTAAGAAAATGGGGTATTAGTTAAAAGGGGTGATAACCCACCTCAAACAATAATCACTGCCCTTTTCAAGGTGAAACACTAAAGTCACTAACTAAACTTGTGTTTAATCCTCTAGGAGCTTGGCACAAAGCAGCCAAATTTAACTTAGAGGTGATATGTAAAGTATGTATGCAGTACTCAAACAGTAATGAAGGGAAGGCACAACACAGGAAAAATCCCAAACCAATTTAGAGAAATAGAGCACATTTTAATAAATGAAATGACATAAATGCAGCAAAAAGCCAGTAAGTAGAACCAAAGCTATGAATTTGTAAGGTTTTGAAGTAAATATGGCACCAAAAAATGCAAAGAGCCATCTGCGGCTGCTTGGTTGCACTAGACCTAGCTAAAGTTAAGGTCAACCACAGTGGAGCAGTTGGGTACAGGAACCAGGTTTGTCCTAGTGAAAATTTCACCTTATGAAATTGAAACTTTTATTTAGAACAAGTGGTTGATTCATCGGGGGGCAAGCTGAATCTGAGGACTTCACAAGCAGCAGCTTTTGAAGAATGGGATCCCGGTGTGGTCATTGAGGAAGGCATTAAAGTTCCGGATGGGTGATCTGTTCCCAGAAAAGCCTCTATGTCATCGAGTTGCTGCTCAGCATCGGTCCTGATAAAGCCTTATATGTTTGAACTCAGAAACTTTCCTGGAAGTCAAATGTCTTTCAGCAGGACAAACCGGTAAGGTCAGGCTGAACGGTGATTCAAAGTTGACAGCTGTGGCATAGACAGTAACACCTGTCGACTTTTTTCAGGCAGAAAGTTCACAAAAAGTTTCTTAATCCCAGCCCTTGCAGTTTGGGGGCAGGAGGAGTACACACTAACACCAAGGGTCCAGCACCTGTTTGGCACCAGTTTAGGGTTAAGACTCACTCCAGAAGAGGCAAGCAGCAGGGTCCAGAACAGGTCTAGTTGGAAGTGGTCAGCTGTGCAGTTTCAGGGAAAAGGCCTCTGGAAGCTTTTTGTGTTCCTGTAGCTTAAACAGGAGGTCACCAAACTGACTCTTGAAGTCACTTCCCGGGTTGTGGGTTCAAAGGCAAGGAGGCCCAGTCTTCCTTCAGGGTCTTCAGACAACTGGGCAGTTCTTGTGTGACTTCCCCAAGTCTAGGACTATTCTGTGGAGAGGTCTGTGTGGGTTCACTTTTATGTCCAGTGCCAGCCTGTGGGTGGAGGGCAGGCCTTTGTCCTCCCCTAAACCAGTTCTGGTCAGTTCCTCTTTTCCCATTGGGTTTGGTGCCAACCTGGCTAGAGAGACAAAGGAGAGGCAGGCCTAGGTGTGAGCTTCATTTGCCAATGATGAGGTAGGGATCCTTTGAAATTCGGGAATGGGCTCGGCACAACCCAGGTGATCCTGCTTAAGGAAAAAAACACCACTCTACACCCAAGCCCTTTGTCCACGGTAAGGCAGAAATATTCATCTCGCCACAGGGGAGTCATCAGGTGACAGCTGGACACTGACATGAAAGGCTTTTGGGTTTAAGCAGGCAAATGACAACATTAAAAAAGTGTTAATAAAAAACACTGATTTGAATTTCAACTTGACGATTAGTTTGAATTTCAAATTACTATTATAATGATTACATTAACACATTTTTTTCTAGCCTAATTTAGTACTTATCAGATGTAATGGTGTGAAGCAGTGTTAACCTACGGGGGAGTTAGCTTTGCCACAGTGAAAAATTATTTTGGAGATTTATCACTGCCATGACGTGTGAACGTTTTTGAATATCATGAAACCCGCCCTATGGACTTTTAGGCCTACACTAAGAGTGACATATAAGCATTGAAAAGGAAGGTTTAGACCTGGCAAAAGTTTTATTTTGACAAGCCGAAATGGCAGTTTAAAACTGCTCACTCATGCTGCAATTTGAGACATGTTTTACAGTGCAACTTTAGTGGGTGGCACACTGAGTGCTGCTGCCCACTAGTAACTTTTAATTTGCTGGCCCTGGGTACATGTTGTACCACATACTAGGGACTTGCAAGTAAATTAAAGGTGCCAATTAGGTCTAGGTCAATTTTTTTCAAAGCTTCGCAGGGAGAAAACAATCACTTTACTGCTGGTTAGAAGGAGTAGAGTGGGCAGAGTTCTGAGGCCAACAAAAACAGCAAAAGAAGGAAAAAATCTGGAGAAATGCCTCACAAAGGATGGTCATTTCCAACAGTAGAGCAGGCAAAAATTGTGCAACAGGGGTTCTAAGAAGTGTTGCGTAACATGGGTCATTAGCCCAGGTCTTCAAGGTTTGGCTTTCCCACCCATGTTTGTAGGGAATAAGTTAATTGGACCATCACTTGAGCATGGGAGACCAGGTTATTGTAGCTCCACACAACCCACTGAGCATATCTGCTGGTGTGGTGTCTGCGCTTTCTGGGTAACTGTACATTCAAAAGAATTCCCCTTAGGATGAATGTGTAAACCAACTTTGAATATCAATCACACTTAACACTCATCCAAACTAAATTCCAAACATCATCTTTGCCATCAACGGGTACCACATGAGTTTGTGAAAGATATATGTATCTTTAATTAAACAGCTCTGAACAATAGAAAAATATGCATATTTTCTTTTTCATAAATGTTCAATGCTAAAATCGCATAAAATAGATTCCATCTATGTACAGCACACAAAATGAAGCAATATCCAAAACCCCATTTTCCACAAAAACAAAAAACATGGGAGAACAATTGAGACACAACAGTTCGTCAATTTTACTTCTGGCGATCTACTAATATTAGCAGGGATCCATGATTTTCACAATTCCTCATGTAGAGTTTCCCATTGTATAGCAGATTCTGTATATGTGTACATCTAAGTGTTTCGGTGGAAATATTGATAACAGATGCCTTCTTCAGGACCACACATGTGATATAATCTCCCACATGTTTTTTTTAAATCCTCTACAAAAAAACAATATACACTGTTTAATACAAAAATAACACCCATATATGATATAACAATATTTTCATATTTTAACACTAAAACCTCTTATTAAAACCAAGTGCATCGCCCAGCCCCAGTGGTACTCGTATAGGTTCACCATCACACCAAGCCAGCCCATGAACAATCCACTATCAAATTCTTGTCATCTATACTAATACACAAATGACTATTCCCGGTACCACACAATAATATTTAAGTGATATACTCTTGTGTATTCATACAAATTAACCATCACATGAAACATATACATCCACAGATTCTCATCACCCATCGTCCATTCATCTTGCTGTCACCCAGTGGCCCCATCTAGGTACCACAGCGACTAGTATGAGTGATATAATCAACTCATAAAGAATAAAAACGGTAGTAATAATCCACTCACCAAAAATAAAAATGGTGGGAATAATATTTGAAATCTTTCATCAAACTTCAAATCATATATTGGACAACCCTAACTGGTATTCCACTAACCCAGTGGAAAGTGAATCCATCTCATCCACTGGAGTGTGAGAAAGAGAAAGAGAAATTACAATCAAAATTGTACTTCCCTTGATCTTTATCATATTCATGAATCTATTAATACCTCTTCTGTAAAAGCCTTCTCACCTTTTTTTTTAGCATAGCTTTAATTTCTGTATGTTAAAAAGCCCTCCATCTCATACTTAAGTCTTGCCCCAATATGAGGTATACAATAATTTATTGCTTTTTAATCTTCCAAACATCTGTTCCAGTACGTTGGCCTATATATAAAAATAATTAAAACACTCTATTGAAAATCGCTTGTATCATCAGTGTATCCTGTACTACATGTATATTTATGGATCAGTTCCTTTTATTTTGATATTGTTAAGGCCTCTGTAGGAAGTCAGAAATATACACAACTAAGCACCTACAGCACAGGGTGCCGGCAGCGTATGATAAGTGCATTCATCAAAAGACACAGCTTTGTGACTACAGCCTCAGGGCTGGCAGCAATGCAGAGGTAATGTAAGCAAACAGATCTAAGAAACAATAACATCCATAAACCCACCCGTCTCCCTTCCGTCCTTCTTATGTGGTTGCAGTAAGGTCTGTGGCTTTGGCCTGCAATCATGTGAGCCTATCTTGAGACCCTCTTTGGCTAGTGTGTTAGTGTAGAGTGGCATTACTCTGACAATGCGGTGTTCTGGGGGGTAAGCGTAATAGTTTTAAATGAGCAGGGGAGGTAAACTCATTGACTTCTGAGGATAATATGGTGATGATTGTGCCGAGGAGATAGCATAGGTTTTCCCCTTTTGATCAGCCGCCAAGAAGGTCTTTTCCATCCCCAGAAAGAACCAAAGTTTGTGAAGCTAGGCCGTGTAGTCCGGAGTCCTCTGAGTCCCCCATAAGGATAAGATTACTTGGTGAGCTGCGCCCAATGCTAAGGCCATCTGACGTCCTCTTAAAGATCAGAGTGGAAAGGTTAAGGGATTAAATAAGCCCAGTATAGTATATGCTGGAAACCGAGGAATGGTATTGAAAGTGCAGTCAAAATCGTCAAGAATATGGTACCACAACCTTTCCAGTTTTGGGCAATGCCATTGAAGGTGGAGCAGAGTGCCAGTACCTCCGCAGCCCCTTCAGCATTCCTTAGAACTGGCTGGGTTCCATGTGTGGAGTCTTGCAGGGGCAAGATACCAATATGCAGTGATTTTGTAGGCTGTTTCAATACTGGTTGTGCTGTGTGCTGAGTGATGGGCCCTGTAATGTATTTCCCGCCACTCCTTATTGCTGAGAACCTTGCCTAGCTCTGCTTCCCTTCGGGCTTGGCCTGCTGATTTGGGAGACCGTGCCTGTTGGGACAGTAGGGCATAGAGTTCTGAGATAAGGCGTCAATAATCTTTTTTGAGGATCATCCACTTCTCAAATGCTTTTAGGGGTCTTTGTGCGTAACATTTGTGCTCTGGTTGCATTACCCAGTGCCGAATCTGCAAGTATTGGAGTTGCTCAGCTTCTGTCAGCACGTATTCCGCTTTCAGTTGCTCAAATAGGATGACACCCCGGGGTTCGAAGAGGCAGCCTACCCTTAAAACTCACTCTCCCTCCATTGCCGGAGCTGCTCTTGGCGCATTCCAGGACGAAAGTCCGGATTGGCAAAGATCGGCATCATGGGGGAGGGAAAGGAGGTCAAGCCAGCCTTGGTCACCACAGCGTCACATGTTCTAAAAGCTTAATCCCCAAGTAAGGCATGTGCTCTGATGCCCAGTCAAAAGGGAACTGGGAGCGGAGATTGGCTTTGTGGGGGGGAAGTCACCGAGCGGTTTAATATTTACGATTTCCCTGTGTTACCTTTGAGGCCTCATATCGCCAGACAGCCTAAAGTTCAGTAACCATGGCTGGGGGAGTGAGGTCGGGTTGGTGACGGCTAAAATTACCACATCAGCGCAGAGACTGATGAGATGGCGTTCCCCACCAAAGTTTATGCCAGTGATGGCTTGGTTGTCTTGGATCCGTTGGGTAAGTTGGTCCTTGTATAGAGCGAAGAGAAGAGCAGGGGCGGTTCCTCCATTAGGGCGGAGAAGTGTTGCACCCTGCCAGCAGTGGCAGCTGCAAAACCTTTACAAGAAAACAATAATAAACTGTGTTTATTATCATTTTCTTGTAAAATGGCGGAGCCATCGGGGTGACGAGCAGTGAGGGGGAGGGCTGTCCATCTCGGGCCAGCCAAATACACATGCGCAGTAGGCTCTCTCCAGCACTGCAACACAGTTGCCGGGCCGGAGAGGGCATGCACAGGCTCCCAGTCTGCCTGGGAGCACCCTGGCTAGGCACTCCCAGCTCATCCTGATGCTGCTATGAACAGCATCAGGATTGGCCGCAGGGCGGGCTGGGAGCCTGTGGCTGCAGCAACGAAGCAGAGGAGGGAGGACCAGTGAACTGTGTCAAATGCCTTTTCGGCATCAATTGACAGGAGGAGAGCTTCTACACCCAACCTGCGTACCTTCTCTGTGAGGTGCAAAATAAATTTGGTGTTATCTCTGTGTTGCCAGGTGGGGATGCACCTGCTCAGTCTGGGAAAACCAAGCCCGGCATATAAGGGTTAAGGCGATGGGCTAAAATACTAGTGAAAAGTTTGGCATTGACGTTAAGTAGAGAGATTGGCTAATAGAAGCCGCAGTTTGTCAGGTCTTTGCCTGGCTTCGGGATGACAGTATTGGTGGCTTCTAGCATGGATATGGTTAGTGTGCCTGTGTTGGTGAAGGAGTTGTGGAGGCATGGCAGGGGAGGGTCTAGCTCAGGGCAGAACGTTTTGTAAAATCGTGAGGAGAAGCTATCCGAACCCGGTGACTTCCCTAGCTTCAGCTGGGCAAAGGCCGCAATGACTTCCTCAACTCGGATTGGTTTCTCCAATGTTTCCGCTTCATTTGGGGGTAGGAGGGTGAGTACGCATTCTACTAAGTACTTTGTGCAATCAGTGGAGGTGCAAGTAGGGGTGGCATGCAAAGCACCATAGAAGTGAGTGTTGGAAAGTGGTTACCATAACGTGATCTGTATGTGCTTTTTCAGCTGGGGAAGGACGGATGGCCGGAACAGAGGAGGCATGGGTACGGACTCTAAGCTTATGGGCCAGCATGTGGCAACAGCAATTACTTCCTAGGTAGAACTTGTGTTTCAAAACTCAGCTCTAAGTCCAGCCGCTTGAACTGGGAGTGTGCCTTTTCCAGCTCTTTCCAGACCACAGGGGCACCAGTGCATTTGTGAATGGTTTCCAATTCTAGAACTGTTTGTTCCAGTTGTTGCTGTTTCTCCCTACTGGATTTATTCTCAGCCGCTGATAATGCAATTAATTCCACCGGAACTATTAGTTTTGTAGTTAATCCTATTTAGTTTTATTGGGAACCAGGAGATAGCTTAGCCTTCTGGCTTGCAGGCCTGTGCCCCTGTCACCTAGTGATTTTTAACCTACTTAGCCTGCTCTGTTTTAGCACATTTATTTAATTATTTCTTCTAAGATGGCTGCTATGTTTATAGTTAGGAATATGTTTTGATTTCACCCTATCAGTGCCACTCTGTGAAGGCGTCACTATCAGCGTCAAAGACAAGTGATATACGTAGGTATTCACATCATGTCCCTTTCCCACTTACATGTCACAGAACATAATGTACATTTGGAGAGAATTGTTTATACAATTGCCACCCCAAGCATGCCTTCTTAGCTATTGTTTGGAAACATACCTGTGTCAGGGGTCCTACAAGATCTCTATAAATACATTTCACACAGACATGGTTATCAGAGGGATTCATACCAGATGACTTCAACGCTATCTATGCTATACGTCACCTTGATGCAGACCCAGCCTTCGTGTCCCCACGGAGTCTGATTTAGAGACCTCATTCCAAGGTAACGAAGGTTGGGGGGTCTTCTCATGTACATGGTGCTGGCAGATTAGGTTTAACACACCCAGCTCTCTATAGGTTACAGATTAGGTTTGTGTACACAAAGTATGGGGGGAAAACCCCCCAGGACCTGATCAACCTGTGGTAGAACCACTCTTTTCCGTGATCCAGTTTAATGAAACATGGTTGTGAAAACCATATATTTGGGACCTATCAGGGGTTCTTCCTTGCGTAATATGTGGTCTCACACACATTATCAGTGTCATGCTTCATCATTTACCACCTACCCCTGCCCAGGTAGGACAATACCTCCTGGGCGGACTCAACCTTGTGGTTAAATGAACCCAGAGGGAGTGCTTAAATTATATTTTCTGGATGATATTGGGATCCAGTTATTTGAATAAAATTAACTTGCAGATCACCAGTGTGGAGCACACTTTTTAATAGTGGTGTGTGCTGGTAAATTAAAAGCAAAGAAGGGATGTTTTTTGAGTATAATGTCTCATTGCGTCCCTCTAATACTGACGGCCAACATGTTTCTGCCCACATGTGAAACCATTACTGGTCTGGGGCATTCTTCAGGGCTGGGGATCCCTCGTAAGTATAGTGTGAAGAAAAAACCTATCCTGCCTTATGGTAGAAGGCTCGTATATAACACACTTAAGGCCTACCTGAGTGTTTACTCAATTCTGAAGGACCCTAAACTTTAAGGGCAACTAGCCCCTGTTCTGGGTTGGGGATGATGCCCCTTGTAGTCACACATTCATCAAAGGAAGCACTCATCTGGAACACCTATTTGGGCCCCCCGCCCAGCTGCTTGTATGATTAGGTTTAACACACCCATCCCTCTATAGGTTACAGATTAGGTTAATCATGCTAGGGTATTAGGGTCTATTTCACATCTCATGTTATTGCAAGATGGTGGGGGTCTTTATATTCACGACTCTCGTTTTCACGATTATGTTTCTTGCATTGTTCATTATCCTAATTGTTAGACTTTTCATCCCTGGCGTCGTCTCCCTTAACTTTTTGCCTCTGTTTCCCAGGTTGTTGATGTGTGCTGGACTCTGATTTTGCTGTTTTTGTTACTCATGGCACTTTACCACAGCTAACCAGTGCTAAAGTACAAGTGCTCTTTTACAAAATGTGTATGTGATTGGCTTATACATGATTGGCATATTTGATTTATTAGTAAGTCCCTAGTACAGTGCACTAGAGGTGACCAGGGCCTGAAAATCAAATGCTACTTGTGGGCCTGCAGCACTGGTTGTGTCACCCACATACGTAGCTCTGTAATCATGCCTCAGACCTGCCACTGCAGTGTCTGTGTGTGCAGTTTTAACTGTAAATTCAACTTGGCAAGTGTACCCACTTGCCAGGGCTAAACCTTCCCATTTCTTACATGTCAGACACCCCTAAGGTAGGCCCCAGGTAGCCCCAAGGGCAGGGTGCAGTGTATGGTTGAGGTAGAACATATAGGAATGTGTTTTATATGTCTTGACAGTGAAATATTGCTAAATTCGTTTTTCACCATTGCAAGGCCTGTCCCTCTCATAGGTTAACATGGGGGCTACCTTTAAATATGATTAAAGTGTAAATTCCCTTTGGGAGCGGATGGATATGTGGAGTTTGGGGTCTCTCAGCTCACAATTTAAAAATACATCTTTTAGTAAAGTTGATTTTAATATTGTGTGTTTGAAAATGCCACTTTTAGAAAGTGAGCATTTTCTTGCTTATACCGGTTCTGTGACTCTGCCTGTTTGTGGACTCCCTGTCTGGGTCAGTTTGACAGTTGGGCTGGTTGCACCTCACACTAGACAGTGACACAAAGGGAGCTGGGGTGTAGCCTGCATATCCTGACGAGCCATCTGTTCTAGGAGGGAAGGGAGGAGTGGTCACTCACACCTGAAAGGGCTGTGCCTGCCCTCACACAATGCAGTCTCCAACCCCCTGGTGAGTGTCTGGGGCTTGGCCTGGGCAAGGCAGGATTTCACATTCAAGAGAGACTTTGCTTTGAAGTAGTCCTACTTCAAAGGAGAAATTGGGAATAAGAAGGGCACCACAAACCACAGACTTTAGAACACTTCTGGAAACCAAGAGGAACCTCTGCCTGAAGAAGAGCTGAAGAGATGAGGAAGAAGAGCTGCCCTGCCTGTGACTGTGCTTTGTGGAGCTATCCTGCAGTTGCTGCTTCTGCCAAAGTAAGAGGGCAAAGACTGTACTTTGTGTGCCTTGCATCTTGTGAAGATCTCCAAGGGCTTGATTTAGAGCTTGCCTCCTTTTGTTTGCGGTCTCAGGGACAGCAAAGACTTCTCTCTGCACCTGGAGTCTCTGGAGAGACTCCTACTCTGCCCTGTGGTGCCCATCCAGTTCCTGGGACCCTGAAAGGAGAAGCTGGCAGCCTAAGAGGAAGAAATCCACGGACAGAACGCCGTGTGGGGAAAAGATCGACACGACTCCGATCTGTGACTGAGGAATCGACGCACAGAGCTGGAGAAACGACGCGCAGCATCGCTCACGGAGGCTGGTGAGATCGCAACCCGCGCTGCATGGTTTTCAGATCATCGTGCGGCTGGATTTCCGACGCAAGCACCACTGGGTGTGTAAAAACAACGCAAGGCCTGCCCGGACCCAAGAGTGCTGACCGAATCGACGCATTGCTCTCCTGCGGAGAGAAGAAATGACGCGCCCCAAACCGACGAAAGGAGAAACAACGCAAGGTCTCGCTCGTGAGTGAAATTGACGGATCGCAAGTCCTTTTGACGCACACTCGCCCGTGCAGGGTTATTTTTGACACATCCAAGGTACATTTTCACGCTAACAGTGTTAGTGTGTGTTTAAAACTACATGAAGACTCTTTTTGCTTTTTAATTGATAACTTGACTTGTGTATTCTGGATTTTTGTCATTTTGGTCTTGTTTTATTTAGATAAATATTTTCTATTTTTCTAAACCTGTGTAGTGTCATTTTGTAGTGTTTTCATTAAGTTACTGTGTGTGTTAGTACAAATACTTTACACCTAGCACCCTGAAGTTAAGCTTACTGCTCGTGCCAAGCTACCAAAGGGGTAAGCAGGGGTTAGCTGAGGGTGATTCTCTTTTACCCTGACTAGAGTGAGGGTCCTTGCTTGGACAGGGGGTAACCCCACTGCCAACCAAATACCCCATTTCTAACACTAATCATTGCAGCCCATTAAGTTTACAGTAGATTACAGTCTTGTTAATAAAACCTATTGAGAACTTAACTGTAACTCTTTCATTGCTTGTCTGTGAGTGTGAGTAAGACTTGTTGCTCATATGAGAAAAGGGTAATCTCAGTTTAACCACAACTCCCCTGAGATGTCGCACTCTTGAGTCCATGCTTAATGGCTACCACAAATCACCTTTTACTGTTTGTGTTTTGGCAAGTTACTGCTTGTGAGCTGGGAGGGTTGGGCGGACTTGTTGTAGGATTGACCAAGTCACCTACAAACAAAAGTGCTGTCATCCCTAAACCAGCAGTCTTGCCTAGAGCAAGAGTCCAACTACGACAGTCACAGTGCCTCCCAGAGGGATGAGAGGTATGTTGCGCCGTCGTCATTATTGGTGAGATAGGCTTTAATCGTACGGTGGACAGAATCTACAGTTGATTGAGATTAAAGTAGGTTGTCCCGCAGTCCCCAGTGGGAGGGTTTGTGTTGGGCAATGTTGATATGTGCGTCAAGTGTCAGTGAGGTGTGATCAGAGAGTGCCCTTGGGGCAGTAAAGGTGTCATGGATTAATGATTGGAAAGTAGGGGTGGCTAGGAAGTAATCTGTGCAGGCATAGGTTTCTAGTACAAAGTGAAGAAACGCGTGTGAGGATGTCTGTCAACCATTGTAACCCCGGGAAAGAGCAGGCTCCCATCTGATTGGATCATTGACCAGATCTGCCGAGGATATTGTCCATCACTAGGTTCAAGTCGCCCCTATGAGAATTGCCGTGTGTGTTGTGTGGAGAACCAAGGCTAGGGCCTCAGTAATTAATTGCTTTTGGTGGTCGTTGGGAGCCAGTGTGAAGTGGAAGGGACCTATTCAGCATCTGTAGGCGGGCAAACTGCCTTTGAGTTCCGCTGTTTTAGATAGTCCTGCCCTTGAATTTGCTGGATAGTTGGATGGCCACCCCTCACTGTTTCACTTGGTTGGAGGAGCAACACTCTTGGGGGGAACCATTTAGAGCGCATCTGGGGGGGGGGATCACTAGGAAGTAAATGGGTGTACTGTAGGAGGCAGATGTCACTCCTGGAGCTCTCTAGGTGGGAATGAACTATAGTGCGCTCAGTGGGATTGTTGAGGCCTCGGACCTTGAGGCTTGCGATTCTAAGTTCCAGGTGGGCTGCAAGGGGTAAAGACGTGCAGCAGTGTGATGTTGGCAGCACAGCGCAGCAGATCGCTACGAGGGTCCAGGGCAGGCGCATGCCTAGTATTGGGCTGACTGTCCCTAGTGGAAGACCCGGTGTTGAGGAGAAAGAGTGATTGAAACCAACAATACCCAACATTTAATTAATTCAAACTGAGAAAAATCAGAATCCAAGTCCAAGGATGGTGTGCTGCAGGGTTGTGGACCGGCGGTCTGAAGTAAACCGGTAGAAGAATGAGTCTTGAAAATACCCTCTGCCGCTGCGGGCTCTGCTAGTCAGGAGAGGGCCCAGTGCTTCCAGGTGTGGTTGTGTGACAAGTTCCCGGAGTGGTGTTCATGTAGCTGATTTATTCATGCCTGAGGCTAAGATGGCCAAGACCGCTTGCTGCTCTAAGGTCTGCTCCTCTGGGCTCGGTCATTTGTGCTTTCGGCATCAGCTCTCTTTTTAAAGGGGGGGCCAAAGCAGCTGGTCAGTGGGATTTTCGGCCAGCCCCAGCACATGGTGCTCTTCCTGCAGGGTTTTGATTTGATGGAGATGGCCCTCCCATTGAAATATCAGCCAGAAGGGGTGCCACCAGCTGTAGGTCACCTCACAGGACTGTAGGAATGTGGGTACTGGTTTGAAGTCCCTACGGTGCTGCAAAGTAAGGAGGGAGATGTCGTGGAAGAGGCCAACAACATGGTCTTGATAGGTGACTGGTTGTTTGCTCCATGCAGCCCTCAGAATGTCTTCTTTGACTTGGAAGCTGTGCACTCAGGCCCGTATGTCGGGGGGTCTGGCCCTGGATCCCCCAGCCTGGTGAACCCTGTACACACGATCCAATTGCAGGTCAGTGTTGTCCTCCCAGTCCACCATTGTGCGAAAGAGCGCTTGTGTGTAGCTTCTTATATCTGACCCCCTCGGTGCACATGGGGGCTCCCCTCAGGTGGATATTGTTCCTCTGCCATCAGTTCTTCAGATCCTCTGCCAGGGACCTGAGGTTATCTTCTTGCTCATGTAGGCCAATGATTTCCTGCCATAGAAGTTCCACATCTTCGTCACAGGAGACCTCGTTGTCCTCTTGTCGATTGAGGTCAGGTCTGTCCGGAGTTCTCACAGTTCTTGGGAGAGGCCTCGTCTTAGGTTCTGGATATCAGATTTCAGAGAGTCAAAGAGGGAGGGCAGAGAACCCTTCGTAACTGGGGCCAGTTTGCTGTATGTGAGGTCCTCTTGTTACTCCCAGGTGCGGGGCAAGCGGGGGTCCCATCTTTTTGATATGGGCTGGGATGGAGCGAGTCAACATCTTACAAACCAACTGGTCTCTTTTTTATTTTTCATGGCCGCCATGAACCGAGTAGCAGAGGAATCAATGAGGCAGTCCCTGGTGTGCCTTGAAGTAGATTTAGGGTGGCCAAGACCCCTGGTCCCACTCTTTCGTTAGTGCTATAGTGAAGTGACCCTGCTGCTTGGGAGTTCTGCTATGCCAAAGAGGAGGGCCAAGGCAATGGTCCGGTCCAGGTAGGGCTGTAACTGTCTCCAGGGCACCCACGGTCTTGAAAGGGGGATTGCTGCCTGCGCCAGGTAGATGAGATCTTGGACAGTGCTTGGTGGCTGGCTCTAGGCGCAGTATCATTGTACAGCAGTCGTCTGCAGTACAGCCCCAGAGCGTGGGCCATGCCGAAGAGCTTGTACTTGGCATGCTCTAGGTTAATACCCTAGGCCACCTCCTCTGAGATGGCCTCCAGTAGGTTGTATTGAGCTGGAGCCAGTCAATGGGTGGATTGGTTCCTGAGATGAGGATCCGTAGGAGAATATGTTTATGTGATAGTGAATTTATATGCATACATGAGAGTGTATCACTTTAATGTTATGGTGTTGGACCAGGATTGGTCCTTTGTGTGTTAGAATGTATGATGAGCATCTCTTGATGGATTGTTGATGGACTGACCTGGTGTGATGGTGAACCCATATGAGTACTACTGGGGTTGGGTGATGCACTTGGTTTTTAAAGAGGTTTAGTGTTAAAATATGAAAATATTGTTATATCTGATATGGGTGTGATTTATATTAAACGGTGCATATTTTTGTAGATTTTTAAAACATTTTGTGGAAGATGATATTGCATGTGTTGTTCTGAAGAAGGTGGTTGTTACCAATATTTCCATTGAAACACGTTGACGTATACATATGCAGACTCTGCTATACACTGGAAAACTCTGAGGAATTGTGAGAATCATGGATCCCTGTTGATATTAGAAGTAGGCCTGCAGAAGTAAAGTACACTAACTGTGGTCTTAATTGTTCGCCCTTGTTTTTTATTTTTGTGGAAAATAGGCTTTTGAAAAAATTTCATTTTGTGTGATGTACATGTTTTTGATCTATTTCATGGGATTTTAGCATTGGACATTTATGAAGAAGATGATTTACACATTTTTGTATTGTTCAGAATTCTATAATTAAAGCTATGTGATGGCAAAAAAGGTGTTTGTAATGTAGTTTGGATGAGTGATAAGTGTGATTGTTTGAGATTTGAAGTGGGGTTACACATTAATCCTTAAGGGAATTCTGTTGAAATTACTGTTTAGCGGTACCCTGTTGCCTGTGTGAGTTGGGTCCCCCTCATCTTGATAAGGCTTTCCAGGTTACTAACCGTCCCTTAATGGGGTTCTGGGATTCAGTGGCAATCTAAATGATTTAAACACTCAAGGGTCACTAGAAACTGGTTATTTATTTTGACATGTTTATTTTTAAAATAGTTATTTTAAAACTCTTGAATCTAGTGCTCACAATATTGTTTAGTAACATCACAGAAGACAAAATTAGATGCAGCTAAGTGGTTCATGAACAGTGAAAATAACAGGGAAAAATTGTAACATTATCACAATATGTAGCGCTTAACACCGTCACTGTACTGTCTAAGCACTATGCTAGTTCTAGCTGCTAAATAAATAATGACAAGCCTATTTCTCAAGTTCTAGAGTTGGTGCGCACATCTGGGACAACAAGGCTTGTCTGTCTGGAATAGCTTGCCAGGTGTTTCGAGGGCAAAGACATTGGTGGTCATAACGATTCTGGCAGTCACTTGACCACCAGGCTCGCAGTGGCGGTCGTACCACTACCAATGCGGCAGTCTGAGCGCCACATTATGACTGCAGCAGCTGTGTCATGGTCGGACCGCCAGACTGCCAGGATCAGAGATCCTGGTGGACTTGCGATTGCGGCGGTCTTAATCTGCCAAGGCAGCGCTGCAAGCAGCGCTGCTGGGGATTACGACCTCGTTCATCGACAGCGATTTCATGGCGGTAACATCAACATGAAAAGGCTGTCAGAGAACAGGTGCAGGGGGCCCCAGTGGGGCCCCTGCACTGCCCATGCACTTGGCATGGTCAGTGCAGGGGTCCCCCTGGCCAGCACCCTGCATCCTACAACATTGCCACTGGCTCGATTACGAGTCAGAGACAATGGTGTAGGGTGTTTCCCGCTAGGCCAGCGGGTGGAAAAACTCAGGTTTTCGCGCTCTGACCTAGCGGGAAACTCTAAAAGGGCCCGGCGGGGAGTTAGCCACTATTGCGGCAACCTCCCCGTCGGAAGTTCGGCAGACGGCCTAAACCGTCCGCCGAACTCGTAATCAGGCCCATTGTGTTTGATCAGGTACAAACAATCCCTGCATCTTTCAGTGCAGCCTGAGGCTCACTGCAGTCTTCTTCGGTTAAGGTTGAATCTGGTGCCACATCATCTGGATGTGCACTCTGGGTGAAGTTTCTCTCCCTTCATTGGTCATATCTGGGGCTTATTTAGGATTTGACCACAGACTTTTAACCTGCATTGCAGAATCAAATGGGGATTTTAAGGCACTTAGGGGGTTATTCTAACTTTGGAGGAGGTGTTAAACCGTCCCAAAAGTGACGGAAAAGTGACGGATTTACCACCAGCCGTATTACGAGTCCATTATATCCTATGGAACTCGTAATACGGCTGGTGGTATATCCGTCACTTTACCGTCACTTTTGGGACGGATTAACACTCCTCCAAAGTTAGAATAACCCCCTTAATCTGACCAGACCTAAACTCGTGGCATGCAAAATACATACTGATTTATAAAGCCCCTAAGCATTTGCATCATCTTTAGCCCATGGTTACTTTAAATTTCTTCTTCTAAAACCTTAAGATGTTGAGAAGATATTCTAGACTTGTGTTGCCTGTAACAATTCAGGCTGAACTTTTTTTTTTTTTTTTACATAAATATCACTTTTGCAAGTTCTGTGATTTTTATTTTATTTTTTACAACCAAATTAGGTTTAAAAAGGCAAGCAACATTCACCATGATACAAATATTTTTACTGAACAGTAATAGTTCCGGGGTACAGTCCCGAGATTGAATATTCAAAATAAAATAGCTTTTCAGTTCTACGAAAGATTACAAAAATAACTGTGAACTAACTTACAGACAGGATAACTAAAATGGAACCTGTCCTGTATGTGCGTAAGACTCTCCAACTTTCTACTAAAACTAAAAGAAGCCTAAAAGAAGGTGATTAAAATAAATAAAACTTTAGAGTTATAAAGGGGAGCAGTCTTTGTTTAAGACATCCATGGAATAACTTGTAACTAAAAACAGAAGAATACACTAGAAAGGAGCCTTTGATGGAATCACTGTTCATCACTTGTTGCATGTTCCATAACACGTTTCCATACTAAAATGAAAGGGGTCTCTGCATTGGAATATATACGTTTTACGTCAGAAAGAGATGCTTTTGTTTAGAAAGAAGGGTCTTTGAATTCGTCCACTGGGAACTTTTAAGATAAGCATGTTTTTAATAATGGCTTTCATGACTTGGATAGTTAGTTTATTTAGCCTCAAGGTGATAGTCAGATTCCTCTAATACTAAAAACTGCTTACACCTTCACTTATTTTCTGAGTTCGTTTTTTCTTATCTTGTCTGGAGAGGCCAGTTTACCCATGGCTGGACCATGCGATTACAATACGAGGACAGTTTTGTACCTGTCCTATTCAAAGACTGCTCTTCTCACAACCACAATATGGGTCTGTCCAACAAGCAAATGTAAGACAAGGAGACCACATGGAACTGAAGCTTCAATGGTCTGAACCAGAGCGCCACAAGAAATGAAGAATGAATATAAAAGTGGGATTTTCTGCCTCAGATGTAGACCTGTCTGCTCTATAAAAACATATGGTAGAAGCACAAGTGCAGGGCACAATCTTGGTAAAAGAGGTATTAGTAAAAACTACAGGACATTAAGCAAAGAATTACATCATGAAATAAAACCATGGGTACATAAGTGAACACTTACTAAAACATCAGATTGTATTGGGTGTTTTCATGGTAATGGTGAAATGCCACCAGTATTGCTGAAAGTTAGCATTTAGTTTCCATTGCTTCTCAGTTTCCTTGCTATGCGCACTATTGGGCTTGTACCACTTCCCATGCAGTGTTTCTATATTTAGTGATACATCCTGTAAAAAGACATGATGACTGCCAACAATGCTTAGTCCTTGGAGGAAACATTCATTTTCCGATGTTGATTCAGGCACACATCCAATTGGGCAGTGCTCGATGGAATACAAAATTATATGTGTAGAAATACGATTTCTGGTTACTTTGCTTGCCTACTGGCATGTCCATTTCTCACCCTACTCGTTTTTAATTTAAGTACCTTTTTTAGTTCAATGCACAAGCAGTTTTCCCATACAGTATCTAATCTGAGAGTAAAGTATAACAGAAAAACATGGGGTTATGTAATTCACATGTTTTAAACTGTTGGAAGTTCTGGACATGTATGGGTATCATGAACACCCATCTAGCAGCTTGACCAGCGGGCATGCGATTGAGCATGTACTGGGCAGTTATTAGTAATGTGAAACATTGATTTTTTTTATGACTCTTTTTGACTTTCAATGAAGGCTTTTAAATACCACCTCTTGCAATGCAAAGAGGGGGAAGAATGGAGAGGTGGATGTATGAGTGGAGGGTAGGCAGAGCAAATGATGTATATAGAGTAAAGGACGGATGGAGAGATGGTTGGAGAGAAAGAAGGATGGATAAAGAAAAGAGTGAAAGGAGTGATATATGGAAGAAAATGAAGGAAAGTAATATCAATGGATGGGAGAAGGAAGAAATGATGGATTGTGAGAAGAAAGGATGGATAAGGAAGGAAGGATGAGAGAAGGATGGGTGAAAAAAGAAAAAGATGAATGGTTGCATGGAGGGACGGATAAAAAGAATAATGGATGGATGATTTGCAAAGTACAGAAAAGCTAGAAAGAAGGAAGGAAATCAAGTTGAGAAAATGAAAAAAGAATGGGGAGAAATAAAGTAAGGTCAGTTACGTGAAAGAACAAAGGAGAGATGCAAGGAATGAAATTTCACGATTTCAGAATTCCCTCAGGTGGGGCAATGCTTCGAATGACTGCCATGCACAGTTGTATCACTCTCTTGCTAAGTGCCAGTTGGGCTGTAGTTCATAGTATGCTTGTGCAACATTAAGCATGTGCCACGTTTATCACGCCTAGTTGAGAGCAAAATTTGTCATATCAATGTCAATTGTGATTTTGTGCAAAAATAAAAAAGAAACGGAATTAATTAAACAAATAAGAGTTGCGACTTGGTGTTCAGAATTCTAAGCTATCCTGGAGGTCCTGATGAGGGCTTATTTGAAGCTTCAAGCCCAGCCAAGACTCCATGAGGGCAGATACACTCACTTGAGCGCCACCCAGAGATCAAATATTACAAGAAAGGCTAATGGATTAGTAGTGACAAGATATGGGTTAACTGCTTTTCATCTGGTTGTTCTTCCTGAGCATACATGGGTTTTGGGAAGCTTTTACAAGCAAGCAACCTAATGACCTGTCTCTATTCTGGTGGGGTGGAGAGCTCTGACTGCCCCCGGGTCAGAGGTCCAGCAGACCCTGGGTAATGGTACCCATGGGCCTGGGTTCCATCTTTCGGGCTGCTGTCTTACAAAGTACCCAGGACTGGGTTTTGCAGGCTCCTTGGGGGCGTCTCTGCATTGCTGGGATGTAAGCTCTAACTGGCCTCTGTATCAGAGCTTTAGTAGGCCAGAGGGCACCGCCCTCGTACTTCTGCGCTCCAGCTGCTCTGTCACAGGCCCCAGGAAACCTCCTCTTTTCTGCTGGGTGGAGAAACTTTGACTGAGCCCAGCAGGCCTGGGTGTACTAGCAATTGGTCCTGGGCTCCCTCTCCGAACCACTCGTTTGCAAGGAAGGGTTTTGCAGGCCCTATGAAGGCCTTCCCTGCTTCTCTAGGTTAAGAAGCTTTGGCAAAGGTCAGAGCTTTGGCAGGTCCAGGGTCACAGTCCCAGTTGCTGGCCAACCATGGCACAAAGGGTGTGGGATGGGATTGTGTTTCTTCCTCTATTAATTGGGGAACAGGGAAGAAGAGAGTCGTGGTGGTGGTGGTGGTGGTGGTGGGGTGTGGGGGGGGGGGGGGGGCGGGAGCAGAGAGTCGGGCGAGTCAAATTCCTGTCCTGGGCCGCTCCTCCCTCGAGCAGCACAACCTCCAGCTGCTTCATTACTGGGTGTATAAACTTGAGGAGGCCTTTACACTTTCAACAAGTTCTGCACAGTCTCTGGTGCAGTACTTTGTAATCTGGCCTGCTTAATATCTCCAGCAAAAGGGAGGGTGCTGCACCACAGAACATTAGGTTGGTGAGAAAACAGTAAGAAGGGTTATCAGGGCGCCACCATCACAACTAAGGAGGGTCTGCTTTCTTTCAAGCCGCCATTTCCCATCGGCTCCCACTGACAGCTTGTCTGTTGCTGGCTGCTGGGCCTGTGGTACCTGCCCATTATCACTTCTTCTTTTTATTCTCAAGGGCCCAGTTACTCTTACTAGCACTATCTTTTTGATACAGCATCCCTTCACTCGCATCACCTTTCCGATGGTCCTATGAGGTCGCCAGTGATCTGTCAATTGTCTAGTCCACTGTAGTCATGGTCAGTGTGGCCCACCCGCCAGTACGGTTGCACAGTGTGGCCTTCAGCCTCCACTGTCAATCAGGTGATCCCAGGAGTATAGTCCTTACTTGTTTGACGACTTTATGGTTCTTAGCAGTTAGGATAGTAAAGTGTATCTTTGGAGCGCGTTTGAGCTCCTCCATCCACCATTTTGGCTGGCTTAGCCAAGACCCCCTGCATCTACAGTTAAAAACCCTTGCAGTAGAATGTGAAACATCTCCCGACTGGTAGTATGTATTACATTCCTATCTGGACCCACGGTTTGTTGTGGGCATGTTCATTGTCAACGAAAGCAATTCCTTTGGCATTGAACACGGGGGTAGTTTCATGACTCGCAGGTTCGTTTGTATTTGTGATTTAAAATATGTATTTTGAAGTTTGATGGGAAAAGTCATACTGGTAATATAAATGTGTTCTGTACTGATGACAATGTCATTCCATGCTAAGGTGGTGTTATTTGGGGTACTCCACACACAAACAAAACACTTTTACGGGTAGTGAAGGTCCAGGTCTCTAAGAGATGAGAAAAAAAGCTGTGAGCAGCAAAGTGCCCCAAAAACAAGAGTGAGATCAAATATGAAATATAACTTTGTGCCACTTAAATGCCATGTGAGCATATTTCATGCAAATGAAGTATGACATACTCCCTGATCCTGTGTGGATCAGAAGCGTTTGGAAAGGTGATCATTATGCCCAGCACTATCGTTCCGTTAAAGTTTCATAGGAAATGTTTGCAGTAACTACAGCAGTAGTCTATAATGTCTTGTGATTTCGTACTGTCAGTCTCTTTTTGTTTCAGTCCATTTCACCAAGTGATCTATGGTTTGATGTAACCTCTGTCCAACATTCTTGTTTTCGATGCTCTTCTGAGGAATCATTTTCAATCTAATGTTAGAGGTTTTTCGTGCTAAGGCGGGAACATTTCGTAACCTATTTTAGGGGAAATGGTCTATATTAGAGTCAGAACCAGGAGTGCTTTGAGAATGCACCATTCCGCTTCTTTTATATAATACACACCAGGGAGGAAGGTTTTAATCCTCCCTGAAATAAATCCTGCTTATTGTTGTGTATCTATAAGGGTTTTTGTACTTTCCATTTCGTAGAGTACTATTGCGAAGTTTTATTTTCTTACGATCCCAACCCATTATGTTTTTCATCTTTTGAATGACAAAACCTGTTGTAATTTCATCTAAATGCCAAAGCCTGTAGAGCTTGCCGGCTTAGTTGTTGCAGTGCATGCTGTGAACCGCACTACGTTTTGAGGTCTGGCTTGAAGTGCGCAGCTGCCGCCAGACAATTATGTGAGCATTCCTTATCGAGGGGCTTTTGCTCTGCCCACATACTGGGAGCCAGGAGTACACATTTTGCTTGGGCAGAAGTTGTGTGTTTCCACAAAGTGCTTACCGTACACACAGCTATGATCATTGTGCTTATTTGCCCAGCTGACAGCACAGGTGGGAGGAGGGCAGTCATTGGCACACATTGCTTTTAGGTCTGACTTTTCACTGCAATTTCAAGGATGTTGAAACCTGACAGTGCAATTCCTATTGCCCAACACCAGGGACATATTGTTTGGGGTCAAGGGCAACACGTTTTCATGTTTATTTTGTCCTTTGGGCAGGTAGCTCCAACCCCTTGCAGCACAAATCCTTTGGCTGTTAGAGTGCAGGAACGGAATTGTCTGCAGTTGAGGTGTGTATCAGAAAGTTAATGCTGTTCGAACTTGAATTTATGGTTGATTAATGGAAAGCCTTCATTATTAGGGTGAGCACTGTAAATACATGTTTTAAGGTCACACTGCATTACTGACAGTGGTTCCAGTAAAAAAAAAAAGTGTGCAAACGTTTGAAAGGTTTAACAATATGAGGCTAAGTTTATTGCTCCCAGAATGCTCTCTGATTAGATGCAAATATTTGCAGAAGCTTGTAAGCAAGAGTGGTTATTCTTTGCTTTCAAAATAAAATGTTCCGAAAAAAATTAAAGTAGCAAAAAAAACATTTTGCCACTACATTTTAGGTGCTATTTCTTTGAAGCATTATTTAGTAAAATGTGTTGATGTATGTTAGTATTTCCAAAAAATAATCCTAATGGAAAATCAGTCTAACAATTTTCAACAAGCTTATGGGAAGCATAAAAACAAACAAGCACTGGCAAAGCCAACGTTTTTCTGACCCTTTTGGTTTTGTCAATGCGTGTCTTGTTTTGACATGACTTTTGTAACACTTTATTGTTGTGGGAGCTGCCTGGCCCTCACCAAAGGCCCCACAGCCTCCCTCGACACAGCACCTGCCCTGAGTGAGTCTGGATGGGAGGGGACCTCCATGTTCTTTGCAGGGGGGCCCCCCTTTAGTTTTGTTACACAACTGATTGCCACACTAGTTCCTCACACTGAACAAAACTACTTTGTGGGCCAATATGCTCCTTGTGGAAGAGCAGAATGCGATCCCTCATAGTAAAGCCAGCCGATAGAGAGAGAAAGAGAAGTTTAATAAAAACAAAATGTCTTTGTTAACGCCAGACCTAATTAGGGACCCAGTTCTCAGAGAAAGTCACAAAAGTACACTCATGGTATATGTTTTTGTATTAGTGGCTTTCATGAATTCACAAGAACTTACAGAAGTTGACCAGGAAATCGTATGCTATAAAATATTTGTGATCTGTATTTTAACACAAGCAAATATGCATGTGTAGATCTGCTCATGTGAAAATCTATTGGGTGTTTAGAAGTTCACTTTCTCTAAACCACTCTTTTCCCAACCCTGGAAGAACTTCTACTTCTGCCATTGTCAGAAGTAAATTTCCAACCTTTCTCATCATGGGAAAAGATTAGAGAAAAGCTGGTGAAAATCCTTAAAAAATGCATGTTAGTACGTTTGCAGACTCAAAGGCATTCCAGCCTTGGAACTATTGCTTACTGCTTCCGTCAGCCCCAGTATGTAGATCTGCGGAAAGGTGGCAAAATAAGGAAATTGCTATACTAGTGATTGAAATTGCAAGTATTCAAGCCCTACTATAGTAGTAGCCTGACATAATCTGAGAGGCTATTATCAGAGCTCTCACATAATGAGAGTGCTGCCATAATTTGTTGCCACATTATGTGGCACCAAAGGAACACGTATAATATTTCACAGGGCAAGCAGATCTAAGGAGCAACATGTCCCATTGACAAGTAGATATTTTATTAAATTCCACACCCCTGTAATTTTCACCTGACCTTCTAATATACACCAATATTATTTTATAGTTCTTTGCTTTCACACAAATACATATTCATTTGTTTGCTATTTACTTGTAATGTTTCACATTACAATACAACAGTCTTTTAAAGCCACATCTATTGCACTGCCACTACTTGTTAACAAGATTTGATCATATGTGACCGCAAACAAAGGTTAAATGGCGATTCGCCCCTCATCTGAAGTAGAATAATGAACAAGAGAATAGCTTTGAGGAGTTACTATAGAAATAAGCAGTTGACGTTATTTTAGTTTAGAGCCCAAATAGCTGATGACTTCAAATAACTGTAAAGTGTGGTAATGGTAGAACATTTTAAATAAAAATAACTCAAGGCACAATTGTTACTGCGCCATAGTTCTACAATTTTATGATGTTAGCTACTCGGACATAAGGACAACTGTACATGCCTATAGCTCGCTATGCTGATTTGACTTCTATTTTGCTTTATTTTTCTCTAAATTGGTATGTTTGTTATTAACTGTTTTCATGGCAAACAGTAAAGAATTTGACTTGACTATTGTAGCCAAATAGTCTCTTAATCTACTGATATTTTTTAAAACCTACTTGCCTAAATTTAGCTCTTTTTTCAGCAGGTAAGTGAGTTATGGGTTGGATGTTAATGGGAACCAGTGCATGCTCAAGTTCCCTTCTCAAACTGAGTCAGGTATGGTTCCACTTTTTATTTACTGTGGTGAATAAGGGGACATAAGTGCATCATGGTGGTAAGTAACATGGTATGGTAATAGTGTTATCACCTTTCCGTCCTGCACACCGATTTCCACTGGCCGCATTACTGTGTTTCAAACTGAATCTGATCACTATGGTGAACTTAAAGACTGAGAAACAAGCCATAGTTCTGGTTACCGGCAAACCCCAAAAATCAAAATTTAGACTTCAAATATTCTATATTGAGCAGGCATTCACACTTGTTGTGTTCTTAGTTTCCAGTATTCTTCATTTTCTCAGTTGAATTGGTTGATTTCTGCGGCTTGGTAAAGACTAGTGTCTCTAAATACATTAAGATTCGCTGGGAGCACTGAGTTTAGATACAGAGGCCTCAGTTGACGTCGGGATTATCTTGCGTACATGGGAAATCTACGATTATGATTTCAATTTCACCTCAACCCCTGATCCATGCTGTTCAATTATAAATTCAGAGCATACTGGAAGATTCTGTAACAGGACATTACGTAGTGCATAAATGTCTTTCATGCTTCTCCTGAGGCATGCTATTGGCCGAAAAATCCAAATATTTGTTGTTGTTGAGATAATCCAGGCTATGGAAGGCACTTTTTAATTCGGCCACCTTATCAACTTTACTGAAAAACTTGTTTGAATGAGGACAGACGTACCTCCTGCCCAGCACTGCAATTTCTGCCTGTTACGTTCCCATCTTGACTTCCACTCTGGTGCTCACACATCTTCCTCTTACCATTCTAACGGTGTCTGCTGTGGTTTGCGCATAATATGTGGCATGCATCCACGGGTCTTTGAAAAATGCCTGCACTCAT
Source organism: Pleurodeles waltl (assembly GCF_031143425.1). NCBI lineage: Eukaryota > Metazoa > Chordata > Amphibia > Caudata > Salamandridae > Pleurodeles > Pleurodeles waltl. The sequence continues at coordinate 225,497,053 of NC_090448.1, read as the reverse complement.
CCCATAGGTGGTGCCTGCTTTCTTGGTAGCTTACTGTATCTCACTATACATGTGTTCCCACAACCACACTGATAGGTGACCATGTCTACAACACATGGTAGTGCCATAAGTGTGTGGCTGTAGCTGATTTGCATTGCCATGTTTCCTTATAGGGTTATATAAGAAGCTTTCATTTGCTTCACCCGTCGTAGAAGTTTCTTAGGAGTTTCTGTATTCCTATATTCTTTTCTTTAGCTGTTTTGCTATTCCACATAGAGAATCCTTACCCTTGGACTCCTATCTCCTGTGCTTTCAGTAACCCAACTGTTAGCCAGGACCTCTCCTCTGCTTGCTGGAGCCTCTCTATGGCCTTCCAATTCTCATGGCAAGGACATGGCATTCAGCACTGCTTCCTGCATGTAGGATCTAGTGGGTCTATGCCATCAGCCCTTACCCTTCTTCCTGTTGCAACTATTGCACTGCTCCTTAAATCGAGACTTTCAATTAGTACAAAACTCTTTTACTTTAGAAAGCTTTTAAATATGATTACATTTCACTCCTGAATTCTGTAGGCATAAAATATCATTCAGATTATGCAGGGACCCAGAGTGATTAATTGAAAAGTTACATTTTATGCAATACAACTCTGTAGAATATTTGTCTTATATCAGTCAGTTGAAGAAGCATGCTGCTCCTTAATGTGCATATCAGCATTTGCTCTCTGAGGCACATTGCAGTATTTGCAGTGGATGTTTGTTATCCAGGTCCATTATTTAATGAAGCATTCAGCTGTTTGGTATTACTTACCCTTTGACTGGCGACAAACATAGCAAAACACGCCTCTTATTTGTGGTCAGCTCTTGAAAGCTGTTATTGGCTAGCATAATTACAAATTAAATGAGGATGAAAGTTTGCTTGAACTGGCTGATGGTAAAAGGTTGGTGCTCCTCAGGCAAAAAGGAAGGAACCCAATTTATGCTTGTGCTTGAATACGGGAATTCCCTTGACATAGGACAGCGAAGGTTTCAGTGTGTTGGGTATATCATAAGTTTTCTTTCCTAAATCCAAAAATCAGGAACTGCTTTGGCCAACAGACATACTGCTATAAACCCACTCAGTCACTCCTACTTATACATGGGAAAGTATTAGGTCATCTTCTAAAGATGTGTCATGATTTGAGTCCCAAGGGAGCCCTTTTGTTTTAATTCAGTCATGCCAGATAGAGTTTACACTGTCAAACACTGTCTTTTTAAGACAATGAAGCCTGGAAATATCCCTAGACACTGTGATAGACTCTAGAAAATTCTGCCTAAAAAACAGAATTGTATATTGGTATGTTACATTGTTTTAGTGCTCTGTAGCATCAATTACTTAAAATATATTTTGTGTCTCATGGTACCCTCTCCCAATACCCAATAGCTTTTGTCCCATGTACTAGTCAAACTGATATTGTTCATATCTTTTTTCGATGTAGTATGTTGTGTTTATGGAATCACTGACACCGGGCACATTCCTTCTTTGCAGATTATTTTTCCAGAAATTATACAGAGGACAAGCTCCACTGTTCCTTGGAACAGCCTTTGCTGACAGGTAATACATGTAAATGTTTAACTACCAACCTTATTGTACAGTAGGCTGTGTCCATTACATAGAACCCAGATGTCTTTAGGAGGATGGTGAGTATGCACAGATTACTTTATTTCATCCTCAACTATAGATTTGGAATGACCACAGAAACTTGCTGTGTGTTTGTGCAAGTTGTCTCTCGCAGTTTACAGTTATGATCTCTAAACAGCTCCACAGAAGCAACCACAATTAGCACTTATTGTGTAATAGCCAACCTTATGTTCTGAAGTAGAAAATCCTTACGTTTTGAATTAGGATATATTAATAATGACCTGCTGCAAAGGCACCTCTGGCCCTCTCTGCCAGTTATTCATTTGTTTGCCTTCCTTATAAGTCTAATTGCTAATGTTATTTTGTGTTGTGCATTACTACTCTACTTTATTACAGTGACTACAGTGCCTGTTACTGTGAACATGTATCAGAGGTAGACTCTGCTGTGGCTCCTTGGGTTACATTTCTTTAGTTCTGGCAGGGTTAACTCCTGCAGAATAGCATCTCATATCTTATGTTTCTAATCACACTCATACATGATTTTCTGACAGTCCCACCTGATAGTCCTGTATATTTCTAAGTCACGCCTGGGAATAGAAAATGTGGTATCCTCAACGCTGCTCAAACTGTGGAATCGTAGTAGGCCATCTGAGACACTATGAACCCGCTGGTCAGTCTGTCATATTACTGAGGGTGGAATTGTGGTTCAGCGAAAACCATTTGCTTCTTCAGGAACCTGCGATCTATCTCAGGATAAACCTGAAAGAGAAAGGGTCCCTCTAAAATATGTGTTTTTGCAGGGGCTTGCTGCATGGATGCTCATATCCGGGTTATCCACGTTCAAATCCAACCCTTAACTTCTATCCACCTCTAGTTCTCAATCCTGTTTATCATTCACTTCATTTCTTCAACACCACATCTGGCATTCCACCAAAACCATGACAGGTGCTTCAGCTTGGGCTGGCGCTGGAACATTCTTCACAACAGCATGCGCATACTCCTGTCTCAAAGCAGATGACGCGCCTAACCAGTTAACTTGATGCAGCAGTAAATGATGCCTAAAACAAACAGTTCTGCATCACTAAGTCATGTTTAAACATTTCTCCTCTTGAAACAATGATTCATGTGCATGTGCTCGATTGTTGTCCTCCTAAGCTCTGTAGCATCAATCACTTAAAATATATTTTGTGTCTCATGCTACCCTCTTCCACTATCCCTAATAGCTTTTGTCCCATGTACTAATCAGAAAACAGCCTCCAGAATCCACAAATTTCGAATGAGGGTATCTTTAGATCTTTAGTCGACTTAAATAAGCTAACTGCAGAGATTTGCTCAACTTATTAGAAATGGCTCCATCCTTATGAAGCGGAGGAAACATCCTATTAAGTACATGAAGGTCTGATGATTTTTAATTTAATTCTGGACCTGGTAAAACTCCTTAAAGAAATAAAAAAACTACTTGTCACCGAAGCAGTTCTGGAAACAGCATGCAGTAGCAAATATATGGTTTGACTGTGAAGAGTGAATGGTATTTATGTTTGTAACTGTTTCCAGTGGAGAGATAAGTATTCACTAAACTCTGCTTAGTTTATGAATGAAGGATTTATTTCTGGGGCCCAAGGCATGCTTATGAGTTAACATGGTTAAGACACAGTGACATGTAGTCCTCAACCCAGAATCGGGATAGGAGAATAGTGGACTATTTTATGTCCTCTTTCATTCTGGTTGGGCCATCATCCGACTGTGCCTATTGAACATAAATCAAAAGTGTCTTGTCCTTATAAGGCACTGTAGCCTGGAAATAGACACTGACAGACTCTAAGAAATGCTGTCCTAAAAAACTGAATTGTATATTGTTATGTTACATTGTTTTATTGCTAACTGCAATTTATAGCTAGTCAATGCTGCTACAGTGTCTTAAACGCTGGATAGTCTTGAAAAGATACCACGTCATTCTGCTTTATTTTGCTACTATTACATTGTAATTATGCCTGTGCCTGGTATTTAGTGGGGCTTGCCAAGAATATACCACATTTATAAGCTACCTATACATCAATGTATTGTATATCCCGTAAATGAATTTTGACTCTACTTTCACCTCTGATGTTAGTGTCCTCTCTCTGTTCATCATCCCTCTTATTTTGGATTACCTCATTTCCATATTACACTTTGGGAAAGCGGTACACTAATACAGACATGTTGGTGTTAAAAGTATTAAGGGTCTTGAAATCGTATTCATACTAACAACACTGTAAAAACTGAGGTTATCAAGCCCACAATGAGAATTACCATCCTATCATTAAAATAATATGTGGCAAAACAATTTACACTTATTTTGAAACCACTTATCTATTGATTGATGCTCTGGCTGATTTCCGCCCAGGCTAGAGTACTGAGTTTCTGGTGGTGGCTGCGTAGACATGCCAACCTCAACAACCACAATATACTAATTTTGGATCTGTCAGCTGCCTCCTTGTTTCCAATCTCCACGTCTTTGGACTCAGTGGGGCAGTCCTCAGTTTTTCCCTTTCTTTCTTGGTAACCACTATCCATATATTGTGTGGCGTCCTTTTCATTCTGCTACTTCCATCACTAACTGTGGCGTACCTCAGAGCTCTGCACGGACCTCCTACCCCTACGGTGTGTCTAAAAGCGCTCTATCCACAGGATTCTGCTCCCATGGCCTTCATATAAGCACCTGTACCGACAATACTCCTGTCCCTTTTCATCTGGATAATTGCACTTGCGATGATTTATTGCTGGGTAGTTGTCTGCAGGAGGTCAAGGGGTGGATGGTTCAACACTGGCTGAAACTCGACCCAGACAAAACGAGGTTTTGATAACGGGACGGAGCTGTGCCCCATGATACTGTTCATTGTGGCTGAATGACCCAGGACCACAATCTGCTCTTTTTAAAAAACATATGTGTTAAATTTTATGGTGTATTGTAACTTACAGCCCAAGTGTCGGGGGGTAGCTTCAGCTTGTACTTTCCTGCCTAGAAGCATCTGACAGATCATTCACTTTCTGATTTCCACTGACATTTGTTTTAGCGCCATAATAGCTTCTCATCTATTTTATAGCAACTTGTTCTATTTGGGCATTTAATCTTCACTGCACTGCTGCAGGACTCAAAATTATACAATCCACCTGTCTATTTCTGGCTCTGGCTTTAGCAGAACTACCTAGGTGAGGAGGAAAGGCAAGGGTGGAATGGGAGAGGGTTGATAAATAGGTAGTGCTTCTCAAAAAGTGCCTGGTGGGGTTATGTTGTGAAGAGTTGCTCCACGAAGAGCTCCTCAGCCCCTTCTAGAAATAAAGAAGTGTAGAGGCCTAACTGAAGTGAGCAAGAATGATATTACATATTCTTAGCACATAGTAGCATATTTTCCTTTTTGTGTTTTCTCATTTCCAGTATGGGAATGCAACTGGTGTGTGTTGTTGTTTAGCTTTAATGTATGAAGGCAAGTGGTGATTGCGTGTTGTCAATGAGATCGTAGTGTATGATGCAGCTAGTCTTGAATGTGGTGTGTGCAGGCATTGGAAATCCTTGCTGTTCTCTGGGTGATGACTTAGGGCCAGATGTAGCAAAGGGTTTTTCCCATTCTGTGTCAATTGGAAAATGTGTTCGTACATATGGCCCTTAGTTCTGTTAAATGCCTTTACGATAGTCTCCTGCATTTAGAAGATTCTTCAGTGCTTTCAACTGGGCCTCTGGGATGAAGGCCAAGAGGGTGGTGCTTTCTTTGAAATGATGTAACACAATTACCTGTATACTATAGCTGTTCTGAAGTCTGCTTCAGGAAGGAAGGGCTACACGTTGCCAAGAAAAATCATCTAGTGATAGGTAACATTTGTTTACTGCATGATGTGGGACCAGAAGCTGGTATTATTGGTAGAACCCTACAGACATTGTGCAGTTGGCTGTACTCTGCTGTTAGCCCCGAGCACATATTTTGTTTTTGGTCCAGCAAGAGGAAGATTTGAACATCCAATCATGAATTAGGGCAAAGAAGTCCTTCAGTTGTTTTATACCATGGGCAGATGAGCTTTACAAGTATGGCTGCTTGTCGGCGTACTGATTCATGCTTTTCAAGGCGATGTAGTGATTCAGACTAGTTCTTTCCAGCTTTGAGTCCATTAGAGAATTTAAAGCTTTTTCTCATCACATAGAATGAACACAGCCAGTGTCTTTTATTCGTGTCTTAACTACTGTAATTCTATGTGTATGGGGCTACTGCCTAATCAGCACCTGTTAGTTATGGCAGATTCAGAATCCTGTACCCATGAATTTGCTGCAGTTGAAAGAATTTTACCATCTTTCTTTTGTCTCTCTTCACAGGCTCCTGGTCCACATCTGTATCAAATTCAATTCTTTGTGTATCACCCACAAGGCCATCTATAGAGGAAATCCCTTGTTTTTGACACACTTAATTAAGTCTTCCCAGCCAGCACTTAAGTACTACTACCTCTTAAAAAGAATTATTCCCCAGTATAAGGAGATTGCAGAAAAGAAGTAGTGTGTGGAAGCGCTTCCATTGAACATGCATAAGCAATTAAGCTTACAGAAATTCAGAAAAACTGCTAAAACATGGTTTTATCTGCACTAATTTCCTGCTTTACATAGTTTATATGTACATAATCCCTTAGCGCCATGAAGTCTTTGAACATATGTTCTGCTCTATGACTCAACACAAATACAAAGGTGGGCCAGGTTTTTCCTTCTGGGAGTAGCATTAGGATTTTATGGCAAGGCAGGGGGCCAGCATTATGCATTAACTTGTATTCACTACTTCTTTGCTGCAAATACTTCAAAAATCCCACAAAAAAGACCATTGCATGAGTCATAAAGAAAACAGAACATTCAGTCCAAACTACTTTACAACATTCTATCTTCTCCCTCTTTTGTTTGCCACTTCTGAGCAGATATGTATATTCAGCTTTGTTTGCTATGTTTTGTGTACTTTTAATTTGTGCTAGCGCGCCTTGTCCTTAGTAAGTAAACTTACAAGGGAATGCGTTTAGTTCCATGAATCTTTTGGATCACATAAGGTATCCTAGTCAAGTATAGCGAGCAAAATACAGTATCAACAAATCAATCCAATCATCCTAAATGTACCATGAACTAATTTAAGCAAAAACCACCATGACTCATGTGGAAATTAGTTCTGTGTATTCCCTATTAGTTACAACTCTAATCATGAATCTCTATTAAACAATATCATGACTTCCAATTTTTATTAGGAACATAAGCAATGAATTTCTCTCCAGATTATTAATTTGCAACCTAACTTTAAAACAAAGCAATAGCAAATCATGAGATATTGAATGATTCAGCAATATGTCAGCCAGTCTGTGTCACCCTAAGTCACCCTTGTCTGCCTACCTATCTCCAAATTAGCATCAGCATGTGGGTCTTCATGCTAAAAACAATTTGGTCAAAAATCATTAATTTGGAAAAATCTATCTAGAAAAGGAAAAACGTTTGGTACCTAGAAAGAAATACATTCATTAATCAGTCAGGTTATAGCTACCTATCCAAGATGGATCAGCAACGAGTCAAACTTCGTCTCCTGGTCATCAGTCATCAATAAAACTCGGGCTCACAAGAAGCAAACCCAAGTTTCAGCACTTCGGACAGCGTCTCCTGACGTCATCAACTTTCGCCTCTCCGTTCTGCCTTTCCCCTTATGTCATGACTTTTTATTAGGGTCTCTCAGTCCGTCCCACAATTTGCCTATTAGTCAACCTTATCAGGGGTTATGACTCTAACCTATAATTTTTGTTTGCCACTTGTCTACGTTATTTTGAGAGTCATGTTCCATTAACATGATTAGTTCTTCTGTCGATGAGAACATCATCTGGTTCTTTAGGTAACAAAATTGTTGCTCCCAGCTCTTAGTCTGTAGTTCCATTGTTCAAGTCCTGGGAAAGTACATTTAGCCTACTCTACACATAATTGTATCAATTTGTTCTGATCGTCTCCTGTCCGCTGGTGAGTTTGCAATTTTTCTCTTAATATGGCTCGTTGTTGAACTCTGTAAAGTTCAAGGTCTCCTTCTCCAGTTCCAGTCTGCGGCAGCTCATCGCGTTTCCAGATTTAAGCAGGCAAGGCCCAGTGCTGACTAGGCCTCTGGCTAAGCTAAGAACGTATGGCATTACAAAACATAGATTATATTGTTAATTATGATATATTAATACAACTTTAAAACATTTCACATTATTCAGTATTGTTAGCACAGATGGTGACCACTCCTCGTGTGCACATTTTGCACATTACATGTTAATTTTATACTTTAATATTGTTTCCCTTATTAGTATGTATACGCAATTCATTAGCATATTCTCATATTAGCATATCTGCTGCAACAGTCCCTCCTCTGATGACTAAATATGTCATCATACCTTTCTCGTCAAACCTTTATAAGTTACTTTCACTTACATTTTGATTTCTTCTGTTTCTATTTTCCCTATAGATTCTTCTTCTGGGATGTTCTTCCCTCCTCTGTTTATTCTCAGCTTTTTAATTGAATGTTGCGCCATAATTTGCATGCCCCCCATAATCCTACTATAATAGTGATCGCAATTAACATTCCTTGAACTATTTTCCACAATATCCCACCCCAAATTTGACTGAACCAATTTCCTAGTGTTGCAAATCCTTTTCCCACCTTTTCCCAAACTCCTGGTTCTTTCAACTTTTTCAAATCCTTACTCGCATTAGGTAAGTTAGTAAGTTGTTCTTTTACTTCTTTCTCATTTGCAGGAATATAATAGCAACAATGTTTCTCATTAAACATTTTGCAGACTCCCCCGTCTTTCGCCAAAATTAGTCTAAAGCAAGCCTGTTTTGAAGCGTCATAGCTCTATCCGCAGCTAATTCAGTGTTTAGTAATAATATAGCTCCTGTAAAGTTAGTTAGCATCTACTATAGTTGACAACATTTGAATCTTGTTTGCGTTTAATATAACTCCTATTGAAGGAATTACTGCTCCAAAAATATCCCCTACTATTGCAGAGGCTGTTTCTCCTTTCTGTCTCATCCGGTGTAACTCATTCATTTTCGGTATCCTTTTCAAATCATCTATTTGATAGATCTTAGGGAATATTATTCCCAAATAACATGTCCCATACCATCCCTTAGGGAGTCAGTAGTAAGCACTGAGTCCACAAATATAATAAATCCCAGGAATCACAGGGTCAGCACCATTCAACATGAACGTCCACTTACTCTGAAACAAAAACACATGTCTACATTTACTCGTTCCCACAAATAGTGTCAGTGTGTGATTTTGGCCTATATATACAGAGCTTCCCTACGTGTAATGCTTCTAAAGCTAACTTCCCTTGCATTTTATGGATCAAATCTGTTTAATAAATTTTCAATTATAGAACATCGCATATGCACTATATCACAGTATTGCCAAAATGCACTTAGAAAGCTTACTCCATGCGAAACAATAGAAAAAGAAGAAGATTAAGGGGGTCATTCTGACCCTGGCGGTCGGTGACCGCCAGGGTCACCGACCACGGGAGCACCGCCAACAGGCTGGCGGTGCTCCGTCGAGCATTCTGACCGCGGCGGTTCAGCCGCGGTCAGAAACGGAAAGTCGGCGGTCTCCCGCGTGCTCCGCCGCCATGGGGATTCTGACACCCCCTACCGCCATCCTGTTCCTGGCGGGTCTCCCGCCAGGAACAGGATGGCGGTAGGGGGTGCCGCGGGGCCCCTGGGGGCCCCGCAAAGTATTTCAGTGTCTGCAAAGCAGACACTGAAATACTCGACGGGTGCAACTGCACCCGTCGCACTTTCCCACTACGCCGGCTCCATTCGGAGCCGCCGTCCTCGTGGGAAGGTAGATTTTGGCGGCCGCCCGCCAGCCCAGGGCAAATCTCCAAATACCCTCAGTGGTCTTGCGACCGCGGAGCGGTATTTTGTCGGGGGAAGACTGGCGGGCGGCCTCCGCCGCCCGCCAGTCTCAGAATCACCCCCTAAATGTTTAACACAACTATGTTTCCCCACTGCTGGTTAACAATGCATTAATCAAACGATCTCAGGCTCTATTACCATATAGTTCTAGTCCAGAATAAACATCCCCTTGTTCCCTTGCATTTTAATAGCAGTGTAAGCATAATCATTTTTGTATGTCCTTTTCTCCTATCCTTTTTCTAATTTTTCTTTTAATGCTTTTCGCCTATTATCAGTATGCTCAATAAAGCTCTTTTCCATGGGAGTTAATAAACAAGTTAAATTATTACGATGCGCATAAGCTGTGCCAAATGTTAGTGTAGGCTCAAAGAATCCACTAACTAGTACTATATCGTGGTCCTTAGCTATCTTACTTAGATATCTGATTATAGGGATGAATAAAAATACTAAATCATAATTAGAATACAAGTATTGAAGGTACTCCTGATTATAGAAGCGTGTTAGTAACAGACTACAAGTTATACTGTAGGTCAAAGGTAGACTATGATAAGTAACCCCTTCTTCTACAGACTAAGGTATTTGGGTACACACAAGACAATCCCTTGCTTCCATTGTTTCCACATACTCACTCAATAAATGATAAAAGACGTTAGAAGACAATTCTCCCCTTGCATTAGTATAATCATGCAAATATTGCTCATCTAATTTGAACCTTTGTATGGCTGTTAGTGTAGTAGTTTCATGCACAGATGTATCTCTCAGTTCTTTCATCTCATGAATTGACATACCCACAATCATTATTACAAACAATATTCCACACACAATTGCCATACCTACACCCAAATATCTACAACACCTAATGTGTCTCACGTTTTTCTCTAAATCAGCCATGATCCGTAAAGAATCTGAAAGCAGAAGTTTTAACTTCTACTTAATATGCAACACAAAAATTAAAAAAATCTAAAAGAAAAATATACTTATTTTCTTCACACTACACGACAAGACCCCTTCTTCCTTTGTCAAAGTCGGCTAGCAGCTGGTCAACTCCAGGTTTTAAGTGTCATATCAGGCTAATAATGTCTTTTCCGGTAAGTAAATTGCAATCAACTCAGTCTTTCTTTTCTTTCTTTCAGGTTGCGTCAAAATATTGATTCGGTACTTCTCTGTAAAAACAAAAGGACATAAACTCGTTTTGCCAATCACTTGTTGTGGCATATGCCCATTCTGGTCCTGCGTATTTTCTACTTGCCACTCTTTCTTTTCAACCTTCTTTCCCCTGTTAGTTCTCCACCACTCAGATCATCTTTTCTTGTGGTGTCTTGCTCTTCCTCTATTATTTCATTTATCACCAAGTCTTCTTTCTTGCCTATCTGAGATTCAGGCCAATTATCCCCTTTTCTTGCACCTTCCGTCAGCAATCTTTTCAAAATAGGACTTTTCTCCTTTACCTTGTCTGGTGTGCCTTCTCTTGATGGACCTGCAATGGGTTCAGGAGGTCACCTTTGCTTTGGCCCGTCTCAACTCTTTCCCCCTCAGGCTCTGGTACTGTGTCTCCTTGACTTTTGAACCCCCTAGTTTGCGTTAGCACTTCTCCTGTGCATGGATCTCTTAGCATCTTTTCTGCATTGTCTGTACATTGAGTTTCTTGATTCTCCACACCCTCATCTCTTACTGGGGTGATTGATCCTTCTTTCGTCAATTCCAGGTCTGCCTCCGGCTCAACTTGTTCTGGTTCTGATTCTGGCAGAATTATACGATTCGCTGCTGCTGGTGTTTTCAGCAACACTTCTTCATGATCCTGGGGACTCACCACCTTTTTTGTATGTCTTGCATGTATCCAATTAGGCAACCCTGCACATTTTACAGCTCTAGTAGTTGTCAACACCACCTGATATGGACTTCTCCAACGTGGCTCTAGGCAGGTTTTCCGCACATGCTTTTTGTGCCCGACCCAATCTCCAGCTTACAAGTTGTGACCTGGTTCATGGATAAGTGGCAGGGTAACGGCTTGTACCTGCTGAGAAAAAGATCGAACCACATCAGGTAGACCCTTGCAGTAGTCCAACACCATATCATCTGTTATATTGACAAGAGCATTTGCTGGTATTGCTGGCAGTCTCTTTGCTCTCCCCATAAGAATCTCATGTGGGGATAACCCTGTCTTTTTGTCTGGTACATTCCTTATTGACATCAACACTAAAGGCAACGCATCTGGCCATTTCAAATTTGTGGCTGCACACATTTTGGCAATTCTTGACTTCAGGGTACCGTTCATTTGTTCTACCAATCCTGATGCTTCTGGTCAATAGCTGCAATGTAGCTTCTGCTCAATGTTCAGTGCTGCACATAGGAGTTTGATCACTTAGTTATTGAAGTGCGTTCCCCTATCTGATTCTAAAGAGATCGGAAATCCGAACCTTGGTATCAGCTCTCTAAGCAATCATTTTGCAACTGTGAGACTGTCATTTCTACATGTGGGGTATGCTTCAATCCAATGACTAAACACAGATTATATGACGGAACACCGAATTAAAAACAACTACTAACCTTAACAACGAGGTCGGAACACCGACCTCGTCCTTACTACTAATGATTTTACCACGAATGCCTTAACAACGATATTTCGTTGTAAAGGCATTCCTGATAAAACCATTACTAATAGGCACCATTCACCCTACATCCCTCACCCCACCCCCCCAACGCCACGCCAAAACCTAAAACCCCCTGTCCCCCACCCCCTCCCCAAAACCAAAAACGCCCCACCCCCCAACCCCACCCCAAAACCTAAAACCCCCTGACCCCCCACCCCCTCCCCAAAACCAAAAACGCCCCACCCCCCCAACCCCACCCCAAAACCGCCTGACCCCCCAACCCCTCTCCAAAACCAAAAACGCCCTACCCCCCCAACCCCACCCCAAAACCTAAAACCCCCTGACCCCCCACCCCCTCCCCAAAACCAAAAACGCCCCATCCCCCCAACCCCACCCCATATCCTAAAACCCCCTGACCACCCACCCCCTCCCCAAAACCAAAAACGCCCCACCCCCCAACCCCACCCTAAAACCTAAAACCCCCTGACCCCCCACCCCCTCCCCAAAACCAAAAACGCCCCACCCCCCCCAACCCCACCCCAAAACCTAAAACCCCCTGACCCCCCACCCCCTCCCCAAAACCTAAACCCACTACTTACCTTAGTCAACCCCTTGTCACCTGCGTCGTCCTCCTTCGCCAACTCCCTTCTCTGTACCTTAACCGCGGATGTTCGTTGTTCAGAACATACGTAGTTAAGGCACAAAAAAACGAAGTCGTGGTTAAAGAAATCGTTGTTGCGCTTTCGTTAACCATGACTTTCATAATAAAAAGTCGTAAAAAAGGATGTTTCCCCTGAACACACACACAATCACCAACACGTACTTCAGTCCATCACATGTAGGCATTTCAATGAAATCCAATTGCATTCTGCAGAATGGTCCTCCTGCTCATCCAATGTGGCTCAGATTTACCACCGTCCCTTTTCCCACGTTCAATTGCTGGCAAATCACACATCTATGGCACACTGCCTCAGCTGCTTGTCTAAATTTTGGATTAAACCAATCAACCTTGAACAACCTAATCATGGCATCCCTTCCAATGTGTGCCTGACCATGGTAATACCAAGCCATCTGAGATAGCAAACAATTCGGTCACACCATCTGACCCTCCTCTGATACCCAGATTTCGTCTGACCTCTGCATACACTTCAACTTTGTCTACAACTTTTTCTCTTCCTTATTTGCATTTTCTTGTAAGGTTTTCAATTCCTCTAGAGTGTCAATTACCTTTAAAGCAAATTTTGTACAATTGGTCTGTTCTTCTTGCATTAGTTCCCATTTATCCTTGTACGATATACAGTTCAGGGCGCAAAATCTTGCTACCTGATCCGCATACCCGTTTCCCAAGGAAATGTAGTCTGATGTTTTCTGATGTGCACTGCATTTAACTACAGTAATTTCTTCCGGTAACTGTATTGCATACAACAACTCTTTTATCTTGTCACCATTTCGTACTGGGGTTCCACTAGAGTTCATGAACCCTTTTGTGACCACAATTGACCAAAATCATGCACAATTCCAAATACATGTTAGCTATCGGTGTATATTGTCACTCGTAGCCTGGTAGAGACATAACATGCTCTAGTGAGAGCCACTAATTCTGCCACTTCTGCTGAATATACACCAGGAAACCAAGATGCTTCTAGTGTTCCTGTAATTGTACACACAGCATATCCCGCTCTCAACGTGCCTGTCACATCTCTAAGACATAAACCATCAACAAAAACAATTTGATCATTTTCTTCTAGTCGAGTGTCTCTAATATCAGGTCTAGGTTTTGTACAGAGGTCCGTGACCTCAAGACAATCATGCTCTATGTCTTCCTCCTTTTCAATTTCAACAGTATCACTTAGCAGTAATGTTGGTGCATTTAACACTGTACATCTTTTCAAAGTCACATTTGGATCTCCCAATATGCTCGTCTCATACCTTGTCAGTCGTGCCCCTGTCAAATGTTAGGTTTTTGTTCTTGTCAGCAAACTTTCAACTGAATGTGGTACCATTACTGTCACTTGGTATCCCATGATTACCCCCTCACACTGGGAAAGACTTTGACCAACTGCCACTACTGCACGCAGACAACCTGGTAAAGCTGCTGCAACAGGGTCCAAGGTAGCTACTGGGCGATAAGCACCTCCATGGACCTGTGTCAAGACATACAAAGAACAAGCATCACGTTCATGACAAAACAATGTTAAAGGCTTTGTGTAATCAGGCATTCCCAATGCTGGCGCTCTGCACAAACTCTCTCTCAATTCAGTGAAACCCCTCATCTGATCTTCATCTAGAGTAATGGGATCTGTTGACTCTTATGAGTCAACAGTTGCAAAGGTTTGGCAATCTCAGCAAAATTTGGAATCCACTGTCTACAGTATCCTACCATACCCCAAAACATGCGCACATCTTTCTGAGAAGTCGGTGGATTTGTCTGCAGTATCATTGTAATCCTCTCTCGGGAAATTCTCCTCAACCCTTTTTCAATCTGATGCCCCAAGTATTTGACAGATTTCTGACAGTATTGTAATTTTGCAGGTGAGACCTTGTGACCGAAGTCCCCCAAATGATTAAGTAAGACAATCGAATCATGTTTACATTCTTCCTTCGTTCTAGTCGCAAACAATAAGTCATCAGTGTACTGTACAAGGGTCGATTGGCAAGGTAATTCCAGTGACTCCAAATTCTTTTTCAAAATCTGGTTAAACAAGGATGGTGACTTCGTATACCCTCGTGGAAGCCTACACCAGCTGTAGACTTTATCTAGGAATTTTAAACTGAAAAGAAACTGACTATCCTCATGAAGCGGCACTGAAAAGAAAGCTTGTGACAAATCGACTACTGTGAACCACTCTGCCTCACATGGAATCTGAAACAGTATCATCGCTGGATTGAGTACAATCGGGCAACACTTAACCACAATGTCATTCACTTTTCACAAATCCTGCACAATTCGCACTTTTCCACAGGGCTTTTTCAATCCCATTATCAGTGAATTACATGGACTGCTCAGCACTTCTTTCAAAACACCCTGCTTCAAGAAATCCCCAATTATTTGTGCCACTTTCATCAACACATCTGGTGGCATATTGTACTGTGGAAGTTTTGGAAACTCAGTGTTCGGCTTCAAAGAGATTTTAATTGGCTTTGCATCCTTGATCAACCCTACTTCTTTCCCTGTCAAATCCCATACCTTTCACTGTTCCCTGTAAATCTGGATGTAATTCCTTCAAAGTAAACATGGGAAAAGTCTCAATGAAAGGGTATTCCTCAAATGCATTATTTAGAACCATAGCTGATGCCTGTTCTTCATCATCGTCACTATTTCTCTGAACTTCTATTCCTGTGTCTGTACAATTTATGGAGCACTTGGTCTTGCACAATAAGTCTCTGCCTAGCAAGGATATGGGACTTGAGTCGCATACCACAAATCTATGCAGTCCTGTATAATTTACAATTCCAATCTGTACTGGTTCTGTGATGGGATTCATTAGTTGCCTATTCTCCACTCCCACAACCTGCACTGTTCTTCCAGAAAGAGGTAAATCTGGTACTTCTATACTCCTTACTGTAGAGCATGTAGCTCCTGTGTCAACCAAGAACGACACTTTATGTCCCATTACTTTTCCCTTTACAAATGGTCCTCTCTGATCTACCTCTAGAGATGCAGCGAGTATGCAAGCTCCCTCATTCGAACTGTCACTCATTAATTCTTCGTTTATTTCATCCTCACTGTGAAATGGGAATTGGTGCGCTGTATTGTTACTATTATTCGATCTCTGACCATTGACCTGTTGAGTAAGCATAACCTGTTGCTGCTCCATCGGGGCTTGGGGTATATGCATTTGCTGTCTAGGCACCATAGAAATCTGCTGCTGTACCAGTGCTAAAGGAGTAAATTGTGCTCGTGGCACCTGCATCTGTTGAACTGGTAAAAAGCTTTGACCTCGGGTTTGAACATTCAGGACTTGGCCCCTCCCTCTGGGGACTCTTACTGTTTGTACTGTACTGACATCACCTTGCTGAATCATTCCTTCCTGCACCATTACCGGACACTCCCGCTTCCAGTGTCCCACGTCTCCGCACAGGTGACATGGCAACATCCTTTTCAGCCCCTGCATGTCATTCTGAACAACCACTGAATTCAGATCTGGACCGCGCATCATATCTGTACCACGCCCTCTACCCCTTGCCTGAGGCTGAAATGCGATAGCTCTCTGTTGCAGCGGCATCGGCGGCACCAAAGCTCCTTGCACTCCCGATTGTGCTGCCTTAATCTGCATCACCATTGCCTTCTCCTTCAACTTCTTTTGTTTTAGTTCAATCTCATCACTACAGTATTTGGCGTACTGCAACACCTCATCAATTGGCTTTGCCTGCTAACAAATCAAATGATTCTTAATCATCTGTCCTACTTCAGGTCTCAACCCTTCAACAAATGTGAACACGAAATGCAACGTCTTTCGGTTTGACTGCTTCTTTACCACTATACTCTTTGAAAGCCTTTAGTTATATTCATAATAGGTATGTATTGACTCTTTGGTTTCCTGAACCGTCCTGTCAATTCTCTGCCAATCAATATTTTTCAGGGAAATCCTAGTTTTGAGAAACTCAATCACCTTATAATAATTTTTCATTACCTCAGGTGACGGTGCGCCTGTAATCTTATCCCTCGCTGGTTCGCTTGTAGGCCAATCTACCGCCCTCTTGTATTTGACCCATAGATCAGCTGGCACCACTATTTCGAACAAAGTATTCAAGTCTTCCCACAAACATTTAGCAAGTTTCACAAACCTCTCTGTCTGTTGGTACCATTCAACTGGCTTTTCTCTCAATTTAAGATAATCGTTGGTGAAGGATAATATATCACTTCGATGCCAAGGAACATGCACAAATTGCCCTCCTGGAACTTCCCTCATTGGTAGGATTTTAACCGCTTCTCCTTTCTCTACTCCTTCTGTTTCCCCTTCTGAGTCTCATTTTCGTTTATTTTTCCTTTTCGCCCATCTGCCTTCCCATTTCTCTGGTGCTCCCCAAATTTGTGCACTCTGCAGTAAGTCTCTTAGATGTGCTTTCATTCCTGCCGATCTCATGTGTTCAAAATCTTTTGCCTCAAAATCTAATCTGTAGCTTTGTCTGAAATGTTTAGTTGCCTTAAGATCAATGTCATGTTTTTCTGCTATTTCTGCTAATTTCTGGAGTATTTTCCCCACCCGTTTTGTAATCCTTGGACACATATACCTCAGCTCTTCTTCAGTATATGATTCTAACCTGATTAGTCCCATTGTTCCTTCGACCAGTTCATTTGCCTCAATGTTTAATCCTACCCACTTCTGCTGCTCTTCCCCTCTTGTGACACCTTGCGAGGAACTTAAACTATCCAACCAACTAGTTGACTGCTGTGCTGTTAACCCTTGCAATGAAATGTTACTCGCATTGTTTGCTGGCAGCTGTTGCATCCCTGTCCCTACAGCTTGTGGTGTCAAAAGTCTCATACTCTGTTTTGCATCTGGTAATGCCACAAGAGTACTCAGGGCCAGATGTATGAAATATTTTTGCACTCGCAAGCGGTGCAAATCTGTAAATTTGGCCGTTTGCGAGTGCAAAAACGTGGTCTGCGATGCATGAAAGGCAATCGCAGACCAAAAATAAGAAATCACAAAAATTTCGAATTTTTGCGTTGCGACCTGGTTTTGCCAGTCGCATTTTGCGATTCAATATTTCCAGTAGGAAATTGCGAGGTGCAAAATGCGAATCGCAAAATCCCAATCGCAAATAGATGCATCAAAAAATCGAAATTAGCGATTATTCACAGAATGGCATTTTGCACATGCAAAATACCACTAAGTGAAAGCAGGTGGTAACCAGGTGCAACCTATATAAAGAGGCCCAGAATGCCTCAAACTCTGTTCCACAATGGCTGCACTCTACGTCATGGCGAGGAGGATGAGGATCCTGGCAGGTTTGAGGAGAGGGAGGAGGAGACAGGAGCGCATTTTCAGAGTGTGTATTACACTGTTTGACCTGACAGAGGAGGAAATATTTGAGAGGTATAGGTTGAACTCAGCCATGATTCTTGATCTGATAGCTGAGCTACGACCCATACTGCAGCACAGAACACTAAGGACCCACAGCATACCCACCCATGTGCAGGTATTATGCTCCTTACACCTACTTGCCTCAGGGAGCTATCAAGGGGTCATAGCAGCTCCAGATCTTTCAATGCATTTATCAATGCCATGCTAAGCAAACTCCAACAGTACATCAGATTCCCCCACACCCCACAGGAAATACAGCAGACAAAAATTGAGTTTTATCAGATAGCACAGTTCCCCCACATCCTAGGTGCCATAGATGGCACACATGTGGCAATATGTCCACCATCAGTCACAGAGTATGTGTACCGCAACCGTAAACACCAACATTCCATGAATATACAGGTGATATGCAATGCCTCCTATATCATAACTGATCTCGTGGCCAGGTACCCAGGGAGCACACATGATTCACACATCTTTTGTCACAGCGGCATTCACACAAGAGTGCTAGCTGGGGAGTTTGGTGAAGGATATCTACTAGGTACGGTCACTCTTTACACTGGTGCATAGATAACAAACCCATGTCAGATGGCTGAGTTACTCATCACACCTTCTGTCCCTTCCAGGAGACAGTGCCTATGCAGTGCGCACCTACATGATGACGCCCTACCTCAATCCCACAACACCAGCAGAACGGAGATACAATGCAGCACATAGGGCAACCCGCAACGTGGTGGAGCGCACATTTGGCCTCCTGAAGAGTCGCTTCCGTTGCCTCCACAAGAGTGGAGGGGCACTACAGTACAGTCCAGAAACCACATGTAGAATAGTGGCTACTTGTGCAATCTTGCACAATATAGCTACAACCAGGGGCATACCTATAGAAATCAGTGACACTGAATCAGATGAGGATGACGATCCCATACCACCTCTACAGCCAGCAGACAGGACCAGTGCAGCAGAGGGAAGGCAAAGGCGTGCTGACATCACACACAACCATTTCAGACGTGATTATGAATGACAAAACTCCACTGACAACTGTACCTGTAGTGATAGAAATTTATTACCTTACGTCAGGTAATGAATGGTGAAAATTGAAGTAAACAGGTGATGGCAAAAACTAAAATAAACAAGAGAACTGATTCCCACACTATTACATCATAATGGGAACACCAGTGACAATGCGGCAAGAGCCACTTCCTCCTCCCATGCACAGCACTGGGGTGCCCAGTTGACTCACTGGCACCCTGAATGTCACCCTCAGTGGCAGTGCTGCGCCTGGCACTGCGCCGTCTGGTGTCTGATGCAGGTACTGCCACACTACTAAGGCTCGAACTGTCCTCAGTGTCCCCCAAGGCTACCTCACTGGGAGTGGCAGATCTCTGTCCCATGACTAGTTCAATCCCATTAGTGATTTGTACAAGGCCCTGGACCACATCCCTGCTAGTGTGTGCAGCCTCCACTTGGGCCGCCACAGCACGACGGGCGATGAGTGCTGTGGAGTTTGCCATCCTGTTTGAGGACCTGCAGTAGTTTGCAAACATTGTCCTGAAGCGGTGTTCATGTCTGCGTCAGCTCACCCTTTCGTGGCGCAGCTCCTCACACAGGTCACGCACTGCACTAGTAAGCTCCCTAGTGTCCTGAGAGGCCTGCACCTGTCCCTCACGCAGCTGGGTGATGTTGCTGTTCAGTGTGTCAATTCGTCGATGCAGGCCCATCATATGTCTATTGTGGACTCTCAGGTTCCAGTCCAAACTCAATATTCTCCTGTTTTGCAGGCGCTGTTGCTGCAACATAGCAGCCTCATGTCCCCTGAACAAGGATGGACCCTCACCTGCCTCATGCGGTTGCTGCTGGGACACACTGGTACTTCTGCATTGTGCTGCATGACCCCTGTCCTCCGGTATCTGACTGCGCCTGTCTGGTGCAGACGGTGTGCTTGGCCCCTCCTGCTGCACATCCGAGTCGCCACTGAGGTCTGGCAGTGGTAGTGGCCTTGGCCTGCGGCGCACAGTGGAGATGTTGAGCGACCCACTGGTGTTGGTGTCAGAGGGCTGCTGGGTGTCCGTCTCCCCTACACAAGGAATGAGTGTGGCTGCTGGGCCAGGCCCACCTGCAACAACAATATGCAGCATGTCAGTTCTGTATGTTACATTATCTGTCCAAAAATGGCAAAAAGGGTACAGGTACTGCCCTACATGATGTAGTGTGTGTTGTGTTAGCTTGGGTGTGACTTTGCTTGCTTACATTGTCATGCTACTGGCTATACTAGTTTGTGGACCGCAACTCCCATAATGCATTGTTGTGCTGCTTCTAAGATGTGGAATGGACTACTTCACACACTACTTCACATTACATGCTAATTCCTAAGGGGCTTTTATGCATGCACATATTGGGTTCACACAACAACATTGCACTTACCTTGGCTGGTACTCGGTTGAGCGGAGGTGTCGATATCTGTGACCCCTGTCACTGCTTCAGGGAGGATTGTGGATTCCACCAGGTCCTCCAGTGGTGTGGCAGGTGGTTCGGTTGGTGGTCCGCCACCTGTGCCCATGGCCTCGGCAAGTCTCCTTGCCACCCTTTCCTTTGCCCAGGACCGCAGGACGTACCACTGTTTCTTAATCTCCTCAATGGAGCGCTGTGCCACTCCAATGGCGCAGATTTTACCCTGGATGTCAAGCCATAGCCTTCTTTTCTCGCTCTCAGGAACCTGGAGTGATGATTTACCAAACAGGCGGTCATGGCTCCTCACAACCTCTTCTGTCAGTACCTACAGCTCCTGTTCACTGAACTTAAGTTTGCGCTTCCTCTCCTGCTTCTCCTGTGATGTACCTTGGGGCTCCATTCTGGCTCAGGTGATGCTGCTCCTTCAGAGTGCTGCTCTATGTGGGTGGGCTGCTCTCACTCAGGATGCTGGTTTGGGTGTGGCACCTGAAACTGCCTGGGAAGGCTCATTTCCTGCTGGTGATGTCATCAGGCTCCTCCAGGTGTGCATTCTCGAACTTTCTTGCATTTTGCGATTTTTTTACCGAATCGCAAAAAAATCGCAAATAGCGAGAATGCAAATTACGATTCGGTAAATGGGCCTCGCACACCACAAATAGCGATTTTTAAGAAATCGCTAATTCCGAATCGCAATTTTGTTACATGGCCAATTGCGAGTCGGAAATAGCGATTTCTTAATAATCGCATTTTGTGATTTGCAGACCCCAGTTTTCATACATATGGCCCTAAATCCCACAGGAGATTTAGGCTCACCCTGATAAGTACTTGATGATGCTGTCAACTGCCCTAATTCTCCTGTTCCTCATCTCACCAGACTCTGTGCCATTTCTGTTTGTTCCCCTGCTTCTGATTTCTTCTGAGCATATAAGGGTACTGCTGGACCAACAGTAATCGGTAGCGATATTGCATCTGGAGCTACAGTAGAACCTGCACTTTGTGTGAGTGGTACTCCGACTGCCTGATTCATAACTGGTGCGAAATCCACTGATGTCTCTGTTAATTGATTTGGTCTCGGCATATTCTGTGTTTGTGCCGACGGTAGTAACATTGGAGTCGAGCTGGTCTGAACTAGCATTGGTTGTGTATGCACCTGCTCCCTCGGCACCAAAATATTTGAAACAGTCTCAAGAGTGGATATACTCAGGTATATCATAGGTGCAGAAGGTGTAGACACCTGCACTTGAGCTTCAGCTCTGGTTCCTGCAACTGGTGTACTCTGCACTACCCCTGGTATCTGTCCTCCTTCTGCTTGTACAGCACCCACAGCTTCCTGGGATGTCCCAGGAGTAGCTAGAGGGGCTGTAGCAATGTCCCCTGGAGCCCCTGCATAAGTCATCATAGGTGGAGGTCTATCTCTCAGCAACTGCGTAATGTAATCTACATCCGGATCGTCATCGTCTGCATATGACTTTTTCCCTTTTCTCTTCTCCTCATCCTCCCTTTCCTTGTTATCGTCTCCCTTTTCTGAATCATCTCCTTCCATGATTGCAGGGAACATCTCAATTTCCTTCGTGGTTGCCATTCTCCATCTTCTTTGTTCCCAATCCTACCTAGCTTCGGCTAGTGATATCTCTATCTTCCTTAACCTTCTATTGGTCTTTAGCTCATGCAGCTGTCTGGCCACTAGCTCCCAAACTGCTAAAGCCTCGAACTGTGCTGGTCTCGGTAATGGTCTCATGTCATACAATGATAATCGCAACTGGTCTAGAACCCTTAGATTAAACGTTCCATGCTCTGTAAATGCTAAGGTTCCTTGATTCTTAGTCAATTCGCTCCATTGCTTTAACCAAAGACAAGAAGCCATGCCCTTTTGGGTCATTACAAGATGTGCTTGACTATCCTCCGGGGGTGTTGCTTCCCCCACTGAAGCCTTAATGTAAGATTCACCATTCATTGCGCTCCTAAAAGCCTTAAAGAACTTCATTTTGCCTGTTTTGTGTATTACGATTCAATAAGTAAAATGACTTTTACTCTCAAGATTCCCTTCACCCGTTCGCTGAACCAATTGCCTCTCACTGATGGCTGCCAATCCGGTCGGGGCTCTTCTCAATAACCGGCCTATCCCAGTGCGACACACTCAGACGTCACACTAACACACAGCGGCTGACAAAGTCTTGCAGCTTCGCCTTCCTCAACTCAAATTCACTTGACTAATGCAATTATCGCGGGCGTCTTTATCAAATAATAACTGAAACAAATCCGCTGGTTTACTACAGGAAGGGACACAATCGCTTCAGGAACTTTACAGATTTTCACTAGAAGGCGCACTCTGGGACCTTAGCTATTCCTCTTTCTCAGTCCCCCACATCCGCAAGTAAAATTTGAGAGCAACGTTGTTAATTTTATTCTTTAATATTGTTTCTCTTATAAGTATGTATACGCAAATCATTAGCATATTCTCATATTAGCTTATCTGCAGCAACATTTGTGTACTCCTATTTGGTTCATGTGTGTATGAATTTTAGTATTTTAGTGATCAATCCAATTTATGCATTATTTTGAGGGACAGTACATTTTGAGTTGCCTTACACAAGTGCTTTTGGAACAAAAGTAAATAATTCAGATTATCTCATTTATATACGAAAAGAACATAAATAGGGAGTTAAAAATAAATGTAGAAAAGGGTTTTGTTCATTTCATAGAATATAATGGTTACAGTCGCAGCAGCTGGAATGCGCTTCATTCAAAGTAAGGGCAATTTCTGCTTCTGTGCTTCAGCCATGAGAAAACATGCAGCCTGCCTTCTTTGTTATGGGCACGCGCCAAGTAGAGAATTGTTTTTAAGGGAAATAGGCCTCACAAAGGGAGTGTAATGATGCTTAGAGGAAAGACCATTACTCTTTAACCCAAGTGTGTTTTTCAGTGACAGCTTTTCTTATGAGGGTTCGAATGCACAGAGGAACGCATTTGAGGTCCGATTTTTCAAATGGTAGAAGTGAAAAACTAAATCTTGGAGTAGGAAAGTAAGTGTAAAATGCTCTTTGTTGTTAACATTTGTAAGAAACAGTATGGCAGAGGGGTAGGAGCTTTATGAGGAGAATACGCTGAGAGGAATTGTGAGGCAGGAAATTAAAGAAACTGTCCAGGAGACTGTTAAGTCTCTTATTAAAGATGATAGGAAGAGAAGAGTAATGGGGAATGATGAGGAGGAATTTTGGTCCTTATCTGATGAGGAGGACTGTGCAGACAGAGGTCCAGGTGGTAAGTATCTGAGGAAAAGGAGGCATACCTCAGTGGAAGAGGTGTCTGATGTCGCAGGGAAAGGAGTCTTAAGCGACTCACAAAGGAAAGGCGCCTATAACAGCATTGTGAAAAGTCAGAATATTCCTACGAATGAGAAGGTTTTTGGAAACGTCAATATGGAGGAAAGAAAAAAAGATTGGCATGAATATATATTTGATTTAGATAATTATTCTGGCAGTGAATTTGGTGATGTGAACTAAGTTAAGATGGGTGCTGACAGATTGAATACAGATCCACTTGGTCAGACGTTGTTTAACCAAAAACATGTTAGACATCGGAGGAGCTCAGATAGGTGGCCATTGAAGCATGTGGCAGATTACCAGCAGCAAAGGATATGGAAACCACTAGAGAGGGAGAAGAGAAATGTAAGACTAGTTGTGAGAGAAAAGGAAACTATGACTCCGAATGTTCACCTAGATCTAATACCTCATTTATTTAAACTAGGAAGGGATCCTAGAAAGGATCGGAGTGTGCCTTAAAACAGTGTGAGGACAACCTGTTGGATGTATTGGGTCCATTGGCGAGGATTTTTGATTTGGTGGAGGAAGCCTATATTAATGGGAACAACATTAATATTGAGCTAATTAAGGTTTGGAGTCAGGGGACAATTTGGTTTTATGGTAGTGCAAGTGCCAGTTTGATTGCAGGAGAAAGAAAGTAGTACTGATGAGAATAAATCCTAAATTGGGTGATTTGGCATGGAAGGAATCTTCAGTAGAGGCGAAAGACTTTTTGTTTGGAAAGGTGATGGTTAAATCCCTTTGGAAAACATGTCTCTAAATTTACTTCTTTAGACGAAACTCAGACTTCAATTAGGAAAGTATTTAGTGGAAACAGTTTGTATCACAGGGCCAGAAGGAGTGTTCATCTGCCAGGACCGGAAGGAGAGGGCTGTCCTAGCGCCAAATATAATCAGGGAAGAGGAACCTATAGAGGATACCAGTCAGGAGGTGGTTTTCATCCTCTGAGATCGAGAGGCAGAAGCTTTAGTATCTCAAGAGGGAGAGGTCAGCAATCTGTAGCAACCCAAGGTAAGTATGAGGACTTATACTGGTTCTACCTGGGAAAAGGTGGGAGGCAGGTTGAGACATTTCACAGAAGAATGGAAATTATTAACTTGGGATCCTTGGGTGCTTGCAACCCTAAAAAGGCTATGTCATAGATTTCGAGAAGATACCATTTCAGGTAAAAAAAGAACCAAGGGTATTGGTTTTCAGTCAAAAACAAAAATAAATCGTGGCAAAAGAGAGAAATGTTATTGTGGAAAAGGAAGCTATTGCAAAGGTGATGGAGGAGGAAACAATGTTTGTAACTACGCTATTTTTGGTAGAGAAGGACAAAAGTTGGCGACCTGTGATAAATCTGGGGTCTTTAAATCTTTTCGTGAATTACCACCATTTCAAGATTGAGGGTATTCATATGTTGAGAGACATTTTACAAGAGTTGGATTGGATGGCGAAATTCGATCTAAGGGATGCTTATTTCACTATTCCAATGAACAAGGAGAGCCAGAGATTTCTTCAGTTCAGATGGGAAGGCTATTTATACAAAGTCCAATGTCTTCCTTTAGGACTTTCTTCAGCACCATTGTGCTTCACGAATGTCTTGAAACCAGTAATTGGTTTCTTATTAGAACAAAGTGTATGGATGATTGTGTATTTAGGTGACATTTTAATTATGAATCAAGAAGTGGAGGTTTTGATTAAACAGCTGACAATGGTGCAGATGTTGTTTTTTATTATAAATCAGGTGAAATCTATTCTTCACCCATTTTAGGAGTTAGAGTTTTTGGGATTTGTGATAGATACAGTGAATATTCAGTCTTAATTACCAGGCAAAAGATAAAGATGATAAAGAAGTGCATCATTTGAGGAAAAAGAAAGAGGTGACATTGAGGGAACTTGCTTATGTTAGTGGACTTCTTTTGTCATCAGTTCAGCCAATCTTTGCAGGACCTTTGCATTAGAGTGCTCCAGAATGCTGAAAAACCATAGGTTTTTATGGTGGCAGTATGGATGATGACAAGGTAAAGATGATGGGGGAGGTAAAGTTGGAATTAACTTTATTAAATTGATGGTTAGACAACTTGGATGCTTGGAATGGTCGAGCAGTCTTTGGAACAATATCAGATTTTGTGTTAGAGTTGAATGCAAGCAGTTTTGGATGAGAAGCGATGCGCATGGTCCAAGAAACCAGTGGGAGATGGAACTGAAAGGTGAAGGAATAACATTTAAATTCTTTAGAAATGACCACCGGCCTGTTTGCTCTTCGTAGTTTCAAGAATCAATTACAGGGGGGATCAGTTTTACTAAGTATGGACAGTATAACAGTGGTGACTTACACAAACAAGCTAGGGGACAGCAGGTCAAAGAAACTGTCAGAAATTGCAAAAGAATTATGGGAGTTTTGTTGAGCACAAGATTCACGTAATAGCTCAGTATTTACCCAGAAAAGAGAATTTAGTGACAGTCTGGAATTCTTGCAATTTGAGGGTTTGCAGTGATTGGAAATTAAGGGAGGATTGTTTCTGGAATATAGAGCCATCTCGGTCCAAAAGAGATGGATTTGTTTGCTTCCCGTTTGACAATTCAAAAGGAGAATTATTTCAGTTGGTGTCTGAATCTGGTAGCAGTGCCAGTGAATGCGTTTGGCTAGAACTGGGTGAATCTGAGAGGATATGCTTTTACACCCTTTGCAATGATTCAGATGGTACTGATTCAGGTGGGGAGGCAGAGTGAATAGGTATTTAGTCTTGAGAGAGTTGGCATGGTAATTAGCTACTTTGCTGTGTATAATTTCTTTTAGAAGGGTTTCTGATATTCAGGCTTTAGATATTACCAGAAGGAGTGTTTTTTTTAATTTGGAGAAGAACAAAAACTATGTCAGAATTAAGTTCTTATCTGCGATATGGGGGTCACCAAAAATTTTGTGTGGTGAAATGTTTGTAAGAGTGGGAATCAAGAGTGCTTGAATTCAAGCATGATGGTGAGAGTCAGTTGTTGATCTTTTATGTAAAAGCATATAAAGCAGTTGCTGTAGCTACTATTGCTACATGGGTGAAGGAAGTGATGAAAGAATCAAGTGCGGACATAACTATATTTAAATATGATCCTGTGAGAGGAGCAATGGCATCAAGGGTTTATTCAACAGGAGATAGGCTGGAAAAAAAAGAAAGTAGCAGATTGGTCAAATGTAGACATTTTCCGGAGGTTCTTCTTTAAACCTGTAGTGCATGTTTCAAGTCTTGCTTTTAGAGGCTTAGAATTTGCATAATGCTAGCCTCCTGTTTTACCATAAAATGCCAATTCTTAAAGCTTTAGTGGACAGAGAAACATGATTTTACTAGAGACAAGGAGGCTAACATCATGCCTCCCTCCTTCCCTTCCAGGTTATATAAAAGTGAGCATGGAAGGGGAAGGGAAAGTATGTTGGTTTTAATGGACAGATTATGGAAGAATTCTGAATTGGGTACAATAGATAAAGTTGGTTTGGAACTTTGATATTATTTCTATACATTTTTTTTTTATGGATGTAAAATATTTTTCGGGAGATATTTTTTACTTGTGTTATTGTTTGCAGATAATTAAGAATCAGCTTTGGATATGCCAGAGAACAGATAGAGATTGGACGAACGGAGAGCAGCGCCAAAAGAGGGAGAAGATAGAGTATTGTATTGTGGAATGTTATGGACTGCATGTTCTGTTTTCTTTAAGACTCATGCTGTGTTCTTTTTTGGAACTCTGAAGTGTTTGCTGCTTGGAAATAGTGAATAAAAGTTCATGCATAGTGCTAACCTCCTTGTCTTTAATAAAACCACGATTCTCTATCCACTAAAGATTTGAGAATCAGCTTTTTTCTCAGTAGCAGGGATTGGTTTTTCCGTCTTGTTTGTTCTCCGATGGGCAAAGCATAACTAATTAAAGGGTCATGCTAGTACTAAATTGGCAGATGGCCTTAACCCAATCCCTAACACTTCTTCAAGGGTCTTCTCTCCCACCTTCCCAATTGTTGCGTCTAAGTCGTGTTCCAGGATAGTGTGTTCTGACACAAGGAACCCTCCACTGATCATTACAGGTGACATGCTATATGATGGGAAGCTTTCATAGGAAGTTAGTGCTTTCACCAAATCCTAAATCCTCATGTTTGTAGTCCAGTCAGTATCTCTCAACAGTGGAGTATTCCTAGCACGTTACAAATACACTGGTAACAAGCTCTTCAACAGGAATCGCAAACAGACTCACAACTGGGTAGACCAGAGTGATGTAAAATAATTAACACCTTGCTTGCAAGGGATATCCAGATCCAGCTCCACCCACTGTTCACATTGTTTGTGTAGGAATACATCTTGCTACCAGAGTCCACCTGGTCACTGCAGGTCCATTAGCATAAGATAATTGGATTTCTCCTCAAGGTGTAACTATCCCATTAGTCGGCCCTTTA
Source organism: Pleurodeles waltl (assembly GCF_031143425.1). NCBI lineage: Eukaryota > Metazoa > Chordata > Amphibia > Caudata > Salamandridae > Pleurodeles > Pleurodeles waltl. Next base: position 225,468,716 of record NC_090448.1, on the reverse strand, counting down.
TGGAAAGAAAAAATAGCATTACATCATCACTCGTTCGAAAATGGCATTTCGTACAAAACAAAGTGAATACTATAAAAATGAGTAATGTATTTCTGATAGGCCCAGACATTATACCAAATTATACATTCAGGAGAGAAGATGATCAGGCCTTTGTGTGTGGTACAAGCAACTAGGCTGGACAAATCAATGTTTTCAACTTGCGGTATGTCAAGTGTGAATTCAGGTGAAAATTTACATTCTCTTCTTTATTCTCATCTGCCTCCCACGATTGAATAAGGAGGGAGAGGCTGGGTAAGAAATATCGCTCTCCTCTGCCCTAAATTACCATTGCCCAGAGCCTATTCCAGGGACTGTGCAATGATTATTGTTGGGACAGAAAAATCCTCTGTATGGTGAGAGGCATGTACCCCTGCCCTCAGTGCCCAACTGTATTGTTGTCTGGATCCCTAATGCTAATTATTTTGTTATAGATGAACACGGATCATGCTGGTGCACCGTGACATAGGCCTGTCTCATAGATTGAGGTCTTGTTGGACCGGGAGGGGCACCCAAAGTGCTACCTTCATGTTGGTGGAAGCTACTGCTTCACCAGGAGTTAAACAGCACAAGTGCGGTGGTGGCACAATATTGTGTACTGATCAGTAGTAGTGAACAGGTCCTTTTCACCCTTTGTCACCCTTTGTCACTGGAGTGAGGCTCACTCACCTTTTTAAAAGTTCTGCTGCTGTGTGTTTAACTCATGTGGAAGTGCATGCGTGATGGAAACGTGCTGAGTGCGTGTGCTTGCAAGGAATACACCACACCAACGATGAAGTGTAGCAGAGTGCACCCATGGTAAATGAGTGTGTGCTTTTAAAATATCACACTCTGGTGTAGTACATAGAGACTACAGTACTGAACAGTGTGTGCTGCTTGTTTGAATGCTGGTGGTCGCATAATACATGAGGACAACAGTACTAGACAGTAAGTGTGCTGCAGATGTAGCCCAAGTGCAGAAGTGCCTGTACTAATATATAAGATGGGGGACCTTGGGTTCCAATCTGGGAAGCCCAAGCCTACCTGGTGACAACATGAGGATTTGAGGAATACCTTCAGGCAGAATTGAGTATTGTCTCAATTCTGTAAGTTGGGTGAGACATGCACTGGATGTGGGCAGAGCTAGGCTCTCCCCGTCTATTTCAAAGGGCTCTTTGATTCAGTGACACATCACAAGGAAAGGGGCCTGGGCACATCTCAAGAAGAAGAGATGGGGCTGATAATGGAATCATAAATAGTAGGACTGAGGGCCCAGGATTAACCTTCGATGCACATATCACTGTGACTGACACCCAGTTGTGAGGTTTGGTCACTCCCATTCATCTTGTTGTGAGTTAATCAGCTTGGGTTGTGCCTGTTGTGGTAGACATCCTTCAGGAGAAAAAAGAAAGGGGACAGATGTCAATTTCTAGGAAGCAGAACCCCAACATAAAACTTAAAAGGCTCAGACCCTAAATCACATTTTTTGTCTGTAAAAGAACTATACGAAGGGAAGTCTGAAACCCCAAACTTTGTCATCTGCCTGGAAACCAGCCGTGCAGTGTAAAAAGGGGAAGCTCTGCAAGACTTCTGCCTGTGAACAGGATTATGGACCCAGCCTGCTAGTCTCCCTGCTGGGTGAGTGGACATCACCCAGAGAAAACAAGATCACTTGCCCTGGAACCTGGAGCATCAGTGCCTGCCTGTTCTCCAAGAACGGTGTGCCCGGGAGGAAGAGGAGCGTGGTTGGAGGAAGAGCGATCCAGAGGGGAGCCCAGAAGAGGGGACCTCCCGAAGCAAGGTGTGAGGAACTGTGCCACAATGTGTGGGCTATTGCTTGTGTGCAGCATAGGGAAATCAGTAACCCTGTATGTTACGAGGGGCCAATGTACACTGTGATAAGGAGTGAAGGGAGAAACCTACTCTTGCATCGATCAGTCTGTCATCCGTGTGCAGAGAATTAAACCTGGGACCCAGTCGAGCCCGATCCATAGTAGGGTGGCCCCTGGGATATCAGGGGTAAAAGGCCTCAACCACCTCAGTTGAGCCCAGCAACTCCTTTGTGTCCTGTAGCCCCCTGAACAGGATTCTGAAAGTTAATATAGGACAAAGATCACAGTTGTTTTTCTCCAACAGCAGCCTTTTCAGATACATCTTCTGGATAAGCATATGCTGGAGTCCAGATTTTGCTCCACAGGCGTACTTGAAAAAAAAAAAAAAGGAAGACGTTTCCACTTTTAAAAAATGTTATTAAAACATAATTTTTTGCCCAGTCCTCCACAAAGCCAAAAGTACCACTTTTGGTTGATTAGAAATTATTCAAATCACTATACCTGCACCTAAGAGGATGGATTGCTCTACAAGAGGGATCTTCTAATATGTCATTTACTGATATTTAACAACCCACATTGTCAGACTGGTGGTCTTACACCTTGCTAGCCAAGTTTCATTGCAGTATTTCACACACCACAACAGAGGTCCAAGAATCTAGTGATCTGAAAAGTGAAAAAACAGAGATCGCCAAGGTTATATGGAAACCTTTACAGCAGTTATTAGCTTTTGGATGGCAATCAACAGGAAGCAATTGGCTCTTTAGATAATATATTTGGTGCAATAACTGGAGATTGTTATATGTCTCTTTCAGGAACTCCTTACCGTTTTTAAATTTACTTTGTAAATGGTTTATGCTAATTATTTTTCTGGAGAGCTCCCTATGCCTTTCCTCAGTTCTTATTTGATAGTTTTACACTATTTGTCTCTCTTCCCTCCTCCTACCCCCTCTTCTGTTTCTGTGCAGGTAGACAGACTATGGATCTCTGTGGTTTATACATGCCCTCTCATGTTTTAATCATTGTATTTTTGTAACCATGTATTTATCTGAAGCTTCTTGAGATGCCCCTCAAGATTGGTTTCAGCTTTCACATGGCATGGCTGTTTAGGTTGGCTACCTCTTTGACCCATCTTTCTTGCTGCTTTCCATTTTCCACCCTAGTATTTGTTTTGTGGGTTTGGGTGAGATCACTTGATGCACTCTTGTTTGCCTACAGGTTTACAAATAGTCTTCAGCATAGCTCAGTCCCTCCCCTCAGCCTGGGGTACTTCCCAGCTTTTCCAAATGCCCCTCTGACCCTAGTTTCTACACTGTGATCTCTTCTTTCTCAAAACCTTTTCCTGTGATTATCACCGTATATTTTGAGTGTCCATAGGGCCTAAATAAGCACTAATGGATCACTGGACACTGTTTGCAATTTTGTGAAGTTTAAGTCTTTTAAATTCTAAACTGTTATCTGACTGGGACCCCCTCTGTAGTGTCTTTCCCAGCCTGGTACCAAGCAAGCGTTCATGCATTCTATTATAGCGATTACGTCACACACTGATACAGAGTACTTGAGGAGCCATAAAGGTTCTTTCCTACATCATACAAGACACTACATCTGCCCCTCTGTTAAATGAGAAATTTCAAATGTTTAGAAAATCATGAGACACAAAGCTTTACATATACAGAAACACTGGCAACTATATCTCTTCAGTCAGTCTTCTTGGTGCTTTGATCTGTCAACCCAATCTGGTTACTGTAAACTGTTGTCTTCAGTATCAGAAATTACCAAAGGTGGTAAGGAATCAGCAACAGTCATTGAGTTTTTGGAGTCAGTCTTTATTTCACCATCTCGATTTGAAGACCGATAAAACACAGGCTTGAAGTGAGAACAGTCTCTGGTAAGGGACTTCCCAGGTCGTTGGGCAGTCACCATTTGTCCTTTGATAGACAGTTCTTCAAAAGGTTCAGCATCGTAAGGAGTATCAGATTTTATTTTCCTTAGTTGTCTGGTGATACTCAAATCCCCTTTTTTGAATGAAAGGTCTTTCGCATGTTGCCTCTTGTCAGCATACACTTTCATTTTCTGTTTTGGAACCAATTCCCTAGAACAAATTAGGTTTTCATTACTGTTTATTTCAACAGGTTCATTGGGTTATCTTGGTTGCTGCTGCTCTCCTGAACAGCAAAGTCGCAGGACTTTCACCTGTGTTTGAGTGGGGTGTCCTCCGATAAGCTTGTGAGATAGAGTGCAGCAGTGCTCTTAGACCGAGCTTCTCAAGAGTTGCACACTTCACTGGTTACTTCAGCACACAACGGTGTGATCTTTGCAAATATGCCTTAATGTTTTTTGACTACTCGCTCATATGTCATGGATTAGAGATCTTCAACCAAAGGAAAATATGAATATTCATCTATTATCGTCATTAAATGATGTCCTTTGTCAAATGGACCAAAGAAGTCCATGGCTATTCCCACACAGGAGTTCTGACATGTTCAAGGTATGTTAAGTAACCTCGGTTGACAGACAACTGCATATGTGACAGCCCTTGAATTTGTTTTCAAATTTGTCATCCAGTTATGGGAACCAAACTTGGTCTTGGAGAGCTCTCTTTGTAGCGATAATACCACAATGTCTTTCATGAGCCAATTCTATCACCTTTTGTCGTAGACTCTCTGGAATCAGGATCCTTGATCCTTGCAGAATAATTACTTCCTGAGTTGTGGACAATTCATCTTTGACATGCTTGTACTTTTTGATATTCACCATCATTACTGAGAGGTCAAATGTGTTTGTTCAATGCCTCATGTGTAATTATGTCCTTTAACTTGAGCAGGTCACTCTCATGACTCGTATCAGTGACCATCTGGGCTGATGATATAGTAGCTGGTGTAGTTAACTTGACAATGAAATTGATGTAGGCCTCATCAGTTTTGGATGGAGTGCCCTGATCTTAAATGGGCACTCTCAAACAGTAGTCAGCAGGATTTTGATCCTTTCCTGGGTGATGCACAATTGTATAATGATACTTTTGCAACCGTAGTCCCCATCGCTCAATTTGAGGAGGCATCTTGACTTTTGGATTGCCGAAGGTGGTCAGCAAGCCTTGATGATCAGTCACCAGCATAAGAGGCTTTCAGTACAGGAATACATAGAAATGTTCACAAGCCCATACTACAGCCAAACGTTCCTTTTCAGGCTGTGAATAAGCATGTTCTGTTAGCATAGACCACAATATGTAATCTTGCATCTGAGCTTCCATTGTTCTGTGCAAGTATAGTGCCTAACCCAATGGGGCTAGCTCCAAACAACAATCTTGGTATGGAGCTTTGGATTGGACACCATTTCTGTAGCATTGTTTATGGCATATTTGATTCTTTTGAAACTTTTCACATTTTCATGACGATTTAAAGGAAACAATTTTCATGGTTAACTCTTGTAATGGAGCACTAACATTAGCAAAGTCCTTTATGTATTGTGAACAGTATCTAGCCATTCCAAGAAAAGAATGTACCATTGGAACATCTTATGGGAGCACAGCATTTGTCAAAGCTTGCACTTTTGCAGGATTTGGTGTCATGCCTCCATCAGCAAAGACATGGCCAAAGAATTTAATTTTGTTTTATTGAACTAACCCTTGTCTGCATTTAAAGTCAAACCTGCATCATTGAGTAATTGACATACTTGTGTGAGGGCTCTATGGTGCTCCTTCTGGGTAGCTGCAAAAACCAATATGTCATCGCAATAAGTAAATGCATTCACAACAGTTTGTATGATGCGTTGTATGATGTTTTGGAAAAGTTCTGCAGCCGATGACACACCAAAACCAAGGCCCTCATTACAACTTTGGCGGTCAATTCCAAAAGCCGAACCGACCATTCGACTGCCATATTACGAGTGGTGGCTGCTCACCGCCATTTCTGAGGTGGAGAGCAGCCATCATTCGTTCTGGCGGTGCAGAGGCTGTTCCCTCGCCAGTACCGCCACGCCAGCAATGACTCTGCCCTCCTTATTCCGAGCTGCAATACGACTCAGCGGTGTCCTGCTGGCGTGGTGGTGGCGGAGAGGGAAGTCTGCCAAGACCCATCGCCTCCCAGACCTCCTCCTCGATGGAAGAGGTAAGTGGGCATCCAAAAGGATGGGAGGGTGTCTGTGGTGTGTTTGGGTGAATGTGTTTGCGGAGGGGATGCTGAATGCGTGCGTGTCGCGAGGGTATGTGTGTGCGTGTATGTGCGCGTGTATGGGGGTGTCTGTATGAATAAATGCGAGTGAGTGGGTGTGTCTGAGTGCATGTATGCTTATGCTGAATGGGTGTGTATGTGAATGAATGTATGCGTGCGTGAAGGGGTGGGGAAAGTGCCTGTGAGTGTATGGACAGGTGGGGGGGGATGTTGGCATGTGTTGTTGATGTGTGTGTGGGTGACGGCGACAGGAATGAAGATTCCTGCCACTGGGTGCATGACCGCCAGGTTTTCCGTGGCGGGGTGACTGACACAGAAAGCCTGGTGGTGTGCAAACCTGTAATCCGGACGGCGGCCTGAGGCCTGCCACCGGATTGGAGGAGGTCACCGCAGGCCGTGGCGATGCAAACGCATCTACAGGCCAGGCGGAGTTGTGGAGGTTTGGCTTCAGCCAAACCCCACAACTCATAATACGGTGGTCTTCACCGCCATGGTGAGTCTGGCGGTCTCAAGACCGCCAGTCTCTTAAGGAGGGCCCAAGTCTGTAGTATCTAAGCAAACCAACATGTGTAGCAAAAGTTGTAGTATATCTGCAGTTTTGTTCTAGTTCTAAATGATGATAGCCTTTATTCAAATCAAGTCGATAGACGATTTTGGCACCATTCAGTTGCGTGATCATGTCAGCAATGTGCGGCCCTGGATGTCGCTCTTGTTCATTTGCTTTGTTTACTTGGCACATGTCAAAGCATATGCACACAGCTCCCTTGTGGTTGTTTTTAGGCACTACTACGATGGGAGAAACTCTTGGGGTTGGACCAGCAGAACATTCAATAAAGTCTTGCTTAAGGAATGATTCAAGTTCTTTTTCAACAGCTTCTTGTATATGAAAAGCATCTTGTCCAGGTCTCTGAGCAAAAGGACAGATATCCTCATTAATATGCAGTTTTACTTTCATAGTCTTTAACTTTTCTAAAACATGAAACAAAGCTTGTCTTACTCTTTCTTGATGAGCATTAATGTTGTAATTCACTGAAATCAGTCCCATATCAGCAGGCGTGTGGTTACTCAGCAAACAGGCACTTGTCGATGCCTTCAAGTACATGGATGCTTGTACTTTTTTTTCTTATGTTTCACATCGCCATAAACAAACCTTTGCTCTTCATGGGTGTCGATGCAGCCCAAGTGTATACTTTGGTCTTTGACTGCGTGAGCCGTGGTACCTGACACAGGTCATCGTACTTCTCTTCAGGCATTATATTTATCGAAGCACCACTATCAATAATTAAAGCTACTGAACATCCATGTATTTTCAGTGCAATCTTTGTACAGTTTTTGTATGATTTTGTTATTTGTACATGTCGACTTTTCTTTACTGACTTTTCTCCTCACAAGCAACTAGTCAGATATGTGCACATTTTTCTGAGGTAAGCATTGCCATGGCACACTCACTTTTATCACTTTTACTTGTTAATGAGGCTGAAGAACTGTTTGATGATGATTTAGAAGAAAATCAACTTTGGTTAGTATCTGTTTGCCTAAACTGATATTGATGCTTGGGGGTGTGGGCGTGCGTCAAACGTTGCCTCTGGAACGTTCTTTCGACTATCTTGTCTTTGTGCAGTGGCACACATTTTCCTTTGCTCTGCACATTTTCACAGAATTGTTCTGTTTACAACAGCCTTTGCATATTTGGCCAATGGTGGGACATTTTCCTGTGTGTGGAACTGCAAATCCACATATGAAACACAACTTCTTTTTGCGATTAGAGATCACTTTGTGTCCTTCAGTCTTATGTTTTGGATTACTTTGCACTCATGACTGATCCACTATGGGCAACTCCAGCATCCATGTCGGCAGCTTGTCTCTCAGCACGCTTCTGAGCTCTGGCAGCCATGAACCTCGCCCCTTACTAGGAGTTTCTCTAAGCATTTGTCATCTGAATGAATCAGACAAACATCCATCGATCACTATAAACCTCATGACTTCTTCATAATTAAATTAATTGAACTTATAGTGTTGAGTCTTTCCACAAATTCATCAATTATTTTACCAACTCTTTGACGTCTTGACTGAACACATATTGTTCGTAATCAACTTTTGGTACTGGATTAAATTTGAGATTCAATACATTCTTAATCGGACGGTGTGTGACTTCATCAGTGCTTTCCAGTTTTCCTAGGACTTCTTTCGCACCAGCAAGATTTCTGAGATATTTGATATTCTTCCTGTTATCAGCCTCTTCAAGTCCGTCAATTCAATCTTCAAATCCTCTATCCAAGTTGTCCATCTATCACTAATGTTTTTTTGCTTTTTGGTGGTATTGAATGGTGATGGTGGTTTTAGGAAAGAAGCAGCATTGCAAACCAGTATGAAGCTTACTGACATTGAGAGTGGTACACTCGGCGACACTGTCAAATTATTATGTTTGTGTAAATCTACTTTAAAGTCTATTGACGTGAGTCTCAGGATCAACTTTAATCTTAATGGGAATGACATCTTCTTTCATGGTTGCCATTTTCAAATTTCACAGACTTTACTGTTGCCTTCACTCCTTGCTTTTGAAAGGCCTATGAAGTTGTTCTGAGCCAACTGTAGCTTGATGACCAAGCACTTCTGGTATTGACAGCTCTGTAAACACAATCTGGAACACTACTCCTTCAGCCATTTCGGTGACTGTTGTTTTTAGTTGGCTTGGTAGGTCTTTTAATTTATTCTTTTTATACTTCAGTTTGTATTGTATTACACCTGGCTGATCCGCCTTCTGCACTATTTGATAATTGTCTTTAATAATGCTTTATAACCCTGGCTGAATCATCCTTTACGGTTTACATTCCATATTTTGTATAACTTTACTTTGCATGGCAGTGTGGCACCTTTTTGTGGTATCTTGGTCGTACTTTCTTGACCAACAATGCATAGACTTTTCTGTGAAACTTTTTTCACATGCTTCACATCGACTGGAGTTGTCTTTGACTCCACATACACCAACCGTTGACTAACCACTTTGACTAAGGCACACATGGCACGCACAAGCAGTTTGCTTGGACCAAGGAAAACTCTCTAGGAGAGCACTTTCCTTTTCGGGTTACTTATCCCTTATCTCATTGCCAGTTGTAGCGTCTTCCCCAGCCTGCTACCAGCTGAATGACGAGGCCAGACACGGAGCTGCAACTCACATACCTTTATTCTTCTGCATGTACCTGGGAACACCACCATTCCAAAGCAAGCATTCATAAATTCTACTCTAGCAATTACGTCACTCACTGATACAGAGTCCTTGGGGAGCCATAAAGGTTCTGTTCTAAATCATGCAAGACATTACACCCTTTGCTCGCGATTACACTCATATATTTGTTTCACTCCTTTTGGATATAAACATATCCAGTGAGGTACTACCATTAAAGTTCTATATAGCATAAATCTCCCATGAAACCTTATTCAGGTAATTCCAGAGTGGATAGCTTCTGACAACATCATCTTTGCAAGTATGATGCAGAAATAAGTTATCACCTTCTGAAGAATTCCTGGATTTTAGAACAATTTATAACCAGTATTTAACCATGCAATACATATTTTGTTGCCAGTTTTTTATTTTCTCTTTAATTGTCTGTTCTGACTGCCCTTCATCCTTTATGATGGTGAGAAATTAAAAGTACAAAAAAAGGCAGCTCTAATTTTATGTCCTATTCTGACATTTACTGCTACCCTTATGTGTCCTGTTGCTAAGTAATCTAAATTCTGGAGAGAAGCAAGCAGGGCAGAGGTAATCATTTGGGGGCAAAGCCAGGTGTTCAAAATTCGTTCTAAAAGTAAAATGGTGTGTCTCCATTCCAAAACCGAGAGGCAAAGTATTCCATTCCTTTGTGGCTAATATACTGAAGGAGCAGCCTCCTGTCTTACTTTTTTAAATGGTGACTGAGAACAGGTACACAGCAGAGGAACTAAGGGTGATAGCGACAAAATGTAGTGTGTAGATAGGTGGGTCCTTGTTGGAGAAGATGAGTAATGCATCAGGTTTTTAAAATGACTTTCTCAGTGGGGAGCCAATGAAGATCCCTGAACACAGCAAAAATATATACCCTCTTAGGAAGGGCTAGCATGGTCCATACTGCCAGAAATATGCTCATAAAGGATTTTCGGACATTTTGCCATGGGGCAAACACCGACTCACTCTCGACATTGATGTTTGATCTGAAGTGATCGCTGGTTTTGTTTTTTAAGGAGGTGCACCCTGTGCCCCTGCTCCTCTCTCCATCCTGCCCATGGGTTTTGTGCCAGCTGCAGTGCTGTTTAATTAGGAGCTGCAGTGCAGGTGGTGAAATGTCTGTTGGCAACAAAAATGCAGCCCAAAGTCCATATACTGAACCAAAGCAGTGCAATAATCCAGCCTAGAAAGAATAGCTGCTTGAACCACTGCTTTCCAGCTATCAACCTATATGAGTGGACAGGTTTTGGCCAACAGCTTTAGGAAGTAGTAGCAAGAGGAGGTAATTTTGGAGATATATGCTCTGAAATAGTTGTTCCCAACCTGTGATATCGGGGTCCCCTGGGGGTACACGAAGCCATCCCAGGGGGTCTGCAACTACTTAGAAAATGTAATAATTTTAAATGATTAGGTCCCCAGCTTTCAGTAATGACTCAGTGAGGGTCCCCGGGTTCCAATAATGATTCAGTCGGGGTCCCTGGGTTACAGTATTGATAAAGTGGGGGTCCACAGAAGTGAAAAGGTTGGGAACCCCTGCTATGAAAGATAGGGAATTGCTAACAATAACCCTGAGAGTTTTAGCCTTTATTCCTGGGCAAGAATCCGGGCCCTGCAGTTCATGTCACCATGAGACCCTTCAAAATCACGATACCGGTGAATCACCCAATATCAGATCTTTCGGAGTTAAATTTCAATGCATTCTCCGACATCCAGGAAGCCGCTTTCAAACATGACTTAATGGTTCTTTAAATGCCTTGGGACCCTCAACCTGGAAGGTCTTCTGGGTGTTCTCTGCATAGCACATAAAAGTGAAATGAAGACTAAACCTGCAATTCACCTGTAGTGATCGATGTAAAAGACTATTGTATGTCATAGAGGGATCAGGCCTGGTTTAAATCCCAAACGTTTTAGCCAACTCTAGCTGTGAAAATGAGTGAATCACTGAAAAACAGTACCAGTCCTCCTCCTTTTCTGGAGTCTATGTATGTGCAAGATTGTATAGCCTTCAGGGACTGCTCCTGCTAAATCCAGGTTCTCACCTCTCCTGTAGTCAGGTTTCTATTAAAAATAGAGCATCCAGGTTGTAGTTCAGAATAAGACCATATGTATATCTCTGTTTTATGTTTGGGTAATGATCTGGACTTAAAAAGGGGATAATAAATAGCCTCCCTTTCTAGAAGCAGAAGAATGTGTAACACTTACAAGAATTCTTCTCAACAGGAATGGTGTTTTCCTAACTAAGAAGGTTGCTGCTGTCAATTAATATCTGTTAGATCGCCGAGATCTTAATCTGACCTGAATTATCGAATTAAGATGTAGGAGTTTTTGCGAGGGGCTGAGATGGAGGTACTGCATGTGTGTTATAGCTGACAGGAAACAGGCAACATCACTGGCGCTGGGCATTGTTCAGGCATGGACAGGCGCTGGTTGGCTTGCCTTTAGTGTGCCTTCAGTGAGCCATGGTGAGCCATGGTGCACTTGCAGCGCTCCAGTACCAGATTCGTGCTAATCTAAGGGAATGTGCTATAAAAAAAATAATAAACTCTCGGAAAGACAAAGGAAAACGTCTCTTCAAACAGACGTCACTTTAATGAAAAAACAAACGGACTGCCCATGAAGGATCAAGTGAGCAGAATCCTTAGTAACAGTTAAATGAACGCGAGAGACCTGGGCACCAGTGCTTAATTTGTGCTTGTTGTTTCCGGTGCTAAGCACCCGTACTTATTTTTGAGGGCCAGCCTTATTCTTCTGTCCCAAGTATTTGCTGCGAGCAAAAGACACATATGGGAAAGGCGGTGGAAGTTAAAAACGAAAAAGCATCACAATGGGAGGAAGCAGAAAGCTGCAAGAGTGAGCTGATGTAGCTTTAAATGGATTGAAGAGGCCCGAGATGGCTTCAAGATTACGCTTCCCCAGTATTCCGTGTTCGCACATTTAATTGCAGCAGCCGCGTGTTTAGGAGTAGGGCTTTGGGCACCGGCACGTTTTTATTTACAAATAAAGCACTGCAGGGAACAGATAACCGGGCATGAGCCACTGCCATTAGCTCTGTCGTGATGGTAAGGATGCAAGAGGCGGGCCTAGTTTTGCACCGTAACCATGCAGCATGTCTTTCCTTTAAGATCGGTCCAGTGCTTTAAGGTCTTACGCTGATTCCACGGAAGATTAGATTAGATTGCTGGTTCGTGTGCTATATTTCGGCGCCCAACCAGGAGGTAAAATATTTCCTTTTATTCAGCGCTGAACAGGGTCATTGGGACTACTGGGAAAGCTCTGTGGTCAGCAGGACACTGGTGAAGTGGACGCAAGAGTGATGCGCGCTATCAGCCTAGGAGTGTAATGGTGCAGACTCCACTGTTCCTATAGTAAAATGTGAACACGAGGCTTGTTTTTCCTTACGTTTTTCCAGTGGAGATTTGCATTCTAGGTGCAGGGACGTAAAACAATGTACCATGTATCCAACACAAGTTTAGAGTATGTAACTTGTTTTTCGCTTTGCCTGTCGTGACGTATTCTTGTGAAGGATAAATCGTAAACATGGCACAAAATTAAGCAATGCAATTGTATCAAAGAAATATCCACAATGCAATCAAATATTAAGCTAGCGAAAAATGAGCTTTTTGCCTTCTAATATCTTGCATGGTGTCTCTCTTTAGGATTTGTGGATTGTCATGCTGATACTGTTACTGTTTGGAGTTTTGATTCATGAAACATTAGCTAGTGCCCAGAGTGGGAATCCTGAGACTGAAGAAATCTCTCAAGCACGAAGCTATGACTACACAGCTGTTAATCTGCCCGAGGAGCACATTCCCTATTTCCTACACAACAATAGGCATATTGCCACCATATGCAAGCAGGACCTTCAGTGTCCTTTTAAGGTAGGTCCGAGTTCATAACTTCATATGGTCTATTTCACTTACAAATTGGTTAGTGAAACTGAAGTCTTCTGTACTCCATTACACGCTGTGTACATCTTTGGCACTAAGTGTAGGGAGATTGCACTGTTCTATGTTCCTGTGTCTACTGTGCTGCAGACATAGCATTATGTGTCACCTCCACAGGTTTACCAAATAAAGTGCCCAAGGGAATAATTTCTTGTGGAAAATATTTATTTCATAATTCACAACAGCAATGCAGTGCTCCACATTTAAATTGTAGAATGGGGAGATAATTGATCTCCTTTATGCTTCATGTCAAAGTTTTCAAACCTTCTAATTTAACAACCTTATAAACGTGCCAAATGAGCTGTTTGACTAGATATATTCCTTCTCTCTAAAACTGAACCTCAGCAAGATTGAATTTGTACTTCTTTACTTCACCAATTTCCCCCTTCCGGATCATTTAGGCAATGGCTTGACATCTGCCCCGCTTGACATGTCACCATCAACTCCTTTTACCAAATCCCTTGGCTTCACTATCGATCTGAATCTCAACCTGGTCGAGAATGTCGTTAAACTGGCAAAAACTGTGCATACCAACTCCACCTTCAAGAAAAAATTAAGAACAGACCTCCTACAAACCTTAAAACAGAGGTTGAAACAGTGGTTGATGCCCTCGTGCTTTCTGGCCCAGGTGGGGTCGGTGCCCTACCTGCTGGGCTCCTCAAATTCACAATAATGTCTCTGGGACTCATTTGGACCAAGTTCTATACCTTAAGGTCTAGAAACTCTGTAATCCTTCAAAAGCTGTTTCATAGCCTGAATTTAGGAAATAATCTTACAAATAATGATGGCAGCCAATGCCACAATAACATAAACATTGTAAAACACAGGCTACAATATAATATCAAAACAATATTCATGTTCATTTTTAATTCGTAATAATCCAAATTCATACCTGAAAAAGTATTAGAAAGTGAGTCAGACATTGCAGATGACGCAGTGCTCACATATATTTATACATAACGAAAACAACATATAGTACACTGATAGTTTCCCAATTGTTTGAAAAATGAAGTTTTTTTTAATATGGGATAGCCTGTCAGGGCTCCTCCCTATCGTAAGACTAAGACCCTGATTTAAGAGGGCCTACCGCCACCTTAGCATCATTTTTTTAAGCTGAGACTGTGCTAAGGTGGCCTTTTCCCCAAGCCATAATTACAAAGTGGCGCAATGAATGCATTGCGCCACTTTGTAACCCTTTGCGCTACAATATGCCTGTTCCAGTCATAATGTAAGTGAAGGGGGCGTTCCCCCGTTAGATTTGAGATTTCTTTGCGTAATTTTTTTTTCGGCACTTTTTTATGCCTGCTCAAAGTAGGCGTTAAGAGGAGGCACACAATTTATTTTACAATGGGCCTCTATTGGCTTTGCTGGATTAGCGTCAACATTTTTTACGCTAATCCTGCAAAGCTCTGAACTAGTGTCAAAACGTTTCCCTAACTACTGCCATGGTGCGCCGTATCTTAGAAATGATGCACCCATGGTGGCGTTAGGGTGGCGCTTAGCGAGGCAAGAAAAGCGACCTTTCTTAAATCTGGCACCAAGTCCATAAACCATGTGGGAAACCATAGTAGACGGTTCGACCGCTACCAATATCCGAGGTCTCCAAGAAGTAGCCAAGATGTTGCTAAAATAAGCTACAATTTGTCAAAGATGCACTAATGCTAGAATATCTATAATGTCTCTAAGTCATGGATGGTTCAATATTATTCCTGCAATAACCGAATATTCATAAGAATGATTTCAAAGTGTCACTGATAGGGCACGTTTATAGTAGGCTAATCAGAACGTAGCCCAGAATGCACATTGTGTCAAAGAGAGAGTTTTTATTTTACTAGGGAAAGCCCTACTGCGGTCAAGAATGCCACAGTATGGGAGGAAAAGACCACTGTTATGCATGGAAAGTCATTAAAGCTACAAATTTATCAAGGAGGGGCCACTACTTTGCCAGATACAGCAGACATTTATTTTTTTTGATGACTCTTTCCTTGCAGTCACACTCAGCTGCGTTTATTGTGTTTCAGGATCAGCTGAAGGACCTCAATTCCTGCTGGGGTTATGAGAAGTCTTGCAATACACAACACAGGTTTAGTTACCCTGTGTGTACACACTTAGACTCAGGATGGTAAGTTCTCTTTTCCAAACGTTATTGTGAAAGTTGTTGCTGTACGGAGTTGTAGATTATGGAAATCAGTTGCTCTTGGCAAATAGAAGACAAGCTTATTCATCTACTGAACAAAATGTTGGGTTTGGGGAATCCTAACTGCACCGGAGAATGATTTTGTGTAAGTGTTCCACTTTCATCCCTGTAACATGGCTAGTTTCCCACATGCAATTTCAAATTCTTTTAGTAACTATGCCGAACCAAGTTAATGACAAAATCACTTATTTATTCTATTAAACAGGTTTATGCAACATAAACATTCTTATATACTGATACTACCATCAGACATTTCCCTGATTATATTAGGTCTAAGTAATTGACCAGGAGTTACCACATAATAAGTTTAGAGATAATTGACGATCTCAAATTGGGGTACCTTAAACACATCACCGAAGACACGTTCATGATTGCAAAAATTGCATGTTCTAACTATAAAAAATGGAAAATATGCTGCATGTTTGAATTTAGAATTTTACCCCAAATAAGACCTTACAATTGAAGTGAAATATGAATTCATACAAAAAATGTTTTCTAAATTGATTGTTTCTGCTGGATGTGAAATAATGGATTAAAATGCGGTCAGATGGAGTAGGTCTGATGGAGGAGGAATGATGGATGAGAAATAATGGATGAGTGGTGGATGAGTGATGAGTAATGACAGAAGAGGATGACAGATAAGCAATAAGGGATGATGGATAAATGATGGTTGAGGAATACTGGTTGAGGAGTGATAGATTAGAAATGATGTCTGGGGTATGAGGCTGTCCTAATACAGAAGTTGTACTTAACAGACTATGCATTTACACAAGCCTGTTAGATAACTACACATACTATTTCAGGAACAGTGGGCATGCATCTAAGATTGATCTCCGAAATGTTGGGCAGATTGCACAAAGTGCAAGTTGAAAAGTGGTCCCAAAGTCCATTGAAACTCCTGTAGAAATTGTTGTTTTGGGCAACAGCAAAACGTGCAGGACCCAATTACACCACATTTAGCATGTAAGCATTGTTTGTTTCAACTAATGCCTTTTATTGTTTGTATGTAAATCTTTGCACAATTTGGGAAATTTAAAAAATAATAATTTCAAAATATTTACAATATATTCACAAGCCAAAATTATAAGAAAGTATAAAATTAATTTGATTAGAAGAAAGATTTTTTTCTCCCATTACCCATTTTGCAATTTGTGTCCTGGAAGTGCTGGTTCATGAACATCACTGTGGAAAAAGATGCAAACTTTAGTTATTGTAAACAAATATAAAGGAAAGCTGAGGCAATCAATACCACACTTTAACACATTAGCAAAGGATAACTTCAGACAAACAAAATATACATGGTGCACGAGCCTTGAAGGTCAACCCTCCTAGTTATCAAAACACCAGGATAAAAAGCACTGGATTGTTCAATATTCACATAAGACCCAGCACTCGCATAGATTACTATACATACTGGAAAGTCCAATGAAGTTCAATTCCAAATATGGACGGCACAGACTCCCAAGACTTCTTTCTTAGTGAAACAAATTATTTTTATTCATATATTTTCCAATAAAACATCTTTCTCTTCAGTTCAAGGTAGCCAACACGTTTTGTCCCCAAGGCCTTCTTTGTGGCTACAAACATACAAATATAAATACAAACATATTCACATACATTATGTATAGAAAATACACACAAATATAAAACCTTGCATCTTATTTACAAAAATACACAATATTCACATATTTACAACTCCATGTGTTAAAAATGATCATTCATGATTTTATTTAAAAAGGAAGACATGCTGGTTATTAACCTCAAAATCACATTTGTTCATATAACAAATTCACTGTGCCAAATCGATTATGAACAAGGACAAATCTATTTGAGAGGCTAAACATTTTCCAATTATATATCCAAGAAATATCTTACTATAAACCCAAACCAAAGAACCATCATTCTGTTATTGATATGTATGATTCTTTTCATGCGGCCTATCCAATTGATTCTTTCAGAAAGTAATATTATTCTATAAAGATCCATATAGCAGTCCTTATAAAAAGCTTTCTTTTTTATTTACTTTTCCCTGTCTGACTAGTTCAGAACAGGTCAGTCACTCATGCTTCCACTCACCAGCAGCACACAGCAGAAGTTTAATCAACTTGAAATTAAAGTGTTCCCATTGCACAATTCTACTCATCTGATGTTAGAAATGGGGTCTTTGGTTGGCAGTCAGGTTACACCGCTGTCCAAGCAAGGACCCTCACTCTAGTCAGGGTAAGTCACACACAATCCAAATTATCCTGTGCCCACCCTCTGGTAGCTTGGCACTGAGCAGCCAGGCTTAACTTAGAAGGCAATGTGTAAATTATTTGTGCAATAAATCATACAATAACACACTATAGCAGCACAAAAATACACCACACAGTGTTTAGAAAAATATATAATATTTATCTGGATATTTTCAGGTCAAAACGATAAAAGATGCAATAAGAAAATGTAGAGATATCACTGGGAAGTGATGTAAAGTGTCTTAAGTCTTTTAAAAACAAACAAAGTCTCTTTCAATCACAAAGTACCTGGTTGGAGTGAAAAATCTCTGCAAAGGGCCACAGAGGAGGAGATGCGTGGAAAATAGTGTGTGCGTCGGTTTCGCCCCTTCACACATGGACTTGCGTCGTTATTTTTCTTGCGGGGAAGACGTTGCGTCGATTTCCGGCGCGTGGACGGGTCTCCTCTTCGGGTCGTGGGGTTTTCAGACGCCCCGGGGTCTGTGCGTGGAATCCTGGGCTTGTTGACCATCTGTGTGTCGTTCCGGTGGGCGATGCGGGGAAATTTCTCCCTCACGGCAGGCGCTGCGTCAATTTCCCCTTTGGAAGTCAGGCAACGTTGTCCCAGGTGAGCCGTGCGTCGAAGTTCTGGTCACACCCCAGGCGCTGCATCGATCTTTTCCTTGCGAAGTCGAGCGGCGTCGTTCCGGTTCGGCGAGCGGTGAATTTTTCACTGCAGCACAAGCCCTGCGGCAAATTTTTCACCGCACAAGGAGTCCAGTTGCAAGAGAGAAGTCTTTTTGGTCCTAAGACTTTAGGGGAAAGGAGGCAAGCTCTATCCAAGCCCTTGGAGAGCACTTCTGCAGCAAAGCAAGAGAGCAGCAAGACATCAGGGCAACAGCAAGGCAGCAGTCTTCTGTAGAAAGTAGTGAGGTGAGTCCTTTAGGCACCCAGGCAGTTCTTCTTGTCAGGGTGCAGGTTCTGGTTCAGGTTTATTCTCCAGGAAGTGTCTGAGGTGGTAGGACAGAGGCCCTGTTTTATGCCTTTGAAGTGGGGGAGACTTCAAAGAGTGGCTTAGAAGTGCACCAGGGTCCCAGTAGGGGGTGTGGCAGTCCTCTGTGTGAGAGCAGGCCCTCCACCCTCCCAGCCCAGGAAGACCCATTCAAAATGCAGATGTATGCAAGTGAGGCTGAGTACCCTGTGTTTGGGGTGTGTCTGAGCGAATGCACAAGGAGCTGTCAACTAAACCCAGCCAGACGTGGATTGTAAGGCACAGAAAGATTTAAGTGCAGAGAGAAATGCTCACTTTCTAAAAGTGGCATTTCTAGAATAGTAATATTAAATCCAACTTCACCAGTCAGCAGGATTTTGTATTACCATTCTGGCCATACTAAATATGACCTTCCTACTCCTTTCAGATCAGCAGCTACCACTTCAACAATGTATGAGGGCAGCCCCAATGTTAGCCTATGAAGGTAGCAGGCCTCACAGTAGGGTAAAAACGAATTTAAGAGTTTTACACTACCAGGACTTGTAAACTACACAGGTACATGTCCTGCCTTTTACCCACACAGCACCCTGCTCTAGGGGTTACCTAGGGCACACATTAGAGGTGATTTATATGTAGAAAAAGGGGGAGTTTTAGGCTTGGCAAGTACTTTTAAATGCCAAGTCGAGGTGACAGTGAAACTGAACACACAGGCCTTGCAATGGAAGGCGTGAGACAAGGTAAAGGGGCTACTAAAGTGGGTGGCACAACCAGTGCTGCAGGCCCACTAGTAGCATTTAATCTACAGGCCCTGGGCACATATAGTGCACTCTACTAGGGACTTACAAGTAAATCAAATAGTCTAATTTGGTGTGATCCAAGGTTACCATGTTTAAAGGGAGAGAGCATATGCACTTTATCACTGGTTAGCAGTGGTAAAGTGCGCAGAGTCTAAAAAACAGCAAAAACAGTGTCCAAAAAGTGGAGGGAGACAGGCAAAAAGTTAGGGGTGACCACCATAAGGCTGTCAGGTCTAACACCTTGCATATTGTAAAATGCAATTGCACCTTCCCATATTCATACAAGCAAAACATATATTTCAATTAATTTAATTCATCCTTTTTTTAAAGTTTTTTTTTAAACAACCCCAGATTATACATAATCGATGAGTTATATTTGCCTCATTATTTTGTCATCACATTCTTCAATAAGGACAAATAGTTGAAGAGATACTCCTATTAGTGGAGAAGTGTGGCTCAATGGTTAGAGCGGCAGACCCTGAAGCAGAGATCTGGCTCAAGACCAGGGTTCAAGTCCCGCTTCGGCAGGTCTTGGGCTCAATTCCCCTTGACCAGATAATTCTCGCCTCGGTGCCTAATCTAATTCATGGGTCCCACTCTGCAACTCTGGGCAATAGCTTGCTTAATCTCCACAACGGCCCCAACAGCGCTTGGATGCCTGGCTTCACCCTGGGGGTGCTCAGGAGTGGGCGCCTCACAGGGAAAAGCCAGGAGGGGTTCCATAGCGGTATGAGTACAGCGCCTTGAGACCCCAACAGGTGAGTAGTGCGCTATACAAGTGCTAATTTATATTTACATTTACATTATATTGATGATGAATCGCAAACTTGATAATTCTCACACCAAAGGTATGCGCATTCTTCCAAAAAGATAAATGGCTTCCTTATTAATGAATGTACCAGACTGTAACCCACTATTGTACAGCTTTGTAGATATTAAAAATCTAAACTGCATAAAATATGGACCATCATTTTCCAATGCCACCGAGTATGTACACATTGCTTGTTATTACTAAATGCTGAAAATTGGTATATGAGTAGGTATAGCTTATGTTTGCAGTAAGCCAGAAGTAAGTTTGCACAGGAGTACTACAAGGCTATGCACTGCATCATCTTTGTGAATCAACAGCAAAATACATAGGAAGTCCAAACTAGTTAATGGACAAGAGAGCCAAATTCCATGGCGCCTTCTTCCTAGGTATAAAACAGCAGCAGGGAATAGCTCTGAACAACGTCCTGCCCCTTTTCCACCCTACCAGGGAGGGGACACCTCTCTGTGGAAAGTGATCCTGGCCCCTTCCAGCTACTATCACTGTCTTTTTTTCAGATATTACTTTGCATGTAACTGCAATAGCCTACGTTGTCTACTAACAGGGATGCCATCTGAAATATCATCACCATTAACATCTATTGCACTACCAAAGCCGCATATTATGGCTCTTTTCCACATCAGGCTGCTGAAAGTAGAAATGCAGAGTTTAATTCTAGAGCTCACTGTCCTGAATCTTTTGGCACAATGGAGTAATGCATTCACTGCAAGAATCTGTGTTTGACCTCATGATCAGATTTGAGTTCCTTCCCAATTAATTGAGTACTTTTGAGTTAGGTAACATAAACATCTGTTTTTCAGTGCAAGATACTCCATGGGGCGAAGTTTCATTTCACAAAAACAGAAGTTTTTTTATGCCAAAGGATCTAAATGATGGGCTTTGGTGCACAGTGCTATTAAGAAATCACTATTTGGGAAATACAAAACAGAGGATGGCTATGGGCAAAAGACCCCTCTAAATGCACCTCAAAAATAGTGGCGCACATGTAGAGCACCCAGATGCCCAAGGGGCATATGTGTGCTCTTTTGCACTTTATAAAAATGTTAGGGTGCTTTTTTAAAATTGAACATGGTTACCATTGACTTGAAGTCGATGATAATTGCTTTTCCAAAATGCCCAATTCACATTTAGGAAATGGTTTGTACATCTGAGTAGAAATCACAATTTGTGATTTCCTATTCAGAGTACTGGGTAGAAATCACAAATTGGGATTCCCTAAAGGGCTTTGTACATCTGATAAGCCCATTTTGCATTTTTTTAACGGCCAGAAATAGCGATTCGGACCGTTAAGAAATGCAAATTGGCTTTGTTCATCTGGCCCATTGCGTTATGGGTACAAAAAATTGCCATGCCCAGGATGAAGATGGATTGGGCAAAATACATTACTGAAGGCTACGCTTGACACCTGAACTCTATAAGCACAGACAAAAAGCAAAATTGGTTCTGGGATGGAGAAACTGGGCACACAGCCAGGCTAAAAGCAGTGTGCATAGAAAAGCAAGTGAGAATTAAGAGTTCTATCTACAGATGTAGAGCAGACGATAGAGAGCAGAGAAAAGTAATACAATAGCTGCATAGATCATTGATGAAAGCTGTGCCAGAGCAGTACACTGAAACACAAATTTGATTTCATGGGCGTCTCGAATTAGCACTCCATTAGTGGATAAAGGGAGAGGACCCTTCATTAAAGATCTTTAGCACCTCATGTAGAGGGACAGTCACAGAGCACTTGACCATGATCAAGGATCTCCAGCCAACAGTGAAGTAACACAAATAAAATGTGGGACCTGAAGAACAATTTCCATTGAGATTAAGAAAGCTACAAGGCCCCTTTAAGGACCACCGTCAAGGGACAGCGATGAGGCACATGAAAGGAGTTTATGGAATTTTTTCATTCCCTCATTGTTACTAATAAGCAGATGCCTAAACATTACTGTGTACTGTGCTGACAGAACACCTAAAGTCAACGTCCGGTAGTGTACCTATGATGATGCTTACGTGACTCAAATGCACCAGGGACAGAAAGATTTTTTTGTGTGTTTTATAGGCAAAGTGTACTGTCATTGATAGGCCACAGAATGTCTTTTTTCCCCTGTTAGACTTGGCATCATTGGCATGGTCTCCCCTAACATTTTGCCTCTTTTTGCCTCTACTTCCCAGTGTCTCTGTGTACTGGACTCTGTTTTTGCTGTTTTGTTTGCTCTTGACACTTTACCACTGCTGACCAGTGCCAACGTGTAAGTGTTCCCTGTTTAAATTATATGTGTACATTGGCTTATCCATGATTGGCATACTTTATTTACTAGTAAGTCCCTAGTAAAGTGCATTAGAGGTGCCCAGGGCCTGTAAATCAAATGCTACTAATGGGCCTGCAGCACTGATTGTGCCACCCACTAGTAGCCCTGCAAACATGTCTCAGACCTGCCACTGTAGTGTCTGGTTGTGCAGTTTTAAACTGCCAATTTGACTTGGAAAGTGTACTTACTTGCCAGACCTAAACCTTCCCTTTTTATACATGTAAGGCATCCCTAAGGTAGGCCCTAGGTAGCCCGATGGGCAGGGTGCAGTGTATGTGAAAGGTGGGACATGTACTGATGTGTTTTACAAGTCCTAACAGTGAAATACTGCCAAATTTGGGTTTCACTGTGCAAGACCTATCTCTCTCATTGGTTAGCATGGGAGCTGTCTTTAAATATTATTAAAGAGCAGGTTCCCTTTGAGAGCAGATAGAAATTTGGAGTTTGGGGACTCTGAAATCACAATTTAAAAGTACATCTGTTAGTGCAGTTGGTTCTTAGATTGTGAGTTAGGAAATGACACTTTTAGAAAATGGGCATTTTCTTGCTTAAACCATTCTGTGACTCTGCCTGTTTGTGTATTCCCTATCTGGGTCAGACTGACAGTTGGGCTGCTTGTGAATCTCCTCTAGACAATGACACAAAGGGAGCTGGGATGTAGCCTGCATATCCTGATGAGCCATCTGAGCAAGAGTGGTGGGAGGAGTGGTCACTTACACCTGAATAGGCTGTGCCTGCCCTCACACAATGCAGTCTCTAATCCCCTAGTGTGTGTCTGGGGGATGGCCTGGGCAAGGCAGGACCCTGTAAACAACAGAGACTTTCCTTTGAAGTTTGCCTACTTCAAAGGCAGAAAGGGGTATAAGGAGTGGACCCAAAACCCCTGACTTCAGATTTCTTCAAGATCACTTCTGGAACCAAGAGGAACCTCTGCCAAGGAGAACAGCTGAGGAGAAGTGCTGCCCCTGCCTGTGACTGTGCTTTGTTGTGAAAGGGGACAAAGACTGGACTTTGTTGTGCATTTCTGTTTGTGAAGAATCTCCAAGGGCTTGAACTGAGCTTGCCTCCTATCTTGAAGTCTCAGGGCCATGAAAGACTTCCTCTGCCAGCACCTGGACTGTTTGCTGAGAATCCAGCCCTGCCAAGTGGTACCCTATCCAGTCCCTGGGCCCTTGAAAGGTGAAGTTGGCACAACAAGGACTGAAATCGATGCACAGAACACCGTGCAGGGAAATTTTCGATGCACCATCGGCAACACAGCTGATAAATTATGCGCCACCTGCTTCGCATCAAATATTGATGCTCTAACTGCATCAAGGCTGGAAGATCGACGCATCGCAGCTGGAGAAACAATGCAATACCCACTTAAGGCTGCTGATAACGACGTAAACCCCAAGCAGCGTGATTTTCTAACACTGTGCGACCAGATTTCACACACATCGACGCTGGATGTCAAAGTAAATTGTGAACCTGCGTGGATCTGAGGTGCCCCGCCTGGAAATCAATGCATCGCTTTCTTGAGAGGGAGAAAAACAACACATCGCCTACCCGACCGGTGAAAAAACAATCTCACTTGCGAGTAAGGAATCGACACATTGTTGACTTTTGCGACGCATGCTCGCCTGTGCGGCTTTATTTTTTATGCTAACCAGGTACTTTGTGTAAAAACGTTTCCATTGTTTTCTATGGTTTAAGACTCTTATTCTTTTGAAAATTGATATCTTGACTTGTGTATGTTGGATTTTTGTAATTTTGGTCTTGTCTGAAATAGATAAATATTACCTATTTTTCTAAACTGGTGTGGTGTCCATTCTGTAGTGTTTTCACTGTACCACTGTGTGTGTTGGTACAAATACTTTACACATTGCTTCTGAGTTAAGCCTGTCTGCTCGTGCTAAGCTTCCAAGGGGGTGAGCTGGGGTTAACCAGGTGTGTTTCTCCTTTGCCCTGACTAGAGTGAGGGTCCTTGCTTGGACAGGAGGGTAACCTGCCTGCCAACCAAAGACCCCATTTCTAACAATTGGCAAAAGTGTCTTTTTTCGATGCTGTACAGCATCACCAGAAGGCATTGGCAAATGCAATAGGTCAAGCGGTAAGTCCCACTCGCCTTGCCAGTGCTTGCTTTTCTTGTTGCGAGAGGCATAACTCTAAAGGCTTATTTTTGGGACCTCCGGGGACCTCAATAATTCACACAAGGAGTGGCGGAAAGAGCCGATGGAAGTAATGTCGTTATAAAGAACAGGAATAATCCTCGGAAAAAAAAATCATCAACGCAATGATCCTTTTGTGTTGTGAGTTTGGACCCTAATAATTCAGAAGTTAGTGTTTGCTCTGCTTTACATTCAAAGTTTTTTAAGCACGTATTTCACGAGAACCTTTGACTAGCCCAGACAATTATATTACTATTTTATATTGTTAGAGGGGTCAAATTGGAGATTTTAAACTTCTTTCGTACGTTTTTATTGAAGTTGAAGCTTGCAATTTCCAAAAGTATCCACTAGATGTCGCCGATAGTCTTGTCTATCAACTTCAGTGTTCTGAATCACTCTAAAACTAGTTAAGTTAGTAAGCAATTTTATCGGCTTGAAGCTTAAGTGAAAACATTAAAAAATGTAGCCATAGGGAAAGAAACAATACTTTATATTACTGTATGAGCTGGTGACTGGGCACCTTGCGCCCAGAGGAACCGGTGCTACTGCTTTTGCTGCGCTATTGCTGTGCAGACTGTACTTTCATTCTCGTTGTGCTTAAAACCCTCGGGTTAATTTAAATACATGTATTTTATATTTACTCAGTAAAGTGTTTACACAAAAGTGCACGATACACCAAGGCCTACCTTTAAAATGAAAGAGCTTCGACTATTTGTGAAGATTCTTGGGGTTAACAAGGTTGCAGTAGGGGAACTGAACCGGTCACCCATTTAGCAAGCATTTGCAGTGCAATGGGTCTCGCCTTTGCTCGAGTTAGAGCTGTTAACGTTGTTAATTCCTAACTGGACTTTTCTTGCCACTTGAATTGAAAATGAAAAGTAAAACAGTGGACATAAGTAAGCCAACTCAAAGCGCCATGGCTGCCATGAGCATGAACGCAAAGGAGAGACACAAAAGGAAAAGTAAGTTTGTTTGCAGTCAAACGTATCAGCAAACATGTGATTATCCATGTAACGGGGCGATGTCTAAGGTGGTAACCAAACCACGCCATGCAGGCACAAACATAAAGCATTTACCAATGATAACAAAGGATTTCTGAAAGGCAAGCCCACGAAAGAGTGATAGTAATGGGCGTGAGGTGGGCGTGGTTAAAAGCCCACAGATAGATTACAACAGAAGCACGCTCAATCTAAAACTGCAGTTCAACCATAATTGTCCTAGTCCATTCCCAAAAGAAGCAAAAGAACTGCAGTGCATTGCTTCCTCTTAAGGAGGTATGCAACAGAGGGGTGTGTGCCACCTGGCCCACCAGATCCTAGGGCATGCATTCTGAAATCGTCCTTTATTTTGTTGTAAAGGCCAACGTGCATTTCTTTGTCGTTCATTAATTACATGATACATTGCTAAAGTGCAGTGTACTTGGAATTTGCCAAGTTTTAAATGATGGAGGTGGGAGACCAGTCATGGAAGTAGGTTATGTAAGGAGTCCATCATGATTCCTGGAGATTGATTTGTGGTCGTTTTGATAAGAGAATCCGCTTTTGAAAGAATTTTTGCAAAAACAATCCATGGTTTATGGTGTCACCCCTTTCATGCAGATCAGGATTGCTTGTTGACAAGTTCTGATGCTGTTTGAATTAAAGATATTTCGAAGATAAATTGTGCTCCAATGTAATCAAACTGGAGAGATGCATAATATATGCAGGAAGCCTTCCGGAGGATGTTGGCAAAGCCTGCACTCATTGTTTTTCATACATTGGTGCCATTTTGGAAGTGCTTTGAGTGATGGTAGGAGCCCAAATCTGGGTTGTATCATTTTTCAACAAAATGTGGTCACTTTGTTCAGTTTGGTACCAGGATAAACCTTTGTTCTTCAAAAGGTGTGTGTGTCTGTGCCTAAGTGTGTGTCTGTGCCTGAGAGAGATAGGTTCAAATCTCACAAGGTATTTCATTCTTCCAGTGTTAATGCATTGAGAATAACATGTTGTTGTAGCACATTGGTGACGTGATTCCCCCGCTCTAGCAGCTACAGAGAGTGTGGCGGTGTTGCAACTGGGCACAATGGGCTGCTAAACTAGGCCTCACTAAAATGCTAATTGTTTATTTATGGATCCATTCTGACGACAGATCTATAGACAAAAGTTGATAGGTAACACAATATGCAAATACAGAACTGAGGCACATAGGGGTCAGTGCTGCCAATGAGCCAAGTACAGTGAAGTAGATAAAGAGAAATGATGATAATGTATAAAAAGGCAAGAGAGAGACTAGTTGAAAGAGCAACAGGTGAAAAGTGAGAAAAGACTAGACCGTAAAGAAGAAAGAAAAAGAGAACAAGAAAGAAAAACAAGTGAAAAGGTCAGAGGGCTAAATGGATAGAAGGGTGAAAAAGAGGAAGCAAAAAATGGTGAAAGAATGAATAGGAGGATGGAAAAATCGATAGGGAAAGGGCGTATAGATGGAAAGATGTAAGGATGGATGATGAAAGTTAGAATGGGTAGATAGCAGAAAAGATGCAAGGCTGACTAAGGGAATGGATGGATGGAAGGGTGAAAGAATGGATGATTGGGTGGACTAGTTGTTGTGTATATGGGTAAATGGCTGGTTGGCTGGATGGGGTAGTCAAAGGATGGATGAGAGATTAACAGGTGAAAAGAAGGATGAAAGGGTGAAAGAATGATTAGGTGAACAAATGGAAGGATGGATGGATTAGTGAACATGTGAATGCAGGGTTCAGCGAGCTGGCCTATAGAGAAGAAGACTGAGTTATTGTACAGTCAAGCTGCTGTGCTGTAGCATTAGGGCGGTATTAGACATATTTTGTTAAATACGCCTATACTTCACATTCTGCTGCTCACACTTTATTTTTCTGGCCCTCCTCAGGTACAGTTTTCACAGCGTGCCTGAAATAGATGTTGTGAGAGAACAGGGCTGATTGCAGAGGCCCCCTAACTTTTTGCCCCCATTTCCACTTTTTGCTGGTGTTTTCCTGACTGATGGTGCCCTGGGTACTGCTAACCAGTCCCAGGGCCTGTGCTCTGTGTAAACTCAGTATGCAAATTAGGCTAATTATAATTGGCTAAGTCAACCTACCTATAAGTCCCTAGTATATGGTAGGACCTGTAGGTTTAGGGACCACAGCATAGGTTGTGCGCTGCTGAGGTGGCCAGTGTCATTTTAAAAGCAGGCCTGCCTTGCTGGCTGCTTTTAAATTAACGTTACATGCAAATTCGACTTTGGAATTAAAAGTAGTTCCAAAGTCTAAAACTACCTTATTTTTACATATAAGTCACCCCTAATGTGTGCCCTATGTGCCCCTAGGGCTGGGTGCCATGTAACTATGAGCAGGGACCTTATAAAAATAGTTTTATAAGCACTGGTGAGGTAAAACAGCCAAATTCGTTTCCCCCTCATTGTAGTGAATGGCCTCCATAGGCTAGAATGGGGAGACTTTATTTTAATTTTAAAAGTCCCCTTTAGTAACAGATACCAGAAGTTTGGTATAACATTAATTGTTATGATAAATCCCACAACTTCCAGTTGTGGGATTTAATATAACTTGTTCAGGTAAAGAGTTTTAAACTTTACCTGAAAAGTTGCCAACTTCAGCCCTGCAGTGCTTTTGCTGCTGTTCTCTGATTGGCCAGCCTCTGGCAGCCTGGCCAGGCTGAATTAATGAGGTGTGAAGTGGCCTGGCTCCACACAAAGAGATGTGCCTGTGGGAGGAAATCTCCCCTCAGCCAGCAGATGGTGAAGCAGGAAGGGGGAGGGCTGCCAAACTGGTCTTCAAAGGCAGAGACATTTGGAGCAACCCAGCAACACCCTCACATCCTGCAAACCCAGACAATTATGTGCCCCCTTGATTAGATTAGGAGAGGGCATGAGAGGGGTGTGTTTAGGATTTTTAGCCACATGTAACCTCCAAAAATCACTTTCAGCCATGATGGATTTTTGAGGAATGTTGCTCCCTGGGATTGATTTTTGCCACACTTCCCAGGAAGTGGTCATCACAGGGGGAAGGACCCTGCCCCTGATTGGAGAACCAATACCCCCCTGTTTTTCACCCAGGAGCAAGGATAAAACTGGCAGACCTGCACCCACACCTCAGATCCCCATCAGATTCCAACAAGGAAGAACTACAGGAGAAGAAGGCCTGCCCTGCTGGACCCCTGGCCTGCACCTGGACCCTGCACTATGAAGGACTGCACCAGCTGCACACTTGGGCTTCACCACAAGAAGGACTTTGCTTGGCTTCAACTGGTTCAAGGAGAGACTCCCTGTTTGCTACAGGTGAAAAATTGCTAACCAGAGTGCACTGCACCAACTCCTGAAGAAACCAACCAGCTGACCACTGTCCAGTGGCCAAAAAGGAGTTTGCGCCAGGTGCATTCTGGGTGTTGTAGTCCACACCCCCAAGGAGCATCTCAGAGCTTCTGGAACCTTGGGGTGAGCTGTGGACCCCAAAAGAACCTTAAAAGAACATCTGGAAGAAGATCCAGAAGTTTAAAGAACTTTGGAGAACTCTTGGAAAAATGCTCCATAGAGGGACCGACCCGCTGTGGCAACTCTAGCCGGCTTGCCTCAACCGCGACCCGGCCTGACATCCCAGTGAAGAAAATCTCCAAAAAAAGAGACTAAGGGGGTCATTCCAACCCTGGCGGTCGGTGATAAAGCGGCGGCCAACCCGCCAACAGGCAGGCGGTCCAAATATGGAATTCTGACCCTAGCGGGAACCGCCAACACAGGCCGCCACTTTAACACTCTGACCGCCACGGCGGGACAGACAAACAGCGCGGCGGTCACCGCCAACAGGCAGGCGGCAGACAATGTACCGCCCACAGTATCACAACTCACCAATCCGCCACCTTTTCCGGGGCGGGAGCCCCGCCGATAAAAACACGGCGGAAACAGACTACGAACGGGAAAACGCTCACATATACACACTCCACGAGGACGGAGGACAGCATGGAACCCGAATTAAACATCCTACCAGCTATTGTCTACCTGCTCATCTACCACGAGTACGAACTCCGGCGCAAAAGACAACGGTGAGTACTGCACCTACGACACAGGGGAGGGGGGAGGAGAAAAGGTTACAGGCACACACATACGCCCCCCCCCAACTATCAACATACCAATGCAGAGCAACAACTGAGTGACACCCCCCAAACACCCCTGAAAAATGCACAGACATAATAAAAATGTAAATTTAAATTTATGTATAAACTAGGTTCATTGAAGTCATGGAAAATTATCGTCATGAAATATCAAAGCAAAAATAATTAACAGTGCGAAAGCTATATACATAGTCAATAAGTCCTGCTCAGTGTGTCAAATATCCACAGTCCGTGGGCCAATGTCTACCAAACACATGGGCACAGCCCACACAGGAGACCTGAGTCCGTTGGAGAGAACACTGCTGGGGCATCAGATGACAAAAATACAGGCACCTCAGGGGGAAGGGAAGGGGGGGCACCTCAGCCACAGGAGTCCACGACGCCAGATCCACGAAGGGGCCACCATGCCCACTGTGCCATCCTGGGGAGTGCAAAGCCACAGTCTCAAGTTTCTACAGTGGGTGGATTGCCCACTGTGCCATCCTGGGGAGTGCAAAGCCACAGTCCATCAAGTGGATTACAGACTCCACTGGTCATGGAGGAGGCAGGGTGCCCAGAGTGCAGCGTGAACACTAGCTCGACACAGAACCGGCTCTGTCAATAGTCCAGCGGAGCTTGACAGGAAGGGCCCAGCGGAGCGGTGCTTGACAGGAAGGGCCCAGCGGAGCGGTGCTTGACAGGAAGGGCCCAGCGGAGCGGTGCTTGAGACGGCGGGGCCCAGCGGAGCAGTGCTTGACAGGAAGGGCCCAGCGGAACGGTGCTTGACAGGAAGGGCCCAGCGGAGCGGTGCTTGAGACGGCGGGGCCCAGCAGAGCGGTGCTTGACAGGAAGGGCCCAGCGGAACGGTGCTTGACAGGAAGGGCCCAGCAGAGCGGTGCTTGACACGGCGGGGCCCAGCGGAACGGTGCTTGAGATGAGGGCCCAGCGGAGCGGTGCTTGAGATGAGGGCCCAGCGGAGCGGTGCTTGACAGGAAGGGCCCAGCGGAGCGGTGCTTGACACGGCGGGGCCCAGCGGAGCGGTGCTTGACAGGAAGGGCCCAGCGGAGCGGTGCTTGAGACGGCGGGGCCCAGCGGAGCGGTGCTTGACAGGAAGGGCCCAGCGGAGCGGTGCGTGACAGGCGGGGCCCTGTTCAGCGGTGCCTGTCTTCACGGCGGGGCCCTGTTCAGCGGTGCCTATCTTCACGGCGGGGCCCTGTTCAGCGGTGCCTATCTTCACGGCGGGGCCCTGTTCAGCGGTGCCTGTCTTCACGGCGGGGCCCTGTTCAGCGGTGCCTTTCTTCACGGCGGGGCCCTGTAAAGCGGTGCCTGTCTTCACGGCGGGGCCCTGTTCAGCGGTGCCTGTCTTCACGGCGGGGCCCTGTTCAGCGGTGCCTTTCTTCACGGCGGGGCCCTGTTCAGCGGTGCCTTTCTTCACGGCGGGGCCCTGTTCAGCGGTGCCTTTCTTCACGGCGGGGCCCTGTTCAGCGGTGCCTGTCTTCACGGCGGGACCCTGTTCAGCGGTGCCTGTCTTCACGGCGGGACCCTGTTCAGCGGTGCCTGTCTTCACGGCGGGGCCCTGTTCAGCGGTGCCTGTCTTCACTGCGGGGCCCTGTTCAGCGGTGCCTGTCTTCTCTATCAAGGGAGCCAGACCTGGCCAGGACTCCCTGCTTAGTCGCACTCCGACCGTGCAGTTGCTGGACCCTCCTGTGACGGAGTCCTGGGCCCGTGGGTGTCCTCCGTCACACCCGGGATGGGGCTTGTGGGGCCCTCCTGGTCCGCGCCCCTACTGGCTGACTTCTCCGCCCTGCTGCCCTTGCCCTCCTTCGATGAGGCTCTCTGGCCCTTGCCTCCCCTTGATGTTGTGGCAGGTGACGGGCCACGACTTTGCTCCTTGGGGGCAGCCGTGTCAGCCTTCTCACGGCGGGCCTTGGTCTTACGGGTTCTCTTTCCAGGGGGAGCTGGCTGGCCCCTTGCTGCTGGCCGATGTATCGGTGCTGGGAAAGGGTGGACTCCAAAACCCGTGCACAATGGTCAGACTTGATGCAGGGCTGGTGGTGGCTGAGGTGCTCTTCGGACTCTTACCAGATGGAGGGGGTGGGTCAGGTGGTGCAAAGAGGTCAAGTTTGGAGAGGAAAAGTTTTTTAGGAGCAATGGGAAGGGTAGGTGCAGTGGGTATGGGAGTGGAGGGAGAGGATGTGGTTGTAGGAGAGTCAGGTGTGCTGTCTATGGGTGCAGGTGCTTGTGACGTAGGCTGTCGTGTGGTGGTTGGCTGTTGTGTGGGTGGCTGCCTGCGTTTGTGTGTTTTGGAAGAGGGTGTGACAGACACAGTGGGAGAGGACACAGGGGACGTGTAAATGGCAGTGGGGGTGGTGACTGCACGTGTGCGGACTGTACTGGAGGGTGTGGTGGTGATGGAAGTACTGGCTGATGGTGGTGTGCATGCAGGTGTGAGTGGAGACATCACAGGGAGGGAGGAGGTAGACGAGGAGGAGGGGGACACAGAGGTGGTAGTGACTGTTGCCATGTCTGCATGTGGATGTTGTTTGTGTGAATGCTTGTGGGATCTGTGGTGCTTATGTCTGGATGAGCTGCCCTTGGGTGTTGAGGTGTGTGCAGGCTGGTCTGATGGTGTGGATGGGATAGGCTGAGGAACAGGAGACTGGGAGGCGGTGGAGGCAGTTAGAAGAGGGAGGCTGGAAACAGGGACAATGGCTGCCGTCAGTGCTGAGGCCAAAGCATTGAACGATCGTTGATGGGCAGCCTGACCCGAATGAATGCCCTCCAGGTATGCATTGCTCCGATGCACCTCCCTCTCTACCCCCTGGATGGCATTCAAAAGGGTTGACTGCCCAACAATGATGGTCTGTAGGAGGTCAATGACCTCCTCACTGAGGGCAGCAGGGGTAACTGGGGCAGGGCCTGAGGTGCCTGGGGCGAAGGAGATGCCCGCCTTCTTGGGCGAGCGGGCACGGAGCGAAGGCTGAGGGGCTGCTGGGAGGGCGGAGCTGGTGCGCTGGGTGGCGGCTGTACCTGTTGTGGCGGGGGGCACGGATGTTGCCGCCACCGCTAGGGAGCTCCCTGCCGAGGACGTGTCAGTGTCGCTGGTGTCACCACGGGTCCCCGTTGTGGAGCTCCCCTCGCCCTCCGTATCACTGGTGACCTCGGTGTCTGTAGCATGGCCCACCGGGGCCTTGTGAGTTGCAGCTCCCTCGTGCTCCGATGCCAATTCTCCTCCGCCTGATGATGCTAATGCACACATGCACAAGAAGATAAAGAAAAAGGGTGGGGGGAGAAATAAAGACAGGTTGAGTGCATACATTGCCAACACCGTTGTCGGAGAGGACAGACACAGGAGCCTCCTGCACTACGCCGCGCAATCGGGGTACACTACTCAGTACTTGTGACTAGGCCTACAGGTCTATGGACAACAAATGCACACATGGGTGATGCTGGACCATGGATTGCTGTACTTGGCACCCTACAGAGGTGGGGGGCGGGGGCACAGGGCCATGCCTAAAGGAGGGGACAACACTACAGAAAGCGCCCTGGCCTAATGTCACCCACAGCCCTCCTCCCCCACCCAGACACCTCCACTGCGCGTAAATATAGCAGAATGTGCTGTTACTCACCCCCTTGTGTCTGCTGTGATGTCCTCACGCGCCCATCCAAATCGGGGTAGGCCACCGACAGGATCCGGGACATCAGGGGGGGTCAATGTACGACTGGCACCCCTCCTACGTTGGGAGGCCATCCCCAGCAGTGACTCGGCGGTCTTCCTGGTCCCGCGGCGGATGTCCTCCCACCTCTTTCGGCAGTGGGTGCCCCGTCTGTTGTGGACCCCCAGGGCCCGGACTTCCTTGGCGATGGCACGCCAAATGTCGACTTTCTGATGGGCGCTGACCTATTTGACATGTACAGGGTTGAAAAGGAAAAATCAACATTTTTCTGCATGTTAGATGTGATTGCCCCCCCCTCCCCAACCTTGCCATGTGGCACATGCTCTCATCTGTCGTGCCTTGCACTCCTCATTCGCTCCCCACCCCACCATCTTACATCCCCCATACACAACCCAGGCATAACCCATTCAACGTGCACCCAGTGTACTTACCTGTTGGTCTGGAGGACCGTAGAGTAGCGCATACTGGGGCAGGACCCCATCCACAAGTTTCTCCAACTCTTCTGAAGTGAAGGCAGGGGCCCTTTCCCCAGTCGCAGCAGCCATTGTCTCTTCCAGACCGAGGTCACAGCAGCACTTGCAGTATAGGTCCTCTCCTGTGGATGATCAGGTCTCGAGTGATTAAGCAGATAGAAAATGGCGGTCACGCCCGCGGCGGTGCGTACCGCCGCGGTGCGTGCCGCGACCGGCGGCGCACATCGTCATTGGCTAATGAAACCCATAGGGTTCAATGTTAACCAATGCGGCTTCGCACCGCGGTCTTTGACCGCCTACCGCCACGGTGTGCCACGCCAGCGCATTGACCTCACATCCCACTGTCACACTTCTCAGGTCAGGCAGCCGCCATTACAAGGGCCCACATGGCTTAATTACTACTGCGTCACACAGGCCTAGGCCTTGCATTGCCACTCATACAAGCCTTTCAATGCATAGCGAATCGTGTACTGTGCAAGCTGTGTGAACGTACCTGTGGGTTGCTTGACTCTGTACTCCATGTTGTCCTTCCTAGGCACCGTCCGCTGGGACTTGCGAGGAGAAGGATGAATCCTCCCTTGTACCGACCGCTGGTGGACCTGTCGACAATGGAAGAACGACATATTATTCTTCGATACCGACTTGACCGAGCCACTATACATGAACTGTGTGCCCATCTGGAGCCAGACCTGATGTCCCCCATCCGCCAACCCACAGGAATTCCCCCTCTGGTGCAGGTTCTGTCAGTACTCCATTTTTTGGCAAGTGGGTCTTTTCAGACAACAGTGGCCATGTCATCAGGGATGTCTCAGCCTATGTTTTCCAAGGTGTTGTCCAGAGTGTTGTCTGCCCTGATGAAATACATGCAGAGCTACATTGTTTTCCCTGAGGAGGGTGATTTGGCCACTGTGAAGGGTGATTTCTATGCCCTTGGACATATCCCCAACATCATTGGTGCCATTGATGGGACCCATGTGGCTTTAGTACCCCCAAAAGACAATGAGCAGGTGTACAGAAATAGAAAAAATTACCATTCTATGAATGTCCAGGTGGTCTGTTTGGCTGACCAGTACATCTCCCATCTAAATGCCAAGTTCCCTGGGTCAGTGCATGACGCGTATGTCATGCGAAATAGCAGCATCCCTTATTTGATGGAACAGCTACAGAGACACCGTGTGTGGCTAATAGGTGACTGTGGTTACCCTAACCTGCCTTGGCTATTGACCCCAGTGAGGAATCCCAGGACAAGGGCAGAGGAACGGTACAATGAGGCCCATGGGCGAACTAGGAGGATTATAGAACGGACCTTCGGGCTCCTGAAGGCCAGGTTTAGGTGACTGCATATGACAGGTGGATCCCTAATGTACTCACCAAAGAAGGTGTGTCATATCATCGTGGCCTGCTGCATGCTTCACAATCTTGCATTGCGACGCCAGGTGCCTTTCCTGCAGGAGGATGGTCCAGATGGTGGTGTTGTAGCAGCTGTGGAGCCTGTGGAGAGTGAAGAGGAGGAAGACGACGGGGACGACACGGACAACAGGGATACAGTTATACAACAGTATTTTCAGTAGCACACAGGTAAGAATCACCCACGCCATTTTACATTTACTTACAGTCCCTGCCTCTCTACTGTCTGTGTTTCCCCCCAGTTCCTTTTAACTGATTTTTGACTTTCCCTTCCCTTTTCAGAGCTGTATGACCCACAGCGTGACTTCTGCTTTGTTTGCCCATGGACTAATGCTTATTGACATTGGTATGTTGTCATCACAATGTAACTGAACATTTTTGCACCGTTATGTGTAATATATTTGTTAAGAATACAAGCAGACTCCTGATTTTTGTAGTGCAATTGGTGATTAATTTTAAGTGCTGCATATAGGTCCATGATAGTTAAACGGTGATGGGTGGGGGTGGAGTAATGTCCATGGCAGAGTCCAGTTCTCAGTCTCACAGGTGCATTGTCCAAATGCCTGTGGAAGGATGGAGCAGGGGCTGTTTAAGGTTTGACAGGGTGACAATGTGGGACAGTGGGATGACATCAGGGGGTATCTCATGCTGGCGGTGGTCTTGGCATCCTACTCTGTCTTCTTGTGTGATCTCAGGTTCCGCTTGCGGGGTGGTTGATCTTCAGCAGGAGGTGGGGTTCTGGTGGCCTGTCGTTGTGTGGGGGCCTCCTGTCCACTAGCGCCGGCGGAGGTGGTAGGCTGTTCGTGGTCCGGGCTAGTGACAGGGGCCCTTTGGGGTGCCACATGGTCCCGCAATGTGGTGACTATCTGGTTGAGGGCCAGGACGATGGTCCCCATTGCGGAACCGATGTTCCTGAGTTCATCTCTGAACCCCATGTACCGTTCCTCCTGCTGTGCCTGGATTTCCTGGAACCTGGCCAGTACCGTCGCCATCGTCTCCTGGGAGTGGTGGTATGCTCCCATGATGGTGGTGAGGGCCTCTTGGAGAGTGGGTTCCCTGGGCCGCCCCCCCCCCCCCCTCTCGCACAGCAGCCCTCCCAGTTCCCCTGTTTCTCCGGGCCTCTGTCCCCTGGACGGTGTGCCCACTACCACTGCCCCCAGGTCCCTGTTGTTGTTGGGGTGGTGGGTCAGCCTGGGTGCCCTGTAGTGGCGGACACACCGCTGATTGACGCGTCCTGGAGACAGAGGCATGGGCCCACTGGGTGGGAGCTGTGCTGGTATTCCCATAGGGGGTTGGGTCTGCTGTGGCCTGTGTCTGTGTGTGGGGAACCGACTGTCCAGAGGTGCGCCGATGGTCCGGGCTGGTCATCAGGTTCTAGGTCGACAGAGCTGCTGTCATCACTGGGGGCCTGTTCTGGTGGTGGGATGGACAAATCTGGACCCTCCTGGCCGGTGTGTTGGCGTTCGGGCCCTGCTGGGGTGAAAGAGTATGGTTATTGCTTCTGTGTGTGCCATGGCGTGCGATTTGTGGGTGCCCTTGTCCCCCAGTGCTGGCATTCCCTTGTGGGAGGAGTTATGAGGGTGGTTTGTGGGGGGGGATGGGTATGTGCAGTGGTCATGCTTAGGGGATGGGTGTCCATGGTTTGTGTTGGCATTCAGGGATTGGTGTGGTGTTGGGTGGGTTGTGCTGGTGAGACATTGGCAGGGAGGATGTGTGCTGGGGGGTTGGGGGTGAGGGTGGGGGTGTGGGGTGGCATGCTGGTGGGTGGGGGGGGGGGTGAAGTAGTTGAGATTAGACTTACCAGAGTCCATTCCTCCGCCTATTCCAGCGAGGCCCTCAGGATGCAGGATGTTCAAGACCTCTTGCTCCCATGCTGTGAATTCGGGTGGAGTGGGTGGGTGTCCGCCGCCAGTCTTCTGCACAGCGATGTTGTGTCTTGACACCATCGACCGCACCTTCCCCCGTAGGTCGTTCCAGCGCTTTCGGATGTCTTCCCGATTTCTGGGATGCGGTCCCACAGCGTTGACCCTGTCGACGATCCTTTGCCATAGCTCCGCCTTCCTGGCTATTGTGGTGTGCTGCACCTGTGTGCCGAAGAGCTGGGGCTCTACCCTAATTATTTCCTCCACCATGACCCTGAGTTCTTGGTCCGAGAACCTGGGGTGTCTTTGGGGTGCCATGGGGTGGTGTGGATGAGGTGTGGGGTGGTGTTTGTGGTGATGTGAGTGGTGGTGTGTGGTGATGTGTGCGTAGATGTGGTGTGGGTGATGATGTTGGATTCCTGTGTGTGTTGTGGTTTGCGTTCCCTGTGCTCTCTCTCAGTGTATTGCGCCTTGTCTCTGAATTTCGATTTGGGGGGGTTTGTGGGTAATGTGGGTGTGTGTTTTATATGGTGATGGGTGTGTGGGAGTGTTGTGTGTATGTGTATCAGGTGTGTGTATTTTGAATTGTCCAATGTGGCTGTGTTTTGTATGGGTGTGTGTATTTTGACTGCGGCGGTGTGTACCGCCAATGGAATACCGCGGTTGAAAGACCGCCCCGTGGATTCGTGGGTCGTAATGGCATGGGCGTGTTTGTGTTGGCGTGACGGTGGAGGTTTGGTCATCTCCAGTTTATCGCTGACCGCTGATGAGGCGGCCTTCCGTGGATGTCGGGTTTTCGGCGGTTTGGCAGTTGTGGGTCAGAATGACCGTGGCGGTTTACCGCGGCCGCGGCGGTAGAATGGCGGTCTTCTGACCGGCGGTAGGAGCCTTTTACCGCCGAGGTCAGAATGACCCCCTAAGTCTGAACATAGGAAGTTGACCGGGACTTCCCAGCCAGCGTATCCGAGGAGGGCTCCAAGGACCGGTCGAAGGATTTTCACCTCGAAAAAATGACTAAGTCCGAAGGTAAAAATCTCCACCAAGGGCTTCCGCGACATGTATCCGAGGAAGAGTTCCAGGAGGTCGGATTGGACTGGCAGGTTCGTCCCACTGAAGAAAATCTTCAGAAAAACGACTAAGTCCTAAGGTAAACTTTTGACCGAGGCCTCCAGCGGGCTGTAGCTGAGCCGGGCTCCATTGCGGTCGGGCTTAAACTTTGACTTTGCCCCAGTTGAGGTGCGACCAGATGACCAGATTGGCACTTTTTGTTTCTATGCACTAGAAAGCAATAATTATTTAAAAATTCATATCTCCGGTTTCCCTTGTCCGATTTTATTCGTTTTTGTGTCATTTTAAAGATGAAAATATAATCTATTTTTATAAACTGATTTTGGATTTTTAAACTGTTTCCTGTGCTTTATTTAATTACTGTTTTGTGATATTTGAATGCTTTACACTTTGTCTCCTAAGTTAAGCCTTGTCGCTCGTTGCCAAGCTACCAAGGGTTGAGCTGGGTTTAATTTACTGAGACCTGACTAGACCTAAGTGGAGGTTAGTGGCCTATTGCTAAGTGTAGGTACTTACCTGCCCTTACCAATAACCCATTTTCCAACAGATGTAGACTAATATTAAAGGAAAAGGCTGGAACCCAAGGCCTGAGAGTGACGTATTGCAAGGTGCTGCCCTCTCCCTGGCTCTCACAACTTTAACATGTTAATTGTCATGTTTTGACAGCAGCGCCCACGATCAAAAACAAAAAAACAAAACGAGTGAAAAACGAGAAAAGACGACTTAACCAAATAAAATAAAGTTAACTTTAAAAAATAAAACGTTGCAATGTTGTGCCTGCTAGGCTCTTTTTTGTCTGTCACAAGCCTTTTGTTTGCGGGCCACTCGAAGTCAGAACAAAATAGTACCTTGATCACATTGTGAACAGCGGACGGGCACTAATTGAGTTGAAATCAATTAGTGCTTGATACCTGCTCTACACAGAGAGACGGAAATTATGCCAGCCGTGCCTTGACAAATTAGGAGGCTGTAAAGAGGAGTGCCAAGCAAACCAACAAATGGTGAGTGACAGGCAGGCTCCAAGCCCTTTACTAATCACAACAGCGTCTCCCACACGAGACGCATGCGCAAGCGCATGTACTCATAGGCTCGACCCTAAAAAATAACAAGCATTTTCGATGCAACGGGTCTCGCATTTGCTCGAGTCAAAGCTATTAGCGTTGTAAAGAAAAAAAAAAGCAGCGCAATCACGCTGCGTGGAAAATAAACAGATAAGGTAGTCCGGACTCCAGGCTGCAAACATCAAGCCTCACATGTTTTTAGTAGTTTACCGGTGCTGTGTAGGTGGGCTAAACACCGGAAAAGGCATGACGTATGCATACCTTTCACAGATGAAAGCAAGCAGATTTAAAAGGTAAGCCCACGAACCAATGCAAGTGACTGACGTGACATGGGCGTGGTTTGAAGCCCAAAGAGAGATTACAGAATGGACTGAGCGCTTTGCGCTCGCTCATAAAATAGTCCAAAAATCATGCTTACAACATGGACTCTGCTCTCGAGGAGGGCTAAACACAGGGAAAGGCATGATGTATGCATGCGACAACTGAAATCAAGGTAATTTTGAAAGGCAAGCACACAAAGGAATCAAAGTGATGGATGCGAGATGGGCGTGGTTAATGCCCACAGAATAGATGACAACAGGTCAAAAGGTGCACTTGCGCGCTGCTATGCTCAACCTAAAAACGAAATATACGTGGGTTGCAGACTTCCGTAATATATATATATATATATCGCTTTTCATATTCTTCTCATCGTTGTTTTCTCTCTTTCAGTAGCAATCTTGAAAGTCAGGCAGTGTGGCTTCCTAATTTCTCAGTAGCATTCTTTAGTTTTAAATTGTTTCTTTATCTTCTGATTATTTTATGCTTTGTTTCCTTACACGCTTTAGCTGCACAAAGGACAGTCGGCCTTTCAGTTAGAAGGATTTAAGGAATCAACTTTCTTAGTAAGGGAGGCAGCAGTATACATACTTACAAAGATTGATGTTTTGAGTCATTGGTGATTATTGTTGCAATTGGGCTATGTGAACAGGAGTATGATGGGCTATATACATTCTTCAACACAGTACACTTGCCAAGTTGTTGCGATCTGATTTGGGGACAGATAGCCTCATGCAAATGTTGGTTGAGTGATATTTAGCTGGAGAGGGGATATTTTGGAATGAATGGGAATGGTTTTAGTTATGAAGGCAAGGGAAGCGCAAAGATTGGAGCTTACTACATGCCAAACTATTCATAGCACGATCTAGCCAGAGCAAAGGATTTACTTTCGAAGCTCACCGCAAGTTGCAGCATAAGAGTCACTTTGAGTTAAAGCATTTTTATAACACAAGCAGCCCACATATGTCCTGATCAGTGCCAAATTTTCAGGTTGTCCATGAGTACGTAAATAGTACCCATTTACACTCATTGCCTGTTAAGTTATCTTATGTGGATATCTCGAAACTCTCATGGATTCTGCGCTCCTGAACTTACGGTTGATAAACTATTTTAGTGACTCCTTAGACCATTATGCAAAACAAAACAATTTCTTATTTGGAGAAAACAGACTCCGGCACTAAGGAATTAAATTGTGCTGAATGAGGGGCAACGTCTAGACTACTCAGTTTTAAATTTGTCAGTTTTTGGAACAGTAATAAAGACCATCTGACAAATCTTACAAAGGTCTGCCTTATGTGTCCCAGTCGTAAAGCATAGGATAATCTTTCTGGGGCAATAGTATGGCCCAAGGCGGGTCATGCTCTGTTAGAGTAATCAAAGGAAAATGTTAGTGCTCTGCACAAAACTTGTATTTTAATATTTCAGGAAATGCCAAATCTGTCTTGCATGGTGCTGAGTAAACCCATCATGGTTGCCATATTTGTGTGGACGTATCTCTGGTCCTAGAGCACTCCTGGCCTGTAGAAGCTGCAGAATGTTTGAATGTTTTACAAACCACATTTTTACGTAGATGAAGCATCTCAAGTATGAGGTGGTGTGTCATAACCCTATTCAGAGGGCCACACAGGCAAGCAGGAATTACTAGACCCAAACGTGGTGGTTGAGGTATTTTACTTTTGATGTTCCTTATACCAGCCTATTATGGCTGTGAGCAAGTGGGCCAAGTACTCCTTCAGCACTTAACTTTCAGTGGTGGAGCAGGTCAAGCAGTCCACGGCTCGCCGAGGAGGTAGTAGGTGTAAGATGAGCACAGACTCAACTACATCCAACAACCCCAATAAATGATTGTACAGTATAAAGTACAATACGCAGAACTGCAAACAATATACAGACCAGTAGCATTATCCAGGTCATCTTTTCAGTCCTTTTACCCAGTTAATGGCTGAAGTTAATCCCCATTCATGCGTGGCAACATCCATGCTAGCCCTGCTAAAGTATTCAAGTCTCAGAAGTTTTATGGGGGCTCTTTAGCAGGATCCCTGAGACCCTGCGCTGTAGCGCAGTAATTCAGATCTAGCGCCCCCGGGCCCTGTGGTCCATCAGTCTGTTTTACTCACTCCTGCTGAGTGACACTTTAGGGTCCCTGTGTGCCCCTAGGCAACCCGGTTGTGTCCAGACTGCAGGAAGCTTCAGTCATGGTGGCTCGCATCCTTGGCACTCCTTGGTTGTGGTAAGTCTCTCCTGGGATCTGAGGACAGGGCTCTGATGCTCACGGATGGGGGTTTGAAATTGTTGTTCTCCCTCTTTACGAGTCACAGCCGCGTAGTCTTCTCAGCTGCATGTGCGTTCTGCGGGATGGCACTCTTCCTCCTTCATGGTGCCTTCCTCCTGGCACTCAGGTAGCGTTGCTGCAGCACATACAGGGTGACAGCCCTCTCTCTTTACCATGGACCACCCCAGTTAACAGGTGTCGTGGGTGGCACAGGTGATGGCCCTCTTTGGGTCACGATGCACTGCAGAGTGCTGTAACCCTTATTCTTCACTTCAGCCCCCTCCTGGCAAGAGGGTTGTGTACTTTGGCCTCATCACAACAGACAGAACTTGCCTCTTAAATTCCCCTTTTTTATAATCCATTGCTAGTCACACATGATTTAGTGTCTCTTAATTTGAATTTTGTCTTCTGGGGGTTGCTCACTTTGAAGTGCCCACTCCTTTGTTGCTTTTCCTTCAGAGAGCAGTCTTTCACAGTAAGGCAGTCTCCAATTTTGATTGCCCCCAAAACAGGCCTAGGGAATGACTAGAGGTTTACACATGGATAGCAGCCTCAGGGATATGTGCTTCAAACATTTACCAAAGGATCCCAGTCCTATTCTTTATGATTTGCTTATTAGCCCCACCTCCGTCCTTAGATGTTCCTAGACCCCTTTGACCAGTGACCTCCTTTCAGAATCATAGATCTCCTATTGAAGTGTACCAAAGAGCCTGTCTCTTCCTTCCTCCAATGTGCGTCCCACCCAGCTCTTAGGAATGCAGCAATCCACAAATCTATATGTGGCAAACCTCAACCTCTCCTTACTCCACCAGCAAGCCTTGAATCTTCAAAAATGGAACCCACAGTCTTCCATGTATTCTGCTTTTCACAATTGCACATGTGCATCCACACGCATGCAGTCTTCAATGTCCTCTACCTCTTTCCGGGAACACAACATACTAGCGTGGTCATGAAACTTAATGCATTGCCTCCTGTGTGTTGCACATGCTAACACAGCTGCTTGAGCTATTTTTTCCTAACTGTGTGATCTCTTTGGAACACGTACATCTTTGGGTTCACACAGAACCGCTCACTCGATTTCTCCTGCACTGTACCAACTCTCCTGCACATGTACATTCTTGCACTGCGTGGAACTCAATGCAGGCCAAGGGTTCAGTTAAGCACAAAGCAGTGGAAAGTTACAAGAGTGGGACATGGGTCACCACTCTGTTGACACAGATAAAATGGAACTGTTCACTCTACAGATCACTAAAAACACAGTTTGCTACCACCACTGCGCTTGTGCCACTTAACTCTAGGTGAAGGCCTCATGAGGGTAACGCTTTGGGCACCACTCCCAGTCTAAGCAGACCAAAGTCTATGAGACAGGTCTCAGCCATAGAGAACATGCATGAACCATGTTTGCTCATGAGCAAAAAACATTACCCAGGATCCAGATAGCGCTGCACCTAGGGCATTCAGGTCTGGGGTACACATCGGCACCAAGCAAGGTACTTTTTGTCACAACTAGGTAATTTGGGTTCATGTTGTAAAAGAATTCTAGACTGAAGGACCTGATAGAGAGTGGGGTAGCAACATGTAATTGAGACTGTGCTAAATAGCTCACTTTATAATTGCTTTTATTCAACTTTGTATCACATGTACATACAGTTTATGACACCAGAATGTAATGATTGACTGAATATTTTTTTGTTAAGTGCCAATGCAAGATTATAACCCTAGTTGTCAGACTTTAGATGCTATGCCACACATCATAACAAGTTCTTCTCGCCTGTGTGGCCATTGGGGCGGTAGGACTTCCTATAACAGCCAAAGGAGAATTCAAGTTTGTCAAATGGTTTTGTGTGTGTTGGTAACAAAAAACGATAACTTGAAGCCAGTCAACCCTTCGGATCAAAGAAGTGATCTCTAATTGAAAGGTCATCATTGAGGTATTTAAGCCTTTAAGATTTTTGACATTAGCTGCCAAGCAAGTGTGAATGGAGTCCCAGCAATGTGGTTAAAAATGTTTTGTGGGTTAGTCAAACTGCTGAGCCTGCAAATTCATAAGAGTAAGATGAAACTCAGATTCTCCAAAATGTGATGTGGACCCTACACAAGAGGCAATACGGGCCAATTACAGATACCAAGGAAATGTGTTGAGGCAGGACACCTGGAAAAAGCTACTTCAACAAGATTATCATTGTTGCTGAGCTTTCAGTGGTAATTTTGCAAGCCTAATAGTTCACCCTGGGCATCTTTGAGATAAGCCATAGTGAACACAAGGCATTTCAGAAAGGAAGTGTTGAATCTTGCCCAGCCGTAGTGGGTAACAGTCACTTAAGAGGATTGGAAACAGAAGAAAGAGTTAGAAAAGGCTTCTGTTGACTAAGCAAAGATCCTACTCAGGCCTTGAAAAATCCTAAAAATTTTAGTAGACCTGCAGGTCGAGTAACTTGAATAATCTACTCAACCTAACTGTAACGTACTTGACTCGTAAATGGGTCTCAAATTGTGTGATCCTAGGCAAATATTCTATTTTACAGTGTCCCCTTTTTCTTCATTCTCACATATAAGTGCACCTTCAAATACGTGAGTTCAGCATTTCTGCTGTACCAAAAAACTCTTTTGTTTGATTAAATAGACTAAATGTTTGCTCCATGTATAATCATAATCTAGCCCCTATATAGGGCACACATGATTCATGACTTGTCTCTTAGTTTACTAATAGCATTGTCATCAGGGTAGGAGTGGTTCTCAGTTTATGTTTAAACACTCACTTTAAAAAAAGATATTACTAAAACATGATGTGGTAGCATACTGACATTTACAGACAGTACATTTCCAAGAAATGTCCAAAAACCTTCCCTCTAACTTGCATCTTTACTGTTAAGACTATATAGTGTATTAACAATACTATGTGAAAAGTGGGTTTCAGAAAACATATTTGATTTGCACATCACCAAGTAGAGTGAACTGATTTGTTTTCATCCTATTAAAATATTTGTTTCATCACACAGAA
Organism: Pleurodeles waltl; assembly: GCF_031143425.1. Lineage (NCBI taxonomy): Eukaryota > Metazoa > Chordata > Amphibia > Caudata > Salamandridae > Pleurodeles > Pleurodeles waltl. The sequence continues at coordinate 225,423,845 of NC_090448.1, read as the reverse complement.
GTACATAAAATGGGCTTTCAAAACTACTGACATTGTTTGAAATGTTTGTGCAGTTGACTTAGTTATTTAAATGTTGTTGTGTTAGAAAAAACAGACACCCTACAGCCTTTCATTTCACACTTTTTACTGCAGGTCAAACAGCTCACCTTACAAAATCCCAGAACTACAGTCAGAAGGGAAAGGATAAACTGACTTTTGACCTCTCTCTCTGAATACAGACCAAATGTGACAAGAACAAAATTCAAAGTCATCTTTATTTCTCCTTTACTTGCTGACTCAACAGAACACCTGTTCTTTGCCAACTCGCCGGAAGGGGTTAGTAGGTCCTAAAATAGCTTGACCTGATAAAATATGACCCGCCATAGTGAGTGGGTGTGTAGATTTTTTGAGGCCTGCTACTCAATTGATTGAACTATGGACCTTATTTAGAGATTGGCAGAATGAGACCACTGCCTTAAGTAGCCAGTTTTTCCACCCTGACAAACTAGTGGCTCCCCCACTCGATTTTGCAAGGGGGAAAGTGGCAGGCTTACACAGGCAAATTATCCAACTGCTCTTCTGCCATAAATCTATGACCTGGCGATCTGTGCGTCGAAGGGCTACCAGTTCACAGCTATGTTCCTGTGACGTGACATCACTGATTTTTCCTGCCTTTGTCTGAAATGTGATGTATGGTGGATGTAAGCAGGGAAATTACAGTATGACCCCCGCATATAGGGAGAAAATCTCCTGCACGTCTGGGCCATGTCTTCCTAGTTCAAGAATCTATCTCCTCAAGAGTTATTCTTGAAAAAACAAACTGTTTCACGGGTGCAACAAATATGGCACCACTCAACAAAGTTTCACTGCCTGCAATGGAGCCTTGGAAGCTGCGATTTCTCTGAGTGGCAAATTTTCCCACCTGTCTCCTGAGGCTTTCTAAATATAGCAGGCAGTTCTTCCAGTGGAGTGGAGTATATCGCTTCACTACTCTGATGAGCTGACTGCCACACACTAAAAGAGGCTGTATGTTGTTTTTTTGTCTTACGATGCTCCTGAAGATCCACGTCGACAGACAAGTTCATGCAGATCTCTATGCATTTCTACAAAACCACATCTAAGATTTGCACTAAGTCTTATGTAACCCTCATCATCAAATATTTCAAATATGCCATGTTTTGCACACAGTAATTTGAAATAACTAGTAGTCCATAGCTCAATTTGTAGTCCAGTGCTTGCACCATGCATATATCATCACACAGGTGAATAAACAAGTAAAACATGTTTTTGTATGTGATTTGATAACCACTCGAACAGCGTTAAGATTTTGGGGCTGTATAATTAATTAGTCTTACCGGATGTGGGAAAACACCGATATGCATATCATAATAACAAGTGACAAAATATCTTAGAACTCAACATTGTAGTTGAATACCACACAGGATCCCATTGAGCATTTTCAGATCACCAAATAGGCTGTGGCAGGTGGACCCAAATCCTGGTTTCAAACTCAGGTATGTCTAGTGGGAGGAATAATTAATGGGAATGATATGCTTTGGGTGGGTCATACATACAAGAGCTCTCTTTTTTTTTAAATAAACTATTTTCAAAGAAGAAATGGCTGTTGAAAGTTAGAGCAAATAAATTGTAGGGTTTCCTCTTAGTTTTACAATTCTTTGCATATATATTATAAATACTTCTGAGGTTTATTAACCTGTGTTTCAAAACAGTTAACACTATCCCTTCCTAACACTGTGCTTTCATTCCATTGGTACATCAGAGGCTAGTCTATAAGAGATCCTTCATACTTCCAAGAAGCCTTGTTTGTTGTCTTGTTTTTTTACTTCACATGTGCTTTCCGATTATCGAACAATTGTGTCATTGTATGTTATTGTTAGTATACAACAATCCACAAAAAATCCAGTAAAAACAAAATATATCATGTTTGATTAAGGGGGTGATTCCAACCGCAATAACGCGTCCCCCATTCCAACATTCCCGCTGGGCTGGCGGGCGCTAACCATGTTAGCGCCCGCCGGCCCAGCGGGAATGAGGCCGCAACACAGGAGCCGGCTCCTAATCGAGCCGGCGGTGTTGCGGCCGTGCGACGGGTGCAGTTGCACCCGTCGCGCTTTTCACTGTCTGCCATGCAGACAGTGAAAAGCAGGCCGGGGCCCTGTTAGGGGGCCCCTGCACTGCCCATGCCAGTGGCATGGGCAGTGCTGGGACCCCCAGGGGCCCCAGGACACTACTTACCGCCAGCCTCTTCCTGGCGGTGTAAACCGCCAGAAACAGGCTGGCGGTAAGGGGGTCATAATCCCCAGGGCAGCGCTGCTTGCAGCGCTGCCCTGGCGGATTATCACCGCCGGGGGAAAATCGACGGGAAACCACCGGCCCCGGCGGTGCGACCGCGGCTTTACCGCCGCGGTCAGAATAGGGAATGAAGCACCGCCAGCCTGTTGGCGGTGCTTCCGTCATTCTTGCTCTGGCGGTCCAAGACCGCCAGGGTCAGAATGACCGCCTAAATTACTTAAAAGCTGTGTAATATACGTGGATTGTGCAGTGCCTTGTTGTCACATGCTAGTATTCAGCTGATAACAATGTAATGTTGTTCTCATACTGTGGGCCCCAACCATGAAAAAAATCTGAAATCTGCACCTGCAGGTTTATAATCTTGCATGGTTTAGGAATTTGCAAAATTCTCCTGGAAACTTCACAAATAGGGATCTTGTGCTCTGTAGGGTGTGCCTTCTCATTCTCACAGTGCAAAGAGATTTACTTATGCACTTGACTGTAGTCATGTACAAAGACCTAATGTACAAAGGTGTTTTGAGGTTACAAAGCCTGCAGTTCATACAAACACAAGGACACAAAACACACTTTAATGAAGCTGAAAATGGACCCACTCCCATTTGGAAGTAGCAGCAGATCATATCAGTGGTTTGTCACTGCAGTTACAGTTGCAAGTCATTAATCAGTTATTGACCCAATATAGGGATGTGACAGCTTCCCGTTTGGAAATCAAGTCAGCAGCCTCGGGGGAGCAGGCAGTGATCAGTTTGATCACTGCCTGATCCCCCATTATCTTCCTAAACAGGAATAATTAGAGCAAAACACACCAGTAAAAACATACCTGCCCTGGTAATGGACACAGGCTACTTTTAAATACTAGTATTGCCAAAGCCAATATGTCTCTTCTCAGAAAGATGCGCTTTTGACTTTGCCAATGCTTTTTGGTTTGGCATATACATACAGACACATAGCCAGCATTTACAAAATGTTTCTTCTATTAAGGAAAGCATTCCAAGATAGGCGCTGATTCAAATGCATGTGTTGCAGTGCATGCACTTGTTCCATGATGAATGGGTGTGTATGTGTTGTCGCACACTGGTGGCTATTTTGCCTTATTCCATTCTAGTTTACCAGACAGCCATTTTGGAGTAGTATATTAAAAGTAACAAAGAAAGGAAAAAGAAGCCAGTGCACAAATAAGGGAAACAAGTTGCACGGTAGCAGTTGGCAGCTACCTGACCCTCTTTAAAGAAAAAAAAAAGTGTTGTAGGAAAGCGGATTATTAGTAGGTGAAGGTATGCACCTTCAGCTAGTCATATCACCACAATCACTATTAAAGTCCAATAAAGTTTCAATAAATGAATCCGTGCTCAAACCTTGGTGGCTTGGCGGAGAGCAGTCATGCTTAACTTAGGAGACAGGCGAGTGTAAAGCATTTAATATCACCAACACAGTAAATTAGTAAAAGACACAACACAATAAAAATCAAACACCAATTTATGAAAATAATGAATGTTTTATCCTTAAAATGACACAAAAAGGACAAAAATCCAATGTAGGGAACCGGAGATATGAATTTCCGAAGATTAAATTTAAAAAAATGCTTTCTAGCTGTAAAAAGTATAAAGCCCCACTCGCCGATTGCAATGGTTCGCGGGTCAGATAGATTGAATGGTAGGTGCCGGACAAGATTTTACCTTTGCATTTAGTCATTTTTGTGTAGTTTTTTTCTTGACAACGAGCCCTCAGGATCCTCAGATCCAGAGTTGGCTTTGACAACAGCAACCTGCTGCAGCACAGTGCCAAGGTGAGCCCCCAAAAGTCTTTGTCCTTGGCGTTGATGGCAAGGAGTTCAGAAGCTTTCAGCAGAACAAACCAATGAGGTCAGGCTGATTTTTCTAGTCGACTGTGGCATTACTCTCGACATCGAGTCGGTCTTTTTTTTTTTTTTAGCTTTTTACCAAAACTTTGCAAAAAGTTCCTAAACATTCAGAAATTCTTCTGAGTAGTTTCCTTTGAGTTGTAAATTGCCCAGCAGCACCAGTCAAGGGTTCAGAAGCTCTAGATGACCTCTTGGGGTCTCTGGCTCAATCTCCCACAGTGCACTTGGTCAGACAAGGAAAATCCAGTTGTAGCTGGTCAGCTGGATTAGTCCTCTCTTTGGATGTTGCAGGTGCCTTCTTCAGGGAGTCCACAGTTTTGCCTTTTGAAAAAGGCACAGTCATTTCTTGGTGAAGCCTTGAGAGTGCAGCAGGTGCAGTCCTTTTGAGTGCAAGCCTTTAGTGTGCAGTCCAAAGGTTTAGCAGGGCATTCCTTCTTCTCATGTTCCAGGCAGTGATCTGAGGAGTTCCTACAACTCTCCCAAATGTATCTCCATTTTGGGCTGGCAAGAGGGGGGAAACCCCAAACAATGGGGTAAAGTTACCTCCCTCTCTTATGGCGTTTCCTGTGAAGTGTGGCATATGATTGACCCAGAATGCACTGTTTGGAGAAAAATCAAAATGGAAAAATTCTCTCCTTGGAGTGTGTGTCTGTGTCACCAAACCCAGAGGTATGGCTAACATATGACTATACTCCTCTTCCAGCCCCTCTCCTAATCTAATTAGGGGGGCTCCCATCTAGCTGTGGATAAAGGATGTGGGGGATGGCCTGGGTTCTGTAACATCTGTTCTCCTGTCTTTGAAGTCCAGCTTATCTCCTCAGCTACTTCCTCTCCCTGGCTTCTCCAGGAAGCAGATCTCTTTCCACCAAATGGCTGTATTGTTTCAGCCCCAGACCTCTTCACATCTACTTGGGAGCAGCTTGGTTCAGGCTGTAAAAGGCTGGCCAATCAGAAGAGGCTTCTATAGGAATGCCTTAGGTAACTTCAGGATAATAAGTTCTAAAACTGACCTCAGCAAGTTGTTGGATTTATTGCAACCATTATTTTGATACTTTGAATGAGATTTCTAGCTAACGCCAATCGAAAGTTAGACTTTATTAACTTTAATAAACCCTTCCCATGTTACTTATGGAGTTAACAACACTATAACGGGGAACAAGCATTGGCAAAGCCATAGGGCTCGGCTATACAAGAGCTATTGGCTTTGACAATGTGTTTTGACATGTTGTACATGAGTGTGACTGCTGTCCAGCATGGCTAAAAGTTAGTGGTGTTGAGTGTTGGAGGGGAGTTGGGGAGTAGTGTCGTAGAGTGGATTTGTTGGAGTGTCATTGAGTGGAGTAGGGGGGAGTACAGTGTCGTAGAGTTGAGAAGAAGGGAGAAGAGTTCAGTGGTTCAGTGGCAGAGAGTTTCATTGAGTGGGATGGAAGAGGTTGGAGTGGATTGAGGTAGTGAGGTGGATTGGATTGTGGTGGATTCGAGTGGGGTGGATTAGATTGGATTTGGGGTGGTCTGGAATGGAGTGATAAGGCTGGGGTGGATTGGAGTGGGATGGATTGGACTGGAGTGAGGTGGATTGGATTGGAGTGGGGTGGGGTAGATTATATTGGAGTGGGGTGGATTGGATTGGAGTGGGACGGACTGGATTGGATTGGATTGGGGTGGATTGGAGTGATTGGATTGGAGAGGCGTGGATTAGATTGAAGTGGGGTGCCCTGGACTTGGGTTGGGTGGATTGGATTGGAATAGAGTGTGGTGGATTGAAATGGGGTGAACTGGTTTGGGGTGAGGTGGGCTGCAGTGGGATGGACTGGACTGCAGTGGGGTTGATTGGAGTGGGGCGTGTTGGCTTGGAATGGGGTGGATTGGAGCAGGGTGGATTGTGGTGGGGAGGATTGCAGTGGGGTGGGGTGAATTGGAGTGGATTGGGTGGAATGGATTGGATTGGATTAGATTGGAGTAGGATTGGATCGGAATGAGGGATTGAGTGGGGTGGATTGGATTGGAGTTCGTTGGATTCATTGTAGAGGGGAGGACTGGATTGGAGGGGTAGACTAAGATGGTTTGAAGTTGGGTGGATTGGACGTGTGTAGGATGGATTCATGTGAATTGGACTGGAGTGGGGAGCATTAAAGTGGATTGTATTGGCGTGGGATGGATTGGGGTGGTGTTGGTGGATTGGAGTGAGGTGGATTGGGTAGCAGAGAACTTGATTGGAGTGGGTGAATTGTTGGACTGGAGTGGTGTTGGTTGTTTTGGAGTGGGTGGGTTGGATTGGAGTGGGTTGGAGTGAGGTGGATGGGACTGGAGTAGGATGGATTGGATTGGACTGGAGTGGATTGGGGTGGGGTATATTGGATTCGCATGGATGGGGTGGACTGGACTATAGTGGGGTGGATTGGAGCGGAATGAATTGGGATCGAGTGGGTGAATTGGATTGGAGTGGGGCAAAATGGAGTGGGGCTGATTGTTTTAAAGTGGGTTGTTTGGCATTGGAGTGGGGCAGTTTATAGTGGGGCAGTTTGTTTTGGATTAGAGTGGGGCAGATTGGAGTAGGACAGATAGAATTAGGGTGGATTGGATTGGGGTAGAATGGAATGGGGTGGATTGGGTTGGTGTGGACTAAATGGGAGTTGGGTGGATTGGATTAGAGTGGGGTGGATTGGTGTGGGGTGAGGTGGGGGGAATTGTGGTGGAGTGTAGTGTGGCTTTTTGAAGTGGGGTAGATTGTGGTGTGCTGCCCAATTATGTGTTAAAGCATAATTTCAGAATTTACCCATAATAAGAAACAATGTCACTTTGCAATATTTAGAACAAGATAATCGTCATCTTTTGAGAACAGCGCCAAAGAGCAAAACCAAAAGAAAACGAGTACAAAGAGAGAAAAGATGACTTGGCAAAATAAACGAAAGTTATTTAAAAAAAATATAACCTTTGTTTGTCCTCCTGGGCATGTTTTTGACAGTCACACGCTTTCTGTTTGCGGGCACTAGAAGTTAAAAGGACCAAAATAGTACCTCATTCATGTCGGCAGAAGCGGACAGGCATTAATTTAAGTTAAATCAATCGGTGCTTGATCTCTGCTCCAGACAGAGGAACGGAAATGATGCCAGGCTTGCAGTGACGAATTACAAAGCTGTAAAGCAGAGTGCCAAGCAAGTCAACAAATTATAAGCGGCAGACGGGCTCCAACCCCTTTACTTTACACATCAGTCTCTCGCAAGCGAGATGCATGCGCTAGCCATGAACTTGCGGGCTCGACCCTAAAAATAACTTTGGCTGTTTTTCCTTACCAGGGCACATAAAACATATATTGAGGCACCCTATGCTTGGGGCATCTAGGGTAGACCTTAGGTGTGACTTAAAAGTTATAAAAAGGTAATTTTGGACTTTGGAAGTACTTTTAATTCCAAAGTTAAATTTGAACACAGTTTTATTTAGACCACTGGGTCTCTAAACCGAAATGCACTATCATATACTAGGAACTTACTGGAAGGCTGTCTTAGCGCATCTGAATTATACAAATTACCATATAACTTTAGAGGACAGAGCAGTAACTCTGGGCCTGGGTAGCAGAGCACAGGCGTTTTCAGTCAGTAACCATCAGTATCAGTCAAAAAAATGAAAGCGATCAGGGCAAAAGGGATTACTTTCCTTCAAATAAACGATATTTAAGATGGGGAGCGGGTTAGGGGAGTAAAAATAAAACTTGTGGAAGAGGGAGCAGAGGGGAAAGTAAGGGAGCATAAGCAAAGAAATACTTGCACCCCCTAAAGTGCACAGTAATAAAGCAGATGAAGGATACAGCTCATTAAAAAAGACCTTTGTAAAACTAAATGGTCCCTCAGCAGAACAGGCACAAGAATAGGGAGGAAAGCCATTTATTCAAGGTCAGACAACTGTTATAGATGTTAAAACCATCCACTCATGAGTGGGGGCGCTCTTAAGTGTATGTGAAGTATTGGAAACAATAGGTCTGCCAACAGACAGTAATCTGTCTGTAGGAGACCTGAAATAGTTTTTCTTATGGGAATGCAAATGGGGGGATGCAGGTCTGCTGTCCTTTGCAGGCTTTCGTTCCTGCATTACAGTCTGTTACATAATGTCACCTGTCTTGACCTGGCTAGTTATTATTCATTAGGCAGTTCGATTGCAATCCCGTGCAAACTAATAACTTGTTATGCAACCTACAAATAAGTAGGCAGTATCGCAAATTGTGTCTATTCGCAAACCAGTCTGAGTGAAAATTGCACATCCTTGGTTTGCGAATGGGAATAGTACATCAGGCCCTAAATCTTTAATGTTGCGTGAATGAGTTTTGAATACCCATGGTATCACAGCTTTGTGGGTGTGTTCCAAGTTTCCCACCACATCACTGCATAGGGGTGCTTTCTCTGCCTCCAGCTTGCATGATATTAAACCATCGTGGGATAACATTACAAATTCATTTGCGAATACAAATTCATGCTTTGTGAAAAACAAACTTGACCCGCATTTTCGATTCTCCTGGACACTTGCGCACACACACAGCTTTTTAAAATAGAGTACAATTAAATATTTTCAATATGTTCTTTTTGCTGTTTTGTAGTAAATTCGAGTTACATTGCCCACAAGAGGGTGGACTATTTTTACAAACATCCATGGCTGTTAATCAATTTTTAAACAGAATTGTAAATAATTAAAACTGCAATAACGAAAATACTTTTGAAAGTCCTTGTTCAACTGATGAATGACTAAAGAAATAACAAGCATTGGCAAAGCCAATAGATCTAGTTTATGTGAGAGATATTAGTTTTTGGCAATGTCTTTCACATGCTGTGATATGGGTAGGCACAATTTTTGGCTGACAGTACGGAATGTTGGAATGTTTTTGCGTTCTCTGGTGGGAGCACCACCCCAACACTGCTTGATCTGCAGCTTGGGAGTTCACTGGTCTCGCAAATGCTCTAATGGAACGTGGGGGGCGCAGACGTATAGGTTAGACATGAAGACTTACGCACGAGCGTTACGGAACATTAGCATGTGCACGCTGCAGTCTAAGTGTTGTTCAGAAGCAAAGGCAAAGTTAAAGTGTGTTTAATATGCATTTCTAAATCTGCTGACTTCCATCTTTAAGGAAAAAGCGTTGGTGAGTTATTTACCTGGTATTTAAGACAAGATGCTCACTTTTTTCTGATATCATTTTGACAGCAAACCAAACATGCTACTCGATCAATTAAGTTTACTTACTGCTGTAAATAGGGATTTAAGCGTGCAAGTCTGGGTCTCCGCTTCAACGCCATGCGCGTGCTTCTGGACTGTAGCCCGCAGGCAGACACTAAGGCCCTCATTATGAACATGGCAGGTTGTCCCGCCATGCCGGCATTGATGGCTGAAACCGCCAGCCGGCATGGCGGGACAACCTGCCGCATAATGGACTGGGTGAGGGCCGCCATCGCCAGCCCTCACTCACCGCCAGGTTTCAGCCATCAGGAAGCCTGGCAGTGAGTGGAAACACTATCCGCCAGGGTAGCTGCGCTACGCTGCGGATAATGTTTCCATTTCCACCAGCCTTGAGAAAGGCTGGCGGGGGGGTGCCCCTGCACTACCCATACACTTTGCAAGGGCAGTGCAGGGGCCCCAGTGCAATGCGCCGTCACGCAGGTCACTGCCCGATTTCCAGGCAGTGACCTGCACGATGGGTGCAACTGCACCTGCCGCACAGAGGCATTGACAGCCGCCGTCAATTTCCCGGCCGGCGGAAACAATGTTTCCGCCCGCCGGCTCACAGAAATGTTCATAATTTGGCCGGCAGGGTTCCGGGGTCGCTGGCGGTCAGTGTTGTGACCGCCAGCATGAACACAGCGGTTGTTACGCCGTGTTCATAATGACCACCTAAGTTCTCTAGTGTGCACTGCTGGTACTAGTGCTGAGCACGAAGCAAATACAAAGGATGGGACAGAAATGGCCAGTCACTGCATGGCTTCAAAATAAATCCATACATTGATTGGCCACATTCTGTGCCTCTTACACCTGTGCTGCATCTTGCGTACAGGAGTCGGGACTAGAGGCCGGCCTACCTACCGCAGTTTCTGACCCAATCCAAATGCTGCTCCCATAATGTACATATCAGTAAACAATATAAGAGCAGCACCAGGATTGGTTTGAGCAGGAGAACCAAACGCCCCTTAGGAGAACGAGGGGCTGAGGCTGCGATTCCCCTGGTTCCTAACAAAGTGCAGGTAGGAGTGGCCTCAAGTGGGCATGAAGGGCTGGCCACGGAAAGACACCCTTCCAACCCAACATGCACACTTCAAGACCAGAAAGCCTTCTGTCAATCAGTTAAGTCCCACCCCGCCGTATTGCAGAAAGACACCCAGCATGCAACTTAAAAGCACCATGAGCAGAAAAAATTAAATTTAATATTTATAAATTATGATGGGTGCAGGGGTGTGTGAAAAATACAGGGGTCAAAGCCCCAATGCACAAATGGAGAAGCCACTCCAGGTCTTTTAGCCATGTTGTACAGCAGTGTGGCTGCTGTTCAGCGCGGCTGAAACTTAGTAGTGGAGTAGAGTAGGGTGGTATGGGGTGACATAGAGTAGAGTGGCACAGTGAGGTGGCATAGGGTATATTGACATACAGTAGAGTGTTTTACAGTAGAGTGGCATAGAGTAGAGTGGCATGGAGAGGAGTAGAGCAGCATGTACTGGAGTGGCATAAAGTAGAGTGGAGTAGCATAGAGTGGCGTAGCGTAGAGTGGCGTACTATAGAGTGGCAAAGACTGGAGTGGCATAGAATAGCGAGGGGTAAAGTGGAGTGTGCATTGAGTGAAATGGCACTGAGTGACATTGTGTGGCATGGAGTGGTATGGAATATAGTGGTATAGAATGGGGTAGCATAGAGGGATTTAGAGTGGCATTGTGAGGTGTGGAGTGATGTTGAGTGACATACAGTAGACTGGCGTGGAGTAGCGTAACATGGAGTGGGGTAGAGTGCTGTGGAGTAGAATGACAGAGTAGAGTGGCATGGAGCGGAGTGGCGTAGAGTAGCATGGAGTGGTATAGAGTGCCGTTGAGTGACATTGTGTGAAGTGGAGTGACATAGCACATAGCGTGGAGTAGAGTAGAGTGGCGCAGAGCCGTAAAGTTATGGGTGCACAGTTTTCTCATCAATAATTTCACTGGAAATGTTAGTGATATTACCAGTGATGTCATAGAAGATGTCATGAGTGATATAATATGTGTTATAAGTAGCAATGTATGGTGGGGGTGTCAGTTATAGTTACCTTAGGGGACGAGTTATAGTTAGTTGAATTAACTCTAACTATAATAGCTTCATTTCTGTGGCTTTTGTGCGTGTAAATTCCAGACCAATCTATAACGTCCCTGTAACTTTTGTTTTTTTGTGTGTGAATTTCCAAGGTTTTTAAAATCCTAATTCCTAACTATTACATCCCTGCAACCTTTTGGTTTCTCAGTGAATTTCTATAGTATTTAATGATATATCTTAACTGTAATGTCCCTGTAACCTGGGTATGTGAGTGGTTTTGTGGGTGTGTAAGTGGATGTTTGAGTGTGTGAGTTTGTGTGTGGGTGGCTGTGTGGGTCTGGGAGTGGCTGTGTGAGTGGTTTTGTGGGTCTGTGAGTGTGTGAGTTGCTGTATGGATGTGTGAGTGATTGTGTGGGTGTGTAAGTGGGTGTATGATTGCTGTGTGGATCTGTGAGTGGGTGTGTGAGTGTCTATAGGAGTGTGAGTGGTTGTGTGTGTGTGTGTGTGTTAGTGGGTGTTTGAGTGTGTGAGTAGGTGTGTGGGTCTGTGAGTGGGTGTATGTGTTTTTTTTTCTTTAATTTGGGGTCTGGATCCACAGATCTACCCGAATCCAACTAAATCCGTGAGTATCTGGATAGATCCACAGATCCTTGTGTGCTAAAAATAAAATAAGTATTTACACAGTTTCTTGCCCATGAGGGGTCCCTCACAAACCCCTCCATTAGTCCCATGTGGTCAGGGTATCTCTGTCCTGACTCCTCCTATCACTTTTTAATTTTATTTTCCACGCTGGGAACCGAATCCTGATTAACAAAATGGCAGCCGCAACTTTCCTCTCAGGTTGCGGCCAGCTAACCACAGCAATCACGGTGGATCTGCAGCCCTAGATATACAAACTTATTTTGCTTTAATAACTCCTAAACTACTGAATGGATTTACCCCAAATTACAAAAAGGGCTCTTTCTGGACCAAAAGGAATGTTCTGTCAAATTTGGCGCAATTCCGTCTAGTGGCTCAGGCTGTAGTCGTGTCTAAAGCCCCTGTGGGAAATTGCATGAGAAAAACACGTTTTGGAACTATATAAAACCAATCCTTGGTATTCACAGTGTGTAACTCCAGGAAAAAAGGCCCGCATTCCGGGATGAGGTATTGCAATATTATTGTTTGTAAATGGGGCAATGTGCTGTCAATTTCACAAATGTTTTATCTATTTACTTTGTGGTGATGTTGCACCTTTAAAGGTAATGGTGGTTTGTTTCCACGCTTGTAATGAGGCTCTGACGAAGACCGTGAGGGTCGATACGCATAAGCTTAAATACATTTCTCTATAGCATCATCCCGGAGTGCGGGCCCTTTTTCCTGGAGTTACACGCTGTGAATACCAAGGATTGGTTGCAAATTAGTAATGGGCCCTGTGCCGGTCTGCCCAGCACCAACCCGCTGGTGAATGTGATTGTGGAAGACATATATATATATATATATATATATATATATATATATATATATATATATATATATATATATATAATATAATCTTTATTCACAATAGAGCATGTCATACCAAGAGTCATATTTCCTTATCCATTGTTCAATGAAGGAGGCAAGAAGTAAGCAAACAATGTCCTATGTATTCCCTGTAAACAAACGGTATCCTATATATTCCTCAGCTCTACATTTATCATGAATATTAGTAGTATTGGTTGTTTGAATTGTGTTGTACAACTTGAAGAGACATAGAATATGTCCGTGCTTAACTAGTCATCCTCTCCTTAAAGGGCTTTCCCTACTATCTTTTAAGTAGTTTACCGACAATATTCCCTCTAACCCTCACTGTACCCAGTTCCCACAAATGAGCGTATCCTACAGTCATACTTGGAGTGGCTTGTAATATCTATAAATAATAAATTCAAAGACTAGAGGCCTCCCCAGTTCTAAATGGTACAAAATATGTTGGGTAAATGTTGCAGGGCATAAACAAAGTCCTTTCAATACTCCTTAAAAATACAGTTGGATTGGAGGTTAAACAAGGATCTATAGCTCAATAAACTATTATTGTAGCAACCATTTAATCCTCCTAGATTCTTTGCTTTTATACTTTCTAGGGCCTCGCAGCATCAGGAGTAGTAAAACCAAGCTCCACCTCAAAAAATAAAGTTAGCGGCCAGTTGGCCTAAAGGGAATGGTTTTGGAGGCTAGACTTTGCTGCCAGGACCAAAATGACACCACCACCATACAAATCAGTCCTACGGGGCTAGAACAGCCTGAAAGGTTTGGTCCTCCAGGGAAGCAATGTGCATAGCGCTATGCTGGATAAAAAAAATATACCCTGCGGTGGGTCAAGGTTTGGCGCAATCATTGGCCATGTGTGGCGTGTGTGTGGTCACCTTCTAAAGGCAATATCTAACGCTGGGGCTCCCATTCCTCGGGTCCGGTGCAAGTGAAGTTGTCCCTAGAGACCCCACCTCCCTGGGGCAGAAGTACCCAGGCGACTGGTGCTGTGCTGCCTGTTTTTGTGGAGTGTGTCTCTTCTGCCGGTGCCTGTGTCTGGGGTGAGTGGGCACACACTGCATGACCACCCGCCTGAGAGGGCGTGGTGGAGGAAACAAAACGCCGGCTCCTGCCTGTGGTGGACAGAGTGGGCTCCCAATGCTGCCCCAGAAGTAAAGCGTATGTCGGATGCCTCATCAGAGTAGCAGCTGTGGTGCAAGGTCACACTAGTAAACAAAAGGGTAAAAGCCTACTCCCATAGCAGGGTAAATGCTTGCAGGAGAAGTTACAGATGTTTCCAAGCACTCTTGGAGATAGTTTCTGGAGTGAGTCGGTCTTAAAGGTGCAGTAGGAGCAAGTTAAAAGTAAAAGAAAGACTTAAGCTTTCAATATAATTTGTACATAATGCTTTATTGACCATGATAAAATTATTAATGAAATGTTTTTGGTTTCATGAAGGTTATTGTAAGAGAGTACTATACATAGTGATCTTAATGGTGTTGCATTCGTTTTGTATGATCTATTTCTTTTTTTTTCTTGATTCGGTGACACCGTGACAAAGGCAGTAGGCGTCCCATTTGATAATGACACCCCTTGCATTGTATCTAGTAAATGTGGGAGTACTATGGTCTTAGGGTTTAGGGCATGCTAGGGGTGAGAGCAATGAGGAAGGTGTCACCATAGGTGTTTCCATCTGCTTATATGTAGATATTTGTAAATGAATACATAGTATTTAGTAGTGTATGTAAATGTTTTCCTTTTAATAAGAAAAAGCACTGACTGACTAATGTTTCATTGAATGTTTGTTGCAACTCAGCAAAATGGGGGACTAACCCATACCACAGACTGGGGTACTAGCCCACACCACCACCCGCACTGCTTCACTACCCGGGGAGAGTCGAGCTACAACAGGGCCCTTGGTCCCCAATAAACTGAATGTTTCGAACTTATTACTTGTGAAAGACTCGCATCCTTCATAACTAATAACCCACTTTCTGCAAATATCAACAGTTGCCTAGCAAATTTTTGGAGTGATCATGTTGATGTGATGTTTTATTTTTTTTCCTTATGACACACTACTTAAAAGCAACCTTTAAATTGTGTATTTGCATTTACTATCATTTGTCAGATCGTCAGCTGTGATTAAATATTTTCCTACAGCTTGCAAGAGCTTTCAGTACAATCTCCGTTCGGTTGGTCAGTTAGTTATAATCTTTATTCGGTTGAAAATACAACCATAAAAGAACATCAAATTGTAACACATAAAATTTCATAAAACCGAGGAGATGTGCATGGAACATTATAAAAACTACAAAAGATCACAAAAAAGACAGTATCAGCCGTACATAAAATAAAAAAATACCCATTAGCAGCAGCATAATTAATCGGGTCTGGAGCGCCTTGACCACAATGCGGCATTTAAAATTTAAAAAGCAAGAGACCGTAAATAAAACAAGTTCGTTCGATAGGAGCTGCAAGAACACAAGTGTGGGGCGGGCTTAGATGAAGTAGCAGGAGAATAAATAACTTCCTTGGCATACTAAAATATTTATAGAACAACAAAAAAATGTAGGGTATCCTATGGAAACATATTGTCACTACCAAAGGGTCCCAAAGTTCCTGGATGGCTCCATCCCCTGGGGGATGCCATTAGGTGGTGTAACAGATTAAACTTGAACCTCATCAAGAGGAACCTGTCCCACTCATTAGATATAAGGGATAAATATGGTAGCCTACCCTGAACAGATTTTAGCAGCGTAGTCCCCAATACCATGGGTTTCATCAGCTCTGTGTGTTCTAGAAACAAATCCCTCACCCTTTTGAGCTCCAGGAATGAGAATAGGGGTTAGAAATTATATCCTTTCTGCCATTACTGGCAAAAAGGGACTTTGAGTGTTTGATCGAGGGACAGACAATTAGAGAGCATCTGTCTGTTCAGATGGACTCCCTCCCTAGATTAGATCTTAATCCAGCAAAACAGGCATCTGAGAGCAACAAGGTCTCCTTTATAACCTAAACCAAGCTCATGATGAACAGAGAAGGCATGAGTACTTTTTTGCACCTGCACGATGTGTTTGAGGAACACATTCTCTGCAGCCTGAACCTTATCAATCCTCTTGTATCCCCAAACCTCACAACTATGTAAAGCCTTGGAGACATACATAACCTGGTAAAGCCTGTCTAAAATGCTCGGAAACCAAGAGCTCAGCCTCAGAGCAAAGCTGGCTCCTACCCCGGTGGCCTTAACAAGCTCCCACTTCCTCCCCTCTATCAAGTAAGTGAAAGGGATAGCTCAGGTCTGGTGAGTCTATCACAAGACGCAAGATTATTCAAAGGAGCAAATCTATTCAGAAGGCACATGGTCGGGGACACCAACGGGGACCATATAATGGTGCTACAAGGGGCCAGCCCCCAGCAGTCCAAGTTCTTTGAAAGTCGACTGTTTCTGGCTTGTAAAAAATAAAATAAAAAAAAAGTGGGAGCGCCTGAATATTGGTTGTGCTGGAGGATCTGAGTGAGCCTAGGTTAGTCAGGACACGTGCAGCAATAGTGGGTTTGTTAAAGTTAACTGCAACACAATCACCCTCCCACCTCTTGACATCAGGACTCAACCAGCTTACCCTCACGATCGTATTAATTGAGCCATAGATCTCCGTACCTAAGTTAGAATGTAAGTTAAACCAGTGTGCCACTTAGTTTTTTAACTCCACAGAAGATTCAGGTGGCGAGTTGTTCTGGGGAGGAACATTCCCTCGGGCTACCGTGTACAGGGTCGCTTCCAGGGGCAGGTTACCAAATCCACTCCTGTCTTGGGAAATGGAGGGCAACTCCTGCGGGAGGACAGGACCCAACCATAGATAGTAAGGGACCTGGCAGGGGGGAGGGGATGGGGTGCGGGTAGAAGAAACATCTGTTGCGACCCTTGATGAGGAGCTTGAGATAGGGACACTAGTTTGTTGGTATGCACTGTCGAGCTCAGTGGTGAGGCGGAGCAGTGTTATTAGGTGCCTCACAAGGGAATTAGCTCTGAGCTAATTGCGGGGCTACAGGCATTTTAAAGTGGTCCAAGATCTGGGATACTCGGGATTCAATCAGGGCCAGCCTTGATAAAATTAGGTCTAATTTGGAGTTCAAAATACCCTTGTGTTCACACAGGTAAGCGTCCGGAAGGTGACCTGACTCACCCATTTGCTGAGAGAGACGTGACCTTGGATCCTGCATTAGCTGGAATGCTTCTCTGTTTTGGGGTAGCCACACATCTCCTACCTTTACACCTAGGAGTCACACTAGGGCTTTTCTGAGTATTTTCAACCTGGACATGTCCTGCTGAGACATCCCCACTCGGGCATGGGGCTAAATCCTCTGTGGCGCCATCCTGATCACCCTACACAAAGTTAGGTCCAAACGAAAGTCTTCCAGTGTGTCCTCCGCAGCGGAGAAGCCGGCAGCATTCAGAACGCTCGTTGAGGGGCAGACCCGCCCCCTTGCCAGTCATGTGATGATCGCACCTCCAGGTGCATTGTAAACTGGGAGATGGAGTCTCCCCACTAATGTCACCATGCCTGGGGCTTAAGACCCCCAAGAAAGTCTTCTAGCGTGTCCAGTTATTTAAGCAAGTTTAATTTGTTATTGGCATGTGTAGTTTGCTTTTTTGGTTCTGACATTTATCATTTAGGTTTTTTAATCATTTTCTTTTTTTTTTTCTTTTTTACATTTGCTTGTTTGTTCTTGAAATTCCCCAATTCAAATATCATTTTATTGTGAATATGAAATATCAGTGTGTGTGTGTGTGTGTGTGTATATATATATATATATATATATATATATATATATATATATATATTATACCTTGTATCATACATTCTAACATTAATTTCCCAGAATTTAGTAAGTGAATTTTTAATAATTTATTTTGGATTTCATGGCTAAGAAGCTTTTATGTAGTCAGTGTATTCTTATGTTGTAGTTTCCAGTACCTAATAGTTATTTTTCCTGTTATAGGGCTAATGACATTGAGACTGCTCGGCAAGTGTTCTGGAAACAAGCTGATTTTGGCTATGTGAAAGAAAGATTGGATGAAATGCAGATTCTGTGCAAACCTATGTCAAGTGTAGGTAAAAAAAATATATACTAGATTGTAATCTTTGATTGACAGGACTTTTATTATATTCAAAATTATCTTTGTTCCAGGCGGATTCTATGCTGTCCTGTTCAAGCAACCTTCAGAATTGCAGAACAACAAACTTGTACTTGGATTTAAGATCCCCAAAAAGGAGCAGCGAAAGGTAAATCGGCATTCGGTTTGCTTCAAAAAATTTTTTTTATTAATCCCTACAATACAGATCAATACATTTGTTTTATTTTCTATGTATTTTAGATTTAAAGAAGATTTTATCCAAAGTGGTGAAATTGGTGGGCACTGCAAACTTGATATTCAAGGGCTGATGGCTCAAAATCAACGTAAAAGCCCTCTGCAATCTTGGTACGGTTGAACTTTTCACCACTGTAGAACCTAACACTTCTTATGCATGTAAACTAGAAGAGGTTGAATTTTAAGGTGTTCAAACACATGTATTGGAGTTCTCCATCTTTGGGGGAAAAACGTGGCCCCCCACCGACATAAAAGTCAATGATACACGCCCCTCACTTACAAACAGTAAATGTATAGTACCCTCAACAGTATGTAGTGTATACAGCAAAGATAGAAGCAGCACTGCAATCTTCTTCCAGCCTCCCAGAGCAAGTACATCATGGGCAGCAATAGTGCCATTTTTCCATCAAACACAGTAGTGGTACAACATAATTAGCAGCAGAGTCTGTTGCTAAATAGCCCTGAATCCATTAACAGTGTATTCTGGAGAGAGAGTGGGAATGGTGGCCTTCTCTGGGGGTTTGCTAGCCTCAGCAATAGATTTAATATGAAGAGTGTTGGCAGAGGGCTGCTGCTGCTGGCTGTGCTATCCCTCAAAACTCCTCTGTCAATCCCAAGAGCCTCCCGGCAGGCCTTCCATCCCCTTTGACCTCTTCAGATTACCCATAGTACCCCTCTGCTGGCTTTCAGCCTGCGCTCAGTTACTCTCAGTCAGATGTTAAGACGACTATCAGCATGTCATAATCCATTATTTGGATGCTCTCAGGATCCCTTAGCTGGCATTCATATTACTTCCGCCGGCCCTCATAGACCCTCAGCAAACCGTAAGCTATTCATCAGCCAACCTGAGAGATCATTTGTCAGCCCCTAAACACCCTCAGACAGGCTTCATGGACAAATAAACTCTCCTTTGGAATTTGGATCTTTCATTAGCCCCCCAGTCCCCTTCATGTGGCCCTAAGACTCCACTACCGATGCTGAGACCCACTCTGCTGTCATTTAGAATCTGTAAACCCCTCCGCCATCCCACAGATACCATAATCCTTTCCCGAGCCTCCCATAAGCTACTTAGTACGCCACGCTGCATTTTATAGACATCAAAATACCGACAGTGCACTGTCCTTAAGAGATATTAACTGACAACTTCATTGTAGGTATACCAATGTGACGCATTGCATCATAAAAATACCAATCCTTCTCCCTACATTGAATTGTAGGCACAGCAGTCAACAGAAATGTACTGCATCGTGAAGTTCAAACCCGTCACGTTCCACGTCCCACTGCATAAGATTCTACAAAGAAAAATCCACCATATTGTAATTTATCCCAAGAACCACAAGCCACTACCTGGACTTGTATGCCATGGAGAGTAGCCCACAACATGGTACTGCATCCTAGGGGGTGTACTTTACCACACTGCACTACTTACCACTGATTCTGAAAAAACACACTCCACTGCATTCTACATAAAATAAGTCACTACACAGTTCTGCAATTTAGTGGCACTAACTCACTGATCTGCATCCTAAGAATTTTTAGTCACTTCAGTGAGCCCTAGGGTCTCATCACCCATCACAGTGAATTGCATGAAGTGACAATAAAGTGCAACACTACATAATACATTCCTTCTAGGGACAATTACATATAACTTTGAATAGAAACTAGGGGCACTAAATAGCTACAGAACACTGCCACTTGCAGGAATTACCCCACACTGCAACCTATTATCTCCTATCTGTAACAAATCCCCTGCAGTGACAAACTGGGTGAGTTCCATCAGAATCAACCCATAATACAGTGCTAAGTTAGACTTTATCTAGAATGTCGACCTTAAGTATAACCTATTCAAGAATTGTTATTTTAAACTTTCTGGCAACCTAAAGGAACACAGAGTCCCATGCAGTCTGCCTCTTTCTGTGCTGATTATGATACGCCCTACATGGTGCTCTCTACCTTTATCCTTGTTTACTTAGTACTCGCACCTACATAATTTTGAAAGTTTGCTCTTTCTCCAAACTGCGGCTCAGCATCAATGAAGCAGAAACCGCTAATATGGAAATAAACCCTCCATGGAAAGTTTGGCCATTTGGAAAGTATAAACATAATTCAAAGGACGTGAAGGGATCTTTCTGGGTTGGATTATAGTTTCTCCTACTAGACCTGTCCTAATATTGATATTGTCAAAGCCGCACATCAGTTTATGAATGAATGCGTATGGGTCTGAAATACTGAGATAATGTATTTCACCTGAGACGTTCACCAAAAGATGCAGTGAAGGAAAACACCCAGATCATTTACAAAAAACGAGTACAACAGAAATAATTTTTACACTAGATTACAAGACCATAAACCTCTATTACACACCATGATCGGTAGCAAATACGTGAAAACAAATGATCTGTTTACTCCAATACTTTAATCAGTTTTAGACCTAGTTAAGAAAATTATCAATTAGAAATGCACGCTGAAATTTTATGTGAGTCTTTTGAAGCATGTTATGTTCAGTGAACATCTGTGAACTTACCTACATTACAACCTTCATAACCTACCTCCTTTTAGTCTCAGTTACTGAAATCAATTCAGCCTCTTATTTTCGTATGTGAAGAAAAAATACAAAATCTCCATTTGAATGAGCATGTGTTTTGGATTGATTTGATGAACTCTTGTATGGGCAGTTGTGAATTATAGTACGGTTGACTACATCAGTATACCTGTACCAGTCTTTGATAACTTTTTCCTTCAGTTTTTCCACTTTATAATTGAAGCAGAAAGAGTGAGTTTGAGACTAATTTAAGTCAGGCTGCCCTCTATTCACCCTTAGTGTCTAATGGTATATCAAACTGATTTTCTTGAAGGTAGAGATGCATTGAAGGAAGTGAGCTTGTATCACAAACCTCATCACAGAATCTGATCTGCCAACTGTTAAGGACTAACTGTTTTGAGACACTTTTAGCTTTAACTGAAGATTTTCGGCTGCTTTTACAGATGATTGTGCAGGAGGTCATCATAGTGGTCATAATGTACACAGTACATCCAAACTGGCCAATCATAATTTTTTTTATTAAGTAAGGAACTGTATATAGTGCTAGTAAATGTCTCTGAACCATATCTGACAGCTATGTCAGACAAGTGATTGGATGACTATTCTTTGACTACACGACGTTGGTTGACATTTGGCTAAAAGTTAGGCAATGTCTGGTCTCCTACTGGAAGAGAGTCTCTCTTCTTGTAATGATTAGTGTAGAGGCCTTTAGATTTCGTTCAAGCCACTAATGGGTGGGACTCAGAGAAACACGTTTTGTGCATGAGTGGGGAATTTGGAGGTGTTGGTGTTTGCTCTGTCATGTCTGCTTTCACGTCATACCAGAATCTGTAATAAAAAGGTTGAGATACGGACCTGGGGGTCTAGCTTGTTACGGAGTTTGTTCGCCTAGGTCTTGGCTATTTTTCCTTTTTATTACTGCCATTTTGCCTTGTGCCCTGAAACTAGCATATTTTCTTTTGATCTTTGTTTCCTGGAAGTTGCCCAATTGTGGTGGGAGAATCAGAGTCAGTTAGAAATTATGGTTCTGGTTAGTTTTAAACTATCATCTTCATGAGGAACAGATGGACTTATTCAAAATTGTCCTCTCATGGATTTTACTGAATGTCTCCCCTCTCTTTTGACGTTTATTCTTTGCCTGAGTCATTCAAGCTTTTGACTTCATCTTTATGTGAATTTATTGCATGTTGAACTGTTGCAGAATATGTCTGAACCAATATACCAGTGCTTCAGTAGCCTTTATCCTTCTATTTTCTGGTTGCGAGGAGGCTTCAAGCATAGTTACAAGATATTTAAATCTAGTCACACTATTTTCATAATAATGCCTTGATGTAATTAAATAATTACAGGTTTGCAGAGCTTCAGGCATATACGTCTCTGAACTTTACACCCATAGAAGATGGAAAATGCGACCTCGTTGTTAAAAAGCCAACTATATTCATGAAGTTAGATGCAGGTAAGCAAAATATTTATGTCTCAATATATATAGTAAAATTAAACTCTATTTTTTTCTACAGTTACATGTTTTCAATATATGAAAGACCGCCACCAGGAAACGAAACAGTACAAAATCCTTAAGTATTAAATGGATTGAAAGTTTCAAGGAAGACCCTTGCAGCCTAATTCAAAGAGGCATCTGTGTATCAGATACCCAGTGTTATTTTTTATTACGTTGTGAATAGTAGAACTTTCTAAACCCTAGAACCGTAGCATGTGTTGGCCGTAGATACTTATGCTTAGCATCCTCCTGCCATCTAGTGTTGGGCTCTGATGTTTGCAACTTGTTTTTCTTTTAAGACGTCTTTTGAGTCACAGGATTTAGTGACTCCTATTGCCTGTGTTGCGCATGTTCATCGCCTCCATTGGTAGAATGTTTTTCCACCATAAGGTTTGGATGTCTAGCTCCAGAATTGAAGATTCGAAGCATTCCAGCGGCCTCTTTCAGCAGCCTTCAACGCATAACACAGGAAAACAGCAACTATTGGTCTTTGCGACATCCTTCATTCTGCATGCCTTGGCCTGGTTTCCAACTTCGGCTTCTACCCTTCATCGCCATCTTCTTTCACTTGACACATACAGAGTAATGGAAAAGACTCCTTTCAGCTTTTGCCCCAAGTGCCAAGCCAAATACTCCAGCCAAGACCAACCCATATTCTGCACCCTCTCCCTGTCTCCTGAACACAACAAAATGGTGTGTGAAGCCAGCTTGGCCTTTCGGTTCAAAAAGGCTCTTCACCAATGTAGAGAACAGCACTGGGTACATACAACAATGCAGACAACTTGACCTGACGAAGCACTTGACATCTTCAAAGATCAACTGCAGAGCCTCCATGCTGAGGAGGGCGTCGAGGTGGAAACAGAAGCCCAGGAAGGTGCCAGTGGATGCTCCCATTCTCCTGGCCAGCAGTGGGGAAGGTGCAGAATCCGACTACAAATCCGAACGTTCCATGGGGCACATGAGTACATTAGCAAAAGCCTCCCATGCCCAAACAAAAACCTACTCACTGGCTCATGGAACCTCACAGCCCTTGGGCCATGGAGGTATCCAGAAAAAGGCAAAGTAGTAGACAATTGTCCCTCTGCCTAAACAAACTTCTAAAGGCACCGAAAAGTCAAAGGCACCGACCATTACAAAGTTGAAGCCCCTTTCTGAGCCCGTGTCCAAGGCGCATACAATGCAGAAAGAGCCAAATCATCCTCGGCATCGAAAACATCTTCAGCTTTCAGCTCTCGGTTCCCACACCTATATCAACGCCGAAAGCTGAGAAAAAAGCCACAGAGCCAAAGGAAAGGCTGGTTCAGCCTATTCTCACAAAATTGCAAGAACACCTCTATGCACAGCAAAAGACTCTATTCATTAACCCAGACGCAGGAAGAGTTGTAACCAAACCACACATCCCACCAACAGAAACACTTCCAAAGAGGAAAACGACTTTTGAAGAGGAGATCATGGGGCACCAATTACCAAAGCCCCCAAGCACGAAGCAAAAGGATAGGGGTACTAGGCCCATACTGTTTCCAACAGAACTACCACTTCCCCAACACCTGATCCACTACAGTCTACTCCCACACCTTTGCTCCCACTATTACCACCTTCTCCGATACCGCCAACATCACCCCGGCGCTCCCCTCACACTCACCCACAAGGGTCATCCACAACATCATCTTTAGGGGGACACAGTCCAACTCATCATATTGACCCCTTATGACGCACCTTACTCTCATGGTCCACAAGGTGACACTGGGGATAGTGACCAGCCATGGGGCGACTATGATGTCAACCCTCGGGAGGATCTGGATTTTTACACTTCTATACCCTCACCACCAGACAACACTACTTCATACCACAAGGTTCTCCGTAGAGCCCCACAATACCATAAGGTAGCAATGTATACCTGACAGGATGAGGGTGATTTTCTGGTTGAAACCCTCTCCAAGGCAAAGCACATTCTCCAGTTCTTACCAATGTGGAAGGGCATGCTTTAACCCAAAGCTGAAGTCTTTAGGCAACCCGTAAAATAAAGGGTTATAACACCATGGGCTGACAAAAAGTACAAACCCTTGACAACTGACCCTACTTACATAAAATGGCTTGTCCCACCAGACTCTTTGGTAGTGCTTACAGCTAGGAAATAGGCTAACCCACAGGGTATTGGTGATGCTCCTCCCACTGATAAAGAGGGCAAAAATAATAATGCAGTGTGTTGCTGCCCACGCATCCAACTTCTTAGAATTGCAAACTCAGTGGCCCTCCTATTTAGATACAACAGGCACAATGGGACGAAATGCAGGATTTACTCCAGCACCTCCCAGATGAATATAAGCAACCTGGATCAGAATTAGTAAAAGGCGGCAAAATAGTATCCAGCAGCACAATTCAATACACACTAGATGCAGAAGACACTAGTGCAAGGGAGGTAAACACCAGCGTTATTATTAGGCACCTGATGTGAACAATAGCTACTGCACCTACCATTTGATGGGGAACACCTATTTGGACCCCAAGTAGAAGTAATGCTTAATGGGTGCCCTTCAAACCTACCAACACAGGGGCTCCTTTCTGAGGGGCAAAAAAAGAGGAGCATCCAAAACAGCCACTGCTACGTACAAATCTACCACCTAAAAAACACAAAGACAAAAGGGTCTTACTATAGATCAAACTACAAGGGTAACAAAAGCTAAAATTGTGGATCCAATTCCAAGGGGACCACTTCCAACAAGCAGTGGATCTTTTCGCCTCATCTCTCCCCACTTAACACCAATGTTGGGGGGGGGGTCTGCATGACTAACCTTCACAAGGGGAACATAATATATCAGATCAGGGGGTCTTTTCAGTAGAAGGCGGAGATGGTATCGAACTTAAATCTCATCCTCCCAATATCCCGCCTTGAGCACAAACTATGTCAACAGAACACCTCTCACTTTTACAACCCTAGGTTCAAGCTCTGCTTCAAAAGGGAGCTTTAGAGCTCGGTCCTATCAAGCACCAGGGCATGGCGTGTTCTCACTATAATACCTTACTCCAAAGTAAAGTGGGACTCTACTGCCGATGGTAGACCTCAGGCTTCTGATCAAATACATCCTGTTGGAGCACTTCCACATGGTAACACTCCATGATGTCATACCATTATAACAGCAAGGAGACTTCATGACATCCATAGATCTCAAAGATGCCCATTTTCACATATCAATATATCCGGCCCATCGGCACTACCTTTGTTTTCAAATAGGTGGCCAACATTATCAGTTCAAAGTGTTGCCATTCAGAGTAACTACTGCACCAAGAGTATTCACAGAGTGCCTCTCAGTAGTAGCAGTAGTAGCAGCTCATATCAGAAGTGTGGTGTTAGAAATTGGGTCTCTAGTTGGCAGAGGTATACACCCTTGTCCAAGTAGGGACCACAATCCTAGACAGGGTAAGTCACAGCACAACCCAAATTACCCTGTGCTCACCCTCTGGCAGCTTAGCACAGAGCAGTCAGGCTTAGCTTAGAAGGCAATGTGTAAAGTATTTGTGTAATAACTCATACAGTAGCACGGTGAAAACACCACAAAAATACACCACACAGGTTTAGAAAAAAGATAATATTTATCTGAATAAAATAAGGTAAAACAAGGAAAAGCCAATGTAGACCAGCAAAGTTATGAATTTTTAACGATTAAATCCTACTAAAGCATTTAGAAACTCAATAGCTCCAACTAAGGCTATCACGGTTTCATTAATGGAGTAATTCCCAAATAGTCTGACGCCACAGGTGCCGTTTATGGAGTCGCATGGACACACAGGCACAGTATCTTAGAAAATGAAGAAACAAAGACGTTGCTTGGAGTCATGTAGACAATGCGTTACTGGAGCCGGTGTGACGTCAGTCCCTTACGGCGTCTGGTGAAGTGAGTTGTTGGTTCCGTCCTGTGAGGCAGGGGAGGCGAGACATTGATTCCATCAGGTTGCAGGGAGAACTGGTGTGGTGTCAGTGGCGAGGCGTCTGTTCCTTGTGACCCAGTGGGGTAGATGGATCCAGTGGGTCAAGAAGTGATGAGTCTACTTCGCAATGTTGCGATCACACTGTGAGACGTCCGCGGCATTGCAGCAACATCAGACTTGCGTTGCAGGCCGCTGTAGTTGCGTGCAGGGAGGACCACGGAGCTGGAACAGGCAGCTGTGTGGCGACGTGTCGCTGAAGTTGGAAAACTAGGTAGGAGCTAGTATGTGAAGTCTTTGTTAGCCCTGAGACTTCAGGACAGGAGCCAAGCTCAATCCAAGCTCTTGGAGAGCACTTTTGGGGAACAATTTGAATCATTTAGAATGTTGGTATCAGCAGCCCTCCTTGGCATGTGGTGTTGCTGCCATACTTTGAAAACACAGGCGCCAACTTCCTTGGTGCAAACGCTGATGCAGAGATGGTCACGGGTCCCAGAGAGTCAGCAGTGATAACTTTACCGGTGGCCCCTTCTGGCATTCAGGGTCACTGCAGCGGTACAGGTTCATGCAGGCCTGCATGTCGCTACACTCTCAGCTGAGTGCTGAGTCCTACCAGCAAAGTCAGAGGCCAGCAGGGCAATAAGCAGGGCCGCAGTCCTTCTCGGCAAAGCAATCCAGATGAGCCCTTTGAGCAGCCAGACAGTTCCTCTGACAGAGTGCAGGTTTAGATCCAGAGGTGTCTGATTTGGTGGGGTCAGAGGCCCCGTTTATGTACCCAAATCTGCCTTTGAAGTGGGGGAAACTTGTGCACAAGTTCCACTTTCATCCCAGTCCTGTCTGCCAGGATCCCTGTTGGGGGTTATCAGTTCTTTGTGTGAGGGCAGGCCACTGGCCTTAGAAATGTAAGAGACCCCTTCCATCCTTCCTGCCCAGGGAGACCCATTCAGTATGCAGATGAATGCAGATGTGACTGAGTGTCCTGTATTTATGGCTGTCTGGGTGCAATGCACAAGGGGAGCTGTCAACCAGCACAGACCACATGTGGATTGGAGACAGGCTCTGAGGCACAAATGGCAGTAAGTGCAGAGAAATACACACTTTCTAAAAGTGGCATTTCTAAAATAGTAATATTAAATCCATCTTCACCAGAAAGCATGATTTTCTATTGTCATTCTGTCCATACTCAACATGACCAGGCCACTCCTTACAGTTCAGAATCTACCACTCAGAATTATGAGGGCAGTTCTAAATCTAGTCTATGAGAGGAGCAGGCTTCACAATAGTGGATAACGAACTAGTGAGTTTTTAACTACCAGGGCATGTAAAACACATAAATTCATGTCTTACCTTTTACCTACATAGCAACCTGCCCTGTGGGTTACCTAAGCCCTACCTTAGGGGTGACTTATTTATGGAGAAAGCAGAGTTTAAGGCTTGGCAAGTAGTTTTAAATGCCAAGTCAAAGTGGCGGCGAACTGCAATCACACAGACCTAGCAATGGCAGGCCTGAGACATGGTAAGGGGCTACTTATCTGGGTGGCACAATCAGTACTGCAGGCCCACTAGTAGCATTTAATTTAGGCCCTGGGCACATGTAGTGCACTTTACTAGGGACTCACAGGCAAATTAAATATGCCAATTGGGTAGGAACCAATGGTACCATGTTTAGGGGAGAGAGCATATGTGCTTTTGCACTGGTCAGCAGTGGTAAAGTGCGCAGAGTCCTAAAACCAGTAACAACTTGGTCAGAAAAATGGAGGTAGGCAGGCAAAAAGTTGGGTCTAATAGGTGGGCATGCACTCGTTCCCATATCTAGACAATTGGCGAATCAAGAGTGCAAGCAAACAACATCTGCAAGACACTCAAAAAGTTATCAACCTTTTAAACAAGCTGGGCTTCACGTTCAATGCTACAAAATTCCACCTAGAAACCTCAAGACTACAGCCATTTCCAGGAGCAGCCCAAGACTCTATCCAAGCAAAAGCATATCCTAGTTTGGCAAGTGTACAGAAGTTCCAGCTTCTTTTTCCTCTTTTTCAACCACATCATCACATAACTGGCATGACCGTGATGAGCCTTCTAGGCATGATGGCCTCATGCATCTCCGTAGTACCACACGCAGATCTGCACATGTGCGGACAACAGCAATACCTCCAGTCGCAATAGCCCCAAGTGGAAGGAGATATGCAGGATCTAGTGTTTATAGGGCCAGCAACCCATCTGTCTCTACAGTGGTGGAACAGCAACAATCTGTTGCCGGGTCTGCACTTCAAAGCCCCTATCCCACAAGTCACCATTAAAACAGACACATCCTTAGATGGATGGTGGGCACATAATCAAGATCTCGCAGTAAACGGTCTGTGGTCTCCACTGCTGAAATATCTACATATCATACACCTAGAGCTTCTAGCAATTCAGTTATCTCGCAATGCTTTTCAACAACATCTTCACTATATAGCAGTTCTAGCTAATCTTGACAACATGGCCACCATGTATTATATTAAAAAACAGGGAGGCATGCATTCCACACAGCTCTCCCACATTGCAGAGCGCATGTGGTACTGGACCATACATAACCTCCTAGCAGAATACCTACAAGGGTTGGACAATGGCTTTGCAGATATGCTCAGCAGAATGCACCAACAAATACACGAATGAGAGATCAATTCAACACTGCTTCACTCATATTTCCAGTGGTGGGAAGGAATGGAAATAGGTCTCTTTGCCACAAACCAGAACACAAAATGCCATATCTTCCCCTCCAGGTTTCCTCACCCACGCTCCAAAGACAGTGCCCTATGGATCAATTGGTGCGGGATGTTTCCCTAAGCTTTTCCGCCTCTCCCACCCATTCCTTACGTGGTACAGAAGCTCACACAAACATCCCTCACACTAATTCTTATTGCCCCAAAATGGGCTTGACAAGCATGGTTCACAACCCTACTACAACTGTTGGTTGTACCACATGGGAAACTGCTTATCTGGCCATGTCTTCTAATTCAGGAGCAGGGAAGGGTGACAAACCCCAACCCGAAACAGTTAAATCTAGCTATTGGGCTCCTGAAGTTCTAGAATTTCCTACAAGAATGTATGAACATTCTAAGACAAGCTCGCAAACGAACCACACAAGCTTGTTACGCAGCAAAGTGGACAAAGTTGCTGTATTGTTGTTTGGTGAAAACAAATCCAGCCACTTTCTCCTATGGTTCAAGATCTTTATTTGCTACCTGCTCCATTTACAACAGGCAGGACTTGCATACACCTCTATTAGGTTGCAACGAGCAGCACTTGCTGCTTACTTGCAAAACAGACAAAACATTTCTTTATTAAAAATTCCAGTTATTGAAGCATTTATGGAGGGACTAAAGAGTAATCCCTCCCTCCATTCTATCAGAGGTGTAACAAAGGCCCCTGCAGCGTCCGAGCTCCAGGGGGCCTCCTAGCACAGCACACTGTGCACGTGCAGCAGACCCCTGACTGGGTCCAGGGGGAGTGGTCCCCCATCAAGGTACTTTGCATGGGTTTGCATGGGGGCCCCTCAACTATCATTATGCCACTGACCAGCAGCCACCTGAAATCTTAATACTGTTCTTATAAGACTTATGGGTCCTTCTTTTCAACCACTACATTCGTGTGATCTACAGTTCCTCTCCTGCAAAGTAACTTTTTGAATGGCTATAACATCTCTCAGACAAACAAGTGAACTTCAAGCTCTCACCCTTTAAGAACCTTTTTCCAAGTCCGTCCAGATAAATTAGTACTGAGAACAAATCCCAAATTTCTATTTTAAGTAGTCTCCTCTTTTCATGTAAACCAAATCATTGAACTTTCAGTATTCTTTTCCATGCTAAACTCAGTGGCTGAAAGAGAGCTACACCCTCTAAATGTAATGTATTACACCAAGAGGACAAAATCTTTAGACAAACTTAACACATTTTTGTAGCTTTCTCAAACCCACACAAAAGGCTCACCCGTATATAAAGTTGGAATCACAAGGTGGATAGTAAAGTGCATTCAAACTTGCTACTGCAAAACTAAGCAGTCACTAGTGGCAGCTCCAAGAACTCTCTCTACACGTGAAAAAGGAGCCTCTATGGCTTTCTTAGGAAACATTCTACTAGTGGATATGTATAAGGAAACTTCATGGAATAAACCACATACATTAACAAAACACTATTGTGCTGATTTCATAGCTAACTAACAAGCAAAAGTGGGTCAAGCTGTATTACGTACACTCTTTCAAGCATCTACATCAACCATTGGCTAACCACCACTTTTGGGGAGCACTGCTTTACTCTCTATGCTAAGCATATGTATCTACATCCAACACATGCTATGAATGGAATATGTTACCCTGGAAGCATTTATTCGTAGCGTGTATTGCTGTACATTCATATGCACCCAGCCTCCTCCCCAGAAGCTAATGGTTGATGTACATACTATTCAACCTAAAACACTCATCCTTATGAAACTATCCTTGCATGTTCATATTTACTGTCTTTCTACTCCTCCTATACCAAGCTCATCTGATGAGCCATAAACACTCTGGAGCCGATGATCATGTGTAATACAGACTATAGGAGAAGTCACATAACATGTGAACTACTTCTTCAAAGAAAGAAACAGGTCACAAGCATCTGAGCCCAACACTAGATGGCAGGAGTATGCTAAGCATATAAATCTATGTCACTACACGCTACAAATAGATGCTTTCTGGGTAAGTAACCTATTCCTTACTGGGGATATATATGAGTTATGAAAGTTGTGACTTTTCGATGGAATTGGTAGTAATCGGATATTCACACAGGTAGTTACCCTTATCTTAGGCTGATTTTTCATTGTTAAGAACATTATATTTACTGTAGGAATATGTTGATGAATCCTGTTATCTTTGGCATCAACCACTTGGCAAGATATGTGCTGTTTAGGGTATGAGGACTCTGCTGAGACAATGACATGGTGGTGCCTGGTGACCATTTCCACTTAAAGCAGCACAGCATGACGATGGAGTCAGTCGTATAAAATTATAATGATCTTCTAAAACTCATAACATTTTCCAATCGATGAGCTATACTAAAAAGTCTTAAAAATAACATCCTCTGAGTGTAAGACTTACAAGGAGTCAACATAAAAATCTTCAAGAGCAAGAACTAACGTTGGTAAAATACATCACCACTTTGGAAGCACTTTTGCCCTGGTATGCCATATTGCTGATAGATAACTCTCAATTCCAAACACAACACAGTCTTTGATATTAGTTCTGCATACCCTAAGAGCTGTGTGATAGTCCCTAAAGCCTACAAATTTGAAAATAGGAATAATCCAATGTGATCTTTGTGTGGCATAAGACTTGCAGAAGAATAACACATATTCAGTATTCTCGGCTACCAAACATCCCATCTTACACATAGCAGACGTAGCTCCCTTCTTCGCCGAAGAGCAAGTACATGTGGCCAGGAGTAAAATGGCTAGCCTAAATTTTACATAAAGTGCACATGCAGCAGGACTAGTGACCCAATTTAACTAGGGCTCGTACTCAAATACACACTTCACAATTACAAACAACCCTTTCAGGCTAACTGGGGATGCTGTAGAAAATTTAGCTCCAAGAGCAATGTCCCAGTATGATGTTTTTACCTTATCCTGGGCCCATTGAGAAATGACAGAACGCTGCAAACAAAAACATTCCAAGCCCAACTCATATAGCCACTTTTTTATATGTACAAGCCACCTGTGTAGGCAGAAGAGAGGATCCATGAGTTCCCTTTCCTAGGAGATTACATGATAAATGCAATTTCAAGTACAAAGTTTCCGGTTGGGAATGAATGACTAAACATATTTTGGGGATCTTTATGGTCCTGATTGTCTGTAACAGTTACTTCCTGTAGGACCTGGCCCTTTTTGTTGGTATATCCCCAAACCTTTTGCCTTCTTCCTCCTATTTGTGTGGCCTGTTTTGCTGGCTTTAGGACTCTAGGCACTTTACCACTACTAACCAGTGCTAAAGAGCAAATGCTCCCTGTCTAAATTGTATTGGTGATTGTTTTATCCATGATTAGCACATTTGATTTACTATTAAGTCCCTAGTATAGTGCACCCGGTGTGCTCAGGGCCTGTAAATAAAATGCTACTAGTGAGCCTGCAGCACTTATTGTGCCACCCACATGAGTGGCCCTACAAACATATCTCATGCCTGCCATTGCAGTGTCTGTGAATGCAGTTTTAAACTACGATTTCACCCTGGCAGAGTGCATCCACTTGCCAGGCTCAAACCTTACCTTTCATTAATCAATCAATCAATCAATCAAGGAATTATAGAGCGCACTAATCACCCGTTAGGGTCTCAAGGCGCTGGGGGAGAGCTACTGGTCGTAGAGCCATGTCTTGAGGCGTTTCCTGAATGTCAAGAGGTCTTGCGTCTGGCGAAGGTGGAGCGGTAGGGAGTTCCAGGTCTTGGCGGCTAGGTGAGAGAAGGATCTTCCTCCGGCTGTGGTGTGGCGGATGCGGGGGATGGAGCCGAGGGCGAGGCTGGCGGAGCGAAGATTGCGGGTGGGGGTGTGGAAGGTGAGTCTGTCATTGAGGTAGGCTGGGCCTGTGTCGTGGAGGGCCTGGTGTGCGTGGATAAGGAGTTTGAAGGTGATCCTCTTTGACACTGGTAGCCAGTGAAGGTCTCTGAGGTGGGGGGAAATGTGGTCACGGCGTGGGATGTCCAGAATGAGGCGGGCGGATGCGTTCTGGATTCTTTGCAGTTTTGTTAGGAGTTTGGTTGTTATTCCTGCATATAGGGCGTTTCCGTAGTCCAATCGACTGCTGACCAGGGCGTGGGTGACAGTTTTCCTGGTTTCGACGGGAATCCACTTGAAGATTTTGCGGACCATGCGGAGAGTGTTGTAGCAGGAAGAGGAGATGGCATTGACCTGCTGAGTCATGCTGAGTGTGGAGTCCAAAATGAAGCCTAGGTTGCGTGCGTGGGTGAGGGCGCGGTTCCTAGGGAGGTTGGCCACCAGGAGTCATTCCAAGCTCAGGGGTAGGTGCCAAAGATGATCATTTCTGTCTTGTCTGTGTTTAACTTGAGGTGGCTTGATTCCATCCAGCAGGGAATGGCATGAAGTCCGTTGTGGAGATTGTTCTTTGCAGTTGTAGGGTCTTTCGTGAGGGAGAGAATGAGCTGAGTGTCGTCTGCGTAGGAAACTATGTGGTTGTGGTGGGTTCGTGCGATGTTGGCTAGGGGGGCCATGTAAACGTTGAAGAGCGTGGGGCTGAGCGAAGATCCTTGGGGAACGCCACAGATGATTCTGGAAGCTTCTGACAGGAACGGTGGGAGGCGGACTCTCTGGGTTCTGCCTCAGAGAAATGACGAGATCCAGTCGAGTGCCTTGTCACGGATTCCAGCGTTGTGTAGGCGTGTGCGGAGAGTGTGATGACATACCGTGTCGAAAGCTGCGGGGAGGTCCAGGAGGATGAGTGCTGCTGTTTCTCCTTCGTCGAGCATGGTCCTAATGTCTGTGGCAGCAATGAGTGCAGTCTCAGTGCTGTGGTTTCTGCGGAATCCTGATTGGGAGGTGTCGAGTACCTTGCTGTCTTCCAGGAACTGGGATAGTTGGCTGTTTACAATTTTTTCGATGACCTTGGCTGGGAAGGGGAGGAGGGCGATCGGCCGGTAGTTCTTGGGGTCGTCTGGGTCTGCCTTTGGTTTCTTTAGCAGGGCGTTGATTTCTGCGTGCTTCCATCTTTCTGGGAAGGTGGCTGACTCGAAGGAGCTGTTGATGGTTTTGCAGAGGCGGGGGGCGATGATGATGTTTGCCTTATTGAAGATATGGTGTGGGCAGGGGTCCGATGGTGATCCGGAGTGGATGGAGGCCATGGTGGTGGCGGTGTCCTCTATGTTGACGGGGGTCCAGGTGTGGTTGAGGTGGGTGTTGCTTGGAGCGTTGGGTTCTTTGGTGTTTGTAGTCAGTTAGTGGGTCTGTGGTTTGAAGCTATTGTGGATTTCTTCTATCTTTCGACGGAAGTGGGTTGCCAGTGAGTTGCAGAACTCATATGATGGCAGGGGTTCGTTGGAGCTGGTCCTGGGGGTGGAGAGCTCATTGACGATGCCGAAGAGCTCTTTACTGTTGTGAGCGTTGGAGTTGATGCGGTTTTTTAAGTGGGTCCTTTTGGTGGTGCCGATCAGTTGGTGATGTTTGCGTAGGGCATCCTTGAAAGCAATGTGGTTGGAGTTGGTAGAGTCAAGGTGGCAGGTTTTTTCCATTCTGCGACATAGCCGTTTGGATTCCTGTAGTTCTGGGGTGAACCAGCTGGCCTTGATTCTGTGGGAGGTGTTTGTTTGTTTTTTGAGCGGTGCAAGGGTGTTGGAGCAATCTTCTATCCAGCGATGCAGGTTGGTGGTGGCTAAGTTGGGGTCTGGGGTCCCAGGGGGTGGGGCCCGGGCGAGAGTGGAGATCAGTTGATCCGTTGATATTTTGCTCCAGTTGCGTCGGGGGGGTTGTGTGCGGTGGTGGTGAGTGACTGGTTTTTGGTAGGAGAAGTGGATGGAGCGGTGGTCTGTCCAACTGAGTTCAGTGGTCTGGCTGAAAGAGACGTGGTTGCTGGCTGAGAAGATGGGGTCGAGTGTGTGGCCTGCGGAGTGGGTGGGTGTAGTGACGAGTTGCTTGAGGCCGAAGTTGGCAAGGTTTTCGATTAGGTTGGTGGTGTTGATATCGTTGTTATTTTCTAGGTGGAAGTTTAGGTCACCAAGGAGGATGTAGTCTGTTGAGGCGAGGGCTTGGGAGCTGATTACCTGAAAGTTACCCCCTAAGTTAGGCCCAAGTTAGCCCCATGGGCAGGGTACAGAGCATTTAAAAGGTAGAGCGTGCAATGGTGTGTTTTACATGTGCCGCTAGTGAAATACTACTAATTTCTTTGTTCACTATTGCAAGACCAATCCCTCCCAAAGGATAGCATGGGGATTGCCCTGAAATATCTTTTAAATGTAATTTCCCATTGGAGCAGATAGAGGTTTGGAGTTTGGGGTCTGAACTCAGTTTAAAAATATATCTTTTGGTGAAGTTTGTTTTTAAATTGTAAGTTTGAAAACGCCACTTTTAGAAAATGGGCATTTTCTTGCTTAACCATTCTGTACCTCTACCTGTTGCTGAATACACTTCTTGGTCAAGATGACAGTTGAGCTGTTTGTGCATTCACTCTAGACAGTCTCACAGAGGGCGCTGAGGTGTGCCCTGCATATCTTGATGGCCCATCACCAGGCTGATCTAGAGCGGTGGGAGTAGCGGACACTTGCACCTGAGTAGGGCTGTGCCTGTCCTCAAACAAAGAAGTCTCCAACCCCTGGAGTGTGTCTGGGGCCAAGGCATGGTCTTGTGCACTTCAAAGACTTCTCTTTGAAGTTTGTCTGCTTCAAAGGCAGAAATGGGTATAAGTACTTGGCCTCTGACATCACATGGTTAGAATACTTCTGTACTGAGGAAATTCTGCCAGAAACAACAACTGGATGTTGTAGGAGGGACTGCCACTCTGCCTCTTTCTTTGTTGTGCTGGCCTGCTGATTCTGCCCTGGGAGTGATAGAACTGGACTTGGCTTTCTACATCCTGCTTCCAACAGTTCTTCAAGGGCTTGGGCTGAGCTTGCTTCTTGTTAAGAAGTCTCAGGAACATCAAGGACTTCACCTGCTGCACCTGGGCTCTCTTGTGGAGAGTCCTAACTTGCCAGGTGGTGTCAAATCCAGTTCCTTGGCCCTTTGGGGGTGAGTTCTGATGCAGCAAGGAAGAAACTAGTGCATCAACTTTTAGGACGATTTCAGAACCGGTGCCACTTTCTGAACCCACACCGCTGCCTGCACTGGAGCAGCGATCCCGCTGAGTGCAACAACCGAGATCTACAAAGCAAATCCGATGCCTGCGCAACTTCTCCGAAGTCCTGCCACAGCGTGAGTCCAGAGTGCTGTGTCACCGGTGTCCATGGCATGGATTCATTGACCCCACCTTGTCATAAGAAACTGCTGCCTCGCCACCAATGCTGCATCACCTACTCTGCAACCATAAGTAACTGACGCCTCACCTCCCCTGCCTAGCAGTAAAGAACCAGTGCCGCCTCACCTCCCCAACACTGCGCAACATCTTTGTTTCCTCATCGTTTCCCAAGGTGCTGTAACTGGGATCTACATGACTCCGTGGCCAGCCACTTTCCCTTGCGGATGGCACAAGACTGTTGGAAGCTACTCCGTCAAGCTGTTTTGATAGCTCCAGTGCTATATTACATTTAGTCTTTGAAAATGTGTATCTTTACTTGTGTATGTTGGATTTTTGTCGTTTTGGTCTTGTTTTACTCAGATAAATATTGGCTGTTTTTCTAAACTGGTGTGGAGTAGTGTGTGTGTGTGTGTTTACACACACACACACACACACACACACACAAATACTTTACACATTGCATCTGAGATAAGACTAACTTCTTGAGCCAAGCTACCAAGGAGGTGAGCAGGGATTATGTCAGCTGTGACTCCCTTAACATGACTAGAGTGAGGGTCCCTACTTGGTCAGGGTGCAAACCACTGCCAACTACAGACCCCATGTTTAACACTTCCCATAAACATGATTGTAATTATCCTCTGAAGTCTTATGATCTGTGTTTCACTGTAGAACAAATTATATTAGTATTAAATAGCCTAAATGTATTTAGATCCCTGGGACTAATGGTTTACCATCAGTAGTTCTGAAAACTTCTCCAAGATTATAAGTGAAATTGTAGCCCCTTCTATTTAATTCTACTCATACAAATAATCGTATCTGGAGTCTTGGTATTATATGACCTCCAAAAATGTCTTGCCTCACCAATGACAATTTGTCTTTTTGATACAGCTGACAACGAAAGCACTTGTGAAGAAAGACATATGCCTTTTTATGTTGTATTGTCTTCGGTTTTGAATAAGGTTGACTAGGGCATGTTAGTTTCAAAATTGTTCCAGTTGGTTATTGAAAATAGCTTCTTGATACTAATCAAATGCCTCCATGCTAATGCATGTGTAGGATATAGCTTGGTAGGGATGTTCTTTATTTGGAAAGCATTAGGGCTGGAAAATAAGTACGACAGGGATGCATTATATATCGGTATACGATCCAACTTCCTGAAACAGGCATGGATATATATATGTGTGTGGTGTCTTCCCCCCTGTATATTTTTTTAATGTATTTTTATGGTAGGGGACTGAGGCCCCAAGTCCTAAAGTGGCTTCCACCACAACTTTGTTGGTGTGGTGGCAGCCAATCAGATCTTACCTCTAGGTCTGTTGGCTCCACAAATCTTTAGTGGCGTGCTATATACATACATTTTAGACATTATTTTCTCTAAAACTTCTGAAAGGATTTACATCATATCACAAAAAACATGCTTTCTGGACCCAAGATCTAACTTTCTGACACATTTGGTGTAATTCTGTTCAGCAGTTTTTGCTTTATCCTGTCCTGAGAAAGTCAAGCCCTGTAGTCTTTACTCCTCCGAGTTTTTTCCCTCCTTGTTCTTGGCTTTCTGTGTTTGTTTTTCTTTCCAATGACCCACCCATCTCACTGCTTCTTTTATGTCTGACTTACATGGCATATGTAGAGTAGAAAGGTTCTAATGTAGCTTTGATAGAGTATGAGCAACACTCTAATTTCTTTAGCTGCTGTCTCAAAGGGGGAAAACATGATCACAAATAGCCTAAATGTTTCTCTCAAGGCTTTGCACTGCCGAGGCACTGATTGCGAATTGGCTTTCTTAATACAGCATCTCCTGACCAACAGCGTTTTGGTAATTGCGTTAACATTAAGGAGCATTTCGTCTCATCTCTTGCGATGTGAAAAGTTGCCTTTTCACTTAAAATCTTTACATTCAGCTGTACTATGCCACCTCTTTGGTGCCCATATGATATTATTCGACAGATAACCAGCCCTTTCATTCTGAGAGGGCTGGTAATCTCAATTAAGAGAACTGGGATTACAGTTGTCTTGGTAATACTCCTGCACACATTTGCCAGGCAGAATCTGGATGTATTTGGAGAAATATGCAGTTGAGCAGTTTTGCATCTTAGAACAGGGAAAATATAATTGCATTGTGTCAGTACATATCTCATTCTGAGGTGCAGATTTCGGAATAGGGATGTAAGAACTCCTCTGTTAAATACTTCTCCTGGCGGTATCATTATATACAGGGTGGGGTATTACCTCCCAGATTGCCAGTACATGCAGCATACATCCCTTGTTCTGCTCCACAGCTGACAGTTCCCGGCGTCATCTTAAATCAAAATGTCCCAATCCGTTTTCAAACGCAATGTGATAGATAGCAGTCTGGTTCCCAACAATATGTGTTTTATTTGTTTTACATTAATTGGTTGCCATTCAGTTGAAATATATCATTGAAATATTAGTTATTGCAAAAAAAAAAAATGCTGCTGTCACTTAATTTGTATATTACTGTTCTTTACCGTTTTAACAGTATAGTATTAATTGAATTAGGGCATATTTTCCCCCAGGTCTTAGAACTGTGTTTGTAGGAGAGTATTTTTTCTAAAGAGCAGTTATTAGAACCTGAGGAATTTATCGAACCCATGTTTGAAGGATTCTCAGCAAATGCATGAGTCTTGCGTCTGTTTTAGATCTGCGTCTGATCAAAGCAAGTCACAGTGTTGTGAGCTAGGTAGACCTATGAGACCGGTCATGAAAGGAACAAACTGTATGGATACTAGCAATACACCTACATTTGAGGGTGATAACGCATTATATTTGGCAGAAACATTTCAGAATATTTCTGAGTAGCTGAGATGGTGGAATTGGAAGTGTTTCCTCTTCTCTAGTCCGCCTAGTCATTTACTTGAAGTCATCCACAGAAAATCAACAGTAGTTGTTTTCCTAATACAGTGTGAATTAATTCTACCGAGGGGACATTGGTTCATCCCTGCTATATTAAAGACGATTTTAGACCCAAAGTTGTTTTTATAATTTTTATAAAAAATTAAATAGCAGTATGACTAGCATCTCTTCACATTGGTAGGTGCGGGTATCCATTTGTGTACTAGAAACCTGTTTCATTCACACCTTTGGTGTAAAAATAAATTTTTATTTTTCAAAAAAGGAACAAACGTCCTAAAACCTCATGCAGACAGACTACAGGAATACCGTTCTGCACATCTAAAAATGCCTATCGATATGGATTGAGTATTTCCTCAGAGAGGAAATATTGGTCCAAGTCCTAGGTCTTTGAGGCACTTAGGGCACAACAGTAACCGTGTTTGAGCTTGATGATTAGGTTCGCATATGAGCACCTCGCAAGGCAATAAAGTCCAAGATTCACATGTGCACTTGTAGCATTCTATATTTCATGCTGAATTTGCAAATCGCACATTTGAACCTGTTCAATCTTTAGAAGCTTTCAGTGGCTTTATAATTTGTGGACATTTCTCAATATATCTAACAAGTTCTATAGTTGCATTTCTCTTGTGTTTTATTATTATACATTTTCATTAACCAGTTATTTTTTCTCTCCCACTAGGCGTCAATATGTACCATCATTTCTGTGATTTTGTCAATCTTTACATTACGCAACATGTTAACAATTCATTTAGTACCGACATCAACATTGTCATGTGGGACACTGTAAGTAATAACCAGTTGAGTGTACTTAATATGGTGATTTGTGCAGTGCATATATTTTTTTAAACTATAGATGTTTGTCCAATGTAACACACTGCTTATTTGTAACCTTTAGGGCTCCTAATGTTTTGAGTCGTGTGCCCATCCTTCCTTTGCTCTTGTTGAACCTAACATCTACACCATTAGTTCAATGACATACATTCACCTGTTTCAAAAACCCACAGAAAACCAGGCAATATATGTATACAATGCCTACGGCAGGTGTCTCCGTGTAGCTTCTGAGCTACCAGTAGCTTCCCAGCTATCTGTAAGTAGTGCTCCTGTGGTCAGCCCTGCCTACTAATACAGAAGCATTTGCTAGGTTGAATTAATATATGTATAGCATGTTAAAAAGCAAACATTTGAGACAGAAACGTGTGTTTTTCAGAACCCATAAGCTGATGTTTGGAGAAAAATGGACAAATGTCCAAAATGTATTTAAAGATATTCAGTAATAAATCATGTGGTGTTGGAAAGACATATTACTCATATTATTACTTTGGGGAGCTACTCGGATTACAGCTATGGCTGTTATTTATTACTCATGTTGAGGCATTTCAAATTGATAATTCTTTATTTACTTTACTTCTGATAGCCATGCTGGATGCACTGATGTGATTACTGCTGACAATCTTGGATGAGGTGTTCACTATTACAAAACCAGTATTAGTAGCTCGGGGTGATTTTCGTTAAACATAAGTAGCTCTTATAACAGAAAAGGTTGGAGGCCTCTAACCTAGGGAAATAATTCATTTGATTAAATTTTGAGAACTCAGGGTCAACCATTCACCAAAATGAATATGTAGGTGGGGATCCGTTTCAGAAGCCTATCACCTGACAGTGACCTGAAACCAAGCAATCCCTTTATCCATAAGTTCATCCACTCTTCTTAAGGTCTGGCTGGTGTTTTAAAATCATGATGCCTTTGAACTTCTTAGACAGTATACCCCATCCACAGAGAGTCTTCTCAGTGGGAGAGGTATAGGCAAACATGGGTCCAGAGTTCACTGTTCTGTGGGACTCCAGCTGCATCTTACTGGTGATGCCTAATAAGATAAAACTCCTCTGGCGTAGCTTAAGATCCCATTCAGCAGGTATGTGGCCTGGCAGTTCAGGCTAGACCATCTCTTTGGGGTCTAGACAAGACGGATTTGCACATAGATGTTCCCTGTTTGTAGTAAAAGAGAAGAAAAGCTTATCAAACCTGAGTATAAATCTGAGTATAAATGTTGAAGGGTTTTTAACATTGGAGATAGAATTATGTTCAGTGTTTGTGGCCATTTGCAAATAGATATAGAGCAAGCATACCTTTGCGAATTTATTGTGATGTGATGTGATGTGATGTGATGGGCCTGACACCTTTGATATGGATATGCTCATTTGTGTACCTTTTCAGAGCTCTCATGGATATGGTGATTTATTCAGTGAAACATGGAAGGCCTTCACTGACCACGAGATTATACATTTGAAAACGTATGATTACAAAAGGGTATGGAGAAAAGTTGAAATGCATGATCAAACGAAAAGTAAATACTTTTGTTTTTTTCTATCTAATCTATGTCTTTCACAATAATTAATGAACCGTTCACACTGAAAATAAAGTACTGAAACCAAAGTAGTATTTATGAACTTCACTAATCGTAGTATTATGTGTAAGAAAATGCCTGAAAACAAGATGGCAAGGGAAGAATTTAATGTGGCAGCAAAGCAGTGACATTGCACAGTTCAATTCTTCTGATAGGTTGGCAAACCTGATTAAATTATTGTAGGAATGATCACAGTTCCCAAATTTAGCCCGAATTTCTTCAGATTGTGATAGTTTACTTGGAAGTTAGTAAAGGTTTTTCTCAATATTGGAATAGGAGAGCTGAACAGTTATCCAGCCAACTTTAGGAGAAATGGGTGTCTTCAGCTTTGTGAGAATATATCTTTAGATTATCATCTCTCTCCTGCGCAACAAGGGTATTTATCTTTCTTTAAAATTACCGAAGGCAAGGGACATTTCTGTGGATGAGTTGATTTCTGTTATGGAATTACTGTTTTGGAAGATCATTGTCCTAACTTGTTTTCAAACTATCTGTCAAAAAGGACATGGCTAGTGGCCAAAACTGTAGTCTCTTGAGCAGTCTCTGATTTGTTGAGGTAGAAGGTCTACAGGCTTATTCTTAAAACCTATCACTAATACAAAAATGTTCTGATACCATGTCACTCATCCCTATAAAGATGTTGACTCAGCTGGCCAGTTGTTTCTTCTCATCTTAATACTCTATTGATTTTTCAGGTGTGCTTTAAAGATGCTGTGTTTTCATTACTTCCGCGCATGAGATTTGGCCTATTTTATAACACACCACTGGTGAGTATCTTTTTACCTTTAGTGTGGAAAATAAGTTCCAAGTGTCTATGTCAAAATGAATATTTTGTAAAGACTTAGACATGAAAA
Organism: Pleurodeles waltl; assembly: GCF_031143425.1. NCBI lineage: Eukaryota > Metazoa > Chordata > Amphibia > Caudata > Salamandridae > Pleurodeles > Pleurodeles waltl. The sequence continues at coordinate 225,381,516 of NC_090448.1, read as the reverse complement.
ACGCTGAAGTGACTTTTGCGACTAAACTGACGAGTGTCCTCTTACATGTGATCATCTTATTGACTTCAAACCGCATTATCTATTGGGTACGTGAGTTGGAAAAGTGCAAGTAAACTTTACACAAATGTACTAAAAGAAGCCATCCAATGTAGAGAAAAGGAAACAATTCTCTTTGCCTAGTTATACATCACTGGCAATCACTAATAGGCATTCTAGAATATTATTTGTTTGTTGACGTCAGCTGTGGTTTGAGACCTATTTTGACATCAACTACAGATGGCCCCTTTAGACCACTCTACTGCCCAGTGTCAGAAGGTGTATTATGTTAATCCAAATCACTGGAATATCATTGACAGAAATTGTTTTTAATGTTTCACTCTGTTGGACGTGATTATCTTTATAGTGCTGCCGTTATGAGAAACAAAGACTGAAGTTTTGGAATTGCATATTTTCAGCCGACATTTTTCTTACAGGCCACTGCATTTGTTGTTTAAAATGCACTGTTGGTGCCTTTTTGATGAACCAGGAAGTTAAAGGGTGTCCTGTTCTGTAGAGGACACAAGACTCTGCTGGATGGAATCCTTCCAGGTCCCCAGCCAGGATGCTAGATACCTTCCTCCCCATGGAGCTGGATAGGAAGTGTGTGGGACTCGAGGAGCAGGACAGCATGGGCAGAGACTAGTGTCCTCATGAGTAGACGGACAGTGTGTTAGGCAAGTGAATTTATAATAGGGCAACAGCCTACTTGTGTTCACCCTGTCTGTTTTCCCCCTTTGGAAACATACAGAGGGGACACACGTCTTCTACATAAATATCATGGGACCTGTTCACAAAGCCACTTCAACACCTACATCGAATGTAGACTCAGAAATGGCTTCTTTTACAATTGTAAACTCGCATTGTGTGTTTTCAAAATGTGAATGTATAATTGTAAAGTCATTTACTTGTATGCTATATTACATCAGTATAATTTAAAACTACATATGAAAAGATATGCTGCAGGTGTGAAGAGTGGGGGTTCCAGGATAGTGATGCCTTGAGAGGTTGCCCCTAAAACATGATGGAAGAGATGCAGAGCGAATCAAACATTCAGCCCCAGTCACAGATGTGTGTTTAATCCATCAGTTTTTTTTTGCTTGCCATGCCTTTCCAGTTTGGACACAGCCATATGCAAATCAGTCTTGGAAAGTTGATGAACACCAGGATATACCTAACTTTTTGGAAATTCACAAACCATTGCAAGGCACATGATCACCCAGGTTAGTGTTGGAGATTTACTTCTGCCAAGGGAGGGAGTAAACCTGTCTCCAGGGTGAGCATGTGGGGAAGAAGGTTTGGGGGCAGGAACACCACCAAAGTTAGTAGTAAATGTACTGAAAGGCGTCTTGTCCAATGGAAAAATATTTTTATTTGGAGAAATAAAAAAAACACGTTAGCTCTTTTTCTAGCCAATTACATCTGCATGAATGTACACCTTGTGCATTTACATACTTAGGAATGTGCGTACTCCTGAATTTAGTTGCCTGCTTAAGCTTGTTATGAGTAAATAATTATATCCGAATTCCCCTTTTACTCTCAACTTAGGAGTAGATCTGCAGCAGTACATTTATGATTTTATTGTGAAATGGGTTTAATATACTTTATCATTATTATTGCTTTAACATATACTGGGTTTCTGATACGAAACTAATTACATCTGACTTATTTGTAACTTTTTGTAAGCAGTTTTGTGCTGTTGTCGATTTTGTGAAGTGCCTTGAACCTCAGATACTATGATGAATTGGGTTCTGTGGGTAGGCAGTGCAACCCCTAGAACCATTACAGAAGAAAGGGTTTCTTTCACTGGTTGGTTTACAGTGGAAGTAAATGGACTTATACTGTGTGGCCTTTCTGTGGTAGTCTGTCTCAACACTGCAATTCTATATCTCTTTTGATGCTGTATTCTGTTTCTGTGGTATAAGACAGTGCCAAAAAGAAAGAACACCCGTACTGAAAAACAAATGTTAAGAAATAAAAGGACAGTGTTAACTGTGACAAAAGTTAAAACCGTAATAGTGAGGAACAACACCCTTCAATTCCAGTGATTTGGATTAGCACAGACAAATGCATAGTTCCTCAAGCTTCATTTTACCATTACATAAAAAATTTAAGCTGCAGGCAGCTATAATTTTCTGGCATGGCCAAAAAGGTAGAATGAAGAGTTCAGTTGAATTGCTTATTTTATCCAATAATTTTTTGTAACTCCTCATATCAGGAGGATTAGAAGCATAGTTGACCGTCCCGGGATCCAAACTAATTTCCAGCAGGTCACATACATTTTCCAGCCATTTACCTTATTGATATCTTCTCTCAGCTGAAGAGCTATAGAGGAAACCTTCTTTCTGTCAAATATGAAAATGAATTAGTTGCTATAGCCCCACCAGAAACTCCAGATTTTAGCAGTTGGATTCTAAAATGGACACAATTGTTTTGGATGCTGGCCTAATATTAATAATCCTTTGTTGGTCTTGAAATGTACTTCCTTTTTCCATCCAAGATGTTCAAGGTATAACGTTCTGAGCAAGAGACTCTCAGAACTTTGTATTTCTTCAGTGAACTGCTGAGTAGTATGAGCTCTCGATGGAAATAATTGTGTCTGCGGCCAGACTCAATAAGGAACTCCAACTTAGGTACCGGTTCTCCAGCAAATTTTCTTCAAAGTGGCCCTTAACAGCATTCTCATTAAACTTTAAATATGTGCCCCTCTTTTCTTTTTCCTGTAGCACTCAGTCGATCACATGAGCAAAGTAGCAACCCGTATCAATCTATTGATCCTTAGCAAAGTTTAAAGGCGAGTGTCTATCTACCATTACACAGAAAATTAATTTGGTTTCTTGTGATGGCTTACACATGAATGAAATGGTGCATTGAAGCAAAAGTGATAGAAAAAATATTATTCAATAAATTCCTGGATACGCTTTGTTCAGCAATTTTATTTGTAAATGGGAACTAGTGGATTCTTCATGCCTCCCTATGCAAAATCAATGAATTTATTTGATAACCTTGGTTAAGGAGTTGGGCATGACTGAGATGGAAGAAAAATACTTAAGAAGTCCCAATTTGTCATGACCCTCACCTGAAAAATGTTGTGATTTTGGAACTCTGGTATTTGGCCTGCTGCTGTTAGTGAGTTTTGCTATTTGGGTCTCACATACTGTGATAACCACCAGTGCCTGCCTTTTTAAAATAAGGCCTACTGCTGCCCAGGTCGCTAAGAAATACTTTTCTGCTTACACAGGTACATATGTGAGGAAGACTACCATCTGACTCTGCCTGGCATCTGAGCACAGATGCATACGGTACCCTGATTAAATTGGTTATATTTATTTTTCCCCAAGTATAAATCTGCAGTACTTAACTGTATTTAAAGTTTGGGTGAAAACTGGGCTAAATATTATTTTAGATTGGCACAACATGCTATGAAGGACTTCACTTTTTATAAGGTTCTTGAATTAAAATAAAACATTAATTTGCCTATACTTGCGCTCCTTCATACTTTTTAGTTCTTGCAATATTTCCCTGAGTCAGCCCTAATGACATTGAATTTTTCAAATACCCTTCTGGACCACATTATTTACTTGGCTGGTCATCTGGCAATTCAAAGTCACTTGTGAACAATGGGCCAGTTAAGGTGGAAGTGGATGTCTCCTAGTAGAGGAAGAGGGCTCTAGAAATCTGCATATGGTGATAAGTTAACAGTGTGACAAGCCGTGACATGCCCCTTTTACAGGAATACTGGGGGAACGACAGAACTCTATCACCACTCACACCAGGGGTTCTTTTCAAATTCTTTAGGTAATAGAAGGGAGGAATCAATTTTCAGTATCAGTGTTGGGTGGGGTGGAGCTAAGACACAGAATCATATTGCAGACCACTAATTGATTCTGTTATTTTGAAAATACCCAAGATGTTGTGTGGAGGTAAGCCACCCTGAGGGCTGTTCCTGGGAAGTGTCTGTCAAGGGTGGAGGAGTGATGAGGAATTTTTCGATTGGGCAGAGACACCCACCATCTGGAACTGTCCACCTCCCCATTTAAATCTTTGCACAAGGGAGAAACTTTGTGAGAAGAGGAAGGTTGGACCACTGTGTGATAGAGAAGACTCCAGGCTTTTATGTCTTGGGATTCTGTTGGACCCTGTCTCCAGGGCCACCACTGGCCTCCCCACTTTCTCTGGGGGACAGTAGAGGGTAGACATATTGGGGACCTGAAGGGGAGGTTTCCCTGTGACTTCAGTGAACTAGTGTTTTGGTGGATACCCCTCGAGGAGGAACCCCAATTCCTGCAATACTATATACACAGTGCTTCTGAGAGACCTTTGACAGGATGTGGACTTGGGGTCCTGCACTGCCCCATTGCAAAGTGTGCAGATGCATCCGGAGGAGCACAAAGAAAGGAGGGTGCAAGTGGACCCTGCAAAGTCTTTCTGATATTTACATGTTGATGTGATATTGCCCCAGAAGGATCAGAGCAGTGAAAACAAAAAATGACGTGTGCATGGAATTTGCCAGAAGAGGAAAAGAACTCTGTGCAAGGAGTCAAAACGTTTTTAAAAAAGAAGTCGGGGGCAGCTGCTGACTCTGAGCGTGGGGGCTGCGCCCTTCCAACTTCCCTGGCTTATTTATCACAAAGGTCGACCCCGATGCTACATAAAGCCTTCACAAAAAGTCTTTATGTAATTATGTACAATCCGGATACACATTTGTGATATGTTTAAATAATTGCAATTCACATAGCATTGCAAAGTTGACTGTTTCCATGTGCCATGATGTCATGCTCTGATCCTTGCTTACGTGAGGCTCGGGCAGTAACCAGGCACTTTAAACAGACATGTGCGCATGTGCCCACCTCGTGGAGGCAGAAGGGCTTACCTTACACCAGCCCTGGCCTTCCACAATCGGGGTCTTCTGGGGCCACCCACATATGACGCTTGGAATCCTTGCTTTTTAATGCAGCTCAAAGCATTGTTAGCAACAGCCTGGTAACACCTGTGGCAGCTAATCAATCATTGCTGCCTCCCACCCTTTTCTAAGTCATCACAGGGTGGGTGGGGTGTTAAAAGCAAACATCATTGACCCCACCCTGTGATGAGTTGGTAAAGGGTGGGATTACAGTGAGTGCACGGAGCGAGGCTTCCTATATAGCAGTGGTGGGCAGTGGCAAGTATCAGTAAGTGATCTGATGGAGTAGAAGCTGGAACAAAAGCCTGTTAACTTCTAAGTAACAAAGCTTTAGCCTTAAAAGTAAGAAATCTCAGAGCTGCAGACTTTAGGGCAGGGGACTCCGGTTTCAGTCTCGGCGTCACTTAATTTCAATTTGCCTAAAACTCAAAAATGCTAGTGGCCTTGTGTAATGTAACAGGTGCTCGTTTAAAGTGCTCCAGTACTATTGGGTAGAGTTTGCAACTATGTAAAACATCAAAGACATTGACAAAAATAAACCTTTCCAGACTCAAATATCTGCACTGGAAACACATTTTTTGACAGGTGCTAAGGCAGCCTCAGCATCCAAGGGGCATTTATTCAGATTCTTGAACAGCATTTCAGAAAATAAGTAATCAGCCAAAATGCGCAGGTGGAGATATATGGTGCTCAACACATTTTTGCTTTCTCACACTGGAGGGCCCCGTGGAGAGATGGACGAAGTCCATTCTCTCCATGGGAAGCTTTGGGTTAGAAGGAGATGGCTGTGAATGGGAAAGGCTGGGGGGGAGGAAGGGGAGGGGGCTAGGGGTAGTTTTTAAGGAGGAGCGGGAGTGGGGATCGGCCTCTTCCGTAACTTGTCGCCTTGCACTAAAGTTGGAGCTGATACCCAGGGAAAAGAGTAGCGGTAAGGTCAGGGATGACCATGGGACATGACGCGGCAGCTGTACAAGCCATGGGTCGTGTCATAGGCGAAGCCGGCCGTAGTGACCTCCTCAGGCCTGGTGTACTCGACCAGGCCTAGCTGGGGATGCAGCACGTGACGTGCGCTGCTACACACTGCGTAGTGGTGGCAGTTGCCGCCTGCCGCTTGCCAGCCGGGGGGGGGGAAGAAGGAAGTCCGAGGGTGGCGGGGACGCAGTGCATCCACTCCCCTATCCCCCTCCCCGGGTCCCAATATAGTCGGTAGGGCACTGGGGGAGAAGGTAGGGGTAAGACAAGGGGAAGCTGCAGCTGGGCAGGCACCTGGGCCCAGTGCACAGGGCCTGCCTGCAGGGCATGGCAGCCCTGGTAATGGACAGAGGCCTGGGCGCCTGGAGCAGCTCCTGGACCTTTCAGTTGCTGGCCAGCCTGTTAGGGCTGGGAAGAAGGGCACAGCTGGAGGGCGGGGGGGAAACAAAGGAAAATCCAAAGGCAAGAAGGCACAGGTGACAGAGGGGGGCTCATGGGAGGACACTTGAGAGTAGGGTGAGGGAGTCTGGACTGGGGCTCACTGGGGAGCATATGGAGTCAGGTGTGGTTGGCCAGGGGAGGGGAGGTGATTCAGCAGCAGCCTACCACTGACTGGTCAGCAGTGGACATTAAGGCCAGGATACAGAAGCAGGGGAGGCTAGTGGTGGAGACAGAGGAGCAGTGGGCGCTGCTATACAGAGAAAGGGGTGAGGCGGAGAGGCGGACCAGGCAGGCAAAGCTCAAGTCGGGGGGGGGGGCAGTGAGGTACACAGGGGGCATAGCTTGGAGCGAGGAAATTGGGTATGGGTCCCGGCTGAGGAGCAGGGCAAGGAGCAGGGGCTGGTGTGGCCGGTGGTGCTGGCAGCGCAACAGGCGCACATGGCACATACGGCCAGGTGTGGTGCAGGGAGTCAACATCAGAAACAGAGGTTGGCAGAAAGATGGCAAAGCCAACGGGGCCCATCACATCCCCTGGACGTTGGTCCGAAGCAATAGAGGGGTCTTCAGCAGCCTTCTCTACACCGCGGTACTGCACGAAGTACGCAGATGGCAGACTCCATGGGGGCCACAGGATGGTCTGCGAGCGTGACGCAGTGGATGCTGAGGGTGGGAATGATGAATGGGGGATGGACATGGAGGATGTGGTTGAGTTGGACTATGAAGAGGATCTGATGGAATGGGAAGAAGGGGAGATACGCGAAAAGGAGGTGAGAGGGGGACCATGGGTGGGGAACAGGGCGCAGGAGAGTCACAACCTCCTCTTCTTTTCCTGTTTTGCAGCCATCAAAGGCTGGCACAGGGGTGTGGGAGGTGTTGTGCATGGGAGGCGGTGGGCCCAATGCCTTGTCGGAGGAGAGCACTTTGACTCACGGAGTACGAGGTAAGGGCGACTGGTGGTCACCGTGGGGAGGGTGGAGGGGCAAGGCTGGTGCGGCTCAATATAAGTCTATTGAGGTGGGGGATGATTCAGTACATGGCACACCTAGTACAAGTGTGGTATCTGTGAGTGACAAGGACCAAGAGGCAGAGAAGGTTGTGACTCCACAGGGAGTAATGGGGGATACTGTGGTGAGTGGGGTCAAAGAAAGTGATGTTAAGGAAGGGGATAGCCAGAAGAAGCAGCTCCCCTACATGGGTTTAGCAATGCCACTGGGGTTCATACGTGGCGGAGAAGGTAAAAGTGCGGATCTGGAAGCATGAGTATGTTGACGTATTTCGGCTCTTGCATAGAGACATTCAGGCCAAAGAAGTCTCTAAAGAGGAAGAATGGGAACTGTTGCATAGGCCTAGGGTACGCATTACTATGGATAATTGGACCTTGGCATTCCTGATATATGCTACTATTTACTGCGAAAAATATGCAGACAGAGCCATAGCCATGTTTAAGTACATGGACATTATTCGAAAGGCCCAAATGCATTTTGGAGATTTTGCATGGTTGAGCTATGATGAGGAGTTCAGGGCCAGAGTGAGTGTTAATCCTGAAAAACCGTGGGGAGATGTGGACCCGGAGCTATGGATGCAGTGGATGGCCTCTTCGCAGTCTGGTGCGTTCACCCATACAGCTAGATGCCTTCTGGTGAGATATAGGCCTTTTCAGCAGCGTCCCACTCTGGGCGGGTAAGGCACAAAGAGCACCATTGCTTAACTCAGGAGCATGCTGGAACTTCAACAAGGGGTTTTGCTCTAGGTACCCCTGCAAATTCAAGCATCAATGTTCCAAATGTGGGGGGAGACATCCAGTCACACAATGTTTTTCCTTGGCCAGTCTGGCAGAGCAGTGGAGATCTTCCAGAGGCAGGGGAGGGCAAGGCGCTCCTGGGCTGAAAGGCACCTGCTCCATTTAAGCTGGGTAGGGTACAGACATGGTGTGCAAATTGGAATGGGGTTTCAGACAGGGTTTTCGGGTAGGGTACCAAGGGCCGCAGGCAAAGAGATGGGCGGAGAATTTGCAGTCTGCATTGGCCATGCCTAAGGGGGTAGTGACAAAATTGACCAAGGAGGTGGCAGAGGGCAGAATTACGGGCCCCTTTTACGGGTGGCCTATGGATGATCCTATGGTCTCACCTTTGGGTGTGGTCCCCAAGAAGACTAAAGGGGAGTTTCGATTGATACACCATTTGTCATGGCTAGAGAGGCATCAGTCAATGATTTTATTTCACCGGAGGATACCAAGGTAGTGTATACTTCCATGGATGACGCTATCAGGCTCATAAAGGGATACGGCAATGGCGCTGATTTGGCCAACTGTGACATCAAGGCAGCTTTTCGGCTGCTCCCTATTCACCCTGAGGATTTCTCTTTGCTGGGGATGCAGTTGGGAGGGGCTATGTATGTGGACAGAGTGCTGCCCATGGGGTGCACAATTTCTTGTGCATTGTTTGAGACTTTCAGTACCTTCTTGCTGTGGGTTTTTGTGCAGGTGAGTGGGCATCGGACGATGTCACACTATTTGGATGATTTCCTTTTTATGGGGGCACCACATTCTGGTGCTTGTGGGAAGGTCTTGCAGTGTTTTGAGAGATTGGCGCAGGATTTTGGGGTCCCTCTGACACCTGAAAAGACAGAGGGCCCTTGCTGCGTATTGACAATTTTGGGCATTGAGCTGGACACGGTGGCACTCGTGGCGCATTTGCCTGCGGACAAGGTTGAAGAAATCCTGCAATTTTTGCGACAGATGAGGTTGAGATGGAGAATATGACTGCGTGTGGCACAACAGGTCCTGGGTATCCTTCATTTTGCATGTAGGGTGGTCTGGGGAGTTAGGACTTTCTTTGTAGACGCATGGGGCTGGCGATGTCTGGAGCATCACTTCCTCATCACAGGATTCGGCTGACGGTGGGTTTGAAGGAGGACATCAGGGTGTGGGAGCTTTTCCTGACACAGTTTTAATGGGGTTTCCATGGCTTTTCGAGAAGAGAACACTGTATGGCAGGTGCGGATTTTTTCGGACGCGGCAGGGGCCTCTGGTTTCGGCCTTTTTTGTGATGGACGGTGGTGCGCGGAACCTTGCCCAGCGCAATGGTTAAACCGGGGCAGGAGCATTGCGTTTCTGGAATTCTTCCCACTGTTGGTGGCTTTGGTAGTGTGGGGTGACAGGCTGGCAAACAGGATTGTAATGTTTCATGTTGACAACTTGACAGTGGTTGATCTGGTGAACAGACAGAGGGCCAGGGATCTCACGATGCTGCGCCTTTTGTGAAGATTCATGCTGCATTGTTTGTCTTTGAACATCATATTTGAGGCTGCACACATTCCTGGGGTCAACAATTCTATCGCAGATTCCCTGTCTCATTCGCAGTGGCAGTGTTTCCATGCATTGACCCGGGCGCAGAAGAGCACAAGACTGGGGTCCCAGCAGACATTTGGGAGTGGGGGGCGTGATGGTCATGAGGCTGGTGGAGATGTTGCTAGCAGAATCGACTCTAAGGTGTTATCACCTAGCATGGTTGGAAGTTCAGGATTTTGAGGTGGATGGAGGGCGTTTCTGGTGGCAGGGGCAGGGTGTGCTTGAGGCGTGAGTGGTGCATTTTGTAATATTCCTGATTCACAAGGGTTTGTCGCCAGCCACGATTGGGGGCAAGTTAGCAGGTGTGTCTTTTTATGGAAAGTTGTTTTTTGGCAGGGACCCTGCAAAGGATGACATTTTGGAAAAAAAATGGAAAGGTTGGGGCAGGGCACGATCAGGGTCAGGTGGGGTGGAGCGTGAGGCTATTACATTTGACCTGTTGGTACAGCTGTTACATGTGTTGCCGTTTTGTTGTGTGGATGCGTATGAAGTAGCACTTTCTTTCGTTTGTGTATGACATGGATGTTTTTCGGGGCTTTCGAGTGTCTGAATTGCTAGGTGTGGGAAAAGATTGTGGAATACGAAAGGGGGACGTGCGGATGCAGGGTGTGCGTTTGGGCATCTGGTTGAGGTGGTCAAAAATGGATCAGTTGGGAAAAGGGAAGTGGATATGGTTAGCTAAAGGGGGGGAGGGGTAAGCATGTCCTGTACAAGAATAGGACTCTTTCAAGAAGCAAGGAGTGGGTGTTTCCTGCTATAAGAACGGTAAGAAGCTTACATGTTTTCAGTTGTTGGCTGTGTTGAGGGTGGCTTTGAGGTGTATTGGAAGGCAGGCGGGTAGTTTTGGAACTCACTTGTTCCAGATTGGTGTAGTTACTGTGGCGGCTCGCTCAGGTTGGGACTGGGACCAAATCAGGCGCATTGGAAGATGGCAGTCGAAGTGTTGCAAGAGAATATGTGAGGGCTTGAGGTGGAGTATTTTCCATGGACAGGACAGTTTGTGCCGTGGGGGGGGGGGGGGTGGTTTTCATTGAGGGAGTGGGGGGTATTTTTTTCTGTCCTACACTGACATCTGTTTATCCTTCCTGGTTGTGTGTACAGCCTAGAGGAAGCAAAAGTGGTGACATGGCTGGTTGGACATTAGTTTATTCATTGGGCAGCAAAATATGCAGAGAAGCAAGTCTATGGACGATCTTTGGGACTTCTGTGTAGCAGACACGAGGTTTTGTGGTGGGGGAAGAGTGGCATGAGGTGGGGCAATTTGCTTCCTTTTATAACTTCAGTGTTGCCGACTTGGGGTAGTCCTGCTGTCTTGGTATTGCACCTAGGGGAAAATGATCTGGTACGATTATCGGGGCTCACCCTACTGCAACACATACAGCGGGATTTGGCATTACTGAAGCAGAATATGCATCATGGGACTTGTGTGGTATGGACAGAGTTTGTGCCCAGGAGAAAATGAAGAGGAGCCTTGAAGCACAAGGCTATTGAACCGGCCAGGAGAAAGCTCACTCGGGCTATGTGGTTGTTCTGTGGGACATAGGACATCAAAGTGTTGACACACGAAGGGATGAAGGAGAGCGAACAGAGGCTTTTCAGGGGTGATGGGATACATTTGTCAGAAATGGGGAATGCGCATTAAATGTTGGAATTGCGTTTTTTGCTGACTAATTTGTGGGGAGGAAAGCTGTGGCAGAGTGAGCCTGTTTGATTTCTTTGAGTTGCAGTGGGTTCACTGGTGGGGCAGCAAAACGCTTAAAGGGTTTATGCTGGGTGGCAGTATATGGGAGGGTGGAGGGTCAGACGCAGGCCTGGCCACCCTTCCAACGGGGAAAAAGAAGCAGGTGAAGGATGAAAGAGTGGGGGATGCCTGATTCAGGCAGGAGACAAATGCAAAAGGGTGATGCGTAGGAGACTGGAAGGGGATGCTGGGTAAACAGAGAAAAGTGGGGAATGAAGTGAGATTGGAAGACAGGGGAGTTCAAAAGGTAAAAGAAGAAAGTGTTCACTCAAAGTTCCAGTTATGTTAATGTTATATTATGAAGCAAGCCTGTCCTAATAAATGGCCTTTTACACTTTTGAGACTTGTGTTGAGTGTTTGTCCCGATGGAGGGCCCCGTGGAGAGATGGACGCAGTCCACTCTCTCCACGGGAAGCTTTGGGGCCTGAAGGAGACGGCTGTGAATGGGATAGGCTGGGTGGGGGGGTGATGGAGTGGAGGGGGCTAGAGATAGTTTTTAAGGAGAGGCAGGAGTGGGTATCGGCCTCTTCTGCAGCTTGTCGTGCTGCACTAAGGTTGGCCAGCCACCCACCCTACAAGATGACAGTGAGTGTGGTAAGTGGTGAGTGAAGGGAGGAGCCTTTGATGAAGGCATACACATCTATGGGCTATATTGCACAATGTGAAACCTGAAAACCTGGGCTCAAGCCCACCTTCCCTGCTTTAACAAAATACACTGCACCTCTTTTGTCTTCATTTTCACGTATGACAGCCCCTTGTAATTATGCATGCTTCTGTGCGCAAAAGTATAGATCTATTAACAGAAATTCATATTGAGCAGCTACAAGTTTCAGATTGGACTCCAAATAAAGTATTGAGGTGCCTGTCAGACCCCTAGCATCAGCATCACCCAGCCAGGTTGTATGAGTCAGCCATCTACCCCTCAGCATGGGAAATAGACGACACAACACTTGGAGCAGAAGACTGCCACTGCCTGGCATCAGCTAGGCTCTTGACTTCCCAGGTAGGCACTGAGCCGCAAGCTCTGCCAGTGACTCACATTGAGGTACATTCAAATAAATATGGGAACTGTGATCCCGAGTGCAACTTGGGGAGGAAGGGATCCTCGCGTGCAGGTACTGCTTGAATGTGGTGACGTGGTCTGAGACGTGAGGAAAAGGGCACAATATTCTGCAGCTTTTTTTGTTGGCTTTTCACTTCTTAGTGAATACATTTAAAACAAACACATACAACGAAAAATACATGCAACTTAAAAACAAAACATTGGGAATTGCAGTCTTACGGTGTGGCCCCTCAGTCAGTGCTTATGCCAGTTTGTGTAATCAGCCAGTCTTAGAATTAAATCCTGTTTGTCCTAGTGTGAGTAATAAATATTGACTAAGCCCAGTCCATCCATTCCCCACAGACTACGTCTTGGGTGTGAGGGATGCCTTGCCAATTTAGAACAGAAACTACACTAACAAATGGGCCATTTTACACCAGTTTATAATTATATTCTCGAGGAAGAACTTCCGTGTATCCCCCTGCAAAATTCTCATCTCAGCTCACTCTGCTCTCTCGCATGCACTGTTCTTTAGTTGGTTTTACGCCTCACCACTTTCAAATTACACTAGCTGCCACTGAAAGAAGTCACATCCTGTATCTCCTGAATCACATGAAGAGTGACCCCAAGAAAGGTTTTACACATGATCGAGCACTTCTAAAACTGGGGAGCTGGAGCTTTTCCCCATAGCATCTGGAGTGCCTAGCCCTTTGTTGCTAGGTCCTCTAAGATTGCTAGACAACCGTGTTAATGTAGAAATAAAACTATGAAACTGAAATCTTCACTGTTTTAATGCTTTATTGTGCTGGACTGTTACGTCTAAAATGAAAGTAGACATCCATGCATATTTCGGATAATAATGAAAGTTAAAATCTGTTCATATTCCTGATTCCACCATTGAATATTTTCGTGATTGAAATGTATTATAAGGGTAGAATCTAGCTTTTGAATGTGATCAATATGGGAACATCCTGACAAAGCCAATAGGCGTGATATTTTGTTCATGCATCCCTCGAGTTTTGCCAGGCGCATAAGTGGGTTCGTGTGTTTCTAGGCGTTAAGGCCAGCTGTTGCACCGACTTTGCCTCCAGCAAAGGGAAGCAGAGCACATTAAGGAATTAGTTGACCTTTTGACCTTTCTTTGGTGTATGGCCTCTGTAGGTTGTGGTACTCTTTAGAGGGTGTTCCCGTAGGCATTTCCACCTGCCAGTCTGTATATGTTTGTTCGAAGTATTTCATTTTGTGTATAATAAAGTACTTTTATAGGTAAATCATTGACTGGGCAGCAGTTTATTAAGTGTTTTATTAAGTATTGTGCTGCTGAGTTCTGAGTCTAGCTCACATCATCTCCCCTGAGCAGCTCTTGCACTGCTCTGCCTCATAACCTGCAGAATAAAGCGCTAAAAATGGGTACCTGTTTCCCAGTTTGGAAGTCACCAGTTTTGAAACCCCGGGACACCAATGGTGAAAGACACCACTTCTTACCATTGGAGTTCAGTTTGACTGCTCTGGGACCCTCTGACCTGGATTTCTCTCACATCCTGACATGGCATTATAGGAAAAGAGGACGGATGATGAAGAATTAAGTTTCTGTGTTCCTACCTTATTATTGCTGAATTCCCACCCTTCATATAGTGAAACCTAAAAAAACATAAAGAATTGCTTTGTTGCATGTGATTGGGAAGTGATTGCCTAACCGCCTTACCTGACTGTCTTGGCCCTGGGGACACTCGCAGCCCTTTTGGACCTTGCAACTCTGCTGTGCTGCTGCTCATCCTGAGGACCAACCTCCCTCTGCCTGCTGTTTTACTCACTGTTTCTATCACAACTTTTTCCTATTTTTTTGCCACTTTCACTTTCTTTTTCTTTGTGACTTTTACTGCTTTTTTGCTCCTTTGCCCTGCTTTTCTCACTGTCTACTCTTGCAATCTTCCTCTTACACATTTGGAATCTTTTTTCCTCTCTCTTTTTACAGCTTTTTCCCTGTGCCGCTTTTTGACAGCTTTTGCCAATTTTTCTTTGCCACTTTTGCCGACTCTTTTTCTGCTTTTGCATGTTGGTGCCCTTGCACCATGCTCTCGCCTGTGCCTTCCAGCCACCACCTCCTGTATCTGTCGCGCTGGTCGCCCCAGCCACGCCATGCATCACCAACTGCTCCAGGAACTTCTGTCTGTCCCACACCTTAATGGCAGCAACAATAGGCACTGCTGGCTTGTCAAAGGCGCACAAAAGGCAAGGCTGTCTGCACCCATCCGTGGTAAGCGACAGGACATCTGGTCCAGTGCCATCCCACATAGTCCACAATGCTGTCTTACCTCATCCCTTCATGTCCTGAACCTAGGACGCATCTCACCACGGTGCTGTCAGACCACTCGGATCAACAATCAAAGTGCGGTCTCCTGCGCCACCTGCCACTTTTGCAAACCCAGCCATCACTCCTCCCTTCCTCACTACACTCACACCAAGTTTACCAAGCAATACAGACACACCCTACTGACCTGCGCAAGACAGAACACCTGCTCTCTCACAAAACTCACAACATACTTTTCCTCACAGAGACCTGGCTCAAACTTGCATCAGCCCTTGACATTGGAACTGCCATCACTGCTGGGATACAAGATCACTAGACAGGATAGGACCAGCAAACTTTAGGAGAATTTGCAGTTATCTACAGTGAATGCATTTGTTGCTCCCTCACCAAAGCAGACTCCTACGGAAACTGGAACACCTGGCATTCAAACTGCACGTCTCCAACAACACCACCCTGGGATGAATCCAGCTTTACCGACATCCTAGGCCAAGTGCTAAATGTGGAAATTCCATCGCAGATATCATTGCCCCGTCATACTCAAATCTAGCTCCTTCATCCTGCTTGTTGACCTCAGTTTCCACCTGGAGGACCTCACCGACCCAAACACCACCAACCTCCTAGACAACTTGAACACACTGACTCACCCCACGGGTGACATACCCAACCCACACTGCTGGCCATCTGCTCTTCCCAATCTTCACCGACATCATCACCAGCTCGGTGGTCCAGTTCACGTTACTCACCCAGCAATTCCCTTGTCCGCTTCAATCTACACTTCAACCATTCAACAAACTAATGCCCTGCCAAAGACCAAAGTTGCATTGGTCAACGATTACACAAACTATTGCCGTTCTCTTTGTGTGCTGGGTCCAACTTAATGCAGTATTTTACGAGTAGCTGTCAAAATAACATGATAGAAATAATACATTGTATGGTTCATTTTTGTATTTGGTTTGCTCAGTGCATCATTATCCTCTTTTCCTACAAAATGAAGACATTGCAGACAATCATCAGGTTAAATGTTATCTTATGCCACAATGCCATTATCCTTGAATGGGGGCTTTGGCCATATCGTTTTCCTTACAGGGCATTGGAATAGGAGGTAGATTACGTCTTCCTCTGACATGCCCTTTAAAATGGATTTGAATGAACATGTGGAACACTATTGCCCAATCTAGTTGGAGCTGCCATAGCTAGGATATTATTTCTCTTTTTCAGATAGTGTTCTGTGGGTTGAGGGTGTAGCATTGCTTCTTGCCCAATGCTTGCTTTACTTACAGATACTTGTACATCGAGCCACCTAGCTTCTTGATTGTACGAGCACAAAAACTAGTCTTGAGGTGGTTGCCCGTTTGTTTTTGTTATTTTTGTTAGTGCGGTCCCCGTTCAAGAAACCCATGTCTCAAGAAAGTTTAGACCATTAAGTAGGTTGTGAATGTGCACTGAGCAACTCAGAGTTTAGAAATTATCATTGGTCATTAAATCACTCATTATATCTTATGTTTTTTGTCCAAAATCGGACACAGAACAAAGGGTTTTAAAGATCAAAATGTATGCACTTATCTCAATTCCAGATCACGAAAGTACTAACAAGTTGAGGGACTTGGTATAGTTCAGGTTAGTAAACCTTTGATATTGACCTATATTGGATGTGTAGTCATTTTCACAAATCATTGTTTTCTTTGCAGATAACAGGCTGTTATAGCACAGGACTCTTTAGAGCATTTTCCCAGCATGTATTACATCGTTTAAAAGTTACGCAAGAAGGATGTAAGGTAAGACATATCCTTGAATTATAATTGTCCTTTCGCCTCCAATTTCTTTTTATTACAACAAAAAAATGTCTACTGATACCTTTTTTAGGATAGATTTATAAGCCTTAATCAAAGGTTCAATAAAATCACATATTTTCAAATGTCTCTTTGCTCCACATACCGGGTGAATATTTCAAAGGGCACATGCATAGTTAATAAAATCAGTTTAAAGAGAGTTACTTGTGCTCGGGACAACCTTGAGTGACTTAAAGTAGACTTCTTAAGTTATAACACCTTTAAATTACCCTTGCCATTCTGTGTTTATAGATGTGCAGTTTTATTTTTTGTAAGAAACCTATCATTTTCTACACGGTGCTGCCTACTGTAACAAAACTTACAACGTCATTTTCATCAAACTATATTTTTAAGAATGGTGATGAAATTGTGTAGGCAAAAAGCTTCGGGTGAAGAGATGTAAAATAATGATTAATCTGACCATGGAGCCTCTCATGATATGTCTGCAAACACTTCAAAATTCCGGTGTGCCAATTGACAATGTTACAAGTGGAAAATAACTTGTAGGTTTTGACTATGCCCTGGGTGTATTTAGACTTTAAGTGGATTTGTTAAAAAGTCTCCTCAGTGCTTATGGAAATTTAATCAAGTAACAGAATTCATGCCTACTTCAACTTCTGTAAATTATTGGTTGAATAATCGGAAGGTAGGAATAGTGAAAATGTGCTTCAAAACTTCTTCACCCATAAATACATCCGTTCTTTGCATTCCCTGCACACATGGGGGCATAAGGTGTTTTTCCTAAGCACGTTTTCACATGTCAACGTGGAAAGAAAGTTAAATCTTGGTCAGGGGCGAGCTAGGTGTTATCAGTGGACTGCTTCCTTTGATGACAGGGTCACTACAAAGACGGCCTACAAGGAAGGCCTTTTTTCTCAACCTCTTTGGGGCCTTACTAAAATCCTACCAGAGAAATTAGCCTGGTTTACTACATCCGGAGAGCATATCTATATATGACTGTATTTTTCTGACACAAGTACTTCACACATTGGTTTAGGATACATTGAATTTGGGTGATCTTTGACCTGACAAAGGCCATGTGATGCTGATGAGAAGCTAAAATCTGTCTTAACATGTACAGAGAGATGACACTGAATATTCCTCATGTCTTTGTGTCATCCCATTTTAAACCTTACAAGAGAACTCACTACAAATATTATCTCTGGGATAACCCAACAAGTAATTTTCACCACAACTTCTTCACGTGATCCCTGATATTTATATTATCAAGTTCTTAAAGGTTTAGCCCTTCCAGATGGATGGTCATTCTGGGTGAACAACTCCATGATGAAGCATGCCACAAGGAATGTGCGAGTGAGATTCCACAGTGGTCTCTAGTAAGGTTGTCTTTATATTGGACCAGAGTATCCAATTCACTTCCATCTCATCTCATTCGGCTACATAGTCGTGTTATTTGTAGATGTTAAGATAGGAAGATGATATAGCCAACCGTTACACTTTTGTCTACCCCCTGTATTTATGGTATTATAGTAAGGTCAACATATTGGGTGTGAAGACTATTAGAAACTTTGAGAAGCAAAAAAAGATATCAGTTTTTAGGTGTTCACTTTCCCATTGGACACCCCAAATAACTTCCCCTCAGTATATCCACGATCACATTTCCACCTATAAACTCACTACAACTAATTTTTCCACATAGTGGTTGTGATTTAGGATCGGAAAGAAACCCCAAACCTGATACTTTGAAACAAGGCTAAGATTTTGTGATCCGGTTATTCCTGACTGCGTTACGTTTTGCAATAACATCAAACATTTCCATTCAGTGAACTCGCTGAGTTAATGTAGAATTCATATTTTGTTGAATTCATACACCAAAGATTACTTTTTAGGTCTCAGCTGTAGACCGGTTTAGCTGCCTCTTGACAGACCTCTTCTTTCCAGTGCTTAACATATACTTAGAGTAGGTTTTGGATCAGCTCTTGCTCATGATTGGATGGATTACTTGTCGGTCTCAGCTGTCGGCTCTTCAGTCAGTGGGCTTTTCACCATATTCTTGCGTTTGTCACAACAAAGAACATTTGAGTCTTGCAATGTCCTGATGAGAGCCTCAGAATGCATTCTTGAGGTGACTTTGTTTGTTTTATATTCTGCACTCCATTGGAGTCCATGTGTTTTTTTTGCTCTCTTCCCTGCTTTTCCCTCTGCCCCTGCTTTCCTTTCATTCCCCCCTTTGCCACTACGAAGTGCTCCCTGCCTCACTCCCTATTCCACTCCTGGTGTTTTATGTATTTATTTATTTTTTATTTTATTACAAGGTCCTGGATAGCTACTAGGTGCTGCTGGTGGGACGCTCGATCTATTGTTTGTGTTCTCCTGGGCGTTCCTTTCTTTCACCCATACATGCCCTTCCGCCTCTCCCTAATGCTGCCCACTGCCCACAACTCATTCTTTGAGATTTTTCTTTTTGCGAGGGTCTACAGGCCACGCAATCCATTTCTGTGGTTCACATTCATTTCGTTTTAATGTATTTAGTTTTTACATTTTAATTTACCATTCTGATATGGCTGTTGCACATATGCATGTGTCATGAAGCACGCTTGCAGAGATGTCATGACGTACGTGCACTTTAATTGAGACTCATGTATGTGCAAAGGTGGCCATCTTGTTTCTGGAGATTCTGTATATTCATGATAAATGTACCACGCAGTTAAGATAAGGCTGACCTACAATTCCCAGGGCACTAAAGCACAATCTGTTATTCTGTACCAGATGTAATTTACAAAATCAATAAACTAAAACATGTAATTTTGGTGTGTTTTATGTTTGCATATGTTATTGTATTTTGAAGTATAAACCACTGTGATTCAGCATGAAAATCAGATGTGTATCTGTTGGTTGACTATAGTAAAGAGTATAAGTGATGAAAGAAGTGCAGAAAAATACACAAAGACGTAAAAAGGGAGTTCATGAAATCCCACAGACAAACAAGGGTAGGGGGGAATGGATTCCCAAAAATTCAGCAATATAAATATTAAAGGAAAAAACTATCAAGTTGCTTCTGTTATTGCATTTTTGACCCAAGATTGTTAGAATGTGTTGTGAAAAATGCACATTAGAGTTTCTCGTGCAGTACTGCAGAAGGGGAGGTGCTACAATGGCAACAAATAAATCGGTTAAACCTGTGGTGAGTGTAGTAGCAAAATAATTCACATAAAATGGAGACAAAGATCGGAGGGATGCTGCGGAGATGAGAGTGGTCAGAAGTGTCTTCCTTGTTACAAAATAACAGAAAACAGATGTCCATTTTGCATGCTACGAATCCAAGATGTGTAGAGGTACTTGTGAGGAACCTTTGTTAGGGTTTAAGGTGAATCTGCCAGTCCCAACAGGGAATTAGCCTTCCCAATTCAGCTGGCACCCACTGTGGCATTAGCTAGATTGCCACTTAAACTGCCCTCACTAGCCACAACTGTTTGCTTTCCTGAGGATCTACCCTAGCAGGTCACTGCCTAACTAAAACACTGGGCCCCTGCCCACCTAAAGCACTGACCATTATTTTCATTCACTGCTGAACGTGCTCCTCTCTGTAGGGTCACATCAAATGTTTTGCTTTCACCCTTCCTGTTTTCTGAACCCGTTTTTGTTGGCTCTAGGGCTCTGTTCACTTTAAGGCTGCTAACTAGTGCTGAAGTGCTTGTGCCCTCCCTGAAAAACTTGGTGCAATTGGCTTACGCTTGATTGCTACATTCAATTTACTTATAAGCCCCTTGTATATAGTACCACAGGTACCCAGGGCCTGTAAATTAAATGCTAATAGTGGGCAGCAGCACTCATTGTGCCACTCACTAAAAGTAGCCTTTTAAAACATCTCAGGCCTGTCATTGCTGCTTGTAGTGCAGTTTTAAACTGCCAAATTGACCTGGCAAAATAAACCCTTTTCCACCCTGCCACAGGGGAGGGAGGGATGGAGCTGTTCCCTTTCCAACTTATATTTCTAAGGGCTACCTCCATTATATTCACAAAGGAACTCAACACCATCCTTTTGTCATCTTAGACCTCTTAGAGGCTGGGCAGAGAAAGGAGCTTTTCAGAACTAGATGTGTGGGTGGACTAGATGTTTCCCCTACTTCAAAGGGTGGCACCAGGTATAAATATTGGACCTACTGAGCCACTCATCAGTACACTCCTGGACTTGTGAAAGACCTCAGAAGAACTGCCTTGTTCTTCAGAGGACTGCCTTGCTGCTTGAGGCCTGCTTTGCTGCTTGAAGGAGAGAGGACCATCTCCTTGAGTCCAGGACTGCTAGGGTGACTCCAAGGATCAGTTGACTGACCTCCTGTTCTGAGCTACTAGGACACAACAAGCTCCAGAGACCTTTCTGTAACTGCCTATCTAACCGGTTGCAACTGGACCTGCAATTAGATCTGCCTGAGCCCTGCTGGCCTCTGCTGGAGTTAGTGTCTAATCCCCAAGAGGTGCCTCCCCAGGACTTGGGCCCGTGGCTATCATCTGTTGAGCTTGTTGTGTGAAATCCTGAAATTTTTAACTCTGCACGCAGGACATTGAGAAGGCAACCTTTTCAGCTGGACTAACCTGGTCCCTGTATCTGGCCCGCTCTGCATCACGGTTGGCCTGGACAAGTGGCTTTGTCCTGGTTTATTAAGACCAGGTACTCATAGTTAGTGCTTTCTATTTCTTGGTGCTAGTTTTACTTAAAACTTTATAATTGCATATCTCCGGTTCTCCCGATTGTGTTTCTGTTGTTTTGGCCTCATTTTATTTATTACATTTTACTCTACGTTTCTTAATTGGTGTGTGATATCTCTTGTGCTGTATTACTGTATGTATGTGCTGCATAAATACAATCCCTCTAAGTTAAACCTGACTGCTTTTGCGCCGAGCCACATGAGGGTTAAGCGTAGGTTAACTTAGTGATTCTTGTGGCTCACCCTGACTAGGATTGTGGTTGTTGCTTGAGAAGGGATTTCACCCTCCTCAATCAAAAACACAATTTCTTTCATTCTCTTTGTCACATTAAGAGAGAGATCTCATCATTTGTGTGAACAACAGTATTCTTGTCATTGCATTTGACTTTTACATATGCATTTTGATCTCATACATAGTCGTAGATCTTTAGATTGAAAATATTTCTACTGTATGCTTTCTTTTAATGTTTTGTTTATTGTTAAAATCATTAGTCAGATAACGTACATGACCCTGAAACATACATGTGCCTAGTCACCCTTTTTTGCTTGCTATGAGTCCCAAAAATACAGGGTAGATGGATTTCTTATTAAAATACATTTACTTTTATAGTGTGCAGAGCTATCTTGTAAACAATTATTACCCATTTTATCGTCATTTTTTACATATGTGGTGAATTTGTGCTCAATTTGCCGGATGAAAACCAAACAAATTTACTAAAACATTTTTTTTTCACTAAATTTAGGATGGCAGAATTCGGGTCACCATTCTAATGCGCAGTACGGACTACCGAAGAATATTGAATCTAACTGAGGTGAGCTTACTTTTCTTCATGTCTATAGTTCTATAATTTTACCTAACCACATGGTTTTCAGTCTTCAGACTGAGGTACTGTAAAATATTTGCAATATTTTGGAGAGTCCCTTAGCATCAAAACACAAAGGCCTTCATTACGATCATGGTGGTTCGGCCCGCCATGCCGGCAGTGGCGGCTGAAGCTGTCAGCCGGCATGGCGAGCTGGACCGCCATATAATAAACATGGCGACGGCCGCCAGCGGCAGCTGTCACCCACTGCCAGGCTTTCACCGTCAGGCAGCCTGGCGGCGGGATGAAACACCATATGCCAGGGTAGTGGTGCTACCCTGCGGATAATGTTTCATTTCCCGCCAGTTTTTTCCTGGTGGGATATCCTGCCAGGAAAAGGCTGGTGGAGGGGGTGCCCCGGGACTGTTTTGACCGCCAGCATGAACACGGCGGTTGTTTCCGCCGTGTTCATAATGACCCCCAAAGTTCTGTGCTCAGAGAAGCCTGCCAGGGAACATATCAATGAACAATGATGCTATTATTAACAGGGATTGATTAGTACAAAAATCTTACCCTTGTGAAAGGTCTTGAAAGTGATAGTGCGGATAATCACTCTGTGCTCAGGTATGATTCCTTTGTAGACTTGGTTGAATAAATGAACTATAAAATTTGATATAGTGCAGCAAATGACCTGTCCGAGGTATCCCGGGGCTTATCTAATTTCAGTGGATTCAGCTTATTATATATTGGATAAGGTGAATAAGCAAGTTTTAATAGCTTTCCTGAACACTAGGTGAGATTTGGGTTTCTGAAGAGAAATCAGTAAAGAGTTTGAAATTTTAGGAGCTAGAAAACTGAATGATTTTCCACCACATCTGAGACTTTTAATTTGCTCAATTGTCAAAAGATTGCCATTTGCTGATCGGAGGGTGCACATTGGTTAATAATTTAAATTTTGCTTCTGAGTAAATCGAGATCCGATGTGGTGCAACGCTTTGTGAAAGGTACATAGGATATTGAAGATCATGCACCTAATTATAGGGAACCAAAGAAGAGAGTGAAGCCAATGCAATGTGTGCGTAGATCGAAAAAGTCTTAAAAAAGGCATATTGCTAGGGCATATTGCAGTGTTTTGCATCCAGTGTAGCTGATTCGCCAAATAGGGGGAAAAGCAGGCCCATACTGGCTATAACAGGCATCGGGCGTTTGCTTGGGAGGCTGGAAGGGTGGGGGTCAGTTTTATAGCAGAGGGGTTCAGTTTTGCAGTGGTGTTGGTTGGTTTTACAGCGGTGCTGCAAGATCGGCCCCCAGTAACAAAAGCAGTAACAAAAGCAGCAGTGCTTCACACTTGCGGCAAGCCCACAACCCCTTCGGCTCACTAGCCTTCCACCGACCCCTTTCCCCCCAGGCCTGGCCCCATTGAATCGGCAGGGCTGCTTGCTGCTTTGGGTGATAAAATCACCAGGGCTGCTTTGGGTTCCCAGTCCGCCCAGGGGGGAAGCCCTTGGTAGATAGCTTTACAGTAGTCAACTCTGGAAGAAATGATTGCCAAGACTGCCAGTTTCTGGCAAATCAGCGGAAGAGAGGGAAGTATTTTCCTTAGAAAATGCTGAAGCAATGAACATGAAGCTAGTTACTTGGAAATTTGTTGAAGGAAGGTTAGATGCTTCAACAGCATGAGAAACTGAGATAGGGGCATCATTCATACACAAATTCAATGAGTCTCAATATTAGGAGAGAAATTCCCTAAATAGATAACTTCTGTTTTAGTAGAATTGAGCTTAAGTTGATTGGTGCTTATCCAAGGATGGATGTCAGCGCCTCTCAAACGATTGCATGAAAATGGTGTGCTGGGAATTGTACCAAAAGAGGAAAGCAACTGAATGCCAAAAGCAAAGCAGTAAAAGCCTACTCCATAAATTCTATTCAGATATGCTAGTGTCACTACGTAGAGGTTAAATAGAGTATGGCTCAAGGCTGAGCTCTGTGGAATGCTATAATGTACTAGGTGAAAGGAGGATTTATATGATGAAAGGACTGCTTTATGGGTATGTCCTTCAAGAAAGGAAGAAAACCATTCAAAGCAGGGCTATGACTCATCACTATCCCCTGAAATTGGGAGACGGGGTGATAGACCATACTGAATGCTGCAGAAAGTTTAAGTAGTACAGTTGAGCCTGATTCGCCTTTGTCAAGCATGCTATAGGGGTCGTCGAGTGCAACAAGCACACGTGATCTTGTTCAATGAAAGGTCTGTGACACAGGCCTCCAACAACACACAAGAAGGAGAATGTTGAGACCCCAGTCTTGGTGACGTTACTAGAATTTGACACTAGACAACAGCACCTCTTCATTCATGCAAGATCTCTATTGAAGTTGCCTTTACCATGGAGCCTATCCCTCACAAGAGAAAACATACTTTCAAGAAAGAGCCTCTCTGCTTGCCTTGTTCACCAGAACTTGCAACTAAGTCACAGATGCAGCCACCAGTACTAGCCCTCTACCACGCATTCACTCCCCTTCACCTGCCAAAACCCACCCCTGCTGCCTCAGCCACCTACCCCTCAATCATTTCCTCTGTCAAGCTCTCCAGAGCTCCTATGGACCGTTTGACCCCTACAGCCAGCCCACTGATGGTCCATGGAATGATTACAACATAGATTTCCCCAAATGACCCTAACCTAGACCACTGTATTATCAGAGCTTCACCCCTATGATAAGGCTGCATACCATGAGGTTATCCTGCAACCACATACCATATAGTGGACATGCATATAATACAAGAAGGGGGGCTTCTTATGGAGATGCTCTCCAAGTCTGAGTGCTCAATCCACTTCCTATCTATTCATTCTTAAAGTAATGCCAAAGTAAGACCCTGAGAATTTCAGAGGCGCCATCGGTGCCAAAGAAGCGACTCTCAGACTGGGACAAAAAGTTCAAACCCTCCCTCTGTGTAAATTAGGAGACAGGTCCCACCAGATTTGCTAGTACTCCACAGTGCTCACTAGTCTGCTTCCACTCAAACCACTGGTGATGTCCTTCCTCTATATAAGGAGAGTAACAAGTTAGACACTGAGGGCAGCAGGGTGGCGGTGGGAGCAGGAACCTCTTGGTGAATAGCGAATTTGGTTGCTCTTCAATTGAGCCATTATACAGCACAGATATTGCTGTATCAAGTACATGGTATGGCAGTAGTGATATTGAGAAAAAAATGTCCTGCGAGTAACACTTTAAACAAGAACCATCATACTCATGACGCAAAATTCACACAGTAGGTGTGATACTATGTCAAATAAATGAATAAAACAAAAGAGCCCAACATTTTTTTTCAGTGTGGTATATCATCAATAGTATTCTCATACTGACATAAGTCAATCAATATAAACAGCACATGGTCCACTAGGATAGGATTGTTCTTATTACCAACCCTAAGTTCCTCCCCAAGGTAGTGCCACCTTCCCACCTTATCCAAACCATAAAACTTGTGATCATTTTCCAGCAGCCCGATTCTGTCAGAAAGAGCACTGCTCATTTTAGATGTTAAGAGATCCCTCAAACTACATAGGAAGAACCAAATTATTCTGTAAGTCAAACCAGCTGTTTATCTCCTTTGCTAAGCCTCAAAAGAGGCAGGCTATCTCCAAGGCTGGCATAGGTAGTTATATTGTCAAATGAATCCAGACCCCCTACCTTAACGTGAAGAGGGTCCTCCACACTCCTCCTACGGAAGACTTTACTCAAAGAAGGGGGCTACTATTGGCTTCTTAAGAAACGTCTCCTTGGCCAGTATTTGCAAAGCAGCCACCTATTCAATAACACATACTTTTACTCTAATCATTATTGGGTAGACATCTTTGCCTGTTCGCAAGCTGTAGATGGCCAAGCTGTGTTAAGGACATTACTCCACACATTTGCATAATCCATGTGCTAGCTACCGTGGCTTGGAGGGTACTACTCTATGGTTTTTGCTAAGGATGTGTATCTACCGCCAAATATGCTATGAACTGTATATGCTACTCAACCTGTAAGCATCTCTTCATAGCTGTAGATTTACTTTCAGCCATCCTCCTCCACGGATGTGTGTGCCTCTTGCAGATCACAACATAATCACTAAATATGCACTGCTGCACCATGCTTTTTCGTTCACACTCCATGCAGCCTCTCACCTGTTGTGCAGAAAACAACATGGAGTCTGGGCCCTCGTGCATTGTATACTGAGAGGAGTTGTGACAGCACATCTCCTGACTCGAAAAATAACTTTTAAACGTCTGAGCCTAACACTAGATGGCAGAGTAATGCTAAGCCTTCTGAACGTCATCTTGATGGAAGTAGAAAACTGAAAGCATTTTTTACTGAGGATACTGCAGTAAACGAGGAAATTAGGGAGCTTCATAACAAATAAGGCTCCTAAGACGGCCATCACAGAAAAAAGGGCCCCAATATAGCACAAACATCAACCAAATATAGCCCAAGTATAGCCCAACGACAGAAGTATTCAAAATACTAATTTTTGTTTTTTCTGCAGTTTTATGTAGCGCAAACTTGACTTGAAGGTAGAGGAGTGCTTTACATGATCATCAGTTACATTACACAAGAGCACATTCATTTTGATTTTAGGCATGGGGAGCTTGAGTGATTTGCCTATAATCACAGGATGTTGAGCTGACGCTGAAACTCAAACCTGGCTCCCCAGTTGAAGTCTGCAGCTCTGGCCCGAACACCACATCCTCTCCCCTAAGTGTATCATATAATCAAGTAATCATCTGGAAAAAACATAAAGATAGCAGCTCTGGCCCTAACACCGTAGCCTCTCCCCTAAGTGTAACATATAATCAAGTATTCATCTGGAAAAACCATAAAGATGGCAAGTAATTGAAAAATGTGCTTTGTCGCTTTTTGAGAACTCTGAAAATATGTCCTCCTTTTTGTTTTGTTTTTAAGATCACTAACCATAATTTCTATGGGAATAAGATCTCTCATTTGGCTTCAGGCATGCAACGCTTTTGTAATAAATATAGAATGCTAGCAATCTTGTTGTTCATTAGAATTCTGTGGGGAGGCAGATGTCAGGGGCACTGACTCAGATAATTGAGGGCAGGGAGGGGGTTGCAGAGGCAACAAGTTGACCATGCTGAGCAGGCGGGAGGGGCAGTGGCAGCAAAATGGACATTGAGGGCAGGGGAAAAGGGGACGGGGCAACAAACCAACCATACAGGACAGGCAAGAGAGGCTGTGGCAACATAGAAGACCATTGAGAGATGAAGGAAGAGGCAGTGGCAGTACAACCTTACATGCCAACAGGCCCGATTCAGGAAGGAGACTCCCAAAGTTTTTAAGCCCAAAAGGGTTTAATTTTATCTACCTCATGCCTAAGATCTCCTCTTTTTCAAAATAAGTCATTGGGGAAAATCAAATCCTTGTTTTATTTTCAAAATCTCCCTCTTAACAAGTTCAAAATGTTGGCAAGTATGGTACATTGGATCATGAAGGCAAGGAGGAATTGAGTAGGAGCATTGACTCAGATAACAGAAGGCAAGAGGGAGGTGAGCAGGGGCACCAAACTGACCTTACAGGGCAGGCGTCAGGGGTTACAACACACAGGGCGCAAGTAGGACAGCAGTGCAGCGCAACGAAACATGGAAAGCAATAGAGAGGGGACAGGGCCATGCACATGGACAGCAGAGGGGAAAGAGGCAAAAGCAACAAGCTGACCGTGCCGGATAGACAGGAGGGAGAGTTGCAGCATAACGGACCATGAAGGGCAGGAGGGAGAGGCATGAAAACAGACTAGAGAAAGCAGGAGGGAGGGGACAGAGCCTGTACATGGGAAATAGAGAGCAGGGGGGCAAGGGGCAGGAGCAACAAGCTGACTGTGGAGGGCAGGCTGGAAGGCCACCAGAAGCACAACACACCATGCAGAGCAAAGGTGAGACTATAATGGCAAACACACAGACAATGGAGGGAATGTGGGAGAGGGTCAGAGACAGCAAGCTGACCACACAGGGCATGTGGAAGGGGCTGTGGCCGCACAGAAGACCATGCATGGCAAGCAGGAAGGTTAGTGGCAGCACAACAACCATGGTGGGCAGGAGGGAGGGGGCAGGGGCATGCACAAAGGGCTATGGATGACAGTAGGGAGGGGTAGAGGCAGGACAGAGACAAGAGAGGGCAGGGAAAGGCTCTTCAACGCGTAGGCCAGGCAGGAAGAGCAGTTGCAGCACAACAGAGCATTGAGGAGGAAAAGGGACTGGCAGTAACCTTGACCATGGAGGAACAAAAGGGAGGGGATAGGGGCATGAAACTAGGACAGGCAGGGTGGAGGTGACAGGGACAGGCGGAAGCCATCCGACCATGCTAGGCAGGTGGAAGGAGCAGTGGCAGCTCACTGGAAAACTCAGAGTGGATAGGACATGTGAGAAAACAGGGCTGATTGCAGAGACCCCCTAACTTTTTGCTCCCATTTTTCACTTTATGTTGGTGTTTTCCTGACTCTGATGGTGCCCTGGGCACTGCTAACCAGCCCCAGGGCCTGTGCTCTGTATAAACTAAATATGCAAATTAGGGTAATTATAATTTGCTATGTCAACCTACCTATAGGTCCCTAGTATATGGTAGGGTATGTAGGTTTAGGGTCTCCAGCATAGGTAGTACACCCATAGGTGCACTGCTGAGGTGTCCATGGTCATTTTAAAGGCAGGCCTGCCTTGCTGGCTGCTTTTAAATTAAAGTTAAATGCAAATTCGACTTTGGAATTAAAAGTACTTCCAAAGTCTTCAACTACCTTATTTTTACATGTAAGTCACCCCTAAAGTGTCCCCTAGGGTTGGGTGCCATGTAACTATAAGCAGGGACCTTATAAAAATGGTTCTATAAGCCCCGGAGAGGTAAAACAGACACATTTGTTTTTTCCTCATTGTAGTGAATGGCCTCCATAGGCTAAAATGGGGAGACTTTATTTAAAATTACGAAGTCCACTTAAGTGTCAGATACATCAAGTTTGGTATCACATTAATTGTAATAATAAATCCCAAAACTTACAATTGTTGGATTTGATATAACTTGTTCAGGTAAAGAGTTTTAAACTCTACCTAAAAAGTTGCCAACTTCAGCCCTGAAGTGCTCTGCTCTGATTGGCCAGCCTCTGGCAGCCTGGCCAGGCTGCCTTGATGAAGTGTGAAGTAGCCTGGGCTGAACACAAAGGAATGTGCCTGTGGGAGGATAACTTCCCTCAGCAGATGGAGAAGCAGGAAGGGGGAGACTGCCAAACTGGTCTTCAAAGGCAGGGAAGGACATTTGGGGTAGCCTGGCACCTCCCTCACATCCTGCAACCCAGACAATTAGGTGCCCTCTTGATGAGATTAGGAGAGGGCAGGAGAATGCTATGTTTAAGATTTTTTGCCACACCAGTGGGTGGGCTGAGCCAGATGTAACCTCCAAAAATCACTTTCAGCAATGATGGATTTTTGAGGAATGTTGCTCCCTGGGATTGATTTTACCACACTTCCCAGGAAGTGGTCGTCACAGGAGGAAGGACCCAGCATCTTTTTGGAGAACCAGGACCCCCCCCTGTTTTTCACCCAAGAGCCAGGATTAAACTGGCAGACCTGCACCCACACCTCAGTTCCCTACCAGATCCCAATGAGAAAGAATCTCAGAAGAAGGACTGCCCTGCTGGACCCCTGACCTCCACCTGGACACTGCACTCTGAAGGACTGCACCAGCTGCACACTTGGGCTTCACCACTAAAAGGACTTTGCCTGTCTTCTACAGCTTCAAGAAGGGACTCCCTGTTTTCTACAGGTACAAAGGAGTTGCCCAGAGTCCCCTGTATCAAGTCCTGCAAGCAGTGCCCAGTGGCCATTTGAGGATTATGAGCAGGTGCATTCTGGGAATTGTAGTCCCTACTCCGAAGGAACAACTCAGAGCTTCTGGAACCTTGGATCAAGTTGTGGACACTTCAAGGACCCAAAAAGGACCTCTGGAAGAAGATCCAGAAGTTTGGAGACGGTTAGCGCAACTTCATAAGTTGAAGAGGTACATTGTGGGAATTGTGGTCCCAGAGCCCCAAGAGGCAAACCAGAGCCTCTGAACCCTTGGCTGGTGCTGTAGACCACTTTCCTGAATCAGGAATCACTTCTGAAAGTAAGTGTGACAGTGTTACCTCGTGCGTGGCCTGAACTTTGGACTTTGTCCCTTTCCAGTGTGACCTTTTTAACACTTTGAGCGATATTTGCTTCTATGCGCTAGAAAACGTTAATTTTAAAAAAATTCATATCTCTGTTTCCCCTTATCCGATTTTAGTCATTTTGTTGTCTTTTTAAAGATAAAAATATAATCTGTTTTTATAAATTGATGTCAGGTTTTTATTGTGTTTTGTGTTTTACTTATTTACTGTTTTGTGATTTTTAAATGCTTTACACACTAGTCTCCGAAGTTAAGCCTTGTCGCTCGTTGCCAAGCTACCAAGGGTTGAGCTGGGTTTAATTTATTGAGACCTAACTGGACTTAAGTGGGTGTTAGTGGCCTATTGCTATGTGTAGGTACTTACCTGCCCTTACCAATAACCCATTTCCAACAGGACAGGCAATGCCATGTCCATGGAACATCATGGCAAAACAGAGGGCGCAGGGGCATACACACAGCCATCGGAGGGCAGGGGGATTGGGTGTAGGGGAACCAAGTTAAGCACAATGGATAAGCAGGAGGGCTATGATGGGGCATAGAATTGGGCAATGGAGGGCAGGAGGAGTGGGCAGAGACATCAAGTTAAATGGAGGGCAGTGGCAGCACATTGGACCACAAGGGCCGGAGGGAGGGGGCTGGTGCATGGACTCCGACAACAGAGCGGTAGGGAGGAGGTGGATGGGGCAGCAAGCCAACTGCTCAGGGAAGGGCAGTGGTAGAACAACATCTTACTTTATGTTAAAAAATAATAGAATTCACTGAAAGAAACAAATGTTAAAGTGGAATAAAAGTAAGTAGAAGTATTACGATTTTAAGATTTCTAACTTGCATTAAAAAAAAAAACCATTGAAATTCACTGAAAACTCTAAAGGTTAAAGAAGAGTTATACGTAGGTCTTCTAATAAAATAGGCCAGTTATATAAATTACTTAAGTATGACCAGCACTGCTATGATGCGCTGCTTATAACCTCACATATAACTTCTTGTATGGCGTTTGAAATCCACAGCAGTGCAAGGTATACTTAGTTCAGTTATGCATACCTAATGAGTTTGAGTGTTTTTTTTCATTTAAAAAAATATATTTTTAGCACAAGACCTATGTGTAACTGCAGTTTAACCTTTTGATTTTTGAGTGAAAATACATATATCAATGTAGTGGGAATCCAGTCCTTCAATAAACCATTCCTGGTCAATATAAGACATTGCGCACAATCACAACATTCATCTAGATTGTATTATTTAACATCATTATGTCATTGTGAGACACTTAATTCATCCAAACCATATGCATTGTGTAAACAGTATCTTTAGTTGGATTCGTTCACACAGTTGTTAGGTGATCCCAATATTAGAAAAATCTACTACTTGTCATTCATTCTCTTTCTGACTAACATTATAATTGTCTCTTTGTGATCTTATTTAAATTTTAAGTTCCACGTTTTGAAATAAAAAGGGTCCACAAACCATTCTCTATTTACTTAAAATAATTACAGTTCTATATTTCTTACTGTTGGTTAACCTAATCTCTTTGAGTATCCTATTTAGATGTTAGGTACTCCCATTTTTTATATAGGAGGATCCAAAGTGTAAAGAAGTAGCTCTATTGTAGTGGTCGTCCCAATTTTATGTGGACTAATGTTACTGTTTTATTTTCTGTACAATGGGGTAATGCTGTTCAGCCCCCAATGCATACTCACTGACCCCTAAAACATGATAAAACGTGTTACTATGCCAATTGCTACATTTAATTATCCTGTGGAGCTCTACTATAGGGTGCAGAAAGTGCACTAATGTCATGGGCGTTAAATGCCACCTGTGGACTGCAGCACATATTTTACCATCCACTAGACTGGCAAGGAAAGAATAGCTTCAGGCCTATGTGCATAGACTGACTACTGCAGCTTTTAATTCTGCAGACTGACCTGCCAAAATAATCTTTTTTGACAGGAGAGGAACCTACATTGGTAAGTCACCCTTAATTAGACCTTCCAGTTCATAATATAGGTTGCCTAGAGTTTATCAATGAAGCATGTAATTAATTATGGTTGACATGTCTCTGCAGTGACTATCCATTAAGAGCTATTTTCACTGCATAAGGCTGCGATTTGTTCCATAAGCAAAAATGAAACACAATTAAACTACAGTTTTTCTATGTCTGGCTGAGAATAAGCAACAAAGTCCATCCAATCACTATTTTTATTATTTATTAACAATCCAAATCCAATTCAGTGGTGAAGGTAGATTTGTGTTAAATATACAAGAACTGTCTCTTTTGGAAACTTTTTCCTGCCTGAAGCTCTAGTGGGCTTATAGGTAGTAGTGAGCCCGTAGCTTGCCCTGTCAGTGACTTTGAGGTGTGAAATTCTGCTCCCAGACCAAGGACCATACCTTGGGCACTTGGGCCTGGCATGAAGGGCCTTAGAGAGGTAAATGCCCCAGCTTAACCATAGAAGGACATTGAGGAGGGTCCATGAATTTCACTAACTTGAAAGGGACTGGGGAAGGCCTTTAATTTTAGAGTTAAGTCATCAGGGAGGCCTGGAGAAGAGGGGCCTTGTGATCCTAGGGATACACTTTAGCCCTCCATTCTCCAGAACCTTTGTTGTTTGGTTGAGTTGAATGAGACTACTCATTACCCTAAAAATACCCATAGGTGTGCCACAAGCCTCCTCCAGGTGCAAAAAGGTTCTGCCATGTTGAATGCCACTAAGAATGGTGCCACGTGTTATAGGTTGCAGTAAGGCAAATAGGATATGTTACTAGCTGTCTCTGATACCCTGGGAAGCCTTAATAGTGACCAAGATGAACTGCTCCATAAAGAAAAAAAATTGGGATTTAAAAATATTTCAACCTCAGGAGGACAAAGCAAATCAGGTTGGTTCCACTCAGAGCTTTTAGCCAGCAAGAAGAAGACTTTAGCAGATCCTCAAAGCAAAGAAATGCATGACTTTGAACCGACTACAAACTCCAGATTTTTAGTGGGAGACAAACATTATCAATACAACATGCTAATTTGTGTCCTAGAGTCTGCCCCTCAAATCTCCTCAAAGTGCATGGAATTAGTTGCAGCCCATTTAAAAAAAGGAAGGAAAGATTTGTTTATTCCTACCTCAGTGACTGGCTAATAAAAGCAAACT
This sequence comes from Pleurodeles waltl, assembly GCF_031143425.1. Taxonomy (NCBI): domain Eukaryota; kingdom Metazoa; phylum Chordata; class Amphibia; order Caudata; family Salamandridae; genus Pleurodeles; species Pleurodeles waltl. The sequence goes on along the minus strand of NC_090448.1, from coordinate 225,348,101 downwards.
GAGCCGAGAGCAGCACAGGACTACATTACTATAGCCAGGGTGCTTTCCAAGCTGGGTCTTCCAGCCATTGCAGTGTCTTTGCTAAAATAAACATGTATGTGAAAGTGTGTACCCTTTGAAGGAGAGAGCATTATCCATTTATAAAAAATGCATGGAGCAAAATGTGTTAGTAGAGGTTCTATTCCAAATTAAAACTCCAAAGCAAACCATAGTCACTGATGCTTTGCAATCGGGGTGGGCAGCCCACATGAAACATCTGATGATCCAAGGCCTCTAGACAGACCGAGAACTACTCACACCAAGGGAATCTGAGGTCTACTTACTTATCATGCCAAAAGACGTTTCTATCATTAAAACATGGAGGAAGATCTCTTAAAGTCCTGAAACACTTCCTTTGGAGCGGAAGACGATCTCTTAAAGTCCTGAAACCTTGCCTTGGAGCAACCTAGAGATATCCTGAAAAGGTCATCTAAATTATTTTAAATATAGGAAAGGCCTTAGCCCCTCTCCCTTTAAGGGCTATTTCAGCATCCTATTGCTCAGAACTCTGCCCTGCCTCCCTTTTCTGAGGGACCAGTCCACGTCCTCCATTAGAGTTTTTAAGCATAAAAGTTGTTATTTAATCCAGGAGGTCCCAGATTTCTGACTGAAGGACCTCTAAATTGCTTGTTAGAGTGCTTCATCCCACTTGGTCACTATCTGTTTTGAGCAGGGGACTTTACTGAGTCTATTTCACTAATACCAGTGTTCTGAAGGGGCTGTAAAGCGACATGTCATCACTGTATATCACTCCTTAAATAAATAATGAAATAAATAACATACACTCTTTGATCCTATTAATGGACTCTATCTCCCCAAATCGAGGTCAGTGTAGCAACTTCTTGGTCAGGTTTCCTGCTTTCCTATTAAGGACTTCCTGTACATTGAGGACTTTCCAACCACTTTTCATCCTGATTCAATTAAGACATGAGCCACTCATAATGCTATGACCTTCTAGGAGGCTTCTCCAGAGGAGTGTGAGTTCACCGATATTGACTATGTTGTCCAATTGAAACATTTGATCTCGCTCAGGAAGATTGATGCTAACCATGTGTCAGGACAAAGGCCAAGAGAACGAATGAGTGCTCCGAATAGTATACACTGCATGCACTGCATTTCCTGTCTGCACTGTTCATACGAAACACTAGGACTGGCTGATATGTAAATGACACCCACCTAATTAATGTAATTTCAGAAATCATAATTCTGCGCAGAGCGTAGCAAAATAGTTGTGGGAGCTTCCGATTTAAAAATGGGTTATGCAATGATTCGAGGTGACCATTTATTTATTTGTTTCCAGTTTGCCTTTAAACACACTTGTTAGGTGTATGTTATTTTCCCCTGGCGGCTTTTCACGATCAATCACTCTTGGTCCACTGATACATTTTTTATTATATTTTGCTGGATAATGGTTTTCAGATATTATCTAAACTCAAACCTTAGAATTTCTTTATCGCTTTTGAGTGTACTTTTGTGCGCAAGCATCACAAGCCCTTTCCCTTAGGGTTAGGGTATGTACCTTGTTGCTAAACCCACATTACCAAAGGAGAGCGAAAGGTATATAGTAAAACTTGCCATTTCTTCACTGAACTGTTGGACTGAGCCCCGAGGTTTGCTTCTCAGGAAGGGATTTTCATTTCCATGATTGTTCATCATTCATCTTCACTATTATATTCTTATGCATGATTGTCCTGCAGATGACTTTAATAGGACATTTTACGTGATCAGAATGGTTCTCATCAGTCATGTATCATATATGTTTTTTTTAAACTAGTGCTTTGTTAGTCTACTGGGTTAACTACATAGAGTTTGTAAGTATTGACTCGCAATTTCTTTTTCTTGAGTTTGAAATCTTGAACTACTTGTCATGTTGGGAAAGGGTCATTTTTACTGTTCATGGATTTGTAGATGTTAGCTGGCTAATCTTGATCAACAAATGTAATGAGATCCTAAAGCCAATAATTGCAGAACGTTGGCTATTCTGGGATGTCTGGTAAGACATTTCACTTAGGTTTGCAAGGCTTCATCTCTTTACAGATCTTTCTACAGAAACCTTTAGCTGTCTGAGAGACCTTATGTTGGCAGTACTTGAAAAACATACAAGTAGTAGAGAGAGAGAATGATAGACTGCATTTAAAGCCCATAATATTTTGCAGTAGATTATGTTGTCTCATTACTGTGCCAATTAGCTTTCGGTGATAGGACACCGCTATTGCTATCACTGCCCCATCATCCTCCCCATTATCCATACCTCCCTCAGTTCCAAGTCTGCTCAGCCCTCACCTTGTTATTTGCAGCCTTTAAACTGGCAGCTTCTGCTATGTACATCCTTGGAAACACCTAAAGAGCTGTTCATTATGTGGCATACAGGTAATTTCTAAACACTGGTGACACACACACACACCTCCCAAAGCCTCAGTAATGAATTTCACCATCGTAACCTAACACTGTGATATTTATTTGGGCAATTAGCAAAAATAATTGTATTGCGAAAGTGACTCTGCAAATTTATATGGGGAAGCTGCACCCTTTTATGACTGGCCATGCACAAAATAAAAGCACTGTCAAGATTTTGAGGCTGTTTCTTTCCACTTTCAAACAATTAGACATTCAAGGGCATCTGGCATGTTCATAATTCTTAAGGTATTCTATATTTAAGGGGGCAGTGGTGGAAACCTATAGGATCTTTTTTGATTGTCTTTCAAGAATGTGTCTTTAACCCAAAGCACCTCTAGTAGCAGCTTGCTACAGACAGGATTTGTCTGACTTAAGGGACCTCTAGGGTGGTTTATGATCCTGTAGCCTGCCTGGGAAATGTGTTGATTGCAGCTGTTTAAGGGAATGTGATTGTGTTCTTAAAAAAAAAAAAAAGCGAGGCCAATTGACTTTGCCAATGCATCTTTTACATGTAAACAGTCTGCACAGATAATGGATGTACTTGCAGGAGTAATATGCCATTCCATAAGAAGTCTTTATTGAGTAAAAATGTAGCACAACTAAAAATGATTTGTTTTTTTTTCTTAGCTCAGAAACGCTTTGAAAACTGTGCTTACATTTCACGTCAAAGTAGTTGATTTTAAATACAAGTAAGTACATTTTCCTTTAAATGTTTCAATGTAGTATATATTTGTATTTATTCATTTTTAGTATCATTTTACATCCTAGCACAATGTTTGAAAATTCGACGAAGTCTGGATTATCCTGGTGGTCTCAAGGGCTACTGCTAGAGTACATACCACTCCCCAGCCAAAAGAAGCAAGCTGCAAATAAATGCAGAAGCCTGCTAGTTTATAGGCTGTTTGCCTGGTACAAATAGGACATTCACAGGGTTGAGAAAGATGTGGTAAAGGATACAGGCTAGCAGGATAACCTCCAGTAGATCCCTCATCCGGAGACTTCAATAAATTCCAAACGCTCAGAAAGGGCCTCGATGATGTTTTACCTCAATATGGGAGCAAGGCATGACACTGGTTTCGATTTGTCTTAATAAAGCAGCCTAGAGAGATGTATAAGACAGGCCTTGTCTTTGAACAAGTCTGTGGGGAAAATGGCTTCTCATAGTTTCTAGGATAGAGACAATGTGGATATTAAAATGTATAATATTCAATTCTCCTAGCAGTAATCCTATTTGGGCTCCTTATTATGTGAGGAGCCTACTTGAATTAAGGTGGGCAGACATAGAAAATGTCTAATTAGTCTTTATTTCAGAGCCCACAGGCGGACAAGTCTGAGGACAGCAGGTAACTGTTAGAAATTAACTTGACCAGTAATTCGGAAGACAGACAGGCATTTAAAAACACAGAAGCAGCAACAATAGAAGGAGCACATACTCCATATCTAATAATGGTAATGCTCACGTGGCATGTTTGAAGACGCTGCACTACCACACCAGTCTCCATCGGGGGATTTTCTCTAATAGCAGCACACCTAATGCACCCAACATCATGGGTCCACTTCCAGAGGATGTGGCAGTACCCTGTGCCCATATGCATCTCCTTTCCCGAACATAACCAAAGACCCCAAAATGAAGCCATGCCATACCCACGGAGGGAGGGATTGACTTAGGAATTGTGGTGAAAAACATTGGGACTGGAAGTAGTGAATGTTATCTGTAAGTACTTGGGGCATTGCACTCACAGCCCTCCCCTTTGTTCCAGTCCTTACTAAACGAGGAATAACAAACTGAACCAGAGATAAAAAAACTAACAAAAGAAGGCTGCAACACATGTGACTTATTTTTAAGAAGGTACTGTGCATCATCACATCAATAAGTGGCCTTCGGAACACTGCCATCAAAATCAAGGAAGCGTTGCCACCCTCCACTTTCATCCATCAATGCTAGGCATTGTCCATGTGCCAGCTCTAAAAATGTGGCCCAAATTGACATTCCTCTTGTGGCTACTGCTGAGGAGGCTTCTTAAATGAAGAATCCCCGAATCCCGTTTAGGACCAGAATACCATGTAACCTTTAAGCAAAACAAAAGTTGAATGTTGAATAAACCCATTTTTCCAGTATTTCAACCGAGAATTTTCTACCCATTTCATTCATGTCAAATATGAAGAAAATACTGCCTTACTCCCAGAGGTCCTTAATCCTCTCTAAATAAAACAATAGAGCCCTCTAGACATTAAAACACTGAGGCTAACTATGATCTGATCCTGACCTAAAGCTGGCAGCACAATTTCCTGGGTGAAGAAGGGTAAGAACTTGTGCTAACAAAAATGACTGTCCTGCACACCAGTGCCTCGGGAGTGACAAATCAGTTTCTCTGCATAATTAAGGTTCCTGAGATAATTTTCTACGAAAAGTAGTTTTTCCATCAAAAATAATATAAAATCCACTATCGAAATAGGCTCCATTGGTTGTGGCAAAAAGCCACAAAACTGGCCCACGCATTGACCTGCCAGACCAGCTCTTCGGCCACTGCTAGATTGCCCTGTAGGCCAGTCACACCCTGTGACTGTACATCCTTTTAATGCCAAGTTCTCTAAAACTTGAAGATAGTTGCCACGTTGTGACCCCTGAGCACTACTGAACAGTTGAACCTGTTGGAGATAGGAGCACTTGAACAGGAATAGGAAAGGTTTTGCCTCAATGTTTTCTGTGGGAGGCTGGACACATGAAGTTTGGTGTATTGTGTATACTCCTCATCTAGTGAGGACTGAGATGAAGAAGAGGGATGCGAGAGAATTGTTATACAAGTAATACATATATGAAAACTGCATATTTCTGTAACATGTTTTCCTGTTTATTTCAACACCATGAGTTCTGCTCTCCCACCCCACGCCCCTCGTTTGCATAGGACTCTTGGATTAACTCCAGATGGAGCGCACAAACACATATGACTTACAGGAAAAATATACTTTTTTTGTTTCAAAGGTGTCCACTTACAACTTCAGAAACAGAGATCACACCAGTAGTTCCGTTCAGTATTTATGTGAATACATTTTCCAACAAGCACTTTGAATTGGACTCTGAACGTATGATAGACAAACAAATTGCCAACGTAGAGGGGAAAATCCTGACATCCAAAGAACATAACACCCAATCTCCAACGGACGTGGTGATAACTGATGATTCTACAAGGTGTAATAATGAAGCACTGAACAGAGATGCAACAGATAAAAATGGATGCATTAAAAATATCTCAGATTCAATTCTCTCATTAGATGACCTTTCACCTGTAGCTAAACGCCAAAGGAAGCCGGCGCCAGAGAAGGCTGACAACACCCCTAAAAAATCTCTTAAGAAAGATTCGGCACCCACACTCGATAGAAAGCCCTTAAAGAAGTCATCTCGGAAGAGACTCCCAATTAAACCAGTAGATACGACTAGATCTCTCCTAGCCAACCTCTGTGACCTAATAAATAGTATGAAATCATCATTCAGGGCCAAACTGGATTCCCTGTTGGAACGCTTAAAAGTAGTGGAGTGCAAGGTCGAGGCAGGCATGGGATTTATAAAGTCTTTACACGCAGAGGCCTCACACGACCTAAAACAAAATCCAAGTTTAATATTGCCAAATTTGAATTTCGAGCGAAATTCCCAATCCATACCTCTAGATAAGGTTAACGACCCACACTTGTTCTCAAAGCTCTTGATTAAACCACAGGTATCATTTATATCAGCAAGTACTAGCCATATACACTCTATTCACAAGCCTCTAACCAGCATAAAATCATTTCCACCAGTACCAACTACTAATCATAAACAAGTCACCACATTGCCCAACACTCCCTCACTAATTAGGACAAATATTCCCCGAACAGACAAAGGAAGGCCTCAACATACTGAAACAAGACCCCTGAAGTCTACATACATACCTAGTGACCATTTACATCTTCCTCCGGAGGCAACTCCATACGTTGTGGTCCTGACAAATGTTCCCCCTATAGGTGATCAACACCGGGAAACGTGGCCGGCATTGAGGAATAAGGCCCTGAATTGGATAGGAACACGTTTGGGTCCTGGGGGGGGGTGGGGGTCCTATTTAATGATATAAAAATGGCAAGAAGAGTCAAGTGGATAGGAAACAGGGAAAAAGTAGTGGAAGGAGACTGTGTGGTTCTTTCATTCAAGACCCCAGATTTGGTGCATAGTATCATCCACAAATTAGGTGTTAGACAAGCCACTTGTCAAGGAATCTCATTGCTACCCTTGGGTTTCTTTTATCCAAGATCTTCGGGCGCAACTTTAGGGATCTACAATCCGTAAATGAACAAGTACTAAATACCCTGGACCATAATTCTCTTAGTAATAGATTTCAACCACTTACAACGCTAGAAGATTTGGATTGACTAAACAGGAAGAAGATAGATTTTCCGTATGAATTTGCCCTGGATGTAAATAAAGAAAGGCCTACCGAGAAGAGGGGAGATGTATCCCGCGAGATGGCATCTGATAGGAACATCATAGACATCCATTTGAATCAGGGGAACCAACTCCCTCCAATAATTTATACTCAAGATGACGTACCACTCTTACCATCTATAGAGGAGGCGCACCCCCAACCCTATCAATATATGGAAACAACTATACTTTACTGGAATGTGGCAGGTCTAACTAATAAGATCAATAACGAGCTTTGGGTAAATTTCATTGGGGATTTTTCTTGTATCTGTCTTCAGGAGACCTGGACATTAAATCCAGTCCACATAAATGGGTACAAGACATTTCATACACCAGCTGTACAGGTTAATCACGGCAGGCCAAAGGGAGGCCTATGCACATATATCTCAAACAAGGCATGGCTACATAACCCAAAAATGCAAATCACAAAAACCTATTATCAAATGATTGAATGCAACTTGGATCAGAATACGCACCTAGTACTCATCAACTTCTATAATAATGCAACGCATAGAGAAGTCCCCAAAATTTTAACAGAGATGGGTGAGGACCTAGAGGAAATATGTGCGAGCAATAGACGTGAGACTTTTATTATATGGGGGGGCGACTTTAATGTACATCTTTGCAAGGAACCCACAGGAAAGGTGTGTGGTTGGGATACCGAAGATATCGGCATTGGACCGCACTTTTCACATACCGTTCAAGGAGAGGCAATGAATTCAGTGGCCCAAAAACATAATCTGTCTCTTGTGAATGAATTATCTCCCAAAGAACTACAGTTTAAACCAACCTTTAATGGAAGGGGTGCAAATACAGTTATCGATTATATTCTAATGTCAACACATTTTGTACACTATTTTTCTAATTACATAATCCATGACATCGCAATAAGCGACCATTTCCCTCAAAGCCTGGAACTTTCACCAATCCCTGCCACACAGGCTAAAGCCAGAGAGGTAACGATGGTAAACGATATTGTACTAGCCCCGGGTAATGGTTATACACTGAGATGGAGTCAGACTGACCCACAGGTATTATTAAAAGATATATTACGTGAACATATCCAAGTGTTCCTTGATTGCCTTAGTGATGACACAGCCCCAGGACAATGTCTAAGTGCCTTCCAACAGATAACCTACATCGTAAAAAAAGCCCTCACGATTAGGACAGGAGGGGCAGGGGGTAAGAAAAGGGAAACCGGCTGGTTTGATCACGATTGTACGAAAGCGCACACAAGATTAAAAAAAGCCCTAAGTGCCCCCATAAGATGTCAGACTGAAATACGTATCTGCAGACTGGCATATAAGACAGCCACAAAAAAGAGGAAACTCCCTTTGAGAGGGAAGTCATGGGACAACTTACACAGAGCTAGTCTGACGAAAGACAATGCCCTCTTCTGGAAAATAATAAATACTCCCGTTCTAGGTGACAATAATACCCCTAGAATGGAAATTGCAATTTCGGAAGAGGACTGGATCACGTACTTTTCTAAGATATACTGTCAACCCAATGACAGAGCTCCTCCGGACCTTCTAAAAGTCCTAGACTTTGAGGAAGATTGACACCTAGCAGTATCACCCCAGTTTACCTTAGAGGAGTTAGTAGAAGCTATAAACACAAGCAAAGCAGGTAAAGCGCCAGGGCCCGATGGTGTTCCAATCGACCTATATAAAGCTAACACCGACCTATGGGGCCCTCTATTGACGCAGGTACTGAGGGCCATTTGCACACAAGGCCCACCATCAACATGGCGCCATTCTATCATCATACCCATATACTCATACCCATATACTGTACAAAAAGGGGGATCACCTTAACCCAGCCTGTTATAGGCCAATTTCTCTCCTCGATACATCAGCCAAATTAGCGGGGAGAATAATTCTAAATAGACTCCAAACATGGGCGGAAGAAAATAACATTCTATCCCCAGTGCAGTATGGCTTCCGCACAGGACTAGGTACAGTGGAACAGGCTCTGAACTTAACTATCCTAGTGGGGAAGTAAACAAAGACCAGAGAGGGTAATTTGCACCTGGCCTTTATAGATTTGTCCTCAGCATTTGACTGTGTCTTGCATGAAAAGTTATGGGATATTCTAATAAGCATGGGGGTCGAACCAACAATAGTTCATTTCATAAGGGATCTGTATACTGGGTGCAGAGCAAGAGTAAGGTACGGGATGAGAGGGGAATGTACTAAGGGCCTGATTCCAACTTTGGAGGACGGTGTTAAACCGTCCCAAAAGTGACGGATATACCACCTACCGTATTACGAGTTCCATAGGATATAATGGACTCGTAATACGGCAGGTGGTATATCCGCCACTTTTGGGACGGTTTAACACCGTCCTCCAAAGTTGGAATCAGGCCCTAAGTCTTTTGGCATATACAGAGGGGTGCGTCAAGGCTGCGTTCTCGCACCACTTCTATTTTCATTATACATAAACAACCTAGAAAGTGAATTGATAAGCAAATGTAAAGACTTTCCACAAATAGGCAATCGCCCCGTTCCTGCACTTCTTTACGCAGACGATGCAGTACTCATGGCCAGGACACCGCTAGCCCTCCAGAAACTCCTAACCACTTGTATAAATTACATGACAGCCCTGGGCCTCACAGTCAACCGCTCGAAAACGTTCATAATGAACTGTGGCAGGAAACTGAGCAAGTCCTATAAAATCACTATTCACGAGGACAAGGTGAAGATAGCTCCCACCTTCTCATATCTGGGCATAATGTTCGATAAACAAGCCACTTGGGCACACTGCGTGAAAACAAAAAAAGACCAGATCATTAAAACAACGGCGGCCTTGAAGATCTTTTCCAAAAAACTAGGGGGGATCTCCCTGTCAAACATGGTAAAAATCTACAAAGCCAAATGTATCCCGGCGGCCCCTTATGGAGCATGTATCTGGGGGTATACGAACTGCCATGCGATTCAGTTGGTGGAAAATGACTTCCTCAGATACCTACTAATGGCACCAAATAGCACGTCATCATATATTAGCCATTCGGAACTAGGGGTCCCCTTTGTAATTGATCTAATTAAGATACAGCCTCTATTATTATGGCATAAAGTGTGGACCTCTGAGCATACCGGATTAAACCAGGCGATACTATCCGACTGCATGAATCTAACACACTCGCTTAGAGTTCCTTGGCTGAGATATATTATGACCTTTTTGAAAAATATGGGCTGCGAAGCATATTACCAAAACCCACAATCACTGGAAAAAATAACCAGGAGAGATTTGAGGGCTCTGACTTTGAAGCACTTGGATGAACAGAGATGGGAAGTGGAATCAAAAAAATCTACAGTAATGTCTAACCAACTAATTCTGTCGACGGATGCAGTCCAGCCTTACCTAGTAAGCGTGGTAAATCCCCGACTTGTTCTTACAAGATTCCGCTTAAATATCTTCCATCGGCTAGTAACCTTTCCGATTATGAGTGACTGGAGTACAGTTTTAAGATCATGTCCATGTGATGCGAAAGCTTCCCAATCTACAATGCATGTGGTCCTCTTTTGTAAATTTTATGATATACCAAGAAAACGGTTCTTATTGCCTTTTTTAAGATCGACTAATTTGCGTCAGTGCCGCGACGCGTATTTTAGCTTACAGGTTTTATCCTCTATTGAAATGTGTGGAATTTTAGCAAACTTTTTATGTACAGTACTCTCTGTAAGGAAGTCTATGGGCGTACTGAACTAATTTTATTTGAATATCTGGAATCTCCGGTAAACTCCTCACTCTCTAGAAAATACTGTAATGGAACTCGATTTTGCACTGATGTAAATTTATCTAGTTTTATATACCTGTCCTGAATGAATTAAGGATGTGTTTTATTATTTTTTCTATTTATTTATAATTTTTCTTATACATATTTATTACTAAATGTGTTATTATTTGATACTTTAATTGCTTGTTGAAAGTCGAATAAAGTCTGTTTGATGGTGATGACTCTGAACGTATTTCATTGCTCTTTCCTTGTGCAATGATGTGCATTGTTAAGGAGTCAGCGTACTTGCGCTTCTCCCATTAATCAAACTAAGGATATCAACTTAATGTTTAACTTCCGATTTCTCAGTTCTTTACATATACCGATCATTTAAAAATATTTTTTTTTTCATTTTGCTCTCTTATTTATACTTTATTAATCTGCTAAAATTATTTAATTTTCTAAAACTTTGTGAAGCCCCTGAGTAGGCTTCGAAGCCCCCCCTATGATCCACAGACCACAGGTTAAGAACTTCTGCTCTAGACTTACCACATTTCCTCATCACACTGGATCAAGAACCCTTTCACAAGAGCAACATTGGAGGGTCTGGGATCTAACTCTTCTTGTGAGAAATTCTAGAGTTCAACTCCGTTAGCAGGGACCATGGAGTTCATCAGGATTGTAACAAGCTGGACCATATTTGGATCACTTTAAAAATCCTTTAACTTAATAGAGGATTGATGTCTTTACCCCTCAGCAATGACTCAGATGAAGCCATATATCTGTAAGGAGTAACATGTTTGTCACACCTTCTCATTCCCCAAAATCCATACATTTAGGAAAGAAAATCTGGCATGGAAAAGTAAAGTTACTTTGATGGTGAGAATAGGGATGGAAACAGCCATGAAAAAACAGATTCTTAGTTGCTAATATTCTTGATGTAAAGATGCTGTCAAACACTTAGTTGCTCATTGAAATATACACATTACAGGCTACGTGTGCTTTTCTCTCCTGTCTGTTCTGCAGGGATCTTGGATTCGTAGACCAGCTGAGAGTAACTCATAACTCAGATATATTTATTGGCATACATGGAGCTGGACTCACACACTTACTCTTCCTACCAGACTGGTCTGTTGTCTTTGAGCTGTAAGTCATGTAAAGTGTTTTTTGGCATGTTTATGATTAACGTACTGGCTCTAAAATGTATGCCCCCGTCTCTACTTCATTCTAAATAGCTCTTTTAATATTCCAGTCTACTGCATTTAAGAAAGGTGTTCATGAGACAACCATGTCTCGGTGTGTGATGTTAGAAATAATTACCATAATTCAGGATTGAAGTTCAGTTTGCACTGATCATAGTGCGTTAAGGCGTGTGCCTCATTATCACTTTTGTGGTTGGGCCTTTTTACATTATTGGGGATCCAACACAAAAACGTAATCAACAATGTCTCACATTCATTTATGATTAACTCTGTATGTTTAATTGAGCATTAACAAAAGTAAAATAAAAACCCTTTGTTAAAGTAATTCAGGATTTAAAAATATCTAAATTGTGATTTTCATTGTGCCATTGATCTTGGTCGACTCATTTTACTGCTGAGTGAGATGTCGTTTGTAGCGGTAGTGTCTTGCTAGTGGTAAGAAATGTAGATTAATTCAGCCTCTTTGCTAGGGCAGCACAACTGATAGACGCCACCCTTAGGAGAGAGAGAGAGAGGGGAAGTGGATGGCTGGTTCAGTTAAAGAGAGTGCTTTGGCTGGTATGCTGTATTTTGCCACTTTTCAAAAGGATGCTAACCCTAATCAAATTTACAGGCTAGTTCCACTATTGACATGGGAGTTTTTCATTGTTTTCAGGTGGTATATTTAGATTACATGTTAGAATAATTGTTGCTGATGTTCAAACCTCTCTTGCGAGTTAACCTGTTAGCGGCAATTCAACATCGCAATGGAAGATCAGGCTGCAAAAATGTAAACTCCTGCTAGACACACAGCTGTCCTGCAATTGGCCGGCCACTAAGTCTGTAGGCCCCAGGGAGATGAGGCAGCGAGGATAATATGCCTTGATGGCAGCAGGGTGCTGCTCAGGGAAGCCCTCGGCCAAGCAGAAGTTTCAGAAGCCCAGACTGGTCAGAAGCTCCTGGTTCTTGCACACTACTGCTGGAGGGAGGCAAGTTGGTGCGGGTGCTATGGGAGAGGCCTCAAGCAGGTTGTGAGGAACTTACAGGCAGGAGAGTAGGCCCTGAGCTCCCCCGCATTTGAAAATCAAGATCGTAAAAGGGTGCAAACTTTTAGCGGTCAGGAATGAATACTCATGGCAGATAGACCATTCCACCAGGATGATGCATGCCAGGATGATACACGCCTACACAGAAACAAAACAATCCAGAATTCATAAAAATTGGCCAAGTAAGGTTGGTAAAATAGCCTTTGCTTCCTCTCGTTGAGGAAGCTGTGAGACAGGACTTCCTCCACCAACATGCCTGCAGATCTATCAACCTCGCTGTATGAGTTTTCAAATATCCCCTGGGAAAGACCAGTGCACCTCAATGATCACCAGGAAGAGCAGCGTATATGGCACCTGTTGGCACTTTGTCTAAAGGCCCCTGGAGTGCAAGGACTGCTGGGGACAAAGCAGTGATCCAAGCCCCTAGGTCTTCCCACCAACTTATTGTCCTGAGGAAAGGCCAGGGCCCTGGGGATACTTCAGAGTGTTGCGTTCGCCTTTTCTCAAGCTGTTAAGGAGTTCCAGAGCCCCAGGAGCATTGTGGTGCGCCTCCCCAGCTCCTCGTTCCTGTGGAGAATGGGGAGCACAGTTGGCTATATTCCCTGCCCCAAGGCAGGGGGGAGAGTGTAGGGTGCCAACTCCATGGCCGGCTTATAGAGCTGTTTTGGCCAAACAGGGAGCTGACCGTGTCTCCTGGTTTAGGCTCAAGTGCAGCCCTTGCCTTCATAACCTGGGTATCTTACAGGAGGGGCAAGGGCATCCAGATCAAAAATTGGAAAGTATGTACCTGAGAGTCCATTTCCTCAGTAAAAGAAAAGTGAAATCCCTTTTGCAGTTCATGGTTCAATGGAACTAATCTCCTATGGGCAAAAGGGTACCCCAAATGCACTTGCCAGATTCCAAGATTTCAGACTCACTTAAAGTCTCTGATGCCCCTAAACCATTGCATGGGGTATTGAAGGAACTTGGGGAAAAAACAAAGAAAGTGGTTTGAGAAAAACAGGATTGGTTTCACTGTCTGTCTAGGTTGATTAGTCTCCGGTGGTGCTATCTGGGGACTTCCATGAACAACCTCAGAGACTTTGAAGAATTAGCGACCAGCTGTTGCTAAGGAGAAAGCAACAGGAAGGTAGACAGTGAATAAGTAATTTGCCAACAACAATAGCCGTTTAGACAATTGAATGGCTTATCCATCGTAATGACTGAATGTTCTGTGATGAACTCCCTTCAGACCAGGCTACCAGGTTGTACCCCCTGGATGCCAGAAGACAGTCAGGTCACTGGCTGTGTAGCAAAACGTAAGGTAGGAACATAAAAGAAGGTAAAACAGCTGTGCAGAAGGATCATGGGAGAGACCGCAACAAAACCTGAAACAGAGAAAATAGCAAAGGTGTAAGCATGGGTAACTGGTGCGAACTATAGTTAAGCAGAAAGCTTTAACAACTAAGCAACACACTGCCAGAAGTCTGCTCCTTACTGAAAGGGGCCTAAATACATCTCTACCACTAGTGTCCAGAAAGTGACTTGTGTGATGTTGTCTTTACATGATACCAGTTTCCAACGCCCTGTTCTCCAGACTCTCCAGCATCTCCTGACCTTAACGGAAACTCAATGAAAGAGAGCCCAGGAAATCCTGCAGTCGCTGAGGGCGCTCTTTTAAATTTACATAACAGGGAACTAGGTGCCTCAGGAGGAGCAGGGGCACCACCCACAATGAAAATTGCAACTTAAGGGCCACCAGAAGTGCAGCAGACATCCTGCACTAACCACCTTGCTGGTTTTGAACGACTGCCCATAAGTCTCCTGTGGCTTTGAAGTTATGATCTGCAAAAGTTGTGATTTCAACCCTTCCCAGGCTGGGACTTTTAGCCTTTAGGGCTCTAAGGTGCATGGACCTTTGTTGCCTGGCCCTGTGTCAGCTTTGCAGCAAGTGTAAAGGTAGAAAAAAGACTAATACATTAAAAAGTATTGAACATTGAACTCTCCATTGACTCTCACTGTATGTGTAAAACAGCTCAAGCTCAGCATACAGTGCATACAAGATTGTGAGAATTGCAGGACACATACATCAGAAGGCATATAGCCAATTTTTGAACATAGACATATCACTTGTAGCACTATCTAGAGGCCCTGGGTATCCATCCAATCATTCCCTCCTGCTCTCCAAAACCCCCGCCATTCAAACTTCTTGGTGACTGTGCCAGTGGCCCCACACCTTGTACCATTTCTTGGGACAACCCTTACTTTGGAAGACCACCTATTCCGCCCTTTCACACCAGTCCATGTCAGATTCCCAATCTTCAATGCAGGTTGGAGCAGAGGTGCCTCAGGCCCTCGCTATGTTACGTTTGGCCCGCCAGCCATAGCCGCTGATGCTTTGGCCAAGGCTCCTCTCCAGTAATATTTTGTAAGAGTAGCTTGGCTTCCAGGGGAAGTGTTTGCCCAAGGACCTTGGTCATAATCTCCCACGCCCCGGTCCTATAAATGAACATTGCCACAGAATGTGATAAAAGGTCCCTTCCTGCCCACAGACCTTTCAGCAGAGCGACAAATCTCCCCTGCCCATCCTAAGTATGAGCACCCTGGAGTAATAAGTCCTGTGGAGAATCTGTAACTGGACTAGTCAGAAGTGTGCACGGATCTCCACCTTTCATGGGCTCTGTACAGCCTCAGTCCACTCTTTGTCCTCTTAGGTTCCAACGTCTGTTTCCCAAGCCACTCTCAAGACGGTGAGGGAGTCTGGGACGTTATTCATTATTTTCTTATAAGTCATTGAGGTAGCCTGTTCCCCCAAGGGGTCTGATAAGAGGTGGTCTTCCAGGTACGCTGCCTCTGGCACATGGCATCGGAGAGCATGTTCGAATATAAATATCTATAATGTTCAGTCTCTGCTATGTCACACTCCTGACAGAGGGCTTCAAAGGTCTCCATTGCTTGCCCTCTCCAGACATCTACGATGTGTTCAAGACCTATCAATCCCATTTTGAGAATCCAATTAGAGTACCAACCTCAAGCAGGAGGTTGCTCTTTCCACAGCTGAGTTTGTTCTGTCAGTTTATTCTCCCAGCCCAAATATTTTGATGCCTCCCGCCATACCTGTACCATCTGTGTAGGTATTGGCAGGGTGCGCTCACTTGTTGGATAATATAAGACCACCTTGTAACCTCTACTCCCCAGTGCATCCCTTTCTACTCAATAGGCTGGTTCTGCTTGCTTCTCAAACACCCAGTGATTGACAGTCACCATCGGTGAGACCCAATAATATTTAAGAATGTCCGGGACCACTAATTCTCCATCATAGATGCTCCTTTGAATTGCGATCCTCGACCCGCTCCTACCCACCCTCCACCCGTCCCATAGCCATGTCCTAATCTCATGGTCAATCTTTCTTTTTAAAGACTTCAGAGGGTACCTTATATGGTGTATTTTGGAGGACATACATTAACCGGGGTAGTGACATAATGGGTAGCTCGGCCCATGAGTGATACTGGGAGTATGCATCACTGTGTCACATCTCTGTGGAGTCTGTCCAGTAGTGGTGTTCTGTTCTTACTGAAAAAGTGAGCTGGGTCTCGAGTTACTTATGTACCAAGGTATTTAAATCTAGCACACACCAACGGTGCAGCACACCTCTGTGGAAGCCTCAGAGTCCCCCCGCCCCCCACCACTGGGAGCATCTGGAATTTTTCCCAATTAATGTTGTATCCAGAGTGTTCCCCAAAGATCCGAAAGATTTGTACTATCCTGTCTATGGAGAGAGCTGGCTTGGTGAGACAGAGAAGGATATCATCAGCGAGGAGAGAAATTCACTCTTCCCAAATCTCATTGATACTCACTTCCCTGATGAGAAAGTCTTGACGTGCCCATGCCACTAAGGGCTCAAGCGCCAATGCAAATAATGTAGTCGAGAGGGGATACCCCTGTCTTGTGCACCTCCGTAGGTCATAAACCTGGGACAGAGCGGTTTTGACTCGGACCCTCAACCTCCGTTTCTGATAAAGAAGTCGGACCCAGTCACTGAACTTGGGGCCAAATCCCAATTGAGCGAGAGCTGCAAACATATAATTCTACTCTAAGCTCTCAAATACCATTTTGGCATCTAGGGAGAGAAGCACAACCTCTTTAGAGCAGGGTGTATTGGTCAAATGCAGTGCCCCATAAAGGCATCTGAGATTGAGGCGCGTGCCCTATGGGGCATGAAGCCCTATTGGTCCTGGTAAACTGTTGTAGCGATCACCACCCACAATTTATTTGCCAAGACATTCGCTAACACCTTAGTTTCCAGATTGAGGAGTGAGATGGGCCAATATGACCCACAGTCTCTCAGTGGTTTGCCCTTTTTTGGAAACACAACAATTGTCATGATCCTGTGATCAGCAGGCAGACACCCCTCCTCCTGCTCGGTGTGGAACATGGCCAACATATATTTCTTCCACCTTGTCCGTCATACATTCATAAAGTTCTACCGGCGGCCTGTTTGGCCCCAGTGCTTTGCCTGATCACAGGGCTCTGATTGCACCAGTAAACTCCACAACTGTCAGATCTTAATTTAATATTTATTGCTTGTACCTTATAATTCCGCCTTTCACTATTGTGTTAACACTCAAACAAAGCCAATATGCCTGACATTTTTAGGGTCGAGCGGGCAGAGCGTTCTGTCCCTGTTGTAATCTCTCTATGGGCTTGTAACCACGCCCATGTCATGCCCATCAGTTTGGTTGGTTCGTAGGCTTGCCTTTTAAAAGTCGCTTGATTTCATTAGTGAAAGGCATGCATACATTATGGGGGTCATTACAACCCTGGCGGACGGTGTTAAAGGTGCAGTAATACCACAAACAGGCCGGCGGACCAAAAAAGGGAATCACGACCCTGGCGGAAACCGCCAACAAAGACAGCCACTTTAACACACCGCCCGCCACGGCGGTACAGACAAGCAGCGCGGCGGTCACCGCCAACAGACAGGCGGAAGACAATGTACCGCCCATAGTAACACAACCCGCCAATCCGCCCCCTTTTCCGGGGCGGATTCACCGTGGATAAAAACACAGCGGAAACAGCAATTTCAATGGGAAAACGCTCACCTTAACACATCCCACGAGGAAGGAGGACTCCATGGAGCCGGAACTCCAAATACTCCCTGCGCTTGTCTTTCTGCTCCTCTACGATCACCATCTACGTAGGCGCCGAAGACTGTGGTGAGTACTGCACCTATGATATAGGGGAGGGTGGAGGCAAAAGTCAGGGGGATCCCCACCCAACACCCCTACCCACACCCTCGCATATTACAACACACACACCAATGCATTCACAAAAATCACAGTAACAACCCACAACCCCCCGGAAGAATGCAAAGACAAAACGAAATCAGTCCAAACATTGTAATGTATCAATATACATGTCTCAAAAATATACACATACATCAGAAATTCAAACAAAAGTATATACATTCCGAGAAGTAGTGTAGATATGCACATATCAATGTCCCTGCACCACTAGTCCAAAAATGCATGGGCGAGGCCCACAAAAGATACCTGTCCACACACGGAGAGAACACTGCCGGGGCTTCAGATCGAAATACTACAGGCACCTCAGGGGGAAGGGAAGGGGGGCACCTCAGCCGGAGGAGTGCAAAGCCAGATCCACGATGGGGCTCCATGCCCATTGATGTATCCTGGGGAGTGCAAAGCCACAGTCTCTCAAGTCTCTACAGTGGGTGGGTTGCCCACTGTTCCATCCTGGGGAGTGCAAAGCCACAGTCTCTCAAGTCTCACAAGTGGGTGATTTGCCCACTGTACCATCCAGGGGAGTGCTAAGCCACAGTCTCTCAAGTCTCTACAGTGGGTGGGTTGCCCACTGTTCCATCCTGGGGAGTGCAAAGCCACAGTTTCGCAAGTAGATAACAGCCTCCACTGGTTCTGGAGGGGGACTGGTGCCCAGACTGGATTGGTCTCCCCGTGGAAGTTCCTGTCCCGTCACTGTCCCACCTGCACATGGGATAACGATGCTTGAAGTGGCGGCCTTTTCATTCTTCCCCGGTGCATGCCCTGTTCAGCGGTGCTTTGCCATGGCGGTGTCTGGACTGTTCAGCGGTGCTTTGCCATGGTGGTGTCTGGACTGTTCAGCGGTGCTTTGCCATGGCGGTGTCTGGACTGTTCAGCGGTGCTTTGCAATGGCGGTTCTGGACTGTTCAGAGGTGCTTTGCCATGGCGGTTCTGGACTGTTCAGCGGTGCTTTGCCATGGCGGTGTCTGGACTGTTCAGCGGTGCATTGCCATGGCGGTGTCTAGACTGTTCAGCAGTGCTTTGCCATGGCGGTTCTGGACTGTTCAGCGGTGCTTTGCCATGGCGGTGTCTGGACTGGGCATTGGTGTGTGGCATGACGTTCTCTGGACTGGGCATTGGTGTGTGGCATGACGTTCTCTAGACTGGGCATTGGTGTGTGGCATGATGTTCACTCATGCCCAGCGGGGCTGTGGCTGCCGGGGCCCTCCTGGGCACTGACTCCGGCGGTGGTCTCCTGACCAGTGACGATACTTGGGCCCTCCTGGGCACTGACTCTAGCAGTGGCTGTGGTCTCCTGACCAGTGACGATACTTGGGCCCTCCTGGGCACTGACTCTGGCGGTGGTCTCCTGACCAGTGACGATACTTGGGCCCTCCTGGGCACTGACTCTGGCGGTGGCGGTGGTCTCCTGACCAGTGACGATACTTGGGCCCTCCTGGGCACTGACTCTGGTGCTGGTCTCCTGACCAGTGACGATACTTGTGCCCTCCTGGGCACTGACTCTGGCGGTGGCTGTGGTCTCCTGACCAGTGACAATACTTGGGCCCTCCTGGGCACTGACTCTGGCGGTGGTCTCCTGACCAGTGACGATACTTGGGCCCTCCTGGGCACTGACTCTGGCGGTGGTCTCCTGACCAGTGACGATACTTGGGCCCTCCTGGGCACTGACTCTGGCGGTGGTCTCCTGACCAGTGACGATACTTGGGCCCTCCTGGGCACTGACTCTGGCGCTGGTCTCCTGACCAGTGA
The DNA here is from genome assembly GCF_031143425.1 of Pleurodeles waltl. NCBI lineage: Eukaryota > Metazoa > Chordata > Amphibia > Caudata > Salamandridae > Pleurodeles > Pleurodeles waltl. The sequence continues at coordinate 225,328,236 of NC_090448.1, read as the reverse complement.
CGATACTTGGGCCCTCCTGGGCACTGACTCTGACGGTGGCGGTGGTCTCCTGACCAGTGACGATACTTGGGCCCTCCTGGGCACTGACTCTGGTGGTGGTCTCCTGACCAGTGACGATACTTGGGCCCTCCTGGGCACTGACTCTGGCGGTGGTCTCCTGACCAGTGACGATATTTGGGCCCTCCTGGGCACTGACTCTGGCGGTGGTCTCCTGACCACTGACGATACTTGGGCCCTCCTAGGCACTGACTCTGGCGGTGGCGGTGGTCTCCTGACCAGTGAGGACGGTGCTGGCGGTGGCGTCCCGACCGCCGGGAAGGATGCCGCCCTTCTCCGCTGTGCTGCTCACACTAGGCTGTGCAGACTTCCTCTGGCCCTTCCCCACCTTTGGAGGAGTCACTGCTGACTCTGCAATCCCCCTGGAACCCCTGTGAGTTGTTTTGCCTCCAGGAGTCTTCACAGGGTCCCGTCGCCCACTTTCCAATTTCAGATCCTTTACAGGGGGTGGGCTGCCAGTGCCTTGGCTCCAGGTCACACTGCCTGCCCTGGTGGCCGGTGCACTCCATACACCTTGAACAGACACCACTGGTTTTGGAGGCTTTTTGGCTGAGGCGCTACGACGCGACTGATGAATTGGAGGGGGGGGGACAAAAAGGTCAACTTTACACAGGGACAGTTTCTGACGAACACTAGGTGGGTAGTTGGAGGGGGTCTGGGAGTGGAGGAAGAGGAGGTGGTTGTAGGAGGTGTTACTTTAGGTGTTTTGGGTGAAGGTGCAGGTACTGGAGGCTGTCGTGAGGTGGATGGATGTTGGGTGTGTGGGTGCCCGCGTTTGTGTACTTTGGGAGGGGGTGTCACAGACACACTGGGAGAGGACACAGGGGACGTGTAAATGGGAGTGGAGGTGGTGAGTGCAGGTGAGCGGGGTGTGGTGCTGGGTGTACTGCTGCGAGTCCTAGTGCCTGTAGATGTAGTGCATGCAGGTGAGAGTGTAGATGACACTGGAAGGGAGGAGGGAGACGACGAGGAGGGGGACACAGTGGAGGCAGTGGATGTTGCTGTGTCTGCACGTGGGTGATGCTTGTGTGTGCCTGTGGGTTGTGTGCTGCCTATGTTTTCCTGAGCCACTTTTGTGTGTTGAGGTGTGTGCATGCTGGTCTGATGGTATGCTTGGGATAGGCTGGGGTACAGGGGACTGGGTCTGGGTGGAGGAGTCTGGAGGGGGGAGGCTAGACACAGGGACAATGGCTGCCATCAGTGCTGAGGCCAGAGATTGCAGGGTTCGCTGAAGGACAGCCTGACCAGAATGAATGCCCTCCAGGAATGCATTACCATGTTGCAACTCCCTTTCTAGACCCTGGATGGCATTCACAATGGTAGACTGCCCAACAGTGAGTGACCTGAGGAGGTCAATGGCCTCCTCACTGAGGGCAGCAGGGGTGACTGTGGCAGGGTCTGAGGTGCCTGGGGCGAAGGTGATGCCCACCCTCCTGGGTGAGCGGGCACGTGGCGAACGCTGAGGGGCTGCTGGGAGGGCGGTGCTGGTAGGGGAGGTGGCGGCTGTACCTGTAGAAGTGGGGCGCACAGATGGTGCCGCCACCACAAGGGAGCTCCCATCGGCGGACGAGTCCGTGTCGCTGCTTGGTGATCCGGTGGCCGACATGAAGCTCCCCTTGCCCTCCGTCCCACTGGTGCATTCAGAGTCCATGGTGTGGCCCTCCATGGCCATGTGGGATGCAGCTCCCTCGTGCCCCGGTACCACTGTACCTCTGCCTGATGATGCTGATGCACAAAAGAACAGGGAGAGCACAAAAAGGGGGGGGAGACAGAAGAAATACAGGTTGAGTGCATGGCATACCGCGACCGTTGGCGGACAATACAGACACAGCAGCCCCCTGCACTACGCCGTGCTCCTGGCCTCTACAGATGCAATTCCTGGGATCTGGCCTACATGGCTATGGTGGACATCTGCACACATGGATGCCACAGGGGCATCTATACCTGTACATGGCACTCTACTGCGGTGGCGTAGGGTGCCACATGGCCTGCATTACGGAGGGGCCTAGTCTACCTATTTCTGCCTGGCCTAGGTACACCCACAGGCCTCCTCCCCCACCCAGACCCCTCCACTGCGTGCAAAGTTCGCAGAATGATGTTGTACTCACCCCCTTGTGTCTGCTGTGATGCCCTCAAGCGCCCATCCAACTCAGGGTAGGCCACCGCCAGGATCCTGAACATCAGGGGGGCATGGTGCGACTGGCACCCCTCCCACGTTGGGAAGCCATCCCCTGCTGAGCCTCCGCCGTCTTCTTGCTCCAGCGGCGAATGTCCTCCCATCTTTTCCGGCAGTGGGTGCCCCGTCTCTGGTGGACCCCCAGGGTCCGGACGTCCTTGGCGATGGCATGCCAAATGTCCTTCTTCTGGTGGGCGCTGACCTACATGACATGCACAAGGGAAGAAGAGAAGTCATTAACAACCGCACCGTCAATGTGCGTGGCCCCCCTCCCTACCCTAGCCATGTGGCACATTCATTCACATGCATTAATGTTCCCTGAACTCTGCCCCCTTCCCTCTTACAACCAGCCCTCTCCACCCAGGCCTAGCCCATACAACATGCTACCTGTGTACTAACCTGTTGGTCTGGAGGACCGTAGAGTAGCGTGTACTGGGGGAGGACCCCGTCTACCAGTCTCTCCAACTCCTGAGCAGTGAAGGCAGGGGCCCTTTCCCCAGACGCAGCAGCCATTGTCTCTTCCAGACCGAGGTCACAGCAGCACTTGCAGTGTAGGTCCTCTCCTGTCGAAGATCAGGTATCTAGTGATTCAACAGATAGAAAATGGCGGTGACGTCCGCGGTGATGACGTCCGCGGCGGTGCGTTTCATCACCGCCGGCGCACTTCCTCATTGGCTCGTGGGACCCATAGGGTCCAATGTTAACCAATGCAGCATTGCGCCACGGTCTACGACCGCCTACCGTGACGGTGTGCAACGGCAACGCAGTTACCCCACAATCCCATTGTCCCAGTTTAGAGGTCAGGCAGCCGCCATTTCAGGGGCCCACATGTCTTCATTTACTTCTGCGTCACACATAGCTAGGCCTACACTCAACACACATACAGGAAGGGTTTTGTGTGTGGTGTTGTGTTCTGTGCAACAGTGGGTACATACCTGGAAAAAAGTTGACCCGATTCTCGCTTTTGTTCTTCCTAGGCGCCGTCAGCTTGGACATTTGAGAAGATGGCGGAATCCTCCGGTGTACCGACCGCTGGTGGACCTGTTGACAATGGAGGAGCGACATTTAATCGTGACCTACAGGTTTGACCGTGCCACAATCCATGAACTATGTACCCAGTTGGAGCCAGACCTGATGTCACCAATCCGCCATCCCACTGGAATCCCCCATGACGTGCAGGTGCTGTCAGTGCTCCATTTCCTTGCAAGTGGGTCTTTCAGACAACAGTGGCCATGGCATCAGGGATGTCCCAGCCTATGTTTTCCAACGTGCTGTCCAGAGTGTTGGCTGCCCTGCTGAAACACGTAAGGAGATACATCATTTTCCCTGAGGTGGAAGATTTGGCTGCAGTGAAAGGTGACTTCTATGCTCTTAGACATATCCCCAACGTCATAGGTGCTATTGATGGGACCCATGTAGCTCTGGTTCCCCCCCACAGGAGTGAACAGGTGTACAGGAACTGTAAGAGTTATCATTCAATGAATGTACAGATGGTCTGTTTGGCAGACCAGTACATCTCCCAGGTAAATGCTATGTTCCCTGGCTCAGTGCATGATGCCTACATCCTGCGGAATAGCAGCATTCCTGATATGATGGGTCAACTCCAGAGGCACCGTGTGTGGCTATTAGGGGACTCTGGTTACCCCAACCTTTCCTGGCTATTGACCCCAGTGAGGAATCCCAGGACCAAGGCAGAGGAACGCTACAATGAGGCCCATGGGCGGACTAGGAGGGTGATTGAGCGGACCTTCGGCCTCCTGAAGGCCAGGTTCAGGTGCCTCCATATGACAGGTGGTTCCCTATTCTACTCACCGAAGAAGGTGTGCCAGATCATCATCGCCTGCTCAATGCTTCACAATCTTGCTTTGCGACGCCAGGTGCCTTTTCTGCAGGAGGATGGTCCAGATGACGGTGATGTGGCAGCTGTGGAGCCTGTGGAGCCTATGGACAGTGATGAGGAGGAAGCTGAGGAAGAAGAAAACGACAACAGGGAGTCAGTCAAACAGCAATATTTCCAGTGAGACACAGGTGAGAAAATTTTCATTTTTTACATTACATTCACTGTCACACGTCTTACTCTATCCTGTGTGTAATTTACTGGGATTATTTGGTAACTGAGTTGTTCATTTCCATTACAGTTTCACAGGTGTGGTTACCAACGTGTGTCATCTGCATGCATCCTTCAAGGACTTGTGATGTGTGACATTGGTATGTTGCCTTAACAACTATAACAGCATTTTGACAATGTCATTGATAATACATTTTACAATATCATAGACTGACACCAGAATGTTTTGTGGTTCAAGGGTGTTTATTTAAGTACTCAAAAATGGAGGGGGGTTGTAAAATGGTGATGGGTGATGGTGGAGGAATGTCCATGGCAGAGTCCAGTCTATTTGTCTCACAGGTGCACTGCCCATCTGGGCAAAGGAAGTGGAGCTGGGGCAGTTTAAGTATGGACAGGGTAACAAAGTGAGACAGTGGGGGGACAATCAGGGTGGTCTCATTTCCTAGCGGGGTCTTGCCATCTTGCTCTGTCCTGTTCCTAGATCTCAGGGACCGCTTGCGTGGTGGTTGTCTGTCTGCAGGGGGTGGGGTGCTGGTGTGGTGGTCCTGTGGCGGGGCGTCCTGTCCACTAGCGCCGGCGAGGTGGTGGGCAGTTCATCGTCCTGGCTGGTGTCAGGGGGCCCTTGGAGTGCCACGGTGTCCCTCAAGGTCTGCTGTATGTCCTTCAGCACCCCTACGATGGTGCCCAAGGTGGAGCTGATGTTCCTGAGCTCCTCCCTGAACCCCAAATACAGTTCGTCCTGCATGCGCTGGGTCTCCTGAAACTTGCCCAGGACTGTCGCCATCGTCTCCTGGGAGTGGTGGTATGCTCCCATGATGGAGGAGAGGGCCTCGTGGAGAGTGGGTTCCCTTGGCCTGTCCGCCCCCTGTCGCACAGCAGCCCTCCCAGTTCCCCTGTGTTCCTGTGCCTCCGTCCCCTGGACCGTGTGCCCACTACCACTGTCCCCAGGTCCCTGTTGTTGTTGGGGTGGTGGGTTATCCTGGGTTCCCTGTAGTGGTGGACACACAGCTGATTGACGTGTCCTGGGTACGGAGGTTTGGGCCCGCTGGGTGGGTGCTGTGCTGGTGTTACCAGAGTGTGGAAGGTCAGTGTTGGGCTGTGCGTGTGCGAGGGGAACCGACTGTCCCGAGGCCCACGATGGTCCGGGCTGGTCATCAGGCTCCAGTAGGGCAGAGCTGCTATCGTCACTGTGGGCCTCTTCTGTGGGTGGAGTGGAGATGTCTGGACCCTCAGGTGTGGTGACGGTCCTTCGTGATCCTGCAGGGGCATAAGAGCATGATTATTGCATGTGTGTGTGTGATGGTGTGCAATAGGTGGGTGTTTGTGTACCCCAGTGCTAGCATTCCTGTGTGGGGGCTTGTGTGATGATGGTTAGGCGGTTGTTCTGGGTGTGTGCAGTGAGCATGCTTTGGTGAGGGGTGACCATGCTTAGTTGTGTCATGCAGGGCTTGGTGTTGGGATAAGTGGGTTGTGTTATTAGTACATTATTGAGGATTTGGGGTGATATGGGAGGGTGTGAGGGTGGGGGTGTGTGATAGCATGCAGGTAGGGTGGGGGATATGATAGTTAAGATTTGTCTTACCAGTGTCCATTCCTCCACCGACTCCTCCGAGGCCCTCTGGATGCATGATGGTCAAGACTTGCTCCTCCCATGTTGTTAGTTGTAGGGGAGGAGGTGGGGGTCCGCCGCCAGTCCGCTGTACTGCGATGTTGTGCCTGGAGACCACTGAACGCACCTTCCCCCGTAGGTCGTTCCACCTCTTACTGATGTCCTCCCGATTTCTTGGGTGCTGTCCCACTGCGTTGACCCTGTCGACTATTCTGCGCCATAGCTCCATCTTCCTGGCTATGGATGTGTGCTGCACTTGTGAGCCAAATAGCTATGGCTCTACCCGTAGGATTTCCTCCACCATGACCCTGAGCTCCTCCTCGGAAAAGCGGGGGTGTCTTTGGCGTGCCATGGGGTGGTGTGTGTAATGTGTGAGGTGGTGTATGTGGTGATGAGTGTAGTGATGTGTAGTGGTGTGTGGTGTTTTGTGCGTGGATGGTGTGTGGGTGATGGTGTTGTGTGCCTCTGTGTGGTGGGATTGTCTATTCTGTGCTGTCTCTCTGGCCTTCGTGACTAATTTTTGGTCGTAGGGGTTTGTGGGTGATGTGGGTGTGTGTTTTATATTGAATTGGGTGTGTGGGGGTGGTGTGTGTATGTGTATCAGGTGTGTGTATTTGGAATTGTCCAATGTGGCGGTGTTTTGGAGATGTGTGTGTATTTTGAGCGCAGCGGTGTGTACCGCCAATGGAATACCGCGGTTGAAAGACCGCCGTGTGGATTTGTGGGTCGTAATAGCATGGGCGTGTTTCTGTTGGCGTGGAGGTGGAGGTTTTGTTTTCGCCAGTTTAACACTGACCTTTGGTGTGGCAGACTTGTGTGGGTGACTGAATTTCGGCGGATTCCGAGATGTGTGTCATAATAGCTGTGGCGGAATTCCGCGGCCGCGGCGGTGTATTGGCGGTCTTCTGCACGGCGGTAAGCGCCTTTTACCGCCAATGTTGTAATGACCCCCTATGTCTTTTCCGGTGTTTAGCCCTCCTCGATCTCACCGGCCAACTACTGATAATGCGAGGCTCCATGTTTTCCGTATGGTATCTGGACTACTTTTTTTTTATTTATTTTTTTAACAACTGTGCTCACTATATTGAGTTAGGCACGTAGAAGAGGTAGTGTGTCTTACTGTTCAGGACTCTCCAGTGCATATACTGTTAGAGGTGCCCTTCCGCCCTGGGAGTACATCGCTCAATGAGTATTATAGAAGGCCAGGTTTTAGCTCTGAAACATAAATTAAGTGCATTAAATGTAGAAACAAATACTTTTTGATTATAAGAGGGACCATTTAAAAAAAAATTTAAGTACAAGGTTTTTGTGAACGTTTTATTCCAGTTAGTGGATTTTAGTGTAACTCACTCTTTGAGTTGTTTCAATTAATGGAAGATGCTCCCCTCCACCTGTTTCACTTGCCTGGAAAGCCCATCTTATTTATCTCAAAACAAATAACACGCAGAGAACGGCTTTTGCACAGTTCTCTTTTGGGTTGTGGTAAAGCCCTCACGCATGCCTTCAGACGGGGATGAGACGAACACGTTTATTCGGTCACTCACAGGCCACGCACTAGACCGTTATTTATAGTATACATGATGAAAGGGGACTGAGCTGCTGGTGTCGGTGACCTGTGGAGTGTCAACTGCTATCTACTCTGAATGACATCAATTACATGAACTAAATACGCTTAATTACATTTGGAATCCCCCTACAGTCAAAGGGCTTGTTTAGCTTCAGAGAATTCGAAGCTGAAACTGTCTTTATTGATAGAGTCTGGAAGAAATTAAGACAAATTCATTTCTGAGTAGAGACCGAAAGAGTGTATAACTCGGTGTAGAATTTGTGGAAGACTTTGAGGATGTCGGCTATTTTAGTTTTAATTGATGGTAAGTAATATAGGGGATAAAGGAATAGTTTATTTTTATCTACACTAATGTACAGCATATCCCTGTGTATGTAAACATTTATAATGTAATTATATATATATACATATATATCTATATATATATATATATATATATATATATATATATATATATATAGATATATATGTACATAGATATATTTCTTTCTACAAATATGTATAATAATAACTATGATTTTTAAAATATATAGATACCCCTCAGGTCTGCATAACAAATGTATATATTACTTATGGCTATATATATATATATATACATATGCGTGTGTGTGTGTGTATATATATATATATATATATATATATATATATATATATATATATTACACATGAACATTTGGTCTAAATTAAGCGACGCACCTTTCTGCTAGTACAACATTAGGGTTAAGACCAAAAACCCTGGTATATCAATTCAAGGAACAGCGTCGCACTCCCGGAGACTGCAAATTATAATTTTCATTTATTTCTCATGAAAGCTGGCCATCAGACACCACAACGCGTTTCGACATAATTTCTTCTTTCAGGTGGTTTTGTCTGTGTTACTGATTCTCTCCTGTCGTCCAGATTTAAACACGGCATTCCAGGATTGGTAGTCCACAAGTCTCCACCCCTGATAGCACTCACGACATTTCTCCTCCTTAAGGCACGTTAATTTTACTTTGTAACTTATGGTGAAATGCGCTTTCAATTCTGATCTCTTTATCTCATATTCATGATGAGCTGTGCCAAACCATTATCAATATATCATAATCCGTTAATAATTACCAAATTTGTCATTATTAGCAACAGAGGGAACCCTTGTTGAATTGTTTGGGATGAACTTTTGTCTAATCCCACTGATTATAGTAACAGGGATTTGTACAGGCATGTGGGTTGTTGTGATATTCTCAGAGAACCTTGTAGATGGCTCACTCTATATGGTCATTGTCTAGTTCCTCATGAATCTTTTGGGTTTCCTCTTTGCTTGAGCCTACCTTAGTGTTATTTCGCTATGCTTGGTATTCAAAGAACTGAAATAAGCTAACAGTTTGTGACCTTAAAAAAGGAGTCTGTTGTTGGTTGGTTGGTTCAAACTTCATGTGGATGGCCATGTATGGTAAATATATTCTCAAAAGTCTGTATCACATCTGCAGCTGATGTTGAATGGATCTGTTTAACTTCAAGATACTTGATAAAGTTTTGTACTACCACCAGAAAATGCTCACAGCATTATCCACAGCATGGTAGGCATATCTGAGTACATGACCGGGGCTGGAGCATTTGGCTGTCCGACCAGTTGACATGACAAGAATTCAGTAGGCCTGTCACAGTTACAGTTGTAGAACCAGACCTTCTGTCGGAGTCTCATCTTAGTTTTTATCAGCCATTGACAGACCGTTCTCAGTTACTCTTGTCAGATTTTGTACATTGTTTGAATCTGCATAAAGGCTTCATGGGAGCTTGGTTGGTATATGTAACAGGTGCCCAGATATCATGGAGTTGCTTCTGCATTAACACGTCTTGTGGGGCTATCAGTGATCAACTAATTTGTTTTAGTAGTACTTCATGGTATTGTCTACTGCCTTAGTGTTGTGAAATGCTTGGCTTTCCTTACACCTCCATGGAGCATAAAGCAGGCCCCTCAGATGTTTCATTAGAGCCATCGGGTTTAGTATAAACCTACCACAGTGGGTGACCATGCACAAAAAAACTAAGCACTTTGGACACATAGGTCGGTGGGCATGCTAATTGGACATCCTTCACTTTCTGGGGGTCAGGGGAGGCGCCTTTTTCAGAGAAACTGTACACAAAGAACTCAGGGCCTCATTATGAGTTTGACAGGTGGCGGAGGCAGCCCACCAAACTCGTGCATCCGGAAGACCGCCAGTTTGGTATTCTGCCTGCTGGCCCAATGGGAAACTACCCACAACATTGACGCTGGCTCGTAATAGAGCCAGCGGCAATGTTGCAGTGCATCATGTGCAACACTATAAATCAGGCAGTGAAAAGCGTGACGGGGCTGCACATACGGGCCCCTGCACTGCCCATGCCAAGTGCATGGGCAGTGCAGGGGCTCCTATGGGGCCCCCGGCACCCCATCTCCGCCAGCCGTTGCATGACAGTGGAACCGCCATGCAAACGCTGGCAGATTCAGACCGCCGGCACCTCCAGGCTGATAGCCAGCGCAAATGTGGAGGTGCCGGTGGTCTGACCGTGGCGCTTTCGCCACGTCATTATGTGGGGGCCGGACCGCCACATTGGCGGCAGTCTGACCGCCACCGCAAGTCTGGCGGTCCTAGGACGGCCAGGCTCATAATGAGGGCCTCAGTTTTTTTCATAAGCAGCTCACTTTTCTCCCTTTGAAGAGTCAGACCTCTGCCTCTGATCCTCTTAAACAGACTTGTAGCTGGTCATGGTGCCGTTCAATGAAGGCGGCAAATGAAGGCGTCATCGCTGACATTACGTACAGTTTGAAGCCCAGACAAAAAATCTTCAGTGTAGTTCTGAAAAACTTCAGGAGCACTGGAGATGCCAAAGTTTTGTAGGCTTTAGCATTGCAGCCCTATGTGTGTGAAAAATGTTATGTACCTTAACTGCCTAGATGGATTTTCTGTGTAGCCTGAAAAATCTATTTTCAAGAACCACTTGGCTCCATTTATTTCTGTAATGATAGCATCCACGGTAGATTTGAGGTCGCATTCCGGTATTATGGCCTTTTTTGGCATCTAGCGCTCCTCCCGAAGGCCGCCCCCCCACCCCCCTAGGTCAGGGCTGACCGGGGAATCCCTTCCCCTTCCACCCCCGACCCCCCCCACCCCCCCCCTTGTGACGTCAGCGCGCGAGCGCGCGCTGATTTGTCACAGGGGCCTCCCTAGTCGCGCTGGAAGCTCTGCTTCCAGCGCGATTGAAAAAGAAATGCAAAAGCATTTCTTTTTCAATCACTTGGGAGGCCCGGAGGGGCTTCAAAGGGAAGCAAAAGTATTTCCTTCCCTTTGAAGTCCCTCCGAGGGTTTCAAAAGCCGGATTGCTTGCAATCCGGCTTTTGAAACCCCACTAGACACCAGGGATTTTTTTTTTTTTCATTGAAATTGACCAAAGGGAGCGACCCCTTGGGCAAGGGTCGCTCCCAGGGGGGGCATTTTTTTGAAAAGGCCTTTTCTGCCCCCCTTGGGGGCAGAAACCTCTACGCACCAGGGACCATTTTTTTTTTTTGTTTCATTTTTTTTATTGAGGTGGGGAGCGACCCCTTAGGCAAGGGTCGCTCCCCTTGGGGGAAAATTATATTTTGGCCATTTCTGCCCCCCTTGGGGGCAGATTGGCCTATTTTGATGAGGCCAATCTGCCCCCAAGGGGGGTAGAAACCACTAGACACCAGGGTTTTTTTTTATTTTTATTATTGTTATTGACAAAAGGGAGCGACCCCTTGGGCAAGGGTCGCTCCCAGGGGGGGCATATTTTTGGGAAGGCCTTTTCTGCCCCCCCTGGGGGCAGATCGGCCTACTATTAGGCCGATCTGTCCCCAGGGGGGGCAGAAACCTCTAGGCACCAGGGACAGTTTTTTTTGTTTTTGTTTCATTTTTTTTTTTTTTGGTGTGGAGCGACCCCTTAGGCAAGGGTCGCTCCCCTTGGGGGCAAATTATATTTTGGCCATTTCTGCCTCCCTTGGGGGCAGATTGGCCTATTTTGATGAGGCCAATCTGCCCCCAAGGGGGGTAGAAACCACTAGACACCAGGGAGTTTTTTCTTTGCGTGAATTTCACGCAAAGGGAGCGACCCCTTAGGCAAGGGTCGCTCCCTGGGGGGGAGGGCAATTTATTTTAGGTCATTTCTGCCCCCCCTGGGGGCAGATCGGCCTATTATTAGGCCGATCTGCCCCCAGGGGGGGAAGAAACCTCTAGGCGCCAGGGCAAATTTTTTTTTTGTGTTTTTTTTTTTTGTTCTTTCTTTTTTTTAGAGATGGGGAGCGACCCATCAGGCAAGGGTCGCTCCCCTGGGGGGCAAATTGTATTTAGACCATTTCTGCCCCCCTGGGGGCAGATTGGCCGATTTTAGGTCAATCTGCCCCCAAGGGGGCAGAAACCACTAGGCACCGGGGATTTGTTTTTTGGCGCCAATGTCACGCAGGGGGAGCGACCCCGTAGGCAAGGGTCGCTCCCGGGGGGGGGGGGGGGGGTTGGGGGGGCAATTTTTTTTTAGCCCATTTCTGCCCCCCCGGGGGACAGATCGGCCTATTATTAGGCCGAACTGCCCCCCGGGGGGGGGGGGGCAGAACACTCTAGGCGCCAGGGCAATTTTTTTTTTTGTGTTTTTTTTTGTTGTTGTTTCTTTTTTTAGAGATGGGGAGCGACCCATCAGGCAAGGGTCGCTCCCCTGGGGGGGCAAATTGTATTTAGACCATTTCTGCCCCCCTGGGGGCAGATTGGCCAATTTTAGGTCAATCTGCCCCCAAGGGGGCAGAAACCACTAGGCACCGGGGATTTGTTTTTTGGCGCCAATGTCACGCAGGGGGAGCGACCCCGTAGGCAAGGGTCGCTCCCGGGGGGGGGGGGTGGGGGTTGGGGGGGCAAATTTATTTTAGGCCATTTCTGCCCCCCCGGGGGACAGATCGGCCTATTATTAGGCCGAACTGCCCCCCGGGGGGGGGCAGAACACTGTAGGCGCCAGGGCAATTTTTTTTTTGTGTTTTTTTTTTTTTGTTGTTTCTTTTTTTAGAGATGGGGAGCGACCCATCAGGCAAGGGTCGCTCCCCTGGGGGGGCAAATTGTATTTAGACCATTTCTGCCCCCCTGGGGGCAGATTGGCCAATTTTAGGTCAATCTGCCCCCAAGGGGGCAGAAACCACTAGGCACCGGGGATTTGTTTTTTGGCGCCAATGTCACGCAGGGGGAGCGACCCCGTAGGCAAGGGTCGCTCCCGGGGGGGGGTGGGTGTTGGGGGGGCAAATTTATTTTAGGCCATTTCTGCCCCCCGGGGGGCAGATCGGCCTATTATTAGGCCGATCTGCCCCCGGGGGGGGGCAGAAACCTCTAGGCGCCAGGGGAATTTTTCTTTTTTTTCTTTGTTTTTTTTTTTTTAGAGATGGGGAGCGACCCATCAGGCAAAAGTCGCTCCCCTGGGGGACAAATTGTATTTAGGCCATTTCTGCCCCCCTTGGGGGCAGATTGGCTGAGTTTAGGTCAACCTGCCCCCAAGGGGGCAGAAACCACTAGGCACCGGGGATTTGTTTTTTGGTGCCAATGTCACGCAGGGGGAGCGACCCCGTAGGCAAGGGTCGCTCCCGGCGGGGGAGGGTGGGGGTTGGGAGGGCAAATTTATTTTAGGGCATTTCTGCCCCCCCCCCCCCGGGGCCGGCTGAGCTACAGGCCAAACACCACAGGTAGGCACCTTGCAAAAAACACCTCTGTTTTCTGTGAAAAAATATGTTGTGTCCACGTTGTGTTTTGGGCCATTTCCTTTTGTGGGCGCTAGGCCTACCCACAGAAGTGATGTACCATTTTTATCGAGAGACTTAGGGGAACGCTGGGTGGAAGGAAATTTGTGGCTCCTCTCAGATTCCAGAACTTTCTGTCACCGAAATGAGAGGAAAAAGTGTTTTTTGGGCCAAATTTTGATGTTTGCAAAGGATTCTGGGTAACATAACCTGGTCAGAGCCCCGCAAGTCACCCCATCTTGGATTCCCCTGGGTTTCTAGTTTTCAAAAATGCACTGGTTTGCTAGGTTTCCTCAGGTGTCGGCTGAGCTACAGGCCAAAATCCACAGGTAGGCACTGCTTTTTATAAAAAAATGTGATGTGTCCACGTTGTGTTTTGGGCCCTTTCCTTTCGTGGGCGCTAGTCCTACCCACACAAGTGATGTATCATTTTTATCGGGAGACTTGGGGGAACGCTGGGTAGAAGGAAATTTGTGGCTCCTCTCAGATTCCAGAACTTTCTGCCACAGAAATGTGAGTAACATGTGTATTTTTAGCCAAATTTTGAGGTTTGCAAAGGATTCTGGGTAACAGAACCTGGTCCGAGCCCCGCAAGTCACCCCTCCTTGGATTCCCCTAGGTCTCTAGTTTTCAGAAATGCACAGGTTTGGTAGGTTTCCCTAGGTGCCGGCTGAGCTAGAGGCCAAAATCTAGAGGTAGGCACTTCGCAAAAAACACCTCTGTTTTTTTACAAAATTTAGGATGTGTCCACGTTGCGCTTTGGGGTGTTTCCTGTCGCCGGCGCTAGGCCTACCCACGCAAGTGAGGTATCATTTTTATCGGGAGACTTGGGGGAACGCTGGGTGGAAGGAAATTTGTAGCTCCTCTCAGATTCCAGAACTTTCTGCCACAGAAATGTGAGGGACATGTGTTTTTTTAGCCACATTTTGAGGTTTGCAAAGGATTCTGGGTAACAGAACCTGGTCCGAGCCCCGCAAGTCACCCCTCCTTGGATTCCCCTAGGTCTCTAGTTTTCAGAAATGCACAGGTTTGGTAGGTTTCCCTAGGTGGTGGCTGAGCTAGAGGCCAAAATCTACAGGAACTCACTTTGCTAAAAACAGCTCTGTTTTCTGTGATATGTCCACGTTGTGTTTTGGGGCATATCCTGTCGCGGGCGCTAGGCCTACCCACACAAGTGAGGTATCATTTTTATCGGGAGACGTGGGGGAACGCTGGGTGGAAGGAAATTTGTGGCTCCTCTCAGATTCCAGAACTTTCTGCCACAGAAATGTGAGGAACATGTGTTTTTTTAGCCAAATTTTGAGGTTTGCAAAGGATTCTGGGTAACAGAACCTGGTCCGAGCCACACAAGTCACCCCTCCTTGGATTCCCCTAGGTCTCTAGTTTTCAGAAATGCATAGGTTTGGTAGGTTTCCCTAGGTGGCGGCTGAGCTAGAGGCCAAAATCTACAGGTAGTCACTTTGCTAAAAACAGCTCTGTTTTCTGTGATATGTCCACGTTGTGTTTTGGGGCATATCCTGTCGCGGGCGCTAGGCCTACCCACACAAGTGAGGTATCATTTTTATCGGGAGACGTGGGGGAACGCTGGGTGGAAGGAAATTTGTGGCTCCTCTCAGATTCCAGAACTTTCTGCCACAGAAATGTGAGGAACATGTGTTTTTTTAGCCACATTTTGAGGTTTGCAAAGGATTCTGGGTAACAGAACCTGGTCCGAGCCACACAAGTCACCCCTCCTTGGATTCCCCTAGGTCTCTAGTTTTCAGAAATGCATAGGTTTGGTAGGTTTCCCTAGGTGGCGGCTGAGCTAGAGGCCAAAATCTACAGGTAGTCACTTTGCTAAAAACAGCTCTGTTTTCTGTGATATGTCCACGTTGTGTTTTGGGGCATATCCTGTCGCGGGCGCTAGGCCTACCCACACAAGTGAGGTATCATTTTTATCGGGAGACGTGGGGGAACGCTGGGTGGAAGGACAGTTGTGGCTCCTCTCAGATTCCAGAACTTTCTGCCACAGAAATGTGAGGAACATGTGTTTTTTTAGCCAAATTTTGAGGTTTGCAAAGGATTCTGGGTAACAGAACCTGGTCCGAGCCCCGCAAGTCACCCCTCCTTGGATCCCCCTAGGTCTCTAGTTTTCAGAAATGCACAGGTTTGGTAGGTTTCCCTAGGTGGCGGCTGAGCTAGAGGCCAAAATCTACAGGTAGTCACTTTGCTAAAAACAGCTCTGTTTTCTGTGATATGTCCACGTTGTGTTTTGGGGCATATCCTGTCGCGGGCGCTAGGCCTACCCACACAAGTGAGGTATCATTTTTATCGGGAGACGTGGAGGAACGCTGGGTGGAAGGACAGTTGTGGCTCCTCTCAGATTCCAGAACTTTCTGCCACAGAAATGTGAGGGACATGTGTTTTTTTAGCCACATTTTGAGGTTTGCAAAGGATTCTGGGTAACAGAACCTGGTCCGAGCCCCGCAAGTCACCCCTCCTTGGATTCCCCTAGGTCTCTAGTTTTCAGAAATGCATAGGTTTGGTAGGTTTCCCTAGGTGGCGGCTGAGCTAGAGGCCAAAATCTACAGGTAGTCACTTTGCTAAAAACAGCTCTGTTTTCTGTGATATGTCCACGTTGTGTTTTGGGGCATATCCTGTCGCGGGCGCTAGGCCTACCCACACAAGTGAGGTATCATTTTTATCGGGAGACGTGGGGGAACGCTGGGTGGAAGGAAATTTGTGGCTCCTCTCAGATTCCAGAACTTTCTGCCACAGAAATGTGAGGAACATGTGTTTTTTTAGCCCAATTTTGAGGTTTGCAAAGGATTCTGGGTAACAGAACCTGGTCCGAGCCACACAAGTCACCCCTCCTTGGATTCCCCTAGGTCTCTAGTTTTCAGAAATGCATAGGTTTGGTAGGTTTCCCTAGGTGGCGGCTGAGCTAGAGGCCAAAATCTACAGGTAGTCACTTTGCTAAAAACAGCTCTGTTTTCTGTGATATGTCCACGTTGTGTTTTGGGGCATATCCTGTCGCGGGCGCTAGGCCTACCCACACAAGTGAGGTATCATTTTTATCGGGAGACGTGGGGGAACGCTGGGTGGAAGGACAGTTGTGGCTCCTCTCAGATTCCAGAACTTTCTGCCACAGAAATGTGAGGAACATGTGTTTTTTTAGCCAAATTTTGAGGTTTGCAAAGGATTCTGGGTAACAGAACCTGGTCCGAGCCCCGCAAGTCACCCCTCCTTGGATCCCCCTAGGTCTCTAGTTTTCAGAAATGCACAGGTTTGGTAGGTTTCCCTAGGTGGCGGCTGAGCTAGAGGCCAAAATCTACAGGTAGTCACTTTGCTAAAAACAGCTCTGTTTTCTGTGATATGTCCACGTTGTGTTTTGGGGCATATCCTGTCGCGGGCGCTAGGCCTACCCACACAAGTGAGGTATCATTTTTATCGGGAGACGTGGGGGAACGCTAGGTGGAAGGAAATTTGTGGCTCCTCTCAGATTCCAGAACTTTCTGCCACAGAAATGTGAGGAACATGTGTTTTTTTAGCCAAATTTTGAGGTTTGCAAAGGATTCTGGGTAACCGAACCTGGTCCGAGCCACACAAGTCACCCCTCCTTGGATTCCCCTAGGTCTCTAGTTTTCAGAAATGCACAGGTTTGGTAGGTTTCCCTAGGTGGCGGCTGAGCTACAGGCCAAAATCTACAGGTAGTCACTTTGCTAAAAACAGCTCTGTTTTCTGTGATGTGTCCAGGTTGTGTTTTGGGGCATATCCTGTCGCGGGCGCTAGGCCTACCCACACAAGTGAGGTATCATTTTTATCGGGAGACTTGGGGGAATGCTGGGTGGAAGGAAATTTGTCGCTCCTCTCAGATTCCAGAACTTTCTGCCACAGAAATGTGAGGAACATGTGTTTTTTTAGCCAAATTTTGAGGTTTGCAAAGGATTCTGGGTAACAGAACCTGGTCCGAGCCACACAAGTCACCCCTCCTTGGATTCCCCTAGGTCTCTATTTTTCAGAAATGCACAGGTTTGGTAGGTTTCCCTAGGTGGCGGCTGAGCTAGAGGCCAAAATCTACAGGTAGTCACTTTGCTAAAAACAGCTCTGTTTTCTGTGATGTGTCCACGTTGTGTTTTGGGGCATATCCTGTCGCGGGCGCTAGGCCTACCCAAACAAGTGAGGTATCATTTTTATCGGGAGACTTGGGGGAACATAGAATAGCAAAACAAGTGTTATTGCCCCTTGTCTTTCTCTACATTTATTCCTTCCAAATATAGGGGTTTCTGTAAAAAAGACATCTATTTGAGAAATTCCATGTAATTCACGTGCTACTATGGTCACCCCGGAATTCAGAGATGTGCAAATAACCACTGCTCCTCAACACCTTATCTTGTGCCCTTTTTGGAAATGCAAAGGTTTTCTTGATAGCTATTTTTTACTCCTTATATTTCAGCAAATGAATTACTGTATACCCGGTATAGAATGAAAACGCACTGCAGGGTGCAGCTCATTTATTGGCTCTGGGTTCCTCGGGTTCTTGATGAACCTACAAACCCTATATATCCCCGCAACCAGAGGAGTCCAGCAGACGTAACGGTATATTGCTTTCGATAATCTGACATTGCAGGGAAAAGTTACAGAGTAAAAAGTAGAGAAAAATTTATGTTTTTTTCACCTCAATTTCAATATTTTTCTTTTTCAGCTGTTATTTTCTGTAGGAAACCCTTGTAGGATCTACACAAATGACCCCTTGCTGAATTCAGAATTTTGTCTACTTTTCAGAAATGTTTAGGTTTCTGGGATCCAGCATTGGTTTCATGACCATTCCTGTCACTGACTGGAAGGAGGCTGAAAGCACAAAAAATTGCACAAATGGGGTATGCCCCAGTAAAATGCCAAAATTGTGTTGAAAAATTGGGTTTTCGGATTCAAGTCTGCCTGTTCCTGAAAGCTGGGAAGCTGCTGAGTTTAGCACCGCAAACCCTTTGTTGATGCCATTTTCAGGGGGAAAACCACAAGCCTTCTTCTGCAGCCACTTTTTCCATTTTTTTTGAAAAAAACAAAATTTTCCCTGTATTTTGGCCAATTTCTTGGCCTCTTTCAGGGGAACCCACAAAGTCTGGGTACCTCCAGAATCCCTAGGATGTTGGAAAAAAAGGACGCAAATTTGGCTTGGTTAGCTTATGTGGACAAAAAGTTATGCGGGCCTAAGCGCGAACTGCCCCAAATAGGCAAAAAAAGGCCTGGCACAGGAGGGGGAAAAGGCCTGGCAGCGAAGTGGTTAAAGGCTGGTGGGGTGGTCAGCTGCAACATTCAGACTTATGCACAGTATACAATTAGTGATAGGTTGTTCCTGTACATTGAGAGGGTGTGCCGAATGGTTAGCATTGGTTATGTATCACAGAGACATTTTGAAGCATAAGCAAAGTAGGCAATTGCCCGGGGAGCTCTGGGAAAGCAATGTGCCTAAATCGCCTCTATTTCAAGGTATTTATTTCTCTTTGTCTTCCTCTATCCTACTCTGCCTTTTCCCTATGCCCTCTTAAGGATATAGCATACAATATTGGTTGGTTTCTCGTAGGCTTGAATTAGCAGAAACTGGGTAGTAAAATTCAAAGTTGCTATGAGCTGAGGGGAGGGGCAAACATCTTTCAAGATGACACTGGTGTATCATGGCTATAAGAACTTTGCATATCTCCAAGCAGAAAGGATGCCTTATAGTTTCAAACACAAATCAGATATTGGAGAGGGCCCTCAGGTTTCACCAGCTGCTGTTGGCGACTTATAACTTTTTGATTTAGTAAGAAAAGTGTTTTTTTGCAGCAGACTGGGGAGTACTAATCCTGTACCCTGGTGTCTTTGTCCTAAATTAGGGAAAGGCACTAACTGATCTGATCCCGGTGCATTTTGCGAATCTAAGAAGATTTCTTTGAGAAAAAGTAAGACCTCTAAGTGCTTACAACTGATTGACACTTAAAATTGTACAAATAGTTTTTTGAAAATTCTTTATGCGTACCAAAAACCTGCCATGGCAGCGTTGATAGCATGATAGTGACGCTCTAGTCAGATTCCCCCTCCCACCCCAACCACCACGCAGGCCTTCACACACAGGTAAATACTCCACTCCTCTCCTCCTGCTCTCCACTCATGGTTTACGAAGGTGTCTCATTCCAGCTTTACTCTCCGCCTAATGTCATCGGAAAGGTTAAATTGGAAACCTGGCACGCTGTGTGGAAAACTTGGAACGTCTAGGTAATAAAAACAAGTAGATTAACACATATTGACAAGACGGGCGAGGGAGATGAGTGTGGCTACCTTTAAAATACATATTTGTTTTTTTTGTTTGTGATTTTCTGTTTCTGATTGCTCCATACTGCGTTTGTTTGCTGCTGCTTATAAATCCTGGGGCAAAGTAGCATAGAGAAATAGGATGGAAATATTGTTTGAAAATAGCAATCTTGGCCAGCTGTCGGAACATCCTGCCTGCTAATGAGCCAACCGGTTATACAAGAGACCCAGAATATACACTGGCAGTTACTGAACAATTCATGTTGTGGCTGAAGCAGTCAGAAAGGAAGGAGGAAGCGACATAAAACCATTACCCTGAACACACAAAGTCATTTATATTTACTGGTAGCAGTGCAGAGCTCGTGTGATAAATAGCCAGAAATGAGCTCTTTGTTTCTGGATCTCATGCATTATCATGTATTTGGGGGTGCAATTGCCTCATTTTTTTGTATCTCTTGTGCTTGTCAGTCAGACTGTGCAACACATTCCTTATTTGTTCTCGTAGGTACAACTGTGACGATGAGCGCTGCTACTCCGATCTTGCTAGACTGAGAGGAGTTCATTACATGACCTGGCGAAACAAGAAGAAAGTCTTCCCTCAAGACAAGGTAAATTTAAAGCATTGGCCGCTACACCACAACTTTTTACAGTTTTTCAAATTGTGACTGGTTCTATATGGAATACTTACGTGCCTCACAAGGAATTATTGCAGCCACGGCTCCTGCAGCGTTGTAGGTGTTCTCGAGCATTTCGTTTTATTCATTATTTTTGTACTGGACTACATTAACATATTTGTGACGTGCTAGAAACAAAAAGCGCCACACCTGGTGCTCATACATACTCCATTCATTTTTTACCTGCAACTGATTTACGCTGTTAGCACAATCACATTTGCTTTTTAATCAACTGACATAAGATCAAACATATACAGTTACATAAATAGTAAATACATTGATCCACTGTTATGTCCTGGATGCATTTGTAGACCCTGTTTTATTCTTGCAACAATTTGACAGTTGTATTGTTTAAGTCATTTGGGGCCAGATGTAGCAAAATTGGAAATTGCGACTTGCAATTTGCAAGTCCTTCCTACTCGCAAATTGCAAGTCGCAATTTGCAATGCAGAACGGTGTCTCAGACACCGTCTGCGAGTCGGTATGGGGTCGCAAAGACCCACCTCATTAATATTAGAGGTGGGTCGCAAATTGCGGCCCCATACCGACTATGGGCACTCGCAAACATGGAGGCCTGCTGTAGTCAGCAGACCTCCATGTTCGTGACTGCTTTTAAATAAAGCAGTTTTTTTTTTTTTTAAGGGTAGCCCGTTTTCCTTAAAAAAAAATCCGAAACCTTTAGTTTCGGTATTTTTTCAGGACCACTACCTACCCTGAAAAAATAATATGTGGTCCATTCACAAAGGGGAAGGGGTCCCATGGGGACCCCTTCCAATTTGCGAGTGGGTTACCATCCACTTCAAGTGGATGGTAACTGCAACACCATTTGCGACCGCATATGCGGTCGCAAATGGTATTGCATACCACTGCGAATCGCAAATAGGAAGGGAACACCCCTTCCTATTTGCGATTCGGAAATGCATTTTGCGAGCCGGTCCCGAGTCGCAAAATGCATTTCTGCATAGTAAAATGCGATTTGCGAGTCGCAAACTGCAAATTTTGCCGTTTGCGACTCGCAAATCCTTTCCTACATCTGGCCCTTGATCTTTTCCACTCTGCCATCATCTTTGGTTCGCCTCTTCAATTTCCTCCTTTCCCCATTAGTGGCTGTTTTTCTCTCTTCTTTCTATTAACTCCGTAGTAACTTTGGTTAAGGGAGGTGTAGGGTATTGGAAAGCTGGGAAACCAGTCTTAGGTGGTAAGGCAAAGGAGCACGGGGCAGAAGAAGGAGCAGGCTATCTCGGACACCGCTTGCCACAGAGCTGATTTTGTTCTGCCTAGCTGCCCAAAGGCAGGCCACAATAATTTTTTTCTAGCATTCGCGTTGAGAATTTCTAGGAAGGACACGGAGGCGAGGAGGATTATATTTTCTGATTGGCTGCTGAGAAAATTAAAGTGAAGAAAGAGAAGCATAATCGGAGCCTCCGGTCCTGACAGGATCAAATCCTCACCCTAGCTGTGCCACCACTTTATGATTTAAAGTACAGCACCGTTAGAAACAAGTGACAGTTCTTTTGCGTTCCAAGTACATAAAGACTTGAAGAGCAGTGTTGCAACTGCTTCATTAAACGTACAGCATCCTTCTGAGAGGAGCAAGCGCCTTCTCATACTTCCTAATGGTGTACACTACATCTGTTCAAAAGGTTAAAAGGTTTCCAAAATGTTATTTCTACATTGTTCTCCCTGCTGCTTCCTCCAACCATTGAAAGTACAATTTTCAGATAACTCTCCTTACGAAACGTGGTACACAACACCTTTAAACCTACCCCACCCATTTTTTATATATACAAAAAAGGCCAAGCTACTGGTTTTGTCAGTGTTTGTTAAGAAATAGTACTGCTTAAAAACCTTTAATCTGGGTCTTGGATTAAAGTCAAACCTCTACATAAAAAATAAAAACAATTTCCAAATGAAAAAAGTAAGATTTCCAGAGGTGCTAAGACCAGCAAACTCTTTCCAGAGGTCACTAGATTTGAGTGATTTGTGCAGCTCATAGCCATCAAGCAAATCTTAAGTTCCCTTTGATTTTCATTGAAAATTTGCCAAAGATGAGATGGGGTATTGGAGAGGCAGAAATTACGAGGGCCTGGGTTCACATTAAGCATCAATACTTGATCTAACCTATTGGACCAATGCACTGCCTTAACCCCGTCGTCCTTCTTGTGCCCCGCAGATCCATTAGTAGTGTTGTTACATGACTTAACATCACATGCATATACAACACATGCCTTTACCACACACCCATTACCATGCAGTGCTTTTGCCACACACACATATGTGTGAAAATTATTTGCCAAGAAAGAGAAACACAGGCCATGGCAAAACAAACTACAAGAGAACAAGAAACCAACCTAACTATTGAACAGGCCCAAGATGTAATAACTTGCTTTGGTTTGGTGAACAATTTAGAGGAAAAAGATATGTCTGAAATGCAGATACTTGAATATATTGACATTAAAATCAATCAACACAAGTACAGTACATTAAAACCAAAATCAAACTTTTGCCCAATTTTGACTCCTGGCGATAAAATTGAAATATTTTATGAACAAATCACAAAAGATTTGGACAGACTGATGAACATTCAACAAAAACAAAGGAAAAACATATAAGCATACAAGAATGCAAAGCCTTGGAACATTTGATGACATTGGATTCAATTGGAATAAAACCAGCTGACAAAGGAGGGAGCATAGTTATTTTGGACAAACAAGACTACATGCGGGAGGCATGTAAACAGTTCAATATCACAGAGAACTACCAGAGATTAAAAGAAAATCCTGTCAATAAACTAACAATGAAACTTAATCAAACCCTCAAGCAATGGCACAATGACACATTAATTAACAATGACAAACTCAGATTGTTGATGAATTAATTTCCTGTCATCTCTACGATCTGTTTCCTCCCCAAAATACACTAGCCTCTGGAGGACCAACAGGGTTGACCTATTTTATCGAACTGTGGATTATTATAAGAAAATATATCATTTTACGTGGATTACTAACTGGCACCCTTAGTTCCCACACTCGGCTCTTTTGTGAAGGATACTGGTGATTTTTTGCGGATTTTGGCTCTCATATGGCATGATGAATATATGTTTGTAGCAGTGGGTGTGATCTCACTATATACCTCAATTAGACATGAGGTAGGCCTTAATGCCATTGAATATTTCCTCAAACAATAGAACATCCAAACGTTACCGCACTCTCATATGTTACTATCCATGGTAAAATTATGTCTAACCAACAATGTCTTTCTGTTCAATCACGTGTTGTTCTTACAAACACAGGGGGCCGCAATTTGAGTTTCCTTCTCTCCAAGCTATGCCAACCTCACCATGGGGTGGTGGGACAGGGAAGAGACTTGGAGAGAGGATAATGAGAGATATGTGAACAAGGTAATGTTATGGTTAAGGTTTATTATTCATCATTTGGAGTGGAACAGATACTAAATTTGGAGGATTTCGTACTATCTTGAACAACAATGATGTGGGACTCAAGTTCACATGTAAGACAAGTAAAACAGCTAGAATTCCTGCGCATTAAGGTATATGTACATGAACAAACATTTGAAACTACTCTTAAACCCACGTCCACTAGCAGCATCTTGCATGGGAACAGTTTCCATCCACCCAGTTTGATCAAGAGCATACCATATGGTGAATTTTTTAAGAGTAAAACAAAACGGTTCAAATAACCAAGAAAAGAAGAAACAATTTGTTCAAGTTGAACAAAGGTTTTTAAAGAGAGGATATCTGAAACAATATGTACACCAAGGTGCCGTTAGAGCCAGAATATACCAATAATACAAACACTGATAAAGAATGCAAGCAATAAAATGGACATGGATGAAAATAAACAGATAAGAATTCATTGACTTACAACAAAGAACAGAAGAGATTTATAACACCTTTAGCAAACATTGGAGTCAGTTGAGGAATGATCCTGATGTGGGTCACTTGGTAGGAGAGAGACCAAACATCACATACAGAAAACCACCATCCCTACATGATAAATTAGTGAAGATCCATTTTGTATTTGACAATTACAAAACCTGGCTGGAGGAAAAGGGACATGGATTTGTGAAATGTCAGAAATGTAAAGCTTGTTGAATTGGCATAAACAAAAAAGAAGTGGAGGACCCTACAGTTCGAACATTCAAAATCACTCAAAATTATCTGTGAGACAAATTGTATGGTATATGTGCTAGAGTGCAAATGCAACATGAAATATGTGGGAAGTACCAATTGCAAACTAAAAAGGCAAATACTTGAACACATTAGGGCTGTACAAAAGAAAGATCCAAGTTGCGCCATCACCAGACATTATGCTCAAAACCATGGTAGTGACTGGAATATAATGCGGAACTATGGAGCAGCCCATGTCCCTTAAAATGAAAGAGGTGGCAACAGAATCTTGAAGCTTCGCCATCTAGAGTCGAGGTACATTATCAGGTTAAGAACTAAAATCCAATGTGGACTAAAGGCAGACGAGGAACTGGCATACATCTTTGAAGAGCATGTATGAATTATGTACGATCACCAACAATTCCCTGCCTAGGCACAGAGACATTGTAAGAGCTCTGATTAATAAAAACCTGTGGACAGAATTCTTTTAATAGATTCAATTTTAATGGAGTAGTCTCTCATAACTATCTAACACATGATATCTCCTGTCTTTAATATCAATATGTGTATTTACGGAGAGCTGAGTATGGAATGTAATGTAATGAGATGAAAATACATTATGAAATTAGGATTTAGAGGCATAAGTAGGGATATCACTAAGCTATGATGTCTTTATATTCAAAATATTCAAACAATTTCAATTTCAATGTCAATGTTTGTAATTAAAAGAAATATACTATAATAATACATAATTTAGAACACATTGCAATGTAAACAATGGCCATGTACATAACCTCTCTAATCAAATCTTTCAATCAGATGATAAAATCAGGGTTGAGGTATTAATAGAAATAGCACTTATCTACAATGTGTTGTAACATAAAAAAAATAGTACCCCACAAATCAAAGAGTTATGTTTCATTTATTGTCAACACTCGACAGCACTAAGTATTTCAGAATGCATTGCTAAGGGGATATCAGTATTGCACTATTTATAGAAAGAAAAAAGGAAGGGCTAACAATCCATGAACAAGACTAGTAATAGTCGAAATGCGTTGATGAGGGACAGTTACAGAAAGCGTAGTGAAAACGCTAAAAAAAACAAAAAAGGTGGTAGGACAGTTACTGCTGTTGCTATAAGAACATATATATGTATATATATATATTGCAGATACACATGCTATGCATACGTCTGCCATCTAGTGTCGGGCTCCGAGTGTTAGAAGTTGTTTTTCTTAGAAGAAGTGTTTTCGAGTCACAGGATCAAGTGACTCCTCCTCTTCGGCTCCATTGTGCATGTGCATCGACTCCATGTTAGATTGTTTTCTTTCCGCCATCGGGTTCGGACGTGTTTCCTTTCGCTCCGATAGTTCGATTCAGAAAAGCTTGAAAACTCTTAATTTCTCGTCGGTATTGTTTCGATCGCGTTACAACTTCGATCAACACTTCCGCACCGTCGAAACAAACATCTTTACTCGCCCTTCGGGGCGCACGTTCCCAACTCTGGCCTGGTCGGGCTGACCGTGTGGAAGCCTCATGGATCGGACTCCATTCCGATTCTCTCCTCGGTGCCACGCTAAATTCCCTTATATGGACCAACACCTTGTTTGTAATCTCTGCCTTTCCCCCGACCATCGGGAAGAAAATTGCGAGGCCTGCAGATCCTTCCAGTCGAAAAAGACACTCCGGTACAGCAGAGCACGGAGACTCGAGATGGCATCAAAAAGCACCGAACATCTTGACATCGAAGAGGAAGAAATCATGCAGACCGCAGTCTCCGTCCGAGGATCCGACTCCGACCAGGATTCTGAGGAGGACAGACCGGTCACAGCAGGACAACACGTGAGTACGCCTGCCCCTGTGTCATCTAAGCCCAAACATTAGGTCTTGGGGACGCCACTTCTGGAAGGCCATGGCTAGACCCGAAAGAAAACGCTCGGTGACCAACCCACCAGCTCAGCATCGAAGAAGGCCACCCCTCCGAAGCCATCGGACTCGAGCCGAAACTCCATCTCCAAACCGAGCAAACACTGCTCTTCCGAGTCTAAATCTCAAAAATCATTTTTTCGGAGCGGAGACCATCCTCAATCCCGTCTTTTTTTATATTGAAGAAGCCAGCTTCGGAGCCGAAAAAAACTAGTTATACTGAGGAGCATGGACTTTCAAAAGCACTTAGAGAAAGCCAAAAATCTACTGAGGAGGACTCACAAATGCAACCAATCATGGAAGCAATGGATGAAAGGCAAGCCAGGATTAATATCCATAAAGAAACTGGCAGAATTTTAACTGCACCCCCTCCAAAACCAAAGAGGAAATCAGCCTTTCAGGAGGAATTGGACACTACACAGCCTACAGCTAAAGTGCCAAAAACAAAGGAGAGACCTCCACCTCCTCAATTTTCTCCTCAGTCTCCTCCTCACTCTCCAATTTACATATCTCTCCTCCTACCAGACCTACACCTATGCAGTCACCATGGCACTCATTTGATTCGCAGCAGGACAATGTGGATCCATGGGATCTTTATGATCCACACCCCATTCCAGACAATAACCCAGATTGCTATCCCTCTAAGCCTTCACCACCAGAGGATAGTACAGGCTACACTCAAGTGATAGCTAGGGCGGCAACATATCATAATGTCACCATGCATACTGAGCCATTAGAGGATGATTTCTTATTTAATACACTCTTCTCCACCCATGCAACATATCAGTCACTTCCTATGCTCCCCAACATGATAAAACATGCTGACCAGATATTTAGCAAGCCTATAAAGGCAAGAATAATTACTCCTAGAGTGGAGAAGAAATATAAGCCACCTCCTTCCGATCCTGTCTATATTACTCAACAACTACCTCCAGACTCAGTAGTGGTAAGCGCTGCTAGGAAGAGGGTGAACTCGCAGACATCAGGTGATGCACCCACACCAGACAAAGAGAGTAGGAAGTGTGATCCACAATTGGCTAAACATTACCACAGACAACTGGGTATTATCAATTATCCACAATGGCTATTGCCTAGAATTGATACAAACTCCACCAAACATTCCACCAAAACCACACAGGCTATCCACAGACCATATCACTCTGTTACAGGAAGAAGTCAAATCTCTATTACTCAAACAAGCAATAGAAGCCGTGCCACAAAATCAAGTAGGGACGGGAGTTTACTCACTGTATTTCCTCATTCCCAAAAAGGATGGCACCTTAAGGCCAATATTAGATCTCAGAATCCTCAATCTTTACATCCTGTCAGAACACTTTCATATGGTAACCCTACAGGATGTTCAGCAACACGATTTCATGTTAACATGAGACCTCAAAGATGCGTATTTTCACATACCCATCCATCCTGCGCACAGAAAATATCTCAGGTTTGTCATTCAAGGAAAGCACTATCAGTTCAAAGTGTTACCCATTGGAATAACAACAGCTCCAAGGGTATTCACAAAGTGCCTAGCAGTAGTCATAGCCTACCTAAGAAGACAACAAATACATGTCTTTCCATATCTAGACGATTGGCTAATAAAATCAAACAGTCACACGCAGTGTCAAAACCATGCGCATTATGTGATACAAACCCTGCACACGCTAGGGTTCTCAATAAACTACCAAAAGTCACAACTACAACCTGCGTAAATACAACAGTATTTAGGGGCAATACTAAATACTCAAAAAGCGCTTGCAAGTCCAAATATGCAGAGAATACAAGCCTTCCACAATATATTGGCACAAATACAGACAGGTCAACAGTACACTGTCAAATTTGTCATGAAAGTATTAGATATGATGGCATCATGTATTGCAATTGTTCCACATGCAAGACTAAACATGCGGCCCTTGCAACAGTGCCTTGCACAACAATGGTCACTAGCAGAGGGTCAACTTCAAGATCTAGTGTTGATAGACCGCCAAACATACATGTCCCTTCAGTGGTGGAATTCCACAAATCTAAACAAAGGGCGGCCATTTCAAGACCCTGTGCCTCAGACCATAATGACAACAGATGCTTCAATGATTGGCTGGGGAGCTCACCTCAACAATCACAACATTCAAAGACAATGGGATGCCCAACACAAACAGCTACACATAAATCACTTAGAGCTGTTAGCTATCTTCCTAGCACTCAAAGCTTTTCAGCCTCTCCTTATTCACTAGAATGTCCTGATCCAAACAGACAACATGACCACCATGTATTACCTAAACAAACAAGGAGGGACACATTCGTCCCAACTCTCCCTCCTAACTCTAAAAATGTTGAAATGTGCAATACACAACCAAATTCACCTGGTAGCACAATACATTCCAGGGATACACAATCAATTAGCGGATGTTCTCAGCAGAAATCATCAACACACACATGAGTGGGAGATTCACCCTCAAGAAACTTCAAAAATACTTTTAACAATGGGGAACACCAGACATAGATCTGTTCGCCACCAGCGAATACGCAAAATGCCAAAACTTCGCAACCAGATACCCACATCCCCTATCCAAGGGCAATGCTCTATGGATCAATTGGTCAGGGACATTTGCTTACACTTTTCCCCCTCTCCCACTCATTCCATTTCTAGTCAACAAATTGCGTCAAAACATGCTCAATCTGAAACTCATAGTGCTACGTCAGCTGTGGTACACAACACTACTAGACCTGTCAGTAGTACCACACTCCAAACTCCCAAACAGACCAGATCTGTTGACACAAAACAAAGGGCAAATCAGGCACCCAAATCTCAACACACTCAATCTAGAGATTTGGCTCCTAGGTCATAGAATTTGGGTATTTACAACTATCAACTAAATGTATGGAAGGAATTAAGCAATCAAGAAAACCCACTACCAGACAGTGCTATGCCAACAAATGGAAATGATTTGTATATTACTGTCAATCTAAACAAATTGCCCCTCTTTCAGCATCAATACAAGATATTGTGTGCTATTTTCTTCATTTACAAAAATCTAATTTAGCATTCTCTTCCATAAAAATACATCTCACTGCAATTTCCGCATATTTGTAAAATATACAGCACAGCTCTTTATTTAGAGTACCTGTTATCAAAGCCTTCGTGGAAGGCTTAAAACGCATCATTCCACCCAGAACACCTCCAGTTTCTTTGTGGAATTTAAACATAGTGCTTACGCGACTTATGGGTCCACCATTTTAACCTATGCACTCATGTCAAATGCAATTCTTAACATGGAAGGTTGCCTTCCCAGTCGCAATTACAACATTGCGAAGTGTTAGTGAAATTCAAGCTTTCACTATTGAAAAACCGTTCATACAAGTACACAAACATAAAGTCGTACTACGAACTAAATCTAAATTTCTTCCTAAAGTAGTGTCACCTTTTCATATCAATCAAACAGTGGAACTACCAGTCTTCTTCCCACAGCCAGATTCTGTGGCAAAAAGAGCTCTACATACATTAGACATTAAAAGAACTCTAATGTACTACATAGATAGAACAAAACCATTCAGGAAAACTAAACAGCTATTTGTAGCTTTTCAAAAACCTCATACTGGTAACCCCATTTCAAAACAAGGTTTAGCAAGATGGATAGTAAAATGCATCCAAACATGTTACCTTAAAGCTAAAAGACAACGCTTAGTTGCTCCTAAAGCACATTCCACAAGGAAGAAAGTTGCTTCTTAGGAAATATACCAATGGCTGAAATATGTAAAGCAGCTACTTAGTCAACACCACATACATTTACTAAACATTATTGTGTAGATGTTTTAGCAGCACAGCAAGCACCACAGTAGGTCAAGCTGTACTAAGAACATTATTTCAAACAACTTCAACTCCTACAGGCTAACCACCGCTTTTATGGGAGGAATAACTGCTTTCTAGTCTATGCATAGCATGTGTATCTGCAGCTACACATGCCATCGAACGGAAAATGTCACTTACCCAGTGTACATCTGTTTGTGGCATGTTCTGCTGCAGATTCACATGCACCCTCCCACCTCCCCGGTGGCCTGTAGCCATTTAAGTTAAACAAACACTTGTACATATGTGTGTGCATATATATATATATATATATATATATATATATATATATATATATATATATATTCCATTAGCATGGACATCTCTTTTCTTTATATTCTATCACTCCTACCCTACCCTCTGCGGGAAAACAATCTAACATGGAGTTGATGCCCATGCGTAATGGAGCCGAAGAGGAGAAGTCACTCGATCCCGTGACTCGAAAACACTTCTTCGAAGAAAAACAACTTGTAACATTCCGAGCTCCCAATACTAGATGACAGATGAATGCATAGCATGTGAATCTGCAGCAGAACATGCCACGAACAGATGTACACTGGGTAAGTGACATTTTCCATACATATATATATATATATATATATGTATATATAAAGAAATAAATCACAACGTCTTTGCCAACAATGCGGCAGACGGAGACGGGGTCGCGACCCCCAATAATTCAAAGAACAAACATCTGAATACTCGGGGACCGAGTGAACTCGCCCCGGGCGTGAAAAGATGAGTCTCCATCACACAGAATAGCTGAAATTAGGATTTAATAGGCGTGGTAACTCAACGCGTTTCGGAAACAAAGTTTCCTTGATCACGGGTAACAGACCCATTCACTTAATCATCGATGAAGCTATCCTGTGTGACTGAGACTCATCTTTTCACGCCCGGAGCGAGTTCACTCGGTCCCCCAGTGTTCGGATGTTTGTTCTTTGATATATATATATATATATATATATATATATATATATATATATATATATATATATATACATGTATATATATATATATATATATATATATATATATATATATATATATATATATATGGTAAGTTGGTGGGTTTAGGGGGTGGGTAGGGGTAGAAAGTAGTAAGGGTGTTTTAGGGTTTAGGGGTGGGTAAAGGTTTTGGGTGGTAGGGTGTTTTTAGTGTTTAGGGATGGGTAAGGGTATGAGGTGGTAAGGGTGCTTTTAGAGTTTGAAGTGGGTTAGGGTATTTGGTAGTAAAGATGTTTTTAGGATTTAGGGGTTGGTAGAGCTTTAGGGTGGTAAAGGTGTTTTTAGGGGTTAGTGGCATGGGGTGATAAAGATAATTTTAAAATGTGGGCGATTTAGGCGAAGTTTACCCCTATTAAAAAAGAAAACATAAAATTATATATATATATATATATATATATATATATATATATATATATATATATATATTCCACAAAAGACGAGAAGTTTCTCATCAAACGGCTACACCAAGTCAAATATGGCTCTAAAGGACGCCGAGAAAGACCAATTTCGTCATTTATAGTTTATCCACTTTATTATTAATTAGAATCAAAAGAACGCTGTCTCCACAGAGAGGTCTACGCGTTTCGGCTACCGCCTTCTACTGGACATAAACAGCCATCTTTAACACATCTATAAATATAATCTTAGTCCTTCAATTG
This sequence comes from Pleurodeles waltl, assembly GCF_031143425.1. NCBI lineage: Eukaryota > Metazoa > Chordata > Amphibia > Caudata > Salamandridae > Pleurodeles > Pleurodeles waltl. The sequence goes on along the minus strand of NC_090448.1, from coordinate 225,296,503 downwards.
TTGCAGTGACACACTAGTGAAAAATTCTATGGCGGCCATCTTGAAACATGTACGTTATTACAAACACAGCCTACAATCAATAATGGTAGATCGCAGGACTGTAGCAGAGGCGACATATGTTTAAACGAAAGCGCACTATGATCACTGATCAGTCATTCTTTAGCGTAATAATTCATATTAAATAATAATTAGGTCAAACCACATATATTAATGTATACATAATTGGTGATATGAATAATTTTAAACCTAAAAACATCAATCTTGTCACAAATAATCAAATCGTAAAGTGCCTAGTGCATCTATCATCTGTGCAGTTGTTATATATGTCTATATGAAATATCCATCCACCCATCCATCCTTCCTTCCTACCGGCAGTTAGGACCATGTTTCCATAGAAAAAGCTTTTTTTGACATGCCTATATCTTTGGCACTGTCTCATGAATCTTCATTAAATTTTCCAAAAACAGAGCCCCAGTGATTCTTGTTACGCATGGAAAGTTTCGGGATGATCCATCAAGCGGGGGCAAGAAAAAGTGGGTGTAAAAAATAAATAAAAATAAAGTGCATTTCCCATGTTAATTCCCATAGGACCTTTGAACACAACTACAGCCCAAACCACTGGACGGAATTACACCTAATTTGTCAGAAAGCTAGCATTCCATACACAGATTATGCTTTTGCTTATTTGGTGTAAATCCGTTCAGTAGTTTTTGAGCTATTAAAAAGAACATACATTTGTATATCAAGGGCTGCAGATCCTTCATGATGTATTTGCGAATAATGACATGCTCGTGCAGGGAAATGCACAGCTCTCATTGGCTGCCAACACTTGAGCCAGGCAGTATTGGCAGCCATCTTGGGACTCTGCTTCAGCCGATTCTCAACAAAAAACGAAATTTCAACAAAAAAAAAAAGGAAAAAGGGCCGGAGAAGAGACACCTCAACCCCTTAGCTCTGGTGCTGGGGTCACAAGAGCAAAAAAACACATTAAAAAAAAATCCAACAGCAAATTCCAAATGTTGAAAATTCACAGTAATAATAATAAAAGAAAAAGCCAAGCGTGGTCTCCCACACTTGTTTTTTAATAAGCCCCGGTCTGGCCAGGTCCCAGGGGCATTGAAAATATAAGTATGATGCACGGGGCTCCCCTCTAGGGTATGTATGTACCCCGGGGACTGCCACATCCTTGGGGCTTTGCTTTTATTACATGCAGGGTGCCACGTGGCCCCGCACGCCTCGGGGACTACCACCTCCCCGGAGCTAAAAGTACATTGATTTGCCCCCCACAGCCCTAAGGGCCGCCAACTCCCAGGACTGATTAGAACAATAATCAGGGGGTTCCGTTTCAGACCCCCATGCCCCGGCGACCACCACCTCCGCTGGGCTAATTACCTAATTAAGGCAGGGGGTCATGCAGCCCCATGGACCACCACCTCCCCGGGACAGAAATTAAAATTTAATGCAGAGGACGCCCCTGCAGCCCTAAGGACCCCCACCTCCCAGGGGCACATCTCTCAATCTAATGTGGGGGGTCCGCCTCCTCCCTGGGGCATAAATTAAAATTGAATATTGGGGGCTGCACGCCCCCCTCCCACAACCTCTGGGACTTTTACCTCCCTGCAGCACAAATTTTAAAACACATAGGGGGTCTGTTGTGGACTCCTGTGCAATGGACACCACCACTTCCCTGGGTCTATTTTCGATGGAGGGGGACACGGTCTTCCTCAAGTACCCACTGATGGCCCTGGGGACCTCCATCCCCCAGCGTTGGTTCCAGCTATTTTCCAGGGTGCCCACCTTCAGGACATAGCTTTGACAGCTCCCACCAAGTCAGAGCAAACACTCTGCTCAGATGAAGTTAGAGCTGTCAAACAGCTACATTCAAGCAGAGGTTTCCTCTGTTTCCCTGCCCGTGGAGATACAGGTAGAAAAACAGAGGAAACATTGCATCTGTGGGCAGGGAAAGAGATAAAATCTCCTCTTCCAGCAAGTGGGAGCATCTTTACAGCTCCCGCTTGCTGGAAGAATAGTGTTTGCTTTTGCTTGTCACATCTCCTGCCAAGCTATAGCTGAGGTGTGGCAGTCCCCAGGGCCATATTTGGGGGGCGGCGCGGCCCTCCGCTGTTGTTCTTCATTGGCTGGCCTGGGAGGGGAGGTGCAGTGCCGCCCCTCCAAGTTTTATGAAAAGTCATTGGTCCTGGGGAGGTGGTGGTACCCAGGGGGTTCTGCGCAGCTCCACTGTATATTTGTTACTTGCAACCTGGGCAAGTGGTGGTCCTCGGGGCTTTTAAGAGCTGTAGACGAGGGGCCCTGTTCTCCCCCCTCCTTAGTTATTAAATGTGGAATGCCCCAGGACCTGGCCCACCCGGAGGCAAAATTAATAAGACGGAAGACCGCGCTCAGTTTTTTAAAATTTGATATCAAATACCACAGATTTTGCTGAAAATTGAGAACAATTTTTTTTTTACCCTGCTAGAGGCCCAGGAGGACCCCAGGACCAAGGCTAGGGAGTTAGGGTATTCGTATAATGCCTCTTTTTTTTCTCTCCCTTTTTTTTGCGTTTTTGTTTGGGACTCGGCTCAAGCTGCGGCCTAAAATGTCTACCAACACTTCCTGGTTAAAGTATTGGCAGGCAATCAGATGTCAGCACAAGGACTGTTGGATCCACAGAGGATCTGCGTCCCTAGATATCTATATCACTTTTTCCTTAAATATCTTAAAAACTAGTGAACGAATTTACACCAAACCAAAAAAGCATATGTTCTTGACCAAGAGCTAGCTTTCTGCCAAATTTGGTGTAATTCCATTCAGGGGTCTAGGCTGTAGTCGTGTTCAAAACCCCTATGGGACGATTCGTGGAGAAAACGTGTTTTGGGTCCCACCTTTTTTCACGGCCCCCGTTGGAAGGATCACTCTAAAACTTTCAAGACAGCAGCTGAACCCACTATCGTAAAGATTTTGTTAATTTTGTGAAGATTCATCAAACGGTGCCAGAGTTATTGGCAAAACAAAAAACACTTTTCGTATAGAAAGTAGGTCCTAACAATAACTACCTACCAGTAGGTAATATATATGTGCACTCACAGACAAACACACACACACATATACAGTATATATATATATATATATATATATTGCACTTACCTCATATATGCTAGTGTAAAGACATGTGATAAATTCTTGCTTTGTAAAGGCAATGCATCGTAAAGACATATGCATGGTAGTGCATGCGTGGTGAAGGCATGCGTTGTAAATGCATATGTTTTTAAATCCTACAACCATATATTGTGGTATGTGGCTGAAATACTAACATCACCTTCCTTCTTGATCCTTGTTAGTTTCAGTTAGAAAAAAGCAAGCTAGTTGAATGTACACTAGGTTATAATTTTGCATATGTCTAGTTAAGAAGTATATGCCTCAACCTCTGGCTACAATGTTTATGGTGTACTCTTGAGAGTAATAGCTTTGACAGCAGGTGTTAGAGATTACTACGTTAATGGCAGATTGGTGGTCCCTGTTTAATAATGTGAATAAAACAATCATGGCATTTGGATTCTACATCTCGCAATTTATCAGCCACTCTCCTAAACTTGAGGAAAGACAGACTTATCCTTCTCCATGCCTCTTGGGTCAACTGATTTATAGATGCATTTTTTGTACAGTACATCTGTGCTGCTTTACTCTTCAGAATATCAAAACTATGCACTTCAGGATATTTTAAGGCACAATGTAAAGCAATCACTCTCAAACACCTTCGTAAGTAGAATAATCAAGTTTATTTAAGGGGCAAGTTCTCAGCTAGCAAAACTAAACCACACTAATATATATATATATACATCAGGAGAATAACATGAGAATAATGATAAAGATATAAGCACTCTGTGAATAATTGCAAGAGTAAGTGCATATAATACGAGCACACACAATATACCTCAATAGCATGAAAATGACTGCAAGAGTAAGTACACATTACGCGCGCACACACAATACACTTAATAAATTGAAAAGCTTCACCGAAAAGAGCGTCTGCATCCCTCCGCCGTACACAAAGCTGGGGAACCCAAATCAGCTGACACAGGGAGCCTCTGTTCGGGACAATCAGTCCTCCTGGCGTTGCGTCCAACCCAGGAGAGAGTTCCTAAACCAGCCCATCCAGGCCCCCAACTTTTATAGTATTTACTAACGCCCAGGAGTCTTTTCTAGAAAAAGACCCCCTCCTTTACAAATTGTGCAATCAGCGGTACCTTGTTCACCCTTCGAGACGTCTCCTCAGAACGGGCCAAGTTCCCAGGAGAGGACTCCAAGGTGAAGCTTGCATTCCTCCTTGTGTACAGGCGCATCCCCCTGTTGTTCTAACTGATAGCTCGTGGAATGTAAATAGCGCCCTTCGTACCAGGCAGATGGAGCGAAGTTGAGCAGAAAAACACCCCACCCTTCAGCTTGCCGAAGCTTGTGGAAAAACACAGAACAGTGCCTTACGCACCGGACCAGACTCGACAAAATGGAGTCGTGAACCAAAATGGAAGCGAAGGCCAATGAAAGCAGAGGCCAATGGTCCACACTCTGCACCACTGTTTACCTTGCACGTAGTGCTGCCGCATGCACGTAGTGTATGTAGCAATACATCTCCACCCTTGGACCATTTGGCCAACTTACAACTAAGTATATCCTATAAGCTGAAATGGCAATGCTCTTGGGCGAAACTGAGATAGAAGATTAGGCACACACTGAATACAACAACATAATGAAATTAAAATAACTGTTATGATAATGATTACACCAAAGATATAACGCAGTTGGCCTAAATTAGGCAGCCATCCAAAAGCCCAATCCCACCACCCCTTGTCAACATCCTGCTGCACCCCCTTCACCAACTTATGCAGGGCCTCTATGTGGGAGTTGATTGATATGGAGTGGTCGGATAAATTGAAGCAACATAATCCTTCAAAATCACTGCAGCCATGGTTGTGTTTAAGCAGTAAATAATCAATAGCAGCGCGATTCTGCAAAGCAGCTCTTCTAATTCCCTGTACATCTAATAACAGCTCAGCTAAGGCAGCTGATGTATAGTTAATATTCTTGACTACTAAACATGCAAGTTTATTAATAACTCTGGTATTATATACTGCAAGTCCTGGCACCCCTACGATAGAACTAGCTAAACTAACATATTCTGTTTTGGACAGCAATGAAATTTCAGAATCACAGTCCGTAGGTAATTGAATAGTGTCTCTGGTATAGCGAGGGTGTAGAGCAGTATCCATAGGAAACATGAGAAAGCCTAAGCGTGACCAGGCACAAGGCCCTCCGGTTAGATTGGCTGGAATATAAGTAAAAGAAAGATTACCACAAGAAAAGAGCCAACCTTTAGGCAACTTAACATTTTGAATGTGGCTGGCAGCAGGCACCACATGTTGGCAAAACATTGAATTATTTACATTCAAACAGGTTAGGTCAGTCCGTGAGTGGCACAACGTCCGTTGTGCAGCAGTTAAATTTTTGTCTCTTTTCTCCAATTTGAGCTGAGCACATTTACCTATTTTCATAGGATCACAGGTCAATGAATAGCACACATCCCCACTTGAGATGTTAAACGTGAGTATAGATGTCATGTTCCTCCACAACCGCCTGCCCACCTCCGGGCAATGACGGCAGTACTCATAGAGTGACAGATGGGAGCGAACGTCACTCACATCCACCATTCCATCCTGGTTTGTATTGTTAAAGATGTGTAATAATACAGCAGCAGGAGTGGGCACTGCCACTAGACAAGTGGTAATCAAATCTTGAACGCTTTGCATGTTACTCATACAGAAGTGAGATATATTCAGCACTTCCTGCGCTAGATGAATCCAAACATTGTTCGGTTGATGCAGCAGCGTTGGCATCTGCAGCTGACGGTTGAATTTTTGGGCTATGAGCCCCTCCCGCTCCCCGGTGGAGTCTCCCGAACGGGCTCCATACACCACACTCATGGCACAGGCACTCCACAGGATGATCTGAAAAGAACAAAGGACAAAACACGTATTATCATTCTCGCAGATAGCATTTGTCAGCGGGAACATGTTCCCATTTGTCTTGACCAGGTCGCATAACTACCAGGACATTGTCTGGTCCAGTGGCGATGACATCAGCGGGTTGAGGAGGGTTATTTGGGGATTCAATCCACACTTTGGCCCCTGGGTTCTTGTCAGTAGATCCGAACCCTCCTTTGCCTCTCACAGTGAGAAGAGCTGGGGCGCTCCCCTTCTTAACAACACCTCCATAAACCGGCATAATGACAATTTGGGCAACGCGATCACCAGGTTGCACCACTAGGTCTGTGTCACCACTGTTCAAGAGAATGACTTTCAACTCGCCTTGGTAGTCTGCATCTATCACGCCTCCTAAAACTTGGATGCCCCTCAAGGCAAGCCCAGATCGAGGGGCGATCAGACCGTAATGCTCAGGGGGAATCTGAATTCCCACCCCAGTTTCAATCAGAGTGATGTCTCTAGGTTTCAATCGATGCATGTGTAAAGCATGTAAGTCAAGTCCTGCAGATTCTGGTGTAGCTCGATATGGGGCCAAAGCTCCTGGAGCTGTTTCCCAATACACAATGGTATTGCTCGTTGTAAACGGATTAATCTGTAAAGCAGGTGTGAGCATTCTCATGAGAGGTGTCTCAGCATTCGTAAGGGGTCGGTTGTTCAAAATTTGCAAAGCATCATACAAATTATCCCTCCACCCCTTCAGTGTCCCATCATTCAGTTTACGCAATTGTTCTTTCAGCAACCCATTCATTCTCTCAATCAGTCCCGCTGCTTGTGGGTAGTAAGGTATGTGAAAAATCGACTCAATATTGCGTTGTGCACAATAGTCCTGCACTAGTCTGCCCTTGAAGTGGCTGGCGTTATCACTTTGAATCTGGAGTGGCACTCCATAGTACAGAATCAACAGATCTAGTGTTTTCAGGGTGCTCTGTTGAGTTGCGCGCTTGCAGGGAAAGGCTATGAGATAACCAGAGTAAGTGTCTACCACGGTGCAGGCATACTGACACCCTCTGCTCACTGGCATTGGTCCAATGTAATCAATCTGCCAAATCTGTCCTGGCAATTTACCTCTACCTAGCTGGCCTCTCACCACCTGTGGGACCGGTCTGTGCTGTGCATGCTGACAAATGGGACATTCAATGATCGCTGTTTTAATCAAATCTAGGGGAAGATGCATCCCTCTAATCTCAGCCCACCTGTGAGTAGCCTTTTCTCCAAGATGTCCGCATTTCTGGTGTGCCCATTTAGCCATTCCCACCAAATCAGAACTCTGCGCCTCCACTTCAGCCTCTTGAATCTTGGCTCGATCGTCTGCAAGACAATTGAACCATCGGTCTAATGAATCAGTTGGACAGTGAGCGTCCACATGATAGACAGTCACGGTGCTTTGAGGTAACATTTCCCAGATCTCCTGCCATAACTCCTTCCCCCATACCTCTTTGTTATGGATTTTGTACTGATGTGCATGCCACGTGGGAAGCCAAGTGGCTAACCCATTGGCGGTAGACCAGGAATCTGTATAAATGTGACATTTTCCGGGTAGCTCCTGTTTTAAAGCCTGATACACGGCATAAAGCTCTGCATACTGGCTACTTTTTCCCTGTCCTGTAGTTGTCAAAAGCTTCTTGGTAACAGGATTATAGGACACTGCCTTCCAGTGCCTTTTCGCTCCAACATATTTTGCTGAACCATCTGTGAACCACACATGTTTTTTGTCATCTGCAGACAAGTCTGCGAACAGCTGGCCCCACCCTACTGGGGATTCACACACTGAAGGTACATCATGCAACATTTCGGAATTCTCCACTGGAGCCTGCGCTACCTGCTCATGCAAAACGGCGGTCCCTTTTGGACCCGCTCGTGCCCTGTCCTGGACATACCATTTCCATTTTATAATGCTGGCTTCTTGCGCATGTCCAATTCTATGAGTTTTTGGGGAACTCATCACCCACTGCATGATGGGAATTTCAGGCCTTAAAATCACATTGTGTCCCAGTGTAATTTGCTCAGTATCAACCAGGGCCCAATAGCAGGCCAGCAGCTGCTTCTCAAAGGGAGTATACCGCTCTCCTGCCTCAGGTAACTTCTTTGTCCAAAATCCCAGGGGCACCCTCTTTCTTCCTTGTTTTTGCCATAAACTCCAATTGGCATACTGCCCCTGGACTGTCACATTCAATTCAATGTCTCCCTCTCGAATCGGCCACAAATCCAAAGCATGCTGAATGGCGTCTTTCGCCAATTCAAACGCGCGCTGCTCCTGCTCTCCCCATTCAAACGCATTTTTCTTTCGTGTAACTTTGTACAATGGGGCCAAAATCTGAGACAAATGGGGTATATGTTGTCTCCAATACCCGAATAGTCCAATAAAACTCTGGGCTTCCTTCCGATTTCGCGGTACTGCGAATTCCTTAATCTTTTGTTTCACTTTTGGCAACACTTCTCTGTGTCCCTGATTCCACTGAATGCCCAAAAATTTCACGCTCTGAGACGGTCCCTGCACTTTCTCGGGGTTAATCTCCCACCCTTGATTCTGCAAATGTTCCACCACCCTGTCTAGCTGAATTTGCACCTGTTCTTGCGTCTCTCCCTGCATCATCACGTCATCTATATAGTGGGAAATTTGCACTCCAGGAACCACTGGTACTTCATCCAAATGCTCTGCCACCAGCCGGTGGCAGATAGTGGGGCTATGTAAATACCCCATGGGTAATCTACAGAAGGTGTACTGACGCCCCGCCCATTGGAATGCCAGCTGAGGCTGGCTCTCAGTAGCTATTGGTATCGTAAAGAAGGCATTGGCAATGTCAATGGTTGCATACCAAGTCCCACTGTGTTTCTGTATGTTCTCAATCAAGGTAATGGTGTCTGGGACCGCTGCAGTCAGAGGAGGTGTATGTTTATTCAATTGGCGATAATCAATGCAAATCCTCCAACTGTTATCACTTTTACGAACAGGCCAGAGGGCATTATTCCACGCAGTGGTGATGGGAACTATTACCCCGGCCTCTAGTAAATCATGTATAGTCTGGCTAATCTCCTCATGTCCTCCCGGTATTCTGTACTGTTTCATTTGAATCACTTTAGTAGCTTGGGGAAGTGTTACCGGAGGAATCTTCAACAGCCCCACCCTTGCGGCGGCTATTGATATAAATCTTTTGGAACCAAATTGATAACATCCATCTTCCAAATGTAGGGTCATCCCTTTCAAAATGTCAATTCCAATAATGTATTCGGGAATGGGCACAATCAGGACAGTGTATTCTCTCTTTGGAAGTGCCCCTATTTTCATGGGAACCATTATCTGCACTGCCGGGGTTTCTTTTCCGCCCAATCCCGTAATGGTAAAGTACTGTCCCCTGAATTTTCTTGGATTGCCACGAATCAAGGTGGCCTCCGCTCCGGTGTCAACGAGGGCTCGAACTTTTTGAACATTTCCACGTTTCCAATAAATTTCTACTTTGACATGAGGTCTGTTATCTTTGCGAGCCCATCCCTGCACCGGAGTTTGGCCTGTTTCCTAATCTATTTTCACTCTGCGCACATCAGAGTCTGCCCAAGTCAAATCTGGATACAGTTTGCGGTAATTCTCAGGGAACTCCTCCTCCCTGTCTCTGCTTCGCAACCTCTCTGAGCTTACCAGCTCCCTCTCCCACTCTCTTCCTCGAGTTTTCCCAGAACCTGTCAGTTCTCGGTCTCTCTCCCTGCTCCGGGTTCCCTCTGCGCTTCGGTGCTCTTCCTCCCAATTTCCGTCCTCTGGGGATCTCTCTCTACTGTGGGGTTTTCTCCCTCTCTCTCCCTTTTCACCCTCACGCTCCTCCCCTCCTGCCTTTCTCTGGTTCACCACTTTGTTATCCTTCTTGTTCCCTTTCCTACTCCCCTCCTTTTTATCCAAACCGCGTTTGTGATACATTTCCCACATGTCCTTGGTGCTTATCCCATCAATTTCATTCCTGGTCACCCCATCTCGCATCAAGGCCTGAAACATGTCTCGCCTTGTCACCCTGTTGTTATCAGTACGATTCTCAGACCGTGAATTCCTCTCTGGCTTAGCCCATTCTCCTAAATCACTTAACTCACGCACCGCTTCTACCACCTGAGACAATGGGTTACCTGTCTGATTAATTAACAAAGTCATGATGACATGCTTATATGCAGGAGGAGCGGCCCTAATCAGCCGGTTTCGCACAGACACACTTAAAATTCCATTCATCAAATCATGGGCATTACCCATAAAGATAGCTGTTTTCATCCCTTCTTCCTTCAATCTCTGTACTGCATCTCTCAAAGTGTACCAAGGTTTATCATTAGGCGGCCAGTCTGACTCTGTCGGATACTTCTGAGCACACCCTTGCGCCGCTAGCTCTAACAAATTGGTCATGGGACCATTCCCTGGATAGGTTCTAAACTCATTTTGAATAACCGGGTCTGTACTTAACATACAAAGCCTCGGGGCGTCGCCGTGATCCAATTGGACCCCCTGGCCCCCCATATCGTGCACCCGCACCAACCACGTAAGCAATGTTTCCCCAGACCTCTGTCGAAATCTGTCTATCACATCACTTAGTTCTTGCTGTGTATAATCCTCCAGGGCATCCAACATCACCCCTCCAGGATTAGCTGGGCTATGCTGTAACTTTCGCCGATATATGGGCTGCGCACGGACAACATTCCTGCGCTCTGTCTTCTCCTGTCTAACATCTTGGCAGTCATCGCCCCCGGACCCATCTGAAAAATCAGATGTATCCCAGATGTTTCCATCCCAAAATTCAGGGTCAAAGGCTAATCCTGCCTGAGAGATAGCTAAATGCACCTTCTTTTTATTAACTTTCCCTCTTTGTTTCTTGTGTTTATATTTAGCTACGCTAACAGCCGTTCTCTCTGCAACCAGTTGGTACATTTCCAACTTATCACTTAATAATTTATTTTGACAAGCTAGCATGGTAGAGGAATTTCGGGCTTCCACTAACTCCTTCTCCAGCTGCTCGTGGTCTTTTTGTAACTGTAAACATTTTTCATACAACTTTCGGTACGCAGAAAGCAAGATCCAGCCTCGCCTCCCCAACGCACAAACCTCCCCTCCCTTGTCAATCGACACTTTCCGTAAACAAATGAGAAGATCTTCAGGTTCCACATTTAACATACACGCATTCCAATTTTCACACAAACCAGCACAACGTGACCATTCCTGAGCTAAAAGTTTATACGGGGCAGTTTCCCATCCCGGTATTTCTATGTCTGGATTTGCTACCTGAGAACCTGCTTTTGAGCTCGCATTGATCTTATTAAGCATTTTCCCCTTTTTTTTTTTTTTCGAATCCTGCAAACGACTACGCCAATTTGTGCTGCTTTACTCTTCAGAATATCAAAACTATGCACTTCAGGATATTTTAAGGCACAATGTAAAGCAATCACTCTCAAACACCTTCGTAAGTAGAATAATCAAGTTTATTTAAGGGGCAAGTTCTCAGCTAGCAAAACTAAACCACACTAATATATATATATATACATCAGGAGAATAACATGAGAATAATGATAAAGATATAAGCACTCTGTGAATAATTGCAAGAGTAAGTGCATATAATACGAGCACACACAATATACCTCAATGCTCAATAGCATGAAAATGACTGCAAGAGTAAGTACACATTACGCGCGCACACACAATACACTTAATAAATTGAAAAGCTTCACCGAAAAGAGCGTCTGCATCCCTCCGCCGTACACAAAGCTGGGGAACCCAAATCAGCTGACACAGGGAGCCTCTGTTCGGGACAATCAGTCCTCCTGGCTTTGCGTCCAACCCAGGAGAGAGTTCCTAAACCAGCCCATCCAGGCCCCCAACTTTTATAGTATTTACTAACGCCCAGGAGTCTTTTCTAGAAAAAGACCCCCTCCTTTACAAATTGTGCAATCGGCGGTACCTTGTTCACCCTTCGAGACGTCTCCTCAGAACGGGCCAAGTTCCCAGGAGAGGACTCCAAGGTGAAGCTTGCATTCCTCCTTGTGTACAGGCGCATCCCCCTGTTGTTCTAACTGATAGCTCGTGGAATGTAAATAGCGCCCTTCGTACCAGGCAGATGGAGCGAAGTTGAGCAGAAAAACACCCCACCCTTCAGCTTGCCGAAGCTTGTGGAAAAACACAGAACAGTGCCTTACGCACCGGACCAGACTCGACAAAATGGAGTCGTGAACCAAAATGGAAGCGAAGGCCAATGAAAGCAGAGGCCAATGGTCCACACTCTGCACCACTGTTTACCTTGCACGTAGTGCTGCCGCATGCACGTAGTGTATGTAGCAATACAACATCCTAGTATAGTGAAGCTACTCAGATAGACCCTGGCAGGCTTGCCATAGGAGCTGTCAAAGGGCAGAAGGCTCAACATGCATTCTAACAAGGGGGAGGTTTTGCAAGATCATCAGAGCCAATCCAGCACCGCTATTTCTGCAGCTACACCCTGAAACTATAATCTGACTCTCACACTGGGCTTAGCAGTGGTCCTTCTTGAAAAACGAATAAAGTATTTTTGCATCTTAGTAAGAGTTGATGCAACAGATAACACTGTGGTGGGCTGTTAGAAATTGGGTTACTGGTTGACTGGGGTGTGAGCCATGGTCAGGCAGCAACCACAATCCTAGTCAGGGTAACGCAAAAGCAAACCCCAAATTACCCTGTGCTCAACCCCTGGTAGCTTGGCACAGAGCAGTCAGGCTTAACTGGAAGGCAGGGTGTAAAGTACAGTAAAAAAGTGAAAACACCACACAAACAAAATCCACACCATGTTAGACAAATAGAGCAAAATGTTATAAATAAAACAAGTACAAAGCAACAGAACTGGAGTTATACAGTTTTAAAGAATAAGCTGTAAACTAGTGCCTAAAAGCATAATGTGCCAACCAGGGATATCTGGTCATGCTGGACCAGGTCAAATTAAACATTTTAGCTGACCACGATGGAACGCAGGTTGGATATAGTCCCAGTGTTTTGTGTGAGCAACTCACCTCAATTCCAGGCGTTTCGAAGGGGCGATGACAATTCCCCAATCCCGGTGAGGACTAACATGACCGTGATGAAGAGTACATTGCCCTCTCGCAAGTCCTCAAGGGGAAGAAGGCTTTAGGAAGAGAAAAAGAGAAAATACCAGCTTTTGCTTCGTGGACTGCAGAATTGGACTGCTGGACCCTGGACTGTGTGTTGTGTTGGGCGTCAGGACTTCAGATTTCTCAAAATACTGTTTTCTTGGTTTTTTAGGATTCAGGGCTGCAAAAGAATTACTTCATTAATACATTGAGCTTGCATAAACTATTGTACATTGCATAGTGTCAGTTATTGTTGACACATTGTGCATACGCTTCTACTGTATAAGGCTGAACAAGTCTCTTCCTCTTTTCACAATACTTTCAGAGTCTTTGAAGCAATGTCCAAACTCAAAAACGATCAACTTGATTAAAGGGATTCTTTGTGTTCTGTCATAATCTCTTGCCAATAATAGTTCTGATAAACTTGCTCTATTTGCAAACTCCAAATTCTCGGGAGCGCTTGTTTCAGGAAATGCATCTTTCCTCAATGTCTGTTTAGCGGTATCTTGGATTTCCACCCAAACGATAAATCATGCTTATTCTTATTGACATACATTTTTTAAAAGAGAGAGCTCTGTTTTGTTTTATTTGAGAGATTAATCTTTCTTTAACTTGAAAGGAAGATACTTGCTTGAACATTTCAGAAGAACCCAAACTGAGTTTTTTCACCTTTCTTTTTTTTCTCTCTTTTAAAAGAAAATACAGGATTGTCAGCAGAAGACAGAAAAGGAGAGCTGGGACTCCGCAGGAAGCTGACCGGAAGGCGAGGATCACTGAAACTCGACTGGAGGCTGTCCGGAGGACGAGAAATGCTGGAACTCAGCTGGAAGCTGGTTGGAGAACAGAGAACACTGGAACTCGACTTGAAGCAGGCTGGAGAACAAGGAACTGGACTTTCACTGAAACTTGACTGGAGGTAGGCTGGAGGACAAGGAACTTCACTTGACTGGAAGCAGGTGAGCAGAGCTGTAGATATGAACCCAAGAAAGGCCTCAGACTCACTATTATCCTTAAATAATAAAATGTGCACATGTCCCTTGTGGCAGTTGATTGCTTGTTAATGAAATTAGCAATTATCATTCTGATTGTGGCAGATGTTCAATACAGATCACATTGTGAAGAGCACATGTTTTGGCAGTTACAGTTGGAGCAGGTAGAAAGGGAGTTAGTTGCTGGTTAAGAAAATGAGCAATTATCCTCCTGATTGTGGCACATGTTCAATACAGATCACATTGTGAAGAGCACATGTTTTGGCAGTGACAGTTGGAGCAAGTGGAATACAGTGTGCATAATCAACAAGCATTGGTCATAATACATGAGACATTTAACAAGCATTGGTTATTGCAAACTTGATATTCAAGGATGTAATGAATAGACCCAAACAAGTCTGAATGTTGCAAGCGCCAGCATCTTACTGTAATCGAGGTGTTGGATGTGCTAGTGCACCCACAATACCCAAATCAGTCTTGCTGATGGTTTACCTTCTCAGGTTTTGTGTCGGAGTCCCTTTCGCAAGGAATGAATGTCAATGGGAGCAAGGAGAACATTGATAACAGTGGTTGGTGGGTCAGGAAGAGCAGACAGGGTGTCACAGACGGGTGGGCTGCAGCTTCGCTTTGGTGGTTCACATTGGTGAACAATGCTTGCTGTGCAAAGAGATGGTCTTGCAGCAGCTTGTACTGATTTTCAGTGTAAGCGGCGTGGTTCTGGTGTGGACAGGCCTGGTCACTGTAGCAAAGGTCCTAAAAGCTTAAATTAAAGAGCCACACCAAAGGTCCAGGACCTGAGGTGCACTTCTTGGGGGGTCAGGAATTTGCTGAAGACGGATCCAGGAGCTACTGGGGAGCCTGTAATGTTCATGAGGCTCAGATCAGGAGGCCATCAGAATGGGCCTATGAGTCACTCTGGGATCCTGGGTTCAGGATGAGTTCAGGTTCCAGTTCTTCCTCCCCAAACAAGAGGACAGCAGGCAGCAGGTCAGCACAGCAAAGCAGCAGCTCCTTCAGAGTAGTAGTACAGCAGAGAGGCAGTCCTTGTATCAGCACAGCAGTCCTCCTTCCTGGCAGAGGATTCACAGGTCCAGAAGTGTACTGAAGCGGGGGTGTCTGTGGTCCTCCTTTCATACACTGTATGCCTTTGAATCGGGGAGAAGCTTCTAGAGGCATGTCTTTGAAGTGCACAGATGGCCTGCCTGGCCCTGGCTTAAGACTCTCTACGGGGGGTATTCAGCCCTTTGTGTGGAGTAAGGACACAGCCTATTCTGGTGTAAGTGAGGCTGAGCCTAGCTTCTCCCTCCCACCCTGCCAGTGATGGCCCATCCAGTTACACCCAAGCCCCCATTATGAGTGACTGTCTAGGAGAAATATACAACACCCAACTGCCGACTACACCCAGTCATGTGACCAGAGACAGGCTGAAGACACCAAGGGGGTCATTCTGACCCCCGCCGGCGGCAGAAGCCGCCCGCCTGGCGGGAACCGCCAGAAGACCGTACCGCGGTCAAAAGATCGTACCGCGGTCAAAAGACCGCGGCGGTCATTCTGACTTTCCCGCTGGGCTGGCGGGCGACCGCCAAAAGGCCGCCCGCCCGCCCAGCGGGAAAGCACCAGCAACGAGGAAGCCGGCCTCCGAATGGAGCCGGCGGAGTTGCTGGTGTGCGACGGGTGCAGTTGCACCCGTCACGATTTTCAGTGTCTGCTAGGCAGACACTGAAAATCAATGTGGGGCCCTATTAGGGGGCCCCTGCAGTGCCCATGCCATGGGCACTGCAGGGGCCCCCAGGGGCCCCACGACACCCGTTCCTGCCAGCCTGGTTCTGGCGGTGAAAACCGCCAGAACCAGGCTGGTGGGAAGGGGGTCGGAATCCCCATGGCGGCGCTGCTTGCAGCGCCGCCGTGGAGGATTCACAGGGGCAGGGGAAAACCGGCGGGAAACCGGCGGTTTCCCTTTTCTGACCGCGGCTTTACCGCCGCGGTCAGAATTGCCCTTGATGCACCGCCAGCCTGTTGGCGGTGCATCCTCCAACCCCGGCTAAGGCAAGAGAATGGCAACTTTCAAGAAGCGTCATTTTCAGAATTTTAATTTAAAATCTGATATCACCATAAATTAAGATCTTAAATTAGGATTCCAGAGACACCTAGGATGGCCCAGTCATCTCTTCCTATTTGGAATTTACACTTATAAAATGTAGTAAGGCAACTCCAATGCTATGCTGTGGGAGAGATAGGGCTTGCAGTTGTGAAAAACAAATTTAAAAGGTTTTCATTGCCACAACCTGTAAACTTTAAAAGTATGTGTTCATGTTTTGCCCTTGGACTGTCCTGGCCTACCCTATGGGTAACTTATATGTATTAAAAATAAAGGTTTGGGGGCTGGGAAAAGGTTTATTTCACCAGATGGAAATGGTAGTTTAACATTGCACACACAGGCTCTGCAATGGCAGCCGTGAGACATGTTTAAAGGGTTACGTAAGTGGGTGACACAGTAAGTGCTGCAGGTCCACTAGTAGCATTTAATTTACAGGCCCTGGACACATGTAGCACACTTTTTTCAATAAACACATTTTATTATTTTTATTGGAAGTAAAGCGGGTCACATTGAGGTCGGATACAAAGTTATGGGCTATCAGGACCCACATAGGTGCATTCAGGACAATTTTAAACTCACACAGGGGAGATCGTAATATCAGTACTTCACACATCTTCTACATCATGCCACCTCCCACCGCCCCACACCACTTGCCCCAGATTTTGCCATTCTTGGCTGGACCTCCCCGGGCTTCGTATTCTTTGTTGTTTTTTGCTGTGCATACCAGTCCACTCTGCATCTCCATTGTGATATTGTTGGTGGTTGTATGTCTTTCCAGTGAGCTGCTATGTCACCATTAGTATAGCAGTTCCAAAGAATGTTCAATCCACATGGGTACTCCAACACCCTCAAGCACACCCAGTAATACCTACAGTGGAGACATGTCTATGTCAATACCTAGGACATTGGAGGCCTCTGCTACTACCGCCTCCCAGTACCACATTATGACAGGACAGTACCACGTCATACAGAAGAAGTCAGCTTGGATCTGTGAGCATAGATAACAAGTGGAGTCAGGCAGGAGTCCGGCCTTAAACAGTCTACCAGGGGTAAGGTATGCACAGTGTAAGTAATATGTCTGCACAGTCTGCGGCTTGATGACACAGTCAAAATCCTAGGAGCCATCAGGAAGTCACGCCGGTCGCTGTCACCTAATTGTTCCCGCCAGCCCTCCCAGCGAGATCTAAGAGTAGTCAGTGTACCTGTGGCATTGACGCTTAGGGTATGGTAGATTTGGGACATGCCGCCTCTTCCCACTGCGCACATCATGACTTTAGTTTCTGTCTGACTAAACTATGGAATCAGTGTGTCTAGTGGAATATATAATTGTAGGGCGTGTCAAAACTCCAGGTATTTATGGAAGTAGGTTCTGGATAGAGAGTACATCCGCTGAAGTTCTTGAAAAGAAGACGTGTGTCCCCTCCATATGTCTCCCAGGAGGGTCAATCAATCCCTGTTTTTTGTATAGCGCAACTACTCACCTGTGAGGGTCTCAAGGCACTGGGGGGGGCGGGGAAGGGAGACAGTGCCTCATTCGAAGAGCCAAGTCTTGAGTTTCTTCCTGAAGATGGGGAGCGATGGGCTTTGTCTGAGGTGCTATGGTAGGTTTTTCCAGCTCTTTGCTGCGAGGTAAGTGAAGGACCTTCCTCCAGCAGTGGTTTTGCGAATGCGTGGCATGGTGGGCAGTGCTTGCTGAGTGGAGGGATCTTGTGGGAGTGTGGAAGGATACTCTGAGGTTTAAGTAGGCCAGTCCGACGTTGTGTATGGATTTGCACGTGTGGGTGATGAGGCGGTGGAGGGTAACGGTCCGGGCACAGGCAGGCTTGCCTTTGGTGCGCTGCAGCCGCAATTAAGGAGAGGGGTGGGGGTCCGGTCAGCTGGGAGGTGAGAGGGCAGGAAAGGCAGTTCGTGGGGGGAGAGCGGAGGGCCGCAGGAGCAGCGTAGGAGAGAGAGGGGCAGGGAAAAAAAATTAAAAAGGGTAAAATGAGTGAAAGAAAAAGAAAGGCAGAAGTATGAAGCAGGGGTAAAGGAGATCGTAATGGAGAGATAGAGAGAGATACTTGTTGATGGTCACTAGACCACCAGGGATGAAGCGCAGGCAGGAGCCTTCAGGTGGAGGAGGGCCTCAAACATGAACTTAGAGTCAGGCAGACTCTCCGTTCGTCCTAGGCAAGGCATAGGCAGCAGCCAGAGGATCTGGGAGGGCAGCAGATGCTAACCAGGAGGTCAGTGTAGTTTCCCTCTCACCGTGCTACGGCCGCCATTAAGAAGGGGCAGGGGTACGGTCAGCTGGGAGGCGGGAGGGTGGGAAAAGGGCTTCACGGGGGCGGGGACGCAAGAGTGGCGCGGGAGGGAGAGGGTCAGAAAAGGACAGAAAAAGAAAAAAAAAAAAGTAGAAAAACAAGTCAAAGAAAGGAGACTCTCAGTTTGTCCCAGGCAAGGTAGAGGCAGCAGCAGCAGCTAGAGGAGCTGGGGACGGCAGCAGATGCTTACCAGGAGGTCAGTGTAGTGTCATGCCCTCTGGGGGGGGTCTGGAGTAAGCTTAGACCACCTTCCTGTTTGCCGATGTGCAGCCCTTCACCCAGAAAAATACCATTTTGGTCAGGTCACTTGAGGGAGTGCCGTGGGGATGAGGTTCCCGTAAAGCATTTCCATGATGAGGGGAAACCCTAGAGTTACAAGCTCCAGCTGATAAGCATGGTCAGCCCACCTGCTACTGAGCCAATCATTAAATACTAGATGCTGCAAGGCCAGATTGTATAGGTACAGGTTAGACATACCAAGACCTCCTTCGTTAAGGGGTTAGTTGACAAGTTGTGAATGCTAGGCATGGTTGTGGTCACCATAGAAATCGTGCGGCCATGGAATCCATTTCTCTAAACCAGTGCCTGAAAATCATTTGTGCGAAAGTTTGTAGGAGGTAAAGGAAAACAGGTAAGATCATCATCTTATACAGTGCTATCCTCCCCATGACATTTAATAGAAGCATCTGCCATTTTATAAGGTCTTCTTTAATTTTGCGGGTGAGTGGTGCAAATTCAAGGGACCATGTCAGTGCTAGGTTTTGTCCAATCCAGATGTCAAGATATCTGTAACTGAGATGGCGGATTGGGATAGTGGTCTGCCAGTCTATGTATTCCTGTGAGGGAGTCAGTGGGACGAGCACCAATTTAGGGGGATTAATGGTCAAACCAGAAGCCTCTGCGAAGAATTCTAGGGCTTGTAGGCACCGAGGGCCACTACTCGATGTGTCTACTACGTAGAGGAGAACATCGTCCGCATTTAGAACAATATGATCTCCGCACCCAGTTGGCCATTGCCATCCTCGTATTTTCACATTGCATCATAGAAGCCTCGCTAGTAGTTCAATGGCTGGTGCAAAAAGGAGTGGCGACAGGTGGCAACCCTGTTGGGTTTTTCTTATAGGGAAGGTACTGGATTGAACCTGATGTACGTAGGGGTAAATTAAATATGCCAATTGGGCATAATGCAATGTTACTATGTTTTAAGGAGAGAACACAATCCATTTTAAACTAGTTAGCAGTAGCAAAGTGCACCTAAGGCCAACAAAAAGAAATTCAGCAAAAAGGGGAGGAGGAAGGCAAAAAGTGTGGGGGTCGCCTTGTAGAGAGGACCATTTCCAACAAAATTACCCTCCAGCTTAAATGCAGGGTAGACTAATCAATACCAGGATAGACATCTCTGCTAAGGTGATAGAATATTGACAGTGGCCTTCTACTGCAGGGGCGCTTGTCAGTTCTGTGGCTCTCTGAATTCAGTTAGATCCCTCTGTCTATACTCTCCTGAACCACTGAACTGACTCAAGGGGAACCCTTCTCCTCATCAGTGGACCCCATCTGTGCAGCACCTAACCCTAACTTGCTCACAGATTCATCCCAGTAGGTAGACAGTACCACCATGGCCAACAAACTAATGCGGCCGATTCCACCCCTTGGGTCAGACTTTTGTCCCGAACCCAAGGAAAACTCTGTCCACAAAGACAACAGCCAGCAGAGGGCACTGGCAGCTGTTGGTGTCCAGAGCAAGGCCCCAGGCCATCTAGGGATTTCTGACCTCTCTGGTTTCTTAGAGGAGGGGGGGAGTAGCCACGGGTGTTTTGCAACTATTAACTCTACCTCGCACCAGTTGTTGAGTGGTATCCTGAGACTGGTCACCCATCTTAGAGACTGTGCCCTGAGGCTGAACAGTTGACAGCAGGGGTGAGGTCACCCCTCCCCTCCTTCTGGGGTCAAGTGTCCTCTGGCTGGGAGGTATTCCCCCAAAAAACATAAGCCAGAGTGCTCTGAGCAGATATCTCTCCCAGTTCCCCTGACACTGGGGCATCTTATTTCACAGAATACAGTATTTTGGGCTCTCAGGACTAACTATGACCCTCCTCTGGATCACCTCCCCATCCACCACAGGGATACCAGGGCTGTAGGGCGGAAAAAGTCCTGCACAGGGGCCTGGGTCACCCTACACATCTAGCCGGTGTACTACTCTGAAGAAACTAGTCTTTCCACTACCATGGTCTGCCTAGCTCTGTTTTCCATCAGAGCAGTGACTGGGACCCCATTCACTTTCACCTGGTGGAAGTGATGACTACCACCCTCAGGGATCACCAACTCACCCCCTGAGTCCACTTCCCATGTAAGGGAGATCATGGCATGGACTATGACCTGCCCCTAAGGACTACTTACCCCTTAGGCCACATTGACCACTCTTCTAGGGTTTCCACTAGTGGGTGGCACAGTTCTGAAAAACAAAGTCTGAACATGTGCTCCCTTGCAATCAAATTGTACATCCCCTGATAATCCTTTACTTCTTCCCTTCACACAACCATCCAGTGCCTTGCAAAAGGAATCCACACAGTCCACTTCCAGGTCTGTTGGGCCAGTGTCTCACTGTCAATAAACCCCTGTCTGTACTTCTCTTGAGTCAAACCATACTTTCTGACAAGGGCTTCCTTCATTTGTGGGGGGGGGATACTTCATCTTGTCTCCCTTCTCTAAGGCCATTAGGGTGTCTCTTCATTAGGGATGTGCTTCCACAGAGTAGCCCTCAATCTTCTTCAGTGATCTTGTGCACCTGCAAGGCAATTTCATGCTCCTCAAACCACATATCGATATCCTCTCCCACAACAAAGTCATGCAAGAGAACTTTAGGACTGTGGACTCTCTTGTCTCTAGATGGCACTGATGAAATGCTGCCACCATCACTGTTGGGATCTACCCGTCTGGCCTTGATATCCTGCTCCTTAAGGCCCCTTTCATGAGCCAAACGCTACAAAGCAGTTCTCTCCTTCATGGCCAGTTTCTTCTGTTCTGCCTCCATCTTGAGATTGGCCATCTGCAGCCTGTACTCTCTCTCCACTGTCCTCTCTGTCTGGGTCTCTGGGGACAGGTTGCAAGAGGACATTCTGCTTCCTGAGCAGGAGAGGATTTTCCAGACTTGGGAGTAGATTATCCCCTTCCTCAACAGGTTGCATTCCAAGACGTTCCTGTGGGTCCTGCTCTGATCCTTCCTCTTCATCTTCCTCCTCCTCCTCCTCCTCCGAGTCTTGTCTTGTGTTGTGACTGGCAATTGATTGGCCTCTGCCCATGCCCTCAAGGCCTTCTGGAGTTCCACTTTCTTGGTACCGCTTTGGTAGGCAACCCCCTGTCCTGGCAAAATTCCATGAACCCAGCCAAAGTGTAGCCGTCCCGGTTGGCAAGCTCAAACTCAATCTTTGCAGGTGAGGTCACAGGCACAGTCAGTATGGTAGAGTAAGAATGAATTTAGAAAAGCAAAAAGGCCCATTGTGGAGAAATTAAAACTCAAATTGGTCTTAAATATGGTTTGGTAGTGTACACGAAATCACTGTATGGCATTGCACAAGCACAAGTTCCATCATCACAGCTGATCACCAATGTTAGAGATTGGGTTACTGATTGACTGGGATGTGAGCCCTGGTCAAGCAGCAACTGCAATCCTATTCAGGGCAAGGCACAAGCAA
This sequence comes from Pleurodeles waltl, assembly GCF_031143425.1. Taxonomy (NCBI): domain Eukaryota; kingdom Metazoa; phylum Chordata; class Amphibia; order Caudata; family Salamandridae; genus Pleurodeles; species Pleurodeles waltl. The sequence goes on along the minus strand of NC_090448.1, from coordinate 225,274,312 downwards.
ACCCCAATTTAACCTGTGCTCATGCCCCTGGTAGCTTGGCAGAGAACAGTCAGGCTTAATTCAGAGGCAATGTGTAAGGTATTTGTGCAACACTTCAAGCAGTAAAACAGAGGCAACACCACACAAAAAGATCCCACACCAAGTTAGAAAAATAGAGTCAAATGTAATAAATAAACCAAGATAAAAAAGACCAACACAAAATGCAATCAGTAGAACAGGAGTTATGAATTTTTAAAGCATAAGCTGTAAATTAGCTCCTAAAAGCATAACGCACAAACTGGGGATATTTGGTCATGTTGGACCGGGTCAAATTCAAGCTGACCACAATGGAGTGCGGCTTGGATAAAGTCATAGATTCGTCCAGCAGAAGGTTTACCTTTTCAAGGTTTGTGCCAATAGTTCTGTTTGCATGGATGAAGTTTGCCAGGAGAAATTATGTCACTGGCGGTGGTCTGCAGAGTGCGAAGAGCGTACCAGCATTGCAGACTTGTGACTGGGGCTGTGCGTTGGCGGTCCACGCAAGGCAAACAATGCTTCCTGTGCAAAGAGACGGGCTTGCGGAGGCTCACTCTGATTTTCAATGCAAGCAGTGCTGTTCTGCTACAAATGGGCCGACTTAAGGTCACAAAGAACCCAAAAAACCATTAATTAAAGAGCTCAAGAGCAACACCAGGGGTCCAGGACCTGAGAAGCTCTTCTTAGGGTCAGGCGCCTGTTATATTCCTGAGGCTCAAATCAGGAGGCCAACAGACTAGCCCTTTGAGTCACTCTGGTGTCCTAGTTTCCAGATGGGTTCCAGGTCCAGTTCGTCTTCAGCAGAAAAGAGGTCAGCAGGTCAGCAAAGCAGCAGCTCCTTCAGAGCAGCAGTCCAGCAGTCCTTGTAGCAGCACAGCAGTCCTTGTTCCTGGCATAGTATCCACAGGTCTAGAAGTGTACTAAGGTGGTGGTGTCTGAAGTCCTTTTATACACAGTTGTTCCTTTGAAGTGGGGATAAGTATTTAGAGGCATGCCTTTGAAGTACACAGATGCCCTGCCTCAACGTGCACTAATGATTACTGTGTGATAGTGCAAATGAGAACATGCAGTCTTATTATCATTGAGTGATAGGTCAAATGAGAATATGGAGGCTTATTGAGTGGCAGTTCAAATAAAAACATGCGTCTTATCATTGAGTTATGATGCAGATGGGCTCATGGAGCCATGTCTTCCGAGTAATGAACAGATCTGGCCCAATTCTCACAATTTCTGAATGCAAATATTAACACGCATCCATGATGAACATGCAGTGAGGAATACTGAGTGACTAGCAAAACCTAAATATACTGAACGTTGGCAGTTCTTATCAAATGGTGGGCTTTCTTGTCACTGGTACCCGCTCATGTGTAATGCTTGCACTGCAAAAATGGTGCTGCTACTTGACTTATTGTGAGTACTTGGCGCAACAGTGCTTAGCCCTGGTTTAGTGCTTGTTTACTATTTTAGCACTTCAAGGGATTCTTGCCAAACACACTTACGCTCAAGATTGTATTCCTTCGTAGGCATTAGAAGCTTTAGACATATATTCAACTATACAGTTAGCCGCAACATTCAGCAAGTGTCTAGTCCTCATGAGGTACACTTCAATATAGAAATGCTGCCCACTTTGCATGTAGTTGTGGTTGTCAGACACCAGGAAGTAAGGTAGAGCAGAGTTTCCAGAAATATTTCATGCAACATAAAAACATGCATATGCCATACATGTATATATGTTTGATGGCTTGTGTAGCTGCAGATACACATGCTATGCATTATTCCGCCATCTAGTGTTGGGCTCGGAGTGTTACAAGTTATTTTTCTTCGAAGCAGTCTTTTTGGAGTCACAGGATCGAGTGACTCCTTCTCTCGGTCATAGAGCGCATGGGCATAGACTCCGTAGTTAGATTGTTTTCTTTCCGCTGTTGGGCTCGAACGTGTTTCCTCTCGCTCCGAGGTTTCGAATTCGAAACTTTAGAAAACTTCCTTGATCGTCGGTATAGTTTCGATCGCATTTCTACCTAGCTTCGAACCGATAGTACTATTGAAAACTAAATTCCGCCCTTCTGGGAGTGTGAGCCCGACTCGGGCCGGTTTAGGCCTACCATGTCGAAGCCTGATGGACTGGACTCCATTTCGATGTTGTCCCCGATGCTATGCAAAATTTCCATACACAGACCAACTCCTTGTATGTAATCTGTGTCTTTCTCCCGATCACAGAGAAGAGGATTGCAAGGCCTGCCGATCGTTTCAATCCAAAAAGACCCTGCGTGATCAGATTGCCAGAAGACTGGAAATGGCATAGAAGAGTACAGAACATCTCAACACCATGGAGGAAGAACAGGCGCAGACAGCAGTTTCCATCAGAGACACCGACTCCGAAGAAGAATCGGAAGAAGATAGGCCTATCACTGCTGGTCACGACTGCCCCTATGCCCACTTATAAAAAGTCCTCGAAGGCCTTGGGTACACCACTGCCAGAGAGCCATGGTTCGACCCGAAAAAAGGCTCTCGTCGACTGACCTTTGCCTTCGGCACTGAAAAAGGCCACTCCTCTCTCGATATTGGAGTCGAGTAAGTCCATCAAAAGTTCAACTTCCGACTCGAGTAGGCGTCCTCACTCCTCAGAGTCGAAGCCTCGACGCCCCGCTTCGGAGCCGAAACAACCGGCTGTATTTTCGGCCCTGAAAAAACTACCATCTTCAGGACCGAAAAAGTCTTCTTATTCGGAAGAGCAAGGAATTTTGAGCCATCTTAAACAGAGCTCAAAATCACTGGATGGACAGTCATATAGACCTTCTGATCAGGTTTATGAGGACACTGGGATACAGCCTATCCTTGAGCTTATGGATGAAAGACAATCAAGGATTCATATCCATAAAGAGACTGGAAGAATAATTACTGCACCTACTCTACAGACCAAGAGAAAGTTGGCCTTTCAAGAACATTTAGACACTGCTCCACCACCAGCAAAGATTTATAAACGGAAGGAGAAGCCATTATCTATCCATACTTCTCCCCCTCATTCACCACAACTTTCTTTTTCGCCACCACCCACTAGCCCACCACTTTTGCTTTCACCAACTCATTCACAATATTCTCATGGTGATACTGTTGATCCTTGGGATCTCTATGATCCGGATCCTATTCCTATCAATGACCCGGATTTATATCCTTCCAAACCTTCTCCACCAGAAGACAGTACTGCACACACGCAGGTTATTTCTAGGGCAGCAGCGTACCATGGGGTGCTTATGCACAGTGAACCCTTAGAAGAGGATTTTCTTTTTAACACCTTAGCCTCCACTCACTCAAGATATCAGTGCCTCCCAATGCTACCTGGCATGATTAAGCATGCAGATTAAATATTCAATGAGCCAGTCAAAGCTAGGGTTATAACACCACGCATTGACAAAAAATAGAAACCTGCACCTACAGACCCAGATTATATTACGCGCCAAGTTCCTCCAGACTCAGTGGTAGTGAGTGCTGCCAGAAAGACGGCTAATAGCCAGTTGCAAACTCGCAAGCCTTGATAGCAAGGTATGATAGAGCCCACTGGGACGAGATGCAGGAACTCCTACAACACCTACCAAAAGAACACCAAAAGAGAGCACAACAGGTTGTGGAAGAGGGTCAGGCCATAAGTAACAACCAAATACGGTCTTCTCTTGATGCTGCAGATACAGCAGCTAGAAGCGTGAATACTGCCATCACTATACGCAGACACGCATATCTACGTTTCTCTGGTTTAAAACCAGAAATACAGCAGGCAGTGCTGAATATGCCTTTTAATAAAAAACACCTGTTTGGCCCTGAGGTTGACACTGCCATAGAAAAACTGAGAAAAGATTCAGACACGACCAAAGCAATGGGAGCCTTTCGTAGGCAACAATTTAGAGGATTCAAGCCACAATCCACAGAGGCTTCTACCTCCTAGGCAAAACAAGGGCAACAGCAATACCAGAGAGGGGGATTTAGAGGTTCTTATAGAGGCCAATACTTTAGAACCAGAGGCAAGTTCCAGGCCTCAAAACAAGCCACTACCCCATCTAAACAGTGACTTATTTACCATCCCTCAACCCCACACATCTCCTGTGGGGGGCAGACTGCAGCAATTCCACTCCCAATGGCAAAATATTACCACAGATCAATAGGTATTGTCAATTATCCGCAATGGCTATTGCCTAGAATTGATTTCTATCCCCCCAAACATTCCTCCACATTATCACAAGCTGTCCGCGGAACACAATGTTCTGTTACAACAAGAAGTACAATCACTTCTATTAAAACAGGCAATAGAATTGGTCCCACATTCTCAACAAGGAACAGGAGTATACTCACTATACTTCCTCATTCCCGAAAAGGATTGCACTCTCAGGCCCAGCCTAGGCCTCAGATCCCTAAATCTATATATCCTGTCAAAATACTTTCACATGGTAACTCTGCAGGACGTCATTCCACTACTACAACAATAACATGACTGCTTTAGACCTCAAAGATGCATATTTCCATATACTCATCCATCCGGCTCACAGAAAATACCCAAGGTTTGTGATAGCAGGAAAACATTATCAATTCAAAGTTCTACCATTCGGCATAACAACAGCTCCAAGGGTATTCACAGAATGTCTAAGAAGGCAACACATACATGTCTTTCCATATGTAGACGATTGGCTAGTAAAATCAAGCAATTTTATACAATGTCAACAACACACTCAATATACAATAAATACCCTACATACACTAGGGTTCACTCTCAACTACCAAAAGTCCCATCTTCAACCAGCACAGGTGCAACCTTACCTAGGTGCTATTCTCAATACACAAAAAGCCTTATCCTATCCAAATACACAAAGGATACAAGCTTTCCGAAATCTCAGACCACAAATGCAGCCAAATAAACAATGCACTGTAAGATTTATCATGAAACTATTAGGAATGATGGCATCCTGCATAGCAATAGTACTGCATGCAAGACTAAACACGAGGACACTACAACAGTGCCTCTCACAGTAATGGTCTCAAGCACAGGGTCAATAGCAAGATCTAGTGTTGTTAGACCGCCAAACGCACAAGTCCCTTCAATGGTTGAATCTCAGCAATTTAATGAAGGGGCGGTCATTTCAACACCCTGTGCCTCAAGCCACAATAACAACAGATGCATCAATGATAGGTTGGGGAACTCATCTCAACAACCTTACTATTCAAGGGGAATGGGATTCAAATAGCAAAATTATCACATAAACCATTTAGAATTATTAGCTCTGTTCCTTGTCCTAAAAGTGTTTCAACCCCTTCTCAAACACGAGACTATTTTGATATGAACAGACAATATGACGACCATGTATTACCTGAAGAAACAAGGCGGGACACATTCATCTCAACTGTCCCGTCTAGCCCAAGTAATATGGAAACGGGCAATTCACAATCGCATTCATCTACTAGCAGAATAGATTCCAGGAATACACAATCAGTTGGGGGATCTCCTAAGCAGGACACACAAATGGATACACGAATGGGAGATTCACTTTCAGGTGCTTCAACAGTACTTTCAAAAGTGGGGAACACTAGAAATAGACCTATTTGCAACAAGCGAAAATGCGAAATGCCAAAACTTCGCATCCAGACACCCACATTCTTTATCCAAGGGCAATGCTCTGTGGATCAACTGATCAGGGATATTTGCTTACGCTTTTTCCCCCTCTCCCACTACTTCACTTTCTGGTCAACAAGCTACATCAGACCTCTCTCCCCATGATACTCATAGCCCCAATGTGGGCACAGCAACATTGGTACACAACACTCCTAGAGGTCACAGTAGTACCTCACTCCAAACTTCCAAACAGACTGGATTTGTTAACACAAAAACAAGGACAAATCAGACATCCAAATCCCAGTGCTCTCAACTTAGCGATTTGGCTCCTGAAGTCATACAATTTGGATACTTACAACTTCCATTAGAATGCATGGAAGTTCTCAAACAAGCATGCAAGCCTACAACTAGGCAATGCTATGCTAACAAATGGAAAGGATTTGTTTATTACTGTCAATCTAAAAATACTGACCCACTTACAGCATCAATGCAAGATATTGTATTCTACCTACTTCATCTGCAGAAGTCAAATCTAGCCTTTTCATCTATCGAAATCCATTTTACTGATATATCAGCATACTTGCAAACTATTCAACATACCTCTCTCTTTAGAGTCCCAGTTATAAAAGCCTTCATGGAAGGACTAGAGCACCACCTGTTCCTACTCGGTATTGTACTCACCAGACTAGTGGGCCCACCTTTTGAACCCATGCATTCTTGTGAGATTCAATTCTTAACATGGAAAGTTGCTTTCCTAGTGGCCATTACTTCACTGCGAAGAGTTGGGGAAATACAAGCATTCACTCTTGAAAAACCTTTTTTCCAAGTACACAAACATAAAGTTGTACTTAGAACTAATACAAAATTTCTGCCAAAAGTGGTACCACCTTTTCACATAAACCAAACAGTGGAGTTGCCAGTTTTTTTTCCACAGCCACATTCAATTGCAGAAAGAGGCCTTCACACTCTTGACCTTAAAAGAGCTCTAATGTACTATGTAGATAGAACAAAACAATTCAGAAATACAAAACAGCTTTTTGTTGCCTTTCAGCAACCACATAAAGGGAATCCTACCTCTAAGCAAGGATTGGCAAGATGGATTGTTAAATGTATACAAACATGTTACATTAAGGCAAAAAGACAACTTTTAATCACACCTAAAGCACATTCCACTAGGAAGAAAGGTGCATCTATGGCATTTTTAGGAAACATACAAATGGCAGAGATATGTATAGCTGCCAGATGGTCTGCACCACATACATTTACAAAGCATTATTGTGTTGATGTATTTTCAAAGCAGCAGGCCAATGTTGGTCAAACTGTCTTAAGAACATTATTTTTAAAAAAACTCCAACTCCTACAGGCTAGCCACTACATTTTTGGGGGAGAGTAACTGCTTTGTAGTCCATGCATAGCATGTGTATCTGCAGCTACACATGCCATCCAACGGAAAATGTCACTTACCCTACACTGTTTGTGGCATGTAGTGCTGCAGATTCACATGCGCCCTCCCTCCTCCCCGGAAGCCTGTAGTCATTGCAGTTTTTTTCTCTTTTGTACATATGTATATACATTTACATTTGCATGGACATCTATTCTTACTTACTATTTCTATACAACATTTATATTATTACACTCTATCACTCCTTCCTACACCCTTTTACAGGAAAATAATCTAACTACAGAGTTGATGCCCATGCGCAGTATGACCGAGAGGAGGAGTCACTTGATCCCGTGACTCCAAAAAGACTTCTTCAAAGAAAAACACCTGGTAACACTCCAAGCCCAACACTAGATGGCTGAATAATGCATAGCATGTGAATCTGCAGCACCACATGCCACAAACAGATGTACACTGGGTAAGCAACATTTTCCATATATATATATATATATATATATATATACACACACACACATATATATATAAATTCAATGCGTGGTGTGCTCATAATTGTGTTAGTTGTGTCTTTGTTTGGAGGAGTCACTTTATAGTAATACCTGTAGTTAGGAAGCATAACATTCATGAACCTTTACTTGACTTCGAGGATGAAATTGCCATTTTAACTGAAACGATTATTTTTAATGGCAGTGCCATAAATAGCTATTTCTTGTGTATTATCAGAAAACATATTGCCTGAATACTTGTGATATTTCAGTGAAATACCTTCCTTAATTACAGTTATGTTTTTATTTTGCAGGGTCATCATCCTACACTAGGAGAGCACCCTAAATTTACTAATTACTCTTTTGATGTCGAAGAATTTATGAACCTCGTTCTTCTGGCAGCAGATCATGTATCGAAGCATCCTAAGTGGCCATGCAGGACAAATCGTGATGAACTATGAATTGTGTTGAAATAAGGCGGCTTTTTGTGAAATGTCTTCATGTGGACTGACTCCTGAGACACTTCCCTTTAGATTTATCATCTACATAAAATATTTATTTACAGACCTCCAATGGGCTTGTTATTGGCCTTTCATTCCGTGTTATCTTTCATGATTTCTGTGTTTTACTTTTTTCCGTGATGTCCAAAGGAGTGAACATCTGGTGATTTTCCGAGTGAGTGAGGTAATTTGTCAGCTTTGTTTGATAGGAGGGACGTTGTGAATATTTTAAGCAGTCGAACCATTAGTGCAACCCATTAAACCGTAATGAAATAGTAATTTCGACAAACGAAGGAAAGCTAAATGCAAATTCATATGCAACAGGAAAATGAAGGTTTTATGCTACTGAGGAAAGAAGCTCCGATAACAAAAGTACGCAGTATGGAGCAGAGAAGGCCACAGAAATAGAAAGAAAGCTTTGACCTGATTTCGATTTTTGGGGGAAATGATGAATGAAGAGCAAACTCCACCGGTGGAAATTCTTCATCTACGGTGAAAGAAATCCCGCTAGTGGATTTTCCTCTGCACAAAGCACTTCTCCACAAACGGAATGATTTACTCTTGGTACCTATCTGTAAATCACACCTCCAGTGTGTAGAGGGTTCGGATTGAGATTGAAAGATTGCTTGTATCAGACAACTGATTGCAGAAAGTGGTGGAAAGTAATCCTGATATTTTGCTCGCTACATAAAGACAAACGGGTAAGTCCCCATCAGTGGTTCAATTTTAGTTGTGGTCGTAACTTATCAACAGAGTGGTTTAACATTTAGTTTCATAACATGCATTTTAATTTAGTTAATTCACAGATTATGGGGGTCATTCTGACCCCCGCCGGCGGAGGGTGCCGCCGGCCTGGCGGGAACCCCCAGAAGACCGTACCGCGGTCAAAAGACCGCGGCGGTCATTCTGAGTTTCCCGCTGGGCTGGCGGGCGACCGCCAAAAGGCCGCCCGCCCGCCCAGCGGGAAACCCCCTTCCACGAGGATGCCGGCTCCGAATGGAGCCGGCGGAGTGGAAGGGGTGCGACGGGTGCAGTTGCACCCGTTGCGATTTTCAGTGTCTGCCACGCAGACACTGAAAATCTATGTGGGGCCCTGTTAGGGGGCCCCTGCACTGCCCATGCCAGTGGCATGGGCAGTGCAGGGGCCCCCAGGGGCCCCACGACACCCGTTCCCACCAGCCGAACCAGGCTGGCGGGAAGGGGGTCGGAATCCCCGTGGAGGATTCCCTGGGGCAGCGGGAAGCCGGCGGGAAACCGCCGGCTTCCCTTTTCTGACCGCGGCTTTACCGCCGCGGTCAGAATGCCCCCGGAAGCACCGCCAGCCTGTTGGCGTTGCTTCCGCGGTCGTTGGCTCTGGCGGTCCATGACCGCCAGGGTCAGAATGACCTCCTATATCCTTTGAAGTAGAATTCTATTCGCTTATGAAAAAGTTGCATACATTGTATACTATTGAGATTTTCCCAATTGCAATCAGCTTGAGTACAGAGATTGCCAACAAACACCCCATGAGCAAGTTAAGGACAGTATATATCCACCTCTCCTATTTTATCTCAGGGTAGATCATCACATATGTAATATTATTACTTAGTAGTAAATGTGGGATGGACCATGCGGAGTGGCTATAAGAAGAGGCATACTTACTACCAAACGGCAGGGCTTCAGGGTGTAGCGAGGAGGGGTTTAGAGAGGGTTAGAAATGCATTTAGGGGGGGACAGTGACCCACCAACAAAAGAGTAAGCCTGTTTCTTTTCACACACTACACTTCTAAAGTTACTACAACCAAAAAGAACCCAAACCAGTAGTAAATGTACTCCAGCTCAGATAAATCTTAAATCCAGCACCACACATGCCCAGGCACTGGTATTGCATACCTTCCCACAGTAAATGATGGAAGGTCGGAAAATATGATGTTACATTGTTATTTAAACTAGTCAAAATATAAACAGATTTAATTTGATGTTAAAATGTTTTTCTAAAAATAACATTTATCATTTTTAAATTTAAAAATGAATATACTATTATTTTTATTAAATATATTTACATTAATTTTAACTCTACACATCAATTTTAATAATTTTGATGGATTCATTCTTATTATTATGATTGGCAAAGGTGAAATAACACATCCATGTGCCTACAGCCTAGAGGATCGGCAGCCTGGAAGAGCATCGTTATCACTTTTCACAGCTTTTCGCCTACAACCCTTGGGCCGGCAACGAAGTAGAAGTAATGGAAGAGTTCAAACAGTAACAATAACAGTCCCACCCCTGTCCCCAAACTTTCAATGGTAGGGGACTTAAAGGTCCCTTTGAGTGTAAGAAGTCATCAATGTTCCACCCCTCCACTCTACATTAAGAAAGTGTCTGTCCTAACCCTATCTTATTGAAGTGGAGGCAGTCTGGGGGAGTAAGCACAGCACTTTTAAGTAAGCGGGACAAGCAAACTCATTAAATTCAGTGAATAATATGGTGATAAGCGGTGCCCATGTGTCAGCAAACTCTTCCCCTTTTTGGTCAGCCACCATAGAGATCTTCTCCATCCCGAGTACAAACCACAATTTGTGTAGCCATGCTGTGTAGTATTGGATTTTGTCTGTGCTCCACCTAGCCAGAATTGCTTGATGTGACGCTTCTAGGACAAGGGCCATCTGTCGCTCTTTAGCGGAGTGGAGCAGGAAGGCGAAAGTACTGGGTAGGCCCAGTATGGTGTACGCAGGGAACCAAGGGATCATCGAGTTGCAAACCCAGTCTATATCGTTTAAGGCATATTCCCAGAACCGCTTTAGTTTTGGGCAGTGTCAGAGCAAATGGAGTAAGAAGGAGCCCATGCCTCCGCGACCCCTCCAGCATTCTCCAGATCGAGACGGGTTCAAGGCGTGAAGTTGAATGGTGTAAGGTACCAGTGTAAGATAATTTTGTAGGTTGCTTTAGTGCTTGCTATGGAATATATCAAGTTGTCGTGTAGGCTCTCATTATTCTAATGAGACTACTGGATTTTAAGCAGCAGAATCGCCTGCGGTTTAGGAGACTGTCTGACCCACTGCGGGTGACACCTGTTGCTCCAATCCAGGTTTTGCTTCGATTAACTAGCAGTGCCTCATCTCTACCCAAGGGCATGGATGACTTGGCAGCCAAGCGCATGACATAATTGGTTTCTCAGGGAAGCCGTGGTGACTCAGGTCTCATCCGTTCCTCTCAGTTACTTAAGTCTCATATATAAATGACAAACAGAGGCAGTATACGTTTTAATAATGATTTTAATAAAACAACTGCATTTTAGATAGCAAAGTGTGAGCTGCAATAACCAGGACGACAGAACACGTCAGCATTAAAATTGTGACAAGGAGAGTGAAGCATAGAAATAACGCTATCATATTGTCACTATGGTCAATAGATTAATTCCTACCTAGGCTATAATAGAGCACAGCATGTTAAGCTCTAATTCTGCCCTTCAGGTTCCCATGGGAAGACATTATCCCCCATACCTGAGCAAAGGCCTGCGGTCTGTGTTAGCATCGATAGCGGAGCATTCTGCAATCAGCATACAGTTGTGGTTCTCTGGCTGGAATCTCCCTCTAACGTGTAAGGAACAATAACGTGTTTTTATAACAACACAGCTGATGTCCCGAGAAAAGGTCCCTACGTAAGGATGTGTGTTTTCTACGAATGTTGGAGACTAAACTTCTACCACGTTCACCGGCAACGTCCCGTTTTGTAGCCTTGGAGGAAGCACAGAGTGAGCAAGAATATCTTGTTTGAGAACAGAGTGCTGGCCTAGGCAAAACAGTTAGATAGACAGAAAATAAAACAAGACCGTAAAAGTGGCTATTTTAACAATAATAAAATAAAGCTGAATAAAATATATCTAGGTTAGAGTGCACTGCGGCCTAGTGTGTTAAAATAATATGCATGGAGCTATAGCTAAAATAGCTACACAACAAAGTGATGTACCTTATAATGTATGTCTTCCCATTCTTTGTCCGTTAATGTTCTACCTAACTATGCTTCCCATTGGAGTTTGCCAGCTGAATTAGGGGGTCATTCTGTGGCGGACAGCAGTGTATAAATCTCAGAAATGAGGTATCAGTTGTCTTTCTTCAAGGACACCCATTTCTCAAATGCGTTAAGGGGTCTCAGTGCTTGTTGGAGCGCTCCCAGTTGTGTAATCCAGTGTTGAAGCTGCATGTATTGGAGTCGGTTGGTCTCTATTAGCCCGTAGTCTGCTTTGAGTTGGTCAAATTGGATGATGCCTTGTGTGTCAAAGAGGGAAGCTATTCTCTTACATCTTCCCCCTGCCATCTTCCGAACTGCTCTGGATGGAAACCTGGTGGAAAACCAGGGTTATTAAGGATCAGCCTCATGGGGGAAGGAAACAAGGTCAACCCATTTTTAGTAGCTACTGTGTCCCATACTTGAGACAGAGGCCCTCATTACAACCCTGGCAGTCGGTGATAAAGCGGCGGTAATACCACCAACAGGTCGGTGGTAAGAAAAATGGAATTATGACCACGGGGGAAACAGCCAACACATACAGCCACTTTAACACTCCAACTGCCATGGCGGTAGCAACAAACACCGCAGCAGTAACCGCCAACAGCCAGGTGGAAGCCAATGTACCGCCCACTCCATTATGACACACCAATCCGCCACCTTTTCCGGGGTGGTACCAACGCCATCAAAAGCACGGCGGAAACAGTACACAGAAGGGAAACTACTCACCTCTCGACACTCAAGGAAGAACCACGACGCCTTGGAGCCCGAACTGCAGATCTTCCCCATGCTGGTATACCTCCCCCAGGAACACGAACGCCGGCGAAGACGACCACGGTGAGTACTGCACCTAGCACACAAGGGAGGGGGCAGGAAAAAGAGAGTGACACACACACGCAACACACCGACCTCCAACCCCAACTCCATACACACAAACAGATGCAACAACATCACATATACACCCCGTAACCCTCAGGAATAATGCAAGGACAAAAGGAATTGATTAAATTGAGTGTAATATTACAAATTTAGATGAATACGTCCTTAAAGCAATAAACAGTATGTACAATATATCCAAATGGAGGGACAGTACCCACTCCAAAATGTCCGTGGCCCACGGGCCATTTCACATAGGCCAAGGCCACACTTGACTCCTGCCTCAATACGGAGAGAACACTGCAGGGGTATCAGGTCGAAAACACACAGGCACCTCAGGGGGACGGGGAACCTCAGCTGGAAAATGGTACAACACCACTGCTCCTGGAGGGGTCTACATGCCCACTGCTTGGTCCTGGGGACTGCAAAGCCACAGTCTCTCTAGTGGGTGGTTTGCCCATTGCTTGGTCCTGAGGAGTGCAAAGCCACAGTCTCTCAAGTGGGTGGTTTGCCCACTGCTTGGTCCTGGGGTGTGTAAAGCCACAGTCTCTCAAGTGGGTGGTCTGCCCACTGTTTGGTCCTGGGGATTGCAAAGCCACAGACTCTCTAGTCGGTGGTTTGCCCACTGCTTGGTCCTGGGGAGTGCAAAGCCACAGTCTCTCAAGTGGGTGGTCTGCCCACTGCTTGATCCTGGGGAGTGCAAGGCCACAGTCTCTCACTGGATGGCTTCTCCACTGGTTCTGGAGGGGGCATAGTGCCCAGTGTGCTTCATCCTGGCAAGGAGGGGGTGAGTGGATGCCTTCTTCCACTGGTTCTGGAGGGGGCTTAGTGCCCACTGTGCTTCATCCTGGCAAGGAGAGGGTGAGTGGATGCCTTCTTCCACTGGTTCTGGAGGGGGCCTTGGGCCCTGTGATGCTGATCATGGATGGTGCAAGGTCACAGTCTCTCACCTGGGTGTCACACCTACAGGTGTTGCAGGGGCCAGGACGCACCTCAGCCCATGTAGTCACGACTACACACTGCTCGTCAGTAGTGACGGCTGCTCAGTGGATGGCAGTTGCGGGGCTGGTGGCGGGGTTGTCAGTGGTGGGGGGAGGCTCCGGCCCTTCCCCTGCAGCCTCGGACAGCTGCCCACTGGGGCTGCAGCTGCTGGAAGTGGTGCTGGTGGCGGTGCAGGTGGCAGTGCTGGCGGCGGTGCAGGTGGCGGTGCTGTCAGTGGTGGGGGGAGGCTCCAACCCTTCCCCTGCAGCCTTGGACGGCTGCCCACTGGGGCTGCTGCTGCTGGCAGTGGTGCTGGCAGTGGTGCTGGTGGTGGTGCAGGTGGCGGTGCTGTTGGCAGTGCTGTCAGTGGTGGGGGGAGGCTCCAGCCCTTCTCCTGCAGCCTCGGACGGCTGCCTACTGGGGCTGCTGCTGCTGTCAGTGGTGCTGCTGGCAGTGGTGCTGCTGGCAGTGGTGCTGCTGGCGGTGCAGGTGGCGGTGCTGGCAGCGGTGCAGGTTGCGGCACTGTCAGTGGTGGGGGGAGGCTCCAGTCCTTCCCCTACAGCCTCGGATGGCTGAAGTGCCATGGCTGGTGTTGTTTGCCCAGATGCTGCTACAGCCCCAGGCACCAGATCCATCCTGCCTGCTGCTTCAGTTCCTTTAACATTGGCCTTGGCAGCTGTTGTCCCCTTCTTGCCCTTGGCAGATGGTGGTGCCTCCTTGCTTCTGCCAGCTGGTGTTCCCTTCCTGCCCTTGCTGGCTGGTGTTCCCTCCTTCCCATTGCTGGCTGGGGTTCCTTCCTTCCCATTGCTGGCTGGTGTTCCTTCCTTCCCCTTGCTGGCTGGTGTCCCCTTCTTGCCCTTGCTAGCTGGCGGCCTCTTCTTGCCCTTGGCAGGTGGTGCAGGCACACTGACTGTGCTGATGGATGCCTCCTTGGAGCCTCTCACACCTGCAGTAGCTGCAGAAACTACAGTGGCCGTGGACTGGGTGGCTGAGGTGCTGGGCTGGGTTATGGCCACCCTGGCCTGAAGTGAAGGACGCCATGCACTACCAGTTACAATACCAGTCACCAGGCCATGGGGTACATTGCCTAAAGCCATTAGCTGCACACCTGAAACCCACAGGACCCTGCCCAGTACTAGATGCCCAATAGCATTATTGGGGTTGGAGTGCATCTGAGCTTGCCCATCATGGAACCTACCCTGCCATGTTCGCCCTGGCCTAGGGGCACCCACAGCCCACATCCCCTACCCAGGTAACACCTTCATGTGCGCAAAGTCATGATTCTGAATCTGTACTCTCCCCCTTGTGGCTTCTGTGATGCCTTCAAGCGCCCTACCAGCTCCGGATAGGCCACCGCCAGGATGCGAAACATCAGGGGAGTCAGGGTACGATGGCACCCCTTCCTCATTGGGAGGCCAGCCCCAGCTGGGCCTCTGCCGTCTTCCTTGCCCAGCGGCGCAGGTCCTCCCACCGTTTGCGCCAATAGGTGCTCCGCCTGTCAAAGACCTCCCAGGGTCCGCACCTCCTTGGCGATGGCACGCCAAATACCCTTTTTCTGATTGGCGATGACCTGCAGAAAAAGATACAGCAGAAAAGGTATTATTCGTACCGTCCGGACTGTTATACTCATGGCCCAACATATCCCACCCATCCCCTTACGCAGAGATATTGCCCACAGAGCATACAGCACTCTGCCCAGGACCCCTCAGCCCCCCCTACACGAGGCTTACACACACAGCACTCCATACATTCATGCCCCACACATCGTGCTCACAGTGTACTCACCTGTTTGTCTGGAGGACCATAAAGTAAAGGGTACTGGGGTAGGACCCCATCCACTAGTCTCTCCAACTCCTCGGAAGTGAAGGCAGGGGCCCTTTTCACAGACACTCGAGCCACGGTCGCTTCCAGTCACAGGTCACAGCAGCACTTGCAGTGTAGGTCCTCTCCTGTTGAAGGTCAGGTAGCAAGTGAGTGAACAGATAGAAAATGGCGGTCATGTCTGCGGGGGTGTGTACCGTCACCGCCGGCGTACATCGCCATTGGCTCCTGGAACCCGTAGGCCCCAATGATAACCAATGTGGTGTTGAACGGCGGTTGTCGACCGCCTCCCGCAACGGTGCACAACACCAGTGGAATTACCTCATTTCCACTTGACCCTCCTCACAGGTCAGGTGGCCACCATCACAGGGGGGCATAGGCCATGGCACCTAACTGCATCACATGAGACATAGGCACATCAACGGACCTACACGTTCACATACTGTTTCTGTAAAAAAAGAAAGGCATATTAATCTGAGTATATGTTTGAATATGACCATCTGCTCACCGTTTTTCACCCTAGAGTTCAACCGCTGAGGATGAATAGGAGATGGAGACATACCCCCATGTACAGACCCCTGGTGGACCTGGCAACAATGGAGGACAGGCACATTATCCTAACCTACAGACTTGATAGGGCCACAATCCAAGAGCTTTGTGCCCAATTGGAGCCAGACATGATTTCAGCTATCCACCACCCCACAGTTATCCCCCCTCTAGTACAGGTCCTGTCAGTGATCCATTTCTTGGCAAGTGGTTCCTTCCAAGCGACAGTGGCCATGGCATCAGGGATGTCACAGCCTATGTTCTCAAACGTGCTGACCAGAGTGTTGTCTGCCCTGATAAAACACATGTGCAGCTACATCGTATGCCCCCAGGTGGAGGATTTGGCCACAGTGAAGGCTGAGTTCTATGCACTGGGACATATCCCCAACATCATTCTTGCTATTGATGGTACACATATTCCTGGAGAAATGAATAGGTGTTCAGAAATCGAAAGAGCTTTCACTCTCTGAATGTGCAGATGGTGTGGTTGGCGGACCAGTACATCTCCCATGTCAATGCAAAGTATCCTGGCTCTGTGCATGATGCCTTTATCTTGAGGAATAGCAGCATCCCATATGTGATGTCTCAACTCCAGAGGCACTGGGTGTGGCTAAAAGGTGAGCCCATGGTCCCCACCCAGTGAATGTTGGTATATGGGTGTAGGGTTGGCCCAAAGGGTGAGTGTTTGGCTAACAGGTATCTGTTGATATTTGCAGGTGACTCTGGTTACCCCAACCTCTCATGGCTACTGACCCCAGTGAGGAATGCCAGGACAAGGGCAGAGTAACATTACAATGAGGCACATGGGCGAACAAGGAGGATCATTGAGCGCACCTTTGGCCTCCTGAAGGCCAGATTCCGGTGTCTCCATCTGACAGGTGGATCCCTGTACTACTCACCCAAGAAGGTGTGCCAGATCATCGATGCATGTTGCACAACCTGGCCTTGAGACGCCAGGTGCCTTTTCTGCAGGAGGATGAGGCTGGAGATGGTCGTGTGGCAGCAGTGGAGCTTGTGGACAGTGACGAGGAGGAGGTAGAGGAAGAGGATGTGGATAACAGAACTACTATAATTCAACAGTACTTCCAGTGACACACAGGTAAGACACTGTAACTTCACCTCCCATTGCAGTTTTATGTTGGACATTGTACATGGCAGCCTGATTTTCCTATTTCTATGGCCACTTACTGTACCCTTTCGCATCTCTATTTTCAGATATCTGTGCCCCACTCTGGCTCCTGGTGTGTTTACTGCTGCCCACTACAGGTCATACCTACGTATATGTAACTGTACATTTGAATTGCAATGTTTACAGCTTGTTAGACTAATACATATTTAAATCAATTGACAGACTCCATACTTGTATTAGTTCCAAGGGTGTTTATTTCTGTGATAATAAGTGTAGGGGCTATTGCAATGGGCTGGGTTGATGGTGGAGGAATGTCCAGATTAGAGTCCAGTCTATTAGTATCACAGGTGCATTGTCCAAGGGGGCATAGGAAGTGGAGCAATGGCAGTTCAATGTGGACAGGGTGACAGAGTGGGACATAAGGGTGACATTCAGGGGAGTCTTATTTCCTGGCAGGGGTGTTGGCAATGTTCTTTGGTTTCTGCTTGGATCGCAGGGACCTTTTGCGTGGTGCTTCTCCTTCTGCAGCGGAAGGAGTGCTGGTGGCCTGTTGTTCCAGTGGCGGGGCTTCCTGTCCACTAGCGTAGGTGGAGGGCTGTTCATCAGTGTGGCTTGTGTCAGGGGCCCTTTGGTGTGCCACTGCCACCCTCATGGTGTTGGCCATGTCTGCCAGCACCCCTGAAATGGTGACCAGGGTGGTGTGGATGTCTCTCAGGTCCTCCCTGATCCCCAGATACTGTCCCTCCTGCAGCCGCTGGGTCTCCTGCAGCTTGGCCAGTATCTGGCCCATGGCCTCCTGGGAATGGTGGTATGCTCCCAGGATGTTGGTGAGTGCCTCATGGAGAGTCGGTTCCCTTGGCCTTTCCTCCCCCTGTCGCACAGCAGTCCTCCCAGCTTCCCTGTTGTCCTGTGCCTCTGTCCCCTGAACTGTGTACCCACTGCCACTGACCCAGAGGTCGCTGATCGTCCTGTGTTTGTGGGGTTGCCTGGGTTCCCTGTAGTGGTGGACACACTGCTGATTGATGTGTCCTGGGGACAGAGGAATGGGCCCGCTGGGTGGGTGCTGTGGTGGTGTTTCCTGAGGGGGGAGGCTCTGTGGTGGTATGGGACTGTGGCTGGGTCACCGACTGTCCAGTGGTCCCTGATGGGCCAGGTTGGTCATCCTGATCCAGGCGTGCAGAGCTGCTGTCATCACTGTGGGCCTCTTCTGGGAGGTGGGGACTGGATGTTGCTGGCACCTCCTCTCCGGTGACGTTGTGTGGGGGTCCTGTGGGAATGTAAATGCAGTGCTATTGTTTCTGCGTGTGACATCTTGTGCATGGGTATGTTCCCCTCTATGATTGTTATTACCAAGGCAGCTTTGGCTTGTGTGAGCTGTGATTTGGTTGGCTAAGTGATTGTCACTAGTGTGCATGCAGTGGTGATGGGTGTCCATGCAGGTCTGTGATGGGGGTCCATGCATTGGTGCTGCATGCAGGGCTTGGTATTGGGATGGGTGGGTTGTGATGGTGGGGTGTATGTGAGGTGGTGGAGTGATGGGGTGAGGGTAGGAGTTTGTGATGGCATGCAGGTAGGGGGGGGATAAAGTAGTAACGATTTGACTTACCAGAGTCTATTCCTCCTGCTACTCCTGCCAGGCCCTCAGGATGCATGATCTCCAAGACTTGCTCCTCCCATGCTGTTAGTTGTGGGGGAGGAGGTGGGGGTCCACTGCCAGTCCTCTGTACAGCTATCTGGTGTCTTGCAACCATGGAACGCACCTTCCCCCGTAGGTCGTTCCACCTCTTCCTAATGTCATCCTGTGTTCTTAGGTGCTGTCCCACTGCGTTGACCCTGTCCATGATTCTGCGCCATAGCTCCATCTTCCTAGCTATGGTGGTGTGCTGCACCTGTGATCCGAATAGCTGTGGCTCTACCTGGATGATTTCCTCCACCATGACCCCTAGCGCCTCCTCTGAGAACCTGGGGTGTCTTTGTGGTGTCTTTGTGGTGCCAGTTCTAGGACTTTCTGCATCAGCTGGAGTGTTCTGTCTTTTCAGCATTTGTTCTCAGCCGTTGAGAGGGCAATCAGTTCCTCTCTGATGACAGCTTTCAGTGTCTCCCAGAAGTATGAGAGCGAGATAAACCCATTGTCGTCATTGGAAAGGTATTCTAGGAGAGTACGCCGAAAAGAATTGACAGTAGATTGGGATTCGAGTAGACTGTCTTGTAGTCTCCAATTAGGGGGTTTATGGTGGGCACGCTCAATACGTGCCTCAATGGAGTGTGACTGGACAGTGATATGGCAGCAATAGAGGTATCCTGGTATAGTTTGCAAAAGGCAGGAGAGACTAGGAAGTAGTTTATACACACACATGTTTTCCGAACTGCTGAGTAGAAAGTGTAGTCCCGTGTGTGTGTGTGGGCCTCATTCCGTCAGCCATTGTAGTCGTTAGGCAGTAAAGGCACCAGTTTGGTCATATCTTTGGCCCGACTATTCCTGGTCGTTATCCATCACTAAATTCAGGTCCCCCCTTACTAATATGTTTGTGTCTGGTGTGAGTAGGATTTGTCCTATAGCCTCCATGATTAAAATGTTCCTGGTGCTCATTTGGGGCTTAGATACTGGCAAAAATAAAGTGGAAGGGTCCTATAAGGAGCCTATAGGCCTGCATTCTGCCCTTAATTTTGGCAACTTTAGATACTGGCTCGCCCTTGAATTTGTTGGAAAGGATGATGGCTACCCCTCCCGCTTAGCCTGTCCAGAGGACCATAGTTGGTGTGGGAACCAACGGGAATGCATTCCAGGTTTGTCTTTGGGGAGTAGGTGGGTCTCTTGTAGTCTCTTGTAGTAAGCATATGGCACTCCCAGAGCTCTCTAGCAGGGAGAAGACAACAACACGCTTAGTTGGGTTATTAAGGCCCCATACATTGAGGCTGGTAATCTTAAGATCCAGGGGGATCGTGTAGGGAAAGGGCAATTAAGTCTGCACGCAGGGCACTATATTGTGTGGTGGCATAATGGGCGGTCTGAGATGTGGAGGGGCCGTTCAGTTCGTTAGGTTACTCCAGTTGAGGAGCAAGCTTAGTGAAGGGGGTGATTTAGTATAAGAAACACCCAGCATTTTTACAATTTAAACAAGATGAGAACAAAGTCCTCATATTAGGATGGTACCTAGTGAAGTTGCGGTCTCCTGGTGAGTAGAGATGACTGGGGAAGTCCTGTGGAGATGGTTCTCGCTGCCGTGGGCTCATGTTCTAGAACTGAGGATGTAGAAAGGGGTTACAGCAGGCAGTGAGGGGCCATTCAGGTCACAGAGATATTCTTACCAGCTGCCAGACTGTCTATGACTGCTTGTCGTTCCTGCGCTCGTTCCTCCGGACTAGGTCGCTTAAGTTTGCGTCACTGGCCACCCCTTTGCCAGCCCCTGTTCCTGGAAGGGGAGGCCCCTGGGGAATGTTGGGAGGGTCAGTCAGGTGGATCCTTAGAAAGACCCAGGACCCTCCTTGCGTCTTATAGAGTTTTGACCTGATGTAGTTGGCCTTCCCAATTAAAAATCAGCCGAAATGGATGGCCCTAACCATATGTCACTGCCCGTGCACAAAGGAAGTCTGTTACTGGTTTCAGGTCATTTCATCGTTGTAGAGTAAGGAGGAACAGGTCCTCAAAGAGGTCTGCAATGTGGTCTCGGAAGTGGACTGGTTGGATATTACGCGCGGCCTGGAGGATATCTGCGAGACCTATTTTCCAGGTCTTCTGTTTGGGCTCTGAGAATGTCCTGTAGCACATGGAGGTGAATAATTTCTCTCTGTAGGACTCTGACACCGTTGTCGTGGGAGGTCTCATTGTCCTCCAGGGAGGAGACCCTCTCGCCCACTGAGGTAAGGTCTGAGCATATTTCACGCAGTTCTTGTGCTAGGTCCTGGCATAGGTCATAAATATCCGATTTCAAGGAGTCAAAGAGGGAGGTGAGAAAGCCTTTTGTGACTGGGACCTGATCCTCACGGTCCTTTTGGGCAGATGTGGACGTTGATAGCCCCATCTCTTTAATGGAGGCTGTGGTGGATCAAGTCAGCATTTGGAGGACCGATTGGTCTCTTATTCTTCGATGCTGCCATTCTTCTGTGGATCCACTGTTGTGGGTGAGGTGGGATACTAGTTGTGTGTGCTGTGGAAGCAGATATGGATTTGCATTGCTTTTGCAGACCGGGACGGGGACTGGCCCCCTCCTACTCACAAACTGTTTATCCCCAAGGGGCTGTTGGCCATCCCCTAGGGGCCAAGATGAAAGGGGGGAAGAAGTCCAGTTGTGTATGTTGGCGAGGGCCACTGGGAGCAAAGGCCTGCTACCACAGGGAGTGCTGGCACAGCCCTCCTCCCAAGTCCAATGTGGTTGGGCCCGTATACCCCACTATTGAGGTCTTCTGTGCCTGATGGTAGTGTTCTAAATGGAGGCCATGTGTCTTGGTTGTGCCCAGATATCTTGATGTAGGGCCCAAGCCGCTGCGTCCATAAGATATTGGGGATGTTGTGGCCGGCGTCCCAGTCACTCTGCTCAGCACTCGGGGAGGGGGTGGCTGGATGAGGAAGAGGGCCTCCTGTTGTTGATTTTGCCTGGGCCCCGATAGGCCCCTGTAATGTTCCACCTGCAACCCCCACCCAGCCCCCCCATGCGCCCTGCATGTTGACTAAGGTTGCTACTACGAGGCACTTACTTGTTCGTAGAGGTTTTTCAGGTGGGGTCCCCCGTGCGATGCCAGCCCTGCATGCCCGGGGCGGGCACGATGGCTCCCTGGTTCTGGTGGCCAGGGGGACTCGTGCAGTAGGCCCCGCCTCAGACCTGTGTGGTTCCCTGGTGCAGATTGTCCCCTCTGCGGTGAACTGCAGTGCTCCAGTGGTGGGCTGATCCTCCAGTTATTGCCCAGGCAGGTGGAGGATCCAACCCTGTGTTGCACAGAAAGTGCCCCCTGGTTCGGGAGCATTCCCGCAGGACCCGAGGCATTGCCAACACTTAGGGGTGCCGTACAGGCTGCTTCCTGCTGTCTCGGCAGTCCCCTCAGCAGCTGTCAGACCGGGTGGAGCATCTTTCCCAGAGATCCTGCAGGTAGGGCTTCCCTGGGAGAAGCCCTTGTCGGCACGGCCCGCTGGATGAATCGTGGTTCTTGTTGCTTTTTGGAGTTTTGAGGTTTCGGGCCTCCAGCTGGGCTTACGTAGTGGGCCCCGCCCCAGGCCCACGCAGCTTCTTGGTGTAGGCTGTCCCTGTGCTGGATGCCGTGATGCCCCGCTGGTGAGACCGATCCCTGGCACTTCAGGAGGAAATCCGGCACAGCACCTCACAGCAGGCACCCCCAGCCACGGGCCTCAAGCGCAACTGAAAGGCTGAGCCGCAGTGCAGGTTGCCTCCTAATGCCACTGCACTCCCGCAATCCGTCGCAAAAAGACCCTGACCAGAGCCCCTCCTCTGATTAGAGGCCCCTCTCTGGTCCAGCAGTCATTGTGGTAACTGGGCTGACATGCAGGAAGCAATATGATGCTCGGTTGAGTAGCTTTGTGGGCCCGGGCGGCGGAGGAGATCAGGAGACGTCCTACTCCACCGCCATCTTGGCCACACCCCTCTATAATACTATATTTTTTTAAAAGACGAATGCACTTTTTTACTTTTCTAAAATACTTTACCTGAGGGAGATTGCCGGCACCAA
This sequence comes from Pleurodeles waltl, assembly GCF_031143425.1. Taxonomy (NCBI): domain Eukaryota; kingdom Metazoa; phylum Chordata; class Amphibia; order Caudata; family Salamandridae; genus Pleurodeles; species Pleurodeles waltl. The sequence goes on along the minus strand of NC_090448.1, from coordinate 225,251,298 downwards.
GTTAGTGAAGATCTCCCTATAATAAAGTATTATTATAAAGGAAAAATTAGAAAAGGGTATTCTATATGTATGTTTTATGCAAAGTGTAAAGCATTAGTGCAAGACTTCAAACAGTAATAACATGAAAACATATCATAAAAAGGGATCTCGCACCAAATGCAAAAACTGGAGTAGGCTTTAATAAATAAAATAACCAAATCAACAAAAATCCAGTCAGTATAACCGGAGAAATGCACTTTTGAAGATTTCAGTAGACATAGTGCCAAGAAGCACAAAGTGCTAACTGTGGATATCTGGTCGTGCCCGACCAGGACAAAGTTTAGGGTGACCGTAACAGAGAGCGGGCTGGCTACAGGGACACTGTTAAGCCTGCTGGTCAAGAGTACCTTAAAACCTGTTGTGGAGTATTGAGCTGAGAGTGCATCACTCAGTGACAGTTCCAAGGAGCTGCGAGGCTGCGATGCGAAGTCCTGTGTTGTCTAGGCTCCCATTGATGAGGGCTTGTGATGCAAAGACCGCCGTTTTGCAGTTAAGGCGATGCATCGGCTCTGAAGAGCTGCGAGGCAAATGTGAGAACCTACATCGTCATTGAGGCTGCTGTTGACACAACAGCTGTAATGCGTTGGTTATGCTGGATCTAGAGGTAGGATGGCAGAGCACCTTCTGGCCCACTTCCAAGGGTCCAGGACTATGGTGGCACCACTTGGCTGGGTAGGGATCACAGATGGCAGAGTCCAGGTGCTGGGTTCAAGGTTGTTGGAGCCTTCTGTGCCTGATGCTTTAGTCAGGAGGCCAGTCAACTAGCCTTTGGAGTCATTTTGGAGTCCTGGGTTCAACAGATGCAGGCCCAGCCCTTCTCACCCAGGTAAGAGGGTAGCAAACAGCAGGTCAACACAGCAGGCAGTAGTCCCTCAAAGCAGTAGTCCTGCAGAGTGGAAGTCCTTTTAGCAGCACAAGTCATTCTCCCTGGCAGAGTATCCACAGGTCCAGAGGTGTACTGAAAAGTTGGCTTCCTAGGTCCAATCCTAATACCCAGTGCTGCCTTTGAAGTGGAGAATCTTCTAGTGGTTTCCTTTTGAAGTGCACACGTGTTAGTAGGGCTGTGCCCACCTCTTCCATCCCATCCTGCCATTTGTGGACCTTTTGTGTGTGGCTATCTAGGAGGAATACACAAAGCCCAACTGTCAACTACACCCAGTAATATGACCCAGAGACAGGCTGCAGGCAGCAAATGGCTAAGTCAGGAAAGTTCATACTTTCTAAAAGTGGCATTATTAATATTGTCATTTAAAATCCTACTTAATCATAACAGAGAATTGTTCTTTATAATTTCAAAGACACCAAACATGAACTGGTTACTTGTTCCCCTTTTGAAGTTGTAGCTTATTAAATATAATAAGATAACTCCAATGTTATCCTATGGGAGCCGTAGGCCTTGCAGTAGTGAAAAATTAATTTGAACGTTTTTCACTACCAGGACATGTAAAACTTAAAAGTACTTGTCCAACTTTTTAAATACACCACACCCAACCCTCTGCTCTGTCCATGGCCTACCCTAGGGGTGACTTTCATATGTGTTAAAAAAGAATGTTTGGGCCTGTCAAGAGGTTTATTTGGCTAGGTTGACATGGTAGTTTAAAACTGCACACACAACCTGCAATGGCAGGCCTGAGACTTGTTTGAAAGGGTTACTTAAGGTGGTGATACTATCAGTGCAGAAGGCCCACTAGTAGCATTTAATGTACAGGCCATCGGTACATATAGTTTACTAGGGATGTATTAGTAAATTAAATATGATGACAGGGTATAAGCATGTTACCATGTTTTAAGGAGTGAGCATATGCACTTTAGCACTGGTTACCAGTGGTAAAGTGCTTAGAGTCCTAAAAGCAAAAAGAACAGATGATGGACGGTGTTAGACCTCACAGCCTTAGAGTCGTCACCCCTAACTTTTTGCCTCCCTCCACTTTTTGGACACTGTTTTTGCTGGTTTTAGGAGTCTGCGCACTTTACCACTGCTAACCAATGCTAAAGTGCATATGCTGTCTCCCCTAAAACATGGTGACATTGGATCATACCCAATTGACTTATTTAATTTACTTATAAGTCCCTAGTAAAGTGCACTATATGTGCCCAGGGCCTGTAGATTTAATGCTACTAGTGGGCCTGCAGCACAGATTGTGCCACCCACTTAAGTAGCCCCTTACCCATGTCTCAGGCCTGCGATTGCAAGGCCTGGGTGTGCAGTTTCACTCCCATTTCGAATTGGCATTTAAAACTACTTGCCAAGCCTAAAACCCACCTTTTTCTACATATAAGACACCCCTATGGTATACCCTAGGTAACCATAGGGCAGGGTGCTGTGTAGACAAAAGGCAGGACATGTACCTGTGTAGTTTACATGTCCTAGTATTGTAAAACTCCTAAATTCGAGTGAGGCCTGCTCTTTTCATAGGCTAACATTAGGGCTACCCTCATATACGGTTTGAGTGGTAGCTTCTGCTCTGCAAGGAGTAACAAGGTCATATTAAGTATGGCCAGAATGGTAATACAAAATCCTGCTGACTGGTGAAGTTGGATTTAATATTACTATTTTAGAAATGGCACTTTTAGAAAGTGAGCATTTCTCTGCACTTAAATCCTTCCGTGCCTTACAATCCACATCTGGCTAGGTTTAGTTGACAGCTCCCTTGTGCGTTCACTCAGACAAACCTCAAACACAGGATGCTCAGTCACACTTGCATACATCTGCATATTGAATGGGTCTTCCTGGGCTGTGAGGGTGGGGGGCCTGACACTTACATGTCAAAGGACAGTAGCCTACCCTCACACAAAGGACTGCCACACCCACTACTGGAACCCTGGCAGACAGGATGAAACTGAAAGGGGACCTTGTGCACTTCTAAGCCTCTCTTTGAAGTCTCCCCCACTTCAAAGGCACATTTGAGTATTTAGACAGAGCCACTGCCCCTACCAACTCATACACTTCCTGGAGAAGAGAAACTGAACCAGAACCTGCAACCTGCCAAGAAGAACTACCTGGCTGCCCAAAGGACTCACCTGACTGCTTTTCTGAGAAGGACTGCTGCCTTGCTGCTCCCTGGCTGTGCTGAGAAGTGCTCTCCAAGGACTTGGCTAGAGCTTGCCTCCTGTTCCCTGAAGTCTCAGGACAAAAAAGACTTTAAAAAAAAAGAGAACTCCCTGTGTGACGAAAATCGATGCACAGCCTGCAAAAAATGACACACAGCCTGCACCGCGGTGAGAAAATCACTGCACGCTGAACCGGAACGACGCAGCCCGACTTCGCAAGGAGAAGATCGACGCAGCACCAGTGTAGCGACTGGAAATTGGACGTACGGCCCACTGGACAGACGCAAAGCAGAGCCAGAACGACGCAGCCCAACTTCCTGAGAGGAATCGACGCAGCGCCTGCCGTGCGGTAGAAATTTCCATGCAACGCCCACCGGATCGACGCAGCCCCTTCATTCTGCAAGCACTGCATTTCAACGCATTGTCCCCCGGGCGTCTGAAAACCCTGCAACCCGAAGAGGACCCAGTCTACACGCTGGAAATCAACGCAATGCCAGCCCTGCATGAAAACTCAATGACGCATCATCTGTGTGCATTGGAAAAATCGACGCACGCTTCCCCGTTTTCCACACATCTCCTCCTCTACGGTCCCTTTCGGATAGTTTGAACCGTATTTTCGGTGTTTTTTTCATGTGAAATAAACCTTCGTAAAAAGTTCCTTGCACTGCGGCCTGCTTTCAAGAAAAGAAAATTAGATATGGCCTATAAAGCCGTGTCTTAATGCTGTTCACTAGACAGTAAATCAAGAGACCTCTGCGATCTGGATGAATTTGAAGATGTCTGCAATGTCTTGAACCACCACCACCAATGGGCTTTCAGCCACCACTGTAGAGGGGTAGAAACTCAAATTCCATTGATGTATCTACTGAAACTAACCCCAACACCTGTGAGTCGTAAATAGTGCTCTCACTTGCAGGGACTGTGAAACAGAAGCATCTCTCTGAACTATAGCTAAATCGATCACCTCTCAAAGTCTAGCTTCCCTTTCTTCTCATCATCTTATCCATACAGCTAGTGCAGGGCCTGACATTGAGGAAAAGCACTCAGCATTTAACATTACTCATATTTGTCAAGACCTACTATGCTTAGTTGTTGTGTAGTCACTAGATTAAGGCATGTATTTTCAGACCACCTGGCACACTGCAGTTCCTTAACACAACCTTTCTCTCTGTCTACATTTAGTACATTCATCTTCGTTTTCTCTTGGACTTGGTGATTTTGCTAATGTGAGATGGAGAAAGGGGATTACCTCATCTTTAAGAAGGAAGAAAAAAATAACGCTGCCAAAAATATCAGATAATAATATACAACCTATCTCCATTTATCTTAACTAGATATTCATTCAGCTTCATCTCAGCCATTGCACTTATCTAAATTTCTTCACAAACTTATGTCCTTCAGGAGAGATTCTCCATCCTCCACGCTTCTGAATTCTATCGCCATTAACTTTTACCGTTCACTTTATCAGTCAGAACCTTAAATTGTGGCATCCCTCGGGGATCTGATTTATCCTCTTATTCAGTCTCTACATGATCCCTTTAGCCAACCCAAGTCACTTCTGTGGTTCTAACCTATTTTTAAAAGCTAATAACTCTCAGATTGTGTTGAAAGTAACCAATAGTTTTACAAGACAGCACCTGCACTCTATGATTGCCGGTTGAAGGATGAATGAGCACGATTCATCTCATGTAGATTGGGGACACAACTGAGATACTGTATTCAACTCGTCCCTCTTTTTCTGCGGTCACCTTTGGCCACACTCCTTGGGTCCAAAACCAGCATTGTTCACCTGTGTTAAAAATAAAATAAAAACTTGGGGTGTAAAAATTGACTCACCTAGCTTTCTGAGACGTTATTTTCAGTTACACTCTTTGGAGCATATCTTATGTTGTTTTTCATTTTCTCACAAGATCCAGTTTACCAATGCCTTTCTTTCATTGTGTCTTGATTATTGTAATTCGATCTACCTTGGTCTCCCAGAGTATTCACAAGCTTCAATGCATTCAAAATTGTGTAGCCAAACTTCTGCATGGACTGACGACGAGAGACAGTATAACTCCAGTGCTGGATTCTTTACATTGGTTGCCTATGAAAACGTGCATTCTCTTGAATTCTATATCTGATGCTGTGTTTTGAGTCTCCTATTCATTAAAAGTTTAAGTTACAATTGTATTGACAGATCAAAAATACATTTTCGTCATCAAAAGTATACAAAACAGCAGAATACATATCTCCTAAAAGAGTTAATGAATGATTAGAGAATACATGCAACTACATAAATAGGTAAAACAAGTATATTGCATCACAAAATCCTGCCCTATATTTTTGCCTAACAGACCATGCCACATAAAATAATTTAGGGACTGCCACCAAAACCACAGATGAGAACCACTCTTGCAAATTCTAAGGGTGTTTACTCTACTTGCTTGCATATGGGAACAATCTGCCTGTGCCTAGGAATTAAGTACTTAGGGCAAAAGAACATAAAGTGATCCTCGGTTTCATCTGTGGAGTTACAAAAGCTACAGCTTGATGAGCCCGTCTAACAGGAATCCCATCGTGCAGTAATAGCAGAAATTGGCATGTCTAAACTTCAAGAACAGAGTACGAGCACACACTGGACGAATATAGTCAAGGAATTCCTCAGCCTTTGCACCGATTTGTACATTAAAAGACACCTTGTGATTCTCCCCCTATAACTCGTCGGCTCTTTTTGGGCAGCTATCTTCTCCCAATACCTAAGTTTAACCATTTGGGTTGCACTGGCTGGGATGGACGAGAGGTCTTACCTCCTGTTGGACTTTTTTGCTTATGCAGGGTCATCCCCAATCTTTTTGCCTCCTGCCTCCTATCTTTTCTGACCTGTTGCTGTTGGCTTTTGAACTCTGAGCACTTTACCACTGCTAACCAGTGCTAAAGTGCATATGCTCTCTGTGTAAATTGTATGGTTGATTGGTTTATCCATAATTGGCATATTTAATTTGCTAGTAAGTCCCTAGTAAGGTGCACTAGAGGTGTCAGGGCCTGTAAATCAAATGCTACTAGTGGGCCTGCAGCACTGGTTGTGCCACCCACATAAGTAGCTCTGTAATCATGTCTCAGACCTGCCACTGCAGTGTCTGTGTGTGCAGTTTTAACTGTAAATTCGACTTGGCAAGTGTACCCACTTGCCAGGCCTAAACCTTCCCTTTTCTTACATGTCAGACACCCCTAAGGTAGGCCCTAGGTAGCCCCAAGGTCAGGGTGCAGTGTATGGTTAAGGTAGGACATATAGTAATGTGTTTTATATGTCCTGACAGTGAAATATTGCTAAATTCGTTTTTCACTGTTGCAAGGCCTGTCCCTCTCATAGGTTAACATGGGGGGCTACCTTTAAATCTGATTAAAGTGTAGATTCCCTTTAGGAGTGGATGGACATGTGGAGTTTGAGGTCTCTGAGCTCACAATTTAAGAATAAATCTTTTAGTAAAGTTGATTTTAAGATTGTGCGTTTGAAAATGCCACTTTTAGAAAGTGAGCATTTTCTTGCTTATACCATTTCTGTGACTCTGCCTGTTTGTGGATTCCCTGTCTGGGTCAGTTTGACAGTTGGGCTGCTTGCACCTCACACTAGACAGTGACACAAAAGGAGCTGGGGTGTGGTCTGCATTTCCTAATGAGCCATCTGTGCTAGGAGGGAGGGGAGGAGTGGTCACTTACACCTGAAAGGGCTGTGCCTGTCCTCACACAATGCAGTCTCCGACCCCCTGGTGAGTGTCTGGGGCCTGGCCTGGGCAAGGCAGGATTTCACATTCAAAAGAGACTTTACTTTGAACTAGGCCTACTTCAAAGGAGAAATTGGGTATAAGAAGGGCACCCAAAACCACAGACTTTAGAAACACTTCTGGAACCAAGAGGATCCTCTGCCTGGAGAAGAGCTGATAGCTGAGGAAGAAGTGCTGCCCTGCCTGTGACTGTGCTTTGTGGAGCTTTCCTGCAGCGCTGCTTCTGCCAGAGTAAGAGGGCAAAGACTGGACTTTGTGTGCCTTCCATCTTGTGAAGAAATCTCCAAGGGCTTGAGTTAGAGCTTGCCTCCTGTTGTTTGAAGTCTCAGGGACAGCAAAGACTTCTCTCTGCCAGCACATGGAGTCTCTGGAGAGACTCCTGCTCTGACAAGTGGTGCCCTATCCAGTCCCTGGGCCCTTGAAAGGAAAGCTGGTGGAAATCCAAGGAAATCGACTTCGGACGACTCCGGACCGCCGCCGCTGCTGAATCCGGTGACGCCGCCTGCACCCGACGCCGTAACCTTCGCTGGAAACGCGATGCTCTTCGCAGGCCAGAAGCCGCTGCAGCCCCGCTGAAGTCCGCAACTCCGTGGAAGTCGCCGCACCACGTCGTGACCGACGCCGCTCGAAGTGCGCGGATTCAACGTTTCGCACAGACGCCGCGATCACCGACTATGTGCATCGGCTTGTTTTCACTCTTCACCAAAGGTACTGTACTTGGGGGTCTCCACGACTCCGTGTCCGGCGCCGCTGGTGTCGGCTTGTTGGGAACGACTCCGTCACGACGCCGTGTTAACATCTCATCGAAGCATTTTTGTTTCTAAGCGCTATTTTTGAGTTTAATCTTTAAAAATTCATAACTTGACTTGTGTATGTCGGATTATTGTCGTTTTGGTCTTGTTTTGTTTAGATAAATATTTCCTATTTTTCTAAACTGGTGTTGTGTCATTTTGTAGTGTTTGCATTGAGTTACTGTGTGTGTTGGTACAAATACTTTACACCTAGCACTCTGAAGTTAAGCCTACTGCTCTGCCAAGCTACCAAGGGGGTAAGCAGGGGTTAGCTGAGGGTGATTCTCTTTTACCCTGACTAGAGTGAGGGTCCTTGCTTGAACAGGGGGTAACCTGACTGTCAACCAAAGACCCCATTTCTAACACCTCCCAATAATCAGGTAGACCCATCTCTACTTAAGCTCTTTTTTACATAACTCAGCCATTTGATCTTGTTGGAAGATTGGACTGTCATAATATCAGTGGGCCCCACTCTGTGTTCTTGTAGGTACTCACCCAATATAACAATGGTCTCATGAGTGCCAATTAAGTAACAAAATCAATACCAAGATCCAGTGACAAGGACAACAAAGAAGTTCCTTTTCCTAAACCCTGTAATAACGCTAAAAAACACCCAGGTAACAATAACCCCAAAGTTCTGTCCGTATAATGCTGTACCTCGCACCTGCATCTTATACATTTCTATTGTGGGGAAGATAGGAAACCACTCAGCCTTTTTGCAATCTTCGGTGCCCAAGATTCAGAATTGGCCAGTCGGACCCCTAGATAGTCAGATTCATTCGAATTCAGTTACTCCTTAATGTACTTCATTACTCTGTTATACCGTGCCATTCACCCTGTTTCTCCTGGTATAGACCATCAATTTAGATTTAGCAGCAAGTACCTCAAGACCATAGTCTACACAAAATGTACAGAAGTAGTCAACAAGTATTTGGAGGCCCACCCTCTTTTTTGCCAACATGAGAGTATCAGCTAAAGGAGGCCTGGGGTTTTCTGCCCAGCAAGAGTATGAGGATCATTGACACAGTTAGTTAGGTATTTCATACTGTTATTCATTTAAAGAAGAAAAAGGGTAGGAGCCAAGACACATCCTTGGCACACACCACAAGTGTGTCAGTCAGTTCCCCCTTAATGCCACATAGAATCCTGGCATAGTTCCTCTCATGGAGGTTTACTATGATCTCACATGACATCCTCAACTCCTGCAGGGTCACCCATAGCTTTTCCCTTGGGACCAGGTCAAAAGCGGCACGGAGGTTGTCAAACGGCACCCAAAAAGTCACCCCCATTTATATATGCTGTTTTCCACTTGACCTGAAGAATGTGGAAAACGTGGTCAGTAGATCTGGTCTTAGTTCTGAATCTTGCTTGCAGCTTGGAGATTACATGGTTGTCATTTGTCCAAACCAATAACCATTTCAGAATCTTCTTGCAAAAAACCTTCTGGAGATTGTCTAGGAGGCTAATGGGGCGGTAATTGGATGAAACACCTGGATGCCCCTTCTTGAAAATGGGAACAATTTCAGCTTCCCTCCAAATGACTCACTGTTTCTGAAGTTGACCGCCGAAATTTGGGGTGGGGGACAGGCGCACTTTTTCTGTTTTTACTACTTAATGGAATTCCTTTATCTTGCATCTTTTGCAGATTGTGGATCTTGATAAATTTAGGAATCTACTGAGGATATTGTTGTTTAGATGACATTTCTAGCTGGTTTTTATGCTTTCTTTTTGCATGTAATGTCTTTCAAGGTCTGAGTTATTTTGTTAGCACCATGATAACCCTTTGGAGCGAATGTAACATTTACACTACAACTAAACAATGAAAATGCTGAATAGTCAGTTATGACGAAATTTTCTGAAACTCTGGAATCAATCAGCAACAGTCTTGGAGCAGTTTAGCAGCCTCAGCTGCAAAATGCATAAAGATCTGCCCTGTAAAGGTTGCAGGTGCAGCTCTCACCTCTCTAGAGAATTTATCATATTCTTCTATTATGGGAAAATCTTGAAATTAAATAAGTACATTTTAGCAGGGTTGACCTGGGTTCCCATCCAAAAGGAATAAAATAAAGATGGGCAATTTGCGGATCAGCTGACCTTCAAGATCGGGGCGCAAATTGCATTTTTATGTCTTGAGTTATCGCAACTCCATTAATGTAGTGTTCGGTTTCAAGTGTCCTTGAATGTATGGAATTATAAGGTTACTCAGGTGTGAACAGTATTTCAGGTATGCAGTCATAACTTGGCATCCATTAAACAGTGTCTTTTAGGCGCACTTTAATTGTTTACATCTGTTTCAGTGCTGAGCTGGCTAGCTTTTACTTTGACAGTGGTTTGAAGTAAGTAAATATTTACTAGCTCTATGGATGAAACGAAAGCTCATAGGGAAACCAGAGTGATGATGCCATGTAATGTAGCCGTTTGACTGGACGTGGTTCGGGTGCCCTTTGTTACCCATTTTAAATCAATAACAGGGGTTTAGGCCCTATGACGTTTTAGGACTAAACAACAGTTTTTTTGGGAGAGCAGGAAAAATGTCCAGTCCCCACCTGTTAAAGAACCTTTGGATTCACCCTTTTTTCACCTCACCCTTTGTAGACTGGGGGCGAAGCCATTGGTTCAAACAGTGAAAATGACAGTTAACTATTGGTGTGAGCAGAACAATTCCTTTTGGGAGGATCATGGCCTCCATCTGTTAAAAATGGTTCCCGTTATCATACGCCTGCGTGATAATCTCTTCTAGACCGGGCCAATAATTTCCTGTGCTAAGAAAACCAGCTTCAGCCTTTTCTGGAAAGGTCTTTCCAGGAACGAAGAAAAATGTCCATGATCTGCAATTGTAGCGAACTGTAAATTCGAGGTGACTGGTTCTTCGAAACAAAAAGACCTTTTCTCAACAGTTTCCAATAAGATGTAGCATTCATTACCTTTCTCCAGAACTGTAAGCAGGATCCGAAACTCCATGAGGATTTAGGGCGTGCTAATAGAGTTAGTCTTATTTCTTAGAGTAAGTATAGGTGTTACATGCACCTTATACCATAATTCTTTGCCAGTGGAACCTATGATTCCAGTGGCTTGGCCACGAAGCTGGTTAGACAAGTGTCAATACGTACTGTTTCAGGTAGGTCATTTTCAGAGTCCAAAGAGTACATCTTGGCGAGGGATAGCTCCTTCCTCACGGGCCCTTCACTACAAAATAATGGTCTCAAATATTCTCTGTTACAGGGGAATGTAATAAGATGGCACTGGGTGATAAACATCATATAATTCAACTTCCAAGGAAGTAAAAGGAGTCCCAAGTTCTGCCAAAGATATTCTAAAACCTCTTCTACAATCTCACCTTCATCCAAAAGGCACCCATTATGTTCTACATCAGACCTAAAGTACTAGGAGGAAGTAGGAGTGATGGAGAGCTTCACTGGGGTCTGCTGCGTCAATGGAGAAAAGGATAAAACAGGAGAAAAAGTGGGAGCTCTCCAACTTAAGTACTATTGCTACAGTCATTAGGAAGTAGCTGGAATAAAATGAACAAATTAATTGTTAGTAACTGTTATGGGGACAACTGGATGCCCATCGAGAGGAGATCGTCATTTTAATGCCGAAAGGATTAGGATGAGCAGTGGTGACGAAGTGCCATTCGTCTGTGGACTCTGAAATGCTATGGTTAAATATTCCTCTGTATCTGAATTATTAATATCTATAACCGTGAATCTATAATTTAAGGAACACTGGATGCAAAACACAGCATCTCAATGGTGCTCCAAAGCATAAAATACTTGATTGTAGATTTTCGGGGTCATTATGAACATGGCGGTAAACACAGTTCACTGCTGTGGCGACGATGAACAGAAACCCGCCATTGGCGGTGAACAGAAACCCGCCATATAAAATCTGCCAAAAATTTCCCAGCCACCAGTCACCGCCAGGACCTTGTTGGTGAAAATGCAGGACATCCCACCCCACCACCGCCGAGCACACAAACTCCCCACCCTCCAAATAATTATGCACAAATCACTGAGGCAGTCAGTGGAAGTCGAATGACCATTGGCAGTACAGACCGCCACGGGCAGAAATGTAACCCATCAGTAAGAATTGCACACATCGGCAAGTTTGAAACCCAAACACCTGACACACATCCACAACCCTATAAAACACTCACAGACATACCCCACAATCCTTTGCATCGCCAATAGGACAACTGAGATTGAGAACTCCACAAGCAGACTCTGAACGCCACAACACACAAATCACACACTCAACCACACAACAGCACCTTCACCTAGATCCACACAGCACTCCACTCACAACACACACCATGGCCCCCCCCCAAGCACCCACGATTCACAGAAAGGGAGCTAAGGACCCTGGTGGACGAGATACTGAAGGTAGAGCCACAATTATTCAGGGCACAGGTGCAGCACACACCCATCGCCAGGAAGATGGAGTTATGGCAGACCATTGTCAACAAGGTCAATGCAGTGAGACGCCATCCAGGCACAAGGGACGACATCCACAAGAGATGGAATGACTTGCGTGGGAAGGTGAGGTCCATGGCATCCCGGCACAATATTGCAGTCCAGAAGACTGGGGGAGGACCTCCACCAACACCACCCGACTACACTGACTGGGAGGAAAAGGTACTGGCCACCCTGCACCTAGAGGGCCTCACTGGACTCACTGGAGGAAGGGTCTCGGGTAAGTCATCTACGATTACCCCATATCCATCACACCTGTGATGCATGCACCACCCCACCCCTCCAACATCAACCAGGACCACTACCCCACCCAGGCCACATTCACAACATCCAGTCACCCTACATGCCCACAAATCCACCAACAAGCCCACATACCTCCACCTGTGCACCGCCACCTACCCCTGCAAGGAATCACAAAGGCACTACACCACCCACAATGCACCTCCACATCCTAAGCAAAATGCAATGGCAACCTCACAAAGGCACCCTGCATGGCCCAAAAGTGGAAAACCTGCACAGAACAGCCCAGCCCTGTTCACCCCATCCGATTATGCAACTGTAACATGTAGGAAAGTACCATCTTTCTTGGTATGTTACCCCCAATTTTACATGTATGTTAGTATGGTTTTGTCTGTCTCACTGGGATCCTGCTAGCCAGGACTCCAGTGCTCATAGTTTGTGGCCTAAATGTGTATGTCTGTGTAGTGCCTAACTGTGTCACTGAGGCTCTGCTAATCAGAACCTCAGTGCTCATGCTCTCTCTGCCTTTAAATTTGTCACTATAGGCTAGTGACTACAATTACCAATTCTAATTGGCACATTGGAACCCCCTTATAAGTCCCTAGTATATGGTACCTAGGTACCCAGGGCATTGGGGTTTCCTAGAGATCCTTATGGGCTGCAGCATTACTTTTGCCACCCATAAGGAGCTCAGACAAAACTGTCACAGGACTCCTGCAGCCTGAGTAAAATAGTGTCCACACTATTTTACAGACATTTTACTCTGCGCTTAAGTAACTTATAAGTCACCTATATGTCCAGCTCTGGATAGGTGCAAAGTTACTAAGTGTGAGGGCACCCTTGCACTAGCAGGGGTGCCCCCACATTGTTCAGGGTAATTTCCCCGAACTTTGTGGTGCAGGGACACCATTTTACGTGTGCACGACATATAGGTCACCACCTATATGAAGCTGCACAATGTTAACACCGAATATGGCCATGTGAGGTGTCTAAGATCATGGAATTGTCCCCCTATTCCAGATCTGGTATGGAGGGGCCAATCCCATGCACTCTGGGGGCTCCACTATGGACCCCCAGTGCTGCCAAACCAGCTCTCTGGGGTTTTCTCTGCAGCTACAGTTGCTGCCACCTCACAGAAAGGGTTCTGCCCTCCTGGGGTCTGAGCAGCTCACCGGTACTCTGGGTCCCCTCTCATCCTGACGAGCGTGTTCCCTGGAACACAGGTGGTATACCCAAGTGACCCTGACTGTCCAGAAGTCCAACTGTCTGAATTTGGAGGAGGAAAGTCCTTGCCTCCCCTCCCCAGACAGTATCACCATGCACCATGTGATCTGCAGCTACAAGGGCTTCTGTGCACATTTCCAAGAAATCCTACATGCGCAGCTGAGCCTAGGTCCCCAGCACTCCGTCCTGCGATGCTCAACTCCCTGAGTTGACCTCCGGCGTCGTGGGACCCCTTTGTGCAGTATTGAGACGACCGCCATGTTCAGTCTTCTTGAACCCATGTTCAAGGACTCCTGCGGGTGCTTCCATTCTTCCAGTGGTCTCGCTATGTTGGTGAGGGCCCCCTCTGCCTCCTCTCCTGAGTGGCGACATTCTGGTCCTTCCTGGGCCCGGGCAGCACCCTTTTTCTTTAACCGCGACACTTGCGTGTAGCAAGGCTTGTTTTCTGTACTTTGCCAAGGAAACCATCATGCATCTGCCAGCACGTCATGGGACATCTTCTGCACAAGGCAAAACCTCCTACCTCCCTCCATTGGTGCAGAACCATAAACTTCTTCCAACCGGAGGCAGCCATTTTGCACTTTCATCTGTGGTTTAGTTGGCTCCTGCCCCACCTGGACACTTTAGTGACTCTTGGACGTGGTCCCCTTCCTTTACAGGTCTTCAGGTCCAGGAATCCGTCTTCAGTGCTTGGCCGTCTTGTTCGGTCCTTGCAAAATCCTGTATCACGCCTTTAGTGTGTTTGGGGCAAATAGTAGTACTTTACTCCTGCTTTCCTGGGTCCTGGGGTGGGGTCTCCTCTATGACCTTGGTGTTTTTTACACTCCCTGTGTCCCTCTACACACTACACATGCTTGGGGGTGCATTTGTGGTTCGCATTCCACTTACTTAGTATATGGTTTGTGTTGTCCTTAGGCCCATTGCATTCTATTGTGTTCTACAGTGTTTGCACTATTTTCTGACTGTTTTACTTATCTGATTTGGTTATTTGTGTATATTTTGTGTATGTTACTTACCTCCCAAGGGAGTATATCCACTGAGATATTTTTGGCACATTGTCACTAAAATAAAGTACCTTTATTTTTAGTAGCTCTGAGTCTTGTCTTTCTTATGATATTGTACCTATATGATATAGTGGTATTGCAGGAGCTTTGCATGTCTCCTAGCTTAGCCTAAGCTGCTCTGCTATAGCTACCTCTATCAGCCTAAGCTGCTAGAACACTACTACTTCACTCATAAGGGATAACTGGACCTGGCATAAGGTGTAAGTACCCCAGGTACCCACTACAAACCAGGCCAGCCTCCTACATAACAGACATGTCCATTTCCCCCAACAGGCACCACTACCCATGCCACCCTGACCGACAGGACAAGAAGAGGCAGTGCCCCACATGGAGACTGAGGCACCACCCAGGACACTTGAGAGGGAACCCTGGACAGTGAGGAATACCCTGGCCCCTCACACAGTCCTGGACTGTCACCATCCAGCAGCCCCACCCAGGACACCACTGACACCCCTACCACACACCCGCCAACATCAGGCCAGGGCAACCGGACCCACACCTGTGTATCCAGGCCACAGACTGGTGGTACACAAGGACAGAGGCCACAGTCACCACCTACCAACAGGCAGGAAGACGATGGCCCCAGTTCAAGTGGTACCGCCAGACCTGTGCAGGGGACACAGGCACAGGGGGCTAGGCCCAGTGGGAGGGCATCAGTGGCCCAGGGGGGAGGCCACAGGATGGATGCTGCAGCCCAGGACGTGATCTCTGAGGTCCTGGGAGCATACCACCATACACAGGACAGATTGGCCCAGATTGTGGCCACCCTGGAGCAGTCAAAGGCTGCAGAGAGCCCAACACGAAGAGACCATGGAGCAGTGGAAACTTCATAATACCACCATGGCCACTATAGCAGGTGCGCTGCTGCACCATGTCCCAACCCAGACTGAGACCCCCACAGACCAGGAAGCCCCTACTACAGGCCAAAATACAGCCCAGACAAAACAGTAGCAGCAGCAACTGGACTTGTGCCACCATCTGAGGACACACAGGAGACCTGCACCTCAACTCGTACAGGCCGACACCAGGCACCCAAATGGTCCCTCAGGCCCAGATATGGCACTGGAACACGTGCCAAGACCAAGGCCCCCTCTAAGAAGTGACTCTGACAAGAACTGTCCTCCAAGTGTGCCACTGAACCACCGTCCACACCGTGCAATAACAACCCCAAAAACTGTAAAAAACAGATGGACATATTACCACTGCCAACAATCGCTGAGACCATGTAGCCAATATGGACGTCCACCAGTAGCCCACTCCCATCACTGGAAAGAGCACCATGGCATCCCTGACACCAAATAAAACACCTGTTCACCAACGTAAATGTCCCTTGTCATTTTGTTGAATCAAATGGAAGTGTGCATGTAATTGTCATTGAAATCATTTATAACATGGGGTTGTGCCAACAGAAATGTCAAACAAGTTGTCCATAATGTCACATTTCCCATGCTAACCTGGTCACAGGGACACTGTCTATAGACTCAACACCCCCATTGAGGATAAGGCATTACGACAGTATGCTGCACTGACAGCAACAGCATCAAATAGTACCACTTAGTTACTGGATGTACAGTTGGACCAGTTGGTTCCTGGAGTGTACATCTTCCCCTCCTCATCATCACCATCACTCTCATCCCTTCTCTGAGGAAGCTGGTCTGGATATACAGCCCCGTCCTCCTCCAAGAGGGGAATAGATTTCCTCACAGCCACGTTGTGCAGCATGCAGCAGGCCACCACTATTCTACGCACCTTTTCAGGCTCATAGGCCAGGGATCCCCCAGAGATATGGAGGCAATGGAATATAACCGCCTTTAGGAGACCTATTGTGCGCTCTATCGCCCTCCCAGTATGTCCATGGGCCTCATTGTAATTCCTCTCTGCATCTGTTCTAGGATTCCTCACTGGTGTCAGGAGCCAACACACGTTGGGGTAGCTAGAATCACCTGCAAAAGGGGGCAAAACAGGACTGTCACTGACAACCCTCATTTGCAGACAGCTTGTCTGTCTGCTATGTGCCAAAAAGTGTCAGACACACTTACCTATGATCTATCCTCTATCCCCTTGTAGTTGTTTCATCATGTGTGGCACACTGCTGTTCCTCAGCACAAAGGAGTCATGGACTGATCCAGGGAACATGGCATTCACATGGGAGATGTACTGGTCAGCAGTACACACCAATTGAATGTTCATAGAGTGAGAGTTCTTCCTTTTTCTGTACACCTGTTCACTTACTCTTGGGGGAGATGAGAGCTATGTGGGTTCCATCGATGGCACCTATCACATGGGGAATGTTGGGAAAGGCATAGAAGTCTGACTTGATGACAGGGAGGTCAGCACTTTGGGGAAACCTCATATAGGACTGCAGGTGTTGTACAAATGCATTCAGAAATCTGGACAGTATAATGCAAAACATTGGCTGTGAAAAACCTGCACTCATGCCCACTGTCACCTGAAATGAGCCAGTGGCCAGGAAAGGGAGTGCAGAGGGCACTTGCACTTCAGTAGGGATGGCATGCTGATTCCGATTAGCCGGTCTCAGTGCTGGATCCAGCAATGGACAAAGTTCATGAATACTAGCACGGTTGAGTCTGTAATTGATAATGATGTGATGCTCCACGATGGTCCCCAAATCAACAAGTGGTCTGTACACCGATGGGACTCTCCCTCGCCACATGGGTCTGTACCTAGGAGGAGATGAGAACACATGCGAGGAACACACATACATCTGCCTAACATTTTAAATATTCAGCACTGCTGGCATACAAGTCGATGACACATATGTATGGTAGGATTTTAAATTGGAGTGACATGTCCTCAATGATACATCAGGACTGTTGTGGTGAATAAATGTACATTTGTTCATGCCTATGGGGGTTGGGGACAATATGGCCTGCATGGGGCAAATGAGAAATTAATAACTGCGTAGTAATGACTAAAATGTCTGCCCCCTGTAATCCAGAAACGTTGTAGTGGAAGTGACCTCATACTGCTAGCGGTTGGCGTAATAGCGTAAGGCAGTGTTCACCGCCGTGCGACCATTCATTGGTTAACATGGTTGTCAATGGGAAATATTAGCGTATCATCATCGCCGACGGCGGTGACAGTGCACACTGCCACGGAGCGTACGCCATCTCGTCACCCCAACTTCACTTGACTCTCGGATTACGTGCATGCAGGTACTCCACTGATTGTGCTGCTGTGTCCTGACTCTGGTCCTGGAAATAGCACGAGTGGCAGGGGAAAGTGCCCCGTTCTTCACCAGCGAGGAACTGGACAAGCTTGAGGACGGGGTCCTGCCCCTGTACGCCAAGCTCTATGGTCAACCAGAGGTGCAGGTGAGTAGATGGATTGGGGGCCATGGATGTGTGTAATGGTGGTAGATGGCTGTCAACATGTGTGCACGTTTGACACTGTACAGTCGTGGGATTCATGACATGCTGCGTGTGTGAGGTCCTGTTCTGCTGTTGTGAGTGTCCGTCCCATAGGGGTCATATAGCCAGCTGTATCTAATGGGCATTGTCTGACCTCTGTGTTACCTTTTCTGTGTGTCCCACATAGGTCAGCACCCATCAGAAGAGGGGACTCTGGCATGCCATTGCCAGGGAGGTGCGTACCCTGGGGGTCTACAACCGGTGGAGCACCCACTGCAGTAAGCGGTGGTAGGACCTGTGGTGTTGGCTGAGGAAGACCTGGAGGCCCAGCTGAGGAAGTCCTTCCAACGAGGAAGGGGTGCCCGTCGGGCCCTGACCCCCCCCTAATGCGCCCCATTCTGGCAGTGGCGTATCCGGACCTGGATGGGCACTTGAAGGCTGCACAGGAGACACAAGGGGGTGAGTACAGAAACCATGGTATGCCTCCTTGATGGATGTGTGAGTGTGCTGTAGCATGTATGCTGTCTATTGGCAGGGACTCTGACTGATGTTATTTGACATAATGGCCCCCATGGGAAGTAAGGTTGTAAGGGACAGGTCTGCAGTACTTCAGGTCCCTCTGTGCTGTAGGAAATGGCTGTAGAGCAGGGTTGTGGCCACTAGTCAGGGGCAAAGCCATGTGTAAAGTGGTAGGTGCTGCATGGTGGAATATTTGCAGGGTGGGTGTATGTGTGAACCAGTTATGTACCTCCATTCAGCTATATGTGAATGCTCGATAGTAGTAAATCTAGTCATTTTCTTGTCACAAGATTAACCCAATACCTAACAGTCCACAGCCAACAGTTTGGATCAAGTCTTCTTGTTGTTTATTCAAAGATGAGGCACATAAAGAAATCCAAGAGTCAACAGCCAACACGTGTATCGTTGTGCAATAATTGTCGCAAATGACTTCATCAGGGCTGTAAATATAATTATATATATTGGTACATTTAAGTAAATAAGATCCATCATGTAACTAGTTGAATGTAATTAATTTTAGAACCCATCACCTATATCCAAAAGAAAAATGTGATATGATAGAATGGACTCAAGCTTGATTATTGAAAAATGTGATATGATGGTGGACTCAAGCTTGATTATTGAGTAGATACCACAGTTACCAAAATGAGTTTGTCACGGAAAAAGATACCTGCATTGCTGTTATATCATGCAAGTAACCTTCCGGGAGCACTGTGTCATTGGAACTTTTTGTTCAGTCCTAGGTGGTTTGATGGACATATCGTGAGCGCCAGTCCTATTTAAATAATTCTCCCCTTATTAACTAACTCCATTCAGCTATTTACAAGTGTCTCTCCTGTTTTGTCTCCCCATCCCTGTTCTCTTGTGTTGTCTGGGTACATCAGCATCATCTGGCGAGGGACCTGTGGCACCGGCGAGTGGGGATGCAGTAGCCCACGGTTCCGCGGAGGCAGAGTCAAGCAACGCGAAGGGGACCAGTGGGTTGGAGGGCGAGGGGAGTACCACGGGGAAGGCAACTACCACTGAAGGTAGTGACTCTGATACCTCCTCCGATGGGAGCTCCCCGACCGTGGCGGACCCTAGTGGGCCCACCCTTTCTGTGTCATGTTCCGCCAACCCCCATACCATCACCGCCCTCCCATTTGCTTCCCACCGAGTTACCCGTGCCGGATCACCCAGAAGGGTGGTCGTCTCCTTCGCCCCAGGCACCTCATCCCCTGCCCCAGTCAGCCCTGCTGCCCTCACGGAGGAGGCTATTGACCTCCTGAGGACCATCTCTGTAGGGCAGACAACCATCGTCAATTCCATCCAGGGCCTAGCATCAGAGATGCAGCAGACAAATGCCTACCTGGATGGCATTTACGGTGCCGTGTCTGGCCTACAGAGATCTTTTCAGGCTCTGGCCTCCTCTTTGACAGCAGCCAGTGTCCCTGGTCATTCTGTCCCCCCTCCAACCACCTCTACCCCTTCCAGCACCCCACTCCCTTCACCTATCCCAAGCACACATTCTGACGGCCATGCACACACCTCAACACGCAAGAAGCACACTGAAAAACACAAGCACCACACTTTCCACCACAGGCATACACACAGCCAACATACAAAGGCACACATACCAACATCCACTTCCCCCAGTGTGTCCACCTCTTCCGCCTCCCTGGCTGTACCCTCTACATGCACACCCACAGGCACTGTACCCTCATTCACTGTTGCTGACCCCAGTCTGGCAGTCACCACAAAATCAGACATCTATTCATGCACCCCATACACCACACCTGCACTCACCACATCGACTATGGTTGACACATGCAGCACACTCACCTAACTTGCAGACACACAGACGACATACATTTACACTGGCAGCCTGTCTTGCCCCACTGTGTCCACCCCCTCCTCCCAAGACACCCAAACGTTCAAAGACACCCACCTAACACACATCCACTACACCTCAGCATACTGTACAGTCACCTGCACCCACGTCACACACACCTACACCTGTCACAACCACTCCATCTACCTCCACTCCCATGCCTTCCTCCAGGTCCAACCCGATTGCTCCTAAAAAAACTTTTCCTATCCTGTGTTGACCTATTCGAACCCACTGGCCCACCCTGTCTCGTCCCTAAACGTGCCTACCTCCTTGCCCTGTCCACTCCTCCCACGTCACAGCCCGTCCCTGTCTGCCTTTCCTATTCCCGTTCCTCCTCCCCTTTGAGCAAGAGACCCCGTGCTGTCCCAGGTACATCTGCCGCACCCCAGTCCAAGGCCACTCCAAAAGCTTCAAGAACCAGACCCAAGCCCCCTCCACCTCCCAAACGTAAAGCCAAGCCCCCCCCCAGTCATAAGTCCCTACCCCCACAACCCTCTGTCCCTGTTCCCTGAGGTGCCTGGATGCCCCATTGTTGCCCCTTTAAGGTGGAGTACCATTTGCACTTGTGGGAGTCAAGTTGGGGCCATTTGGGCCCATCGGACTTTGAAATATGGACTGGCCATTGGCCGTCTGTTGAACTTTGTTAGAAATGGGGTCCTTGGTTGACAGTCAGGTTACCCCCTGTTCAAGCAAAGACCCTCACTCTAGTCAGGGTAAAAGAGAATCACCCTCAGCTAACCCCTGCTTACCCCCTTGGTAGCTTGGCAGAGCAGTAGGCTTAACCTCAGAGTGCTAGGCGTAAAGTATTTGTACCAACACACACAGTAACTCAATGAAAACACTACAAAATGACACAACACAGGTGTAGAAAAATAGGAAATATTTATCTAAACAAAACAAGACCAAAACGACAAAAATCCACCATACACAAGTCAAGTTATTAATTAAAAATCAAAAAGAGTCTTTAAGTAGTTTTAAAAACACACTAGCGCTGCTAGAGTGAAAATGTACCTGGTGTGCGTCAAAAATAACCCCGCACGGGCGGGCGTGCGTCGAAAATAACTCCGCACGGCGGTACTCGAGTCAAAAATCCAGCCGCACGATGAGTTGACGATCCAGCCGCGCAGGTTGCGATCTCCCAGCCTCCGTCAGCGATGCTGCGCGTCGTTTCTCCTGCTCCGTGCGTCGATTCTTCGGTCGCGTTTCCTGCGAGTGTCGTTTCTCAGCCGCGGAGCTGGCGGCGCGTCGTTTTTCAGCCGCCGATCGGATTTGCGTCGATCTTTTCCCCGCACGGCGCTCTGTGCGTGGATTTTCTTGTCTTTAGGCTGCCAGCTTCTCCTTTCAGGGTCCCAGGAACTGGATGGACACCACAGGGCAGAGTAGGAGTCTCTCCAGAGACTCCAGGTGCTGGCAGAGAGAAGTCTTTGCTGTCCCTGAGACTTCAAACAACAGGAGGCAAGCTCTAGATCAAGCCCTTGGAGATTTCTTCTCAAGATGGAAGGCACACAAAGTCCAGTCTTTGCCCTCTTACTCTGGCAGAAGCAGCACTGCAGGAAAGCTCCACAAAGCACAGTCACAGGCAGGGCAGCACTTCCTCCTCAGCTAACAGCTCTTCTCCAGGCAGAGGTTCCTCTTGATTCCAGAAGTGTTTCTAAAGTCTGTAGATTTGGGTGCCCTTCTTATACCCATTTTAGTCTTTGAAGTCCCCTTTCTTCAAAGGGGACTCACACCTACTTGTGAAATCCTGCCTTGCCCAGGCAAGGCCTCAGACACACACCAGGGGGTTGGAGCCGGCATTGTTAGAGGCAGGCACAGTCCTTTCAGATGAGAGTGACCACTCCACCCCTCCCTCCTAGCAGAGATGGCTAATCAGGAAATGCAGGTTACACCCCAGCTCCCTTTGTGTCACTGTCTGGTGTGAGGTGAAAAACAACCCAACTGTCAAACTGACCCAGACAGGGAATCCACAAACAAGGCAGAGTCACAGAATGGTTTAAGCAAGAAAATGCTCACTTTCTAAAAGTGGCATTTTCAAACGCACAATCTTAAAATCAACTTTACTAAAAGATGTATTTTTAAATTGTGAGCTCAGGGACCCCAAACTCCACATGTCCATCTACTCTCTAGGGGAATCTACGCTTTAATCATATTTAAAGGTAGCCCCCATATTATCCTATGAGAGAGACAGTTCTTGCAACAGTGAAAAACGAATTTAGCAGTATTTCACTGTCAGGACATATAAACCACATTACTATATGTCCTACCTTATCCATACACTGCACCCTGCCCTTGGGGCTACCTAGGGCCTACCTTAGGGGTGCCTTACATGTAAGAAAAGGGAAGGTTTAGGCCTGGCAAGTGGGTACACTTGCCAAGTCGAATTTACAGTGTAAAAATACACACACAGACACTGCAGTGGCAGGTCTGAGACATGATTACAGAGCTACTTATGTGGGTGGCACAACCAGTGCTGCAGGCCCACTAGTAGCATTTGATTTACAGGCCCTGGGCACCTCTAGTGCACTTTACTAGGGACTTACTAGTAAATCAAATATGCCAATCATGGATAAACCAATCACATACAATTTCACACAGAGAGCATATGCACTTTAGCACTGGTTAGCAGTGGGAAAGTGCTCAGAGTTCAAAAGCCAACAGCGACAGGTCAGAAAAAAATAGGAGGCAGGAGGCAAAAAGACTGGGGATGACCCTGCATAAGCAAAAGTCCAACACGACCCCCTACCAGCCTAAAGCCAGGGGAGAACAATCAATACCTTGATGTACTTCCCTGATTGGGGCGATAGAACTAGGACCCAGGCCCACAACAGCAGGGGCATGTTCCAGTTCTACGCCTTCCTGACTCCAGTTGGATCCCTCTGTCCATACTCTCAGGGCCCACTAAGCTAACCCATGGGGAACCCTTCTCCACATCTACAGACACCATCTGTGCAGCACCTAACTTTACTTTGCTCACAGATGAATTGCAATGGGCAGATAGTACCACCTGGGCCAACACAGTGGTGTAGCCCACTCCACCCCCGGGGTGTGACTCTCGTCCCCCCCCAGGGGCAACTCTGTCCACCAGGACAGCAAGCCACGGTGACCCCTGACAACTGTCAGGGATGAGAGCCCGACCTCAGGCCTCTCTAACCACTGTGACTGTGGAGAGTGGGGGGCGGTAGCCCCAGGTGCCTGGCACCCTTTGACCACTCTCTCTTCCACCAGGTCAGGGATGACACCATGAACCTGGCCTTCCAATCCAGGGTCTGTACCCTTAGATTGCACTGGGGCCAGGGGTGAGGCTCTTTCTCCCCTGTCCCTACTCTCAGGGTTCTGCACCCCCCCCTCAGGGAGAGTACCCCTTGAAGTCACACCAGGGGGGGTGATTGGGCAAACCGCCCACCCCTTCAGGTCAGGGTTTACCCCCTGCACCTGATCCTCCAGTCCAGGGTCTGTACCCACAGACTGGACCACTGCCTGGCAACCCAGGACTTCCTGGGGGGCATATCTACCCCCCACCAGGTCAGAGTTTACCCTCTGAACCTGGTCATCCAACCCAGGGTCACCACCCTGCGGTTGAACCACTGCCTGGCGCACCAGGACTTCCTTGGGAGCACACTTACCCCCCATCAGGTCAGAGTTTACCCCCTGAACCTGATCATTCAACCCAGAGTCACCACCCTGTAGTTGAACCACTGCCTGGCACACCAGGACTTCCAGGGGGGCACACTTACCCCCCTCAAGGGACACACTGTCCCCAAGGGCCACACAAGAGTCTGGCTGGCGCAGGTCTCCTGACCTCTGCCCATCTGACAGAGTCTGGATTCCCCCCAACCCAGAAATGGTCTTACCAAGGTCATTCCTGGGGGGCTCTGCTCTCAGAGCTGACCCCTGACCCTCCAGGTTCTCCACTGGGGTCCGCAACCCCCTCTCAACCCTCTGTCTGGACTTCTGCACCCCCTCACTAGGAGTGGTACTGCCAGACACCAGAACTGGTGGGACGCTGGCTACAGCCGCCCCCCCAAGTTCTCCTGACACTGTGGGGTCTCCCTCAACAGATGGCCCTATGGTACAGGCTAGGCTCCCCTCCTGGTGTTCCCTCATGGAACCCTTCAGGACCTGGGACCGGATCTCGGGCACCTTGGACCTCAGCCCATCCCCATTCCCTCTCCTCAGAGACTGGACATGGGGTCCCTCACCCATCCCACTACACTGGGACCTACCTGGGACACTACAATCCTTCCCTACCTCACCTGGTTGGGAAATACCTAGACCACTCCTCTCAGGAGCACCCCCAAATGCCTCTTCAGACTCTCTGGTACTCACCAAGAGGTCTGCCTCCATTGTAAGCTCCCTGGGGCCAGAGAACTCACACTCCACCTGGTGTTGGCATAGCTCTGGAAAATAAGGACTAGGCATATGCTCTCCAGCAATTACATCACTCAGCCCCTCACATGAATTAACCAAAGTACCCTTCACCCAACCATCCAGTGACTCTGCTTTGAAAAAGTACCCCACATCACCCTCCTGAGACTGGTGAGACAGTACCTGACTGTCCCTGACACTCAACCCACACTCTTCTGGGATGTCTTCACACTCCATAACCAGGACTTCTACCTGGGGGGAACCCCTCTCCCTGTCACTCTCACCTAGAGTCAGTAGAGTGTCCTTCCCACCAGTAGGAATATGACTCCCCATGCCAGTTCCCCAATCCACCTCAGGGACCCTGTGCATCACTGGAGCTACCTCATACTCCTGAACCTCCTGGTGTGTGTTAACTCCCTCCTTCAAGTAGGGCACCACATCTCTGGGCATGTGCATTTCTTCAGCAGCACTAGATATAAAATTGTTGCTGCCACCATTCCAGCTGGATTCAGCCCTCATGACTTCCAGCGGTTTCAATTTAAGCTTGTAAGCATAAATCATCCTTTGTATCTCGAAGTCCCTTTCCCACTTGTCATACTCCCTTTGCATCCTCAACTTTGCTGCCTCCAACCGGCGAACCCTTTCTGCCTGTCTGTCCTGCACATCTTTAGGAGTCAGACCCTTAGACGACACCCTGCTACCCCTCCTGGGGACCCTCCCCCAGGCGTAACAGGTACCTCCACTACACCACTGTGTATCCTCTGCACTTCCCCACCCACATTCTCCTCCTCTGTGTGCCCTCCAGCCTTCTTGATTGTCACCCCGGCCCTCTGTGCCTTTTGCAGCTCCCCCTCCCTGGTGGAGCTCTTAGTGGGACAGTCAAGATCTTTAAGGAACTGTTTGAATTGAGCAACTGAGTACTCCTTCAGTTTCTCCATTTCAAACACAGCTCCAACTGTTGCATCTCCAGATTGAGACATGATGGTCACAAGTGCAAAGTTCCAAAGGCAGAAAATAAGTTCCCAATTAAGTAAAAAGAATCAGTCAAGGGATCAGCAAAATCATGGAAGTAGAACAAAAAGGAGTCCTTAAGAGAAAAAGCAAAAGATCACCAAACAAGTAGTATGTGGTCACGTAGTGGTCTGAGATCAAAACAGTAGTGTACACTTAATCACTGTATGTCAAGTACAAATACAAGTCCAAATCCCGTCGCTGCTTCCAATGTTAGAAATGGGGTCCTTGGTTGACAGTCAGGTTACCCCCTGTTCAAGCAAAGACCCTCACTCTAGTCAGGGTAAAAGAGAATCACCCTCAGCTAACCCCTGCTTACCCCCTTGGTAGCTTGGCAGAGCAGTAGGCTTAACCTCAGAGTGCTAGGCGTAAAGTATTTGTACCAACACACACAGTAACTCAATGAAAACACTACAAAATGACACAACACAGGTGTAGAAAAATAGGAAATATTTATCTAAACAAAACAAGACCAAAACGACAAAAATCCACCATACACAAGTCAAGTTATTAATTAAAAATCAAAAAGAGTCTTTAAGTAGTTTTAAAAACACACTAGCGCTGCTAGAGTGAAAATGTACCTGGTGTGCGTCAAAAATAACCCCGCACGGGCGGGCGTGCGTCGAAAATAACTCCGCACGGCGGTACTCGAGTCAAAAATCCAGCCGCACGATGAGTTGACGATCCAGCTGCGCAGGTTGCGATCTCCCAGCCTCCGTCAGCGATGCTGCGCGTCGTTTCTCCTGCTCCGTGCGTCGATTCTTCGGTCGCGTTTCCTGCGAGTGTCGTTTCTCAGCCGCGGAGCTGGCGGCGCGTCGTTTTTCAGCCGCCGATCGGATTTGCGTCGATCTTTTCCCCGCACGGCGCTCTGTGCGTGGATTTTCTTGTCTTTAGGCTGCCAGCTTCTCCTTTCAGGGTCCCAGGAACTGGATGGGCACCACAGGGCAGAGTAGGAGTCTCTCCAGAGACTCCAGGTGCTGGCAGAGAGAAGTCTTTGCTGTCCCTGAGACTTCAAACAACAGGAGGCAAGCTCTAGATCAAGCCCTTGGAGATTTCTTCTCAAGATGGAAGGCACACAAAGTCCAGTCTTTGCCCTCTTACTCTGGCAGAAGCAGCACTGCAGGAAAGCTCCACAAAGCACAGTCACAGGCAGGGCAGCACTTCCTCCTCAGCTAACAGCTCTTCTCCAGGCAGAGGTTCCTCTTGATTCCATAAGTGTTTCTAAAGTCTGTAGATTTGGGTGCCCTTCTTATACCCATTTTAGTCTTTGAAGTCCCCTTTCTTCAAAGGGGACTCACACCTACTTGTGAAATCCTGCCTTGCCCAGGCAAGGCCTCAGACACACACCAGGGGGTTGGAGCCGGCATTGTTAGAGGCAGGCACAGTCCTTTCAGATGAGAGTGACCACTCCACCCCTCCCTCCTAGCAGAGATGGCTAATCAGGAAATGCAGGTTACACCCCAGCTCCCTTTGTGTCACTGTCTGGTGTGAGGTGAAAAACAACCCAACTGTCAAACTGACCCAGACAGGGAATCCACAAACAAGGCAGAGTCACAGAATGGTTTAAGCAAGAAAATGCTCACTTTCTAAAAGTGGCATTTTCAAACGCACAATCTTAAAATCAACTTTACTAAAAGATGTATTTTTAAATTGTGAGCTCAGGGACCCCAAACTCCACATGTCCATCTACTCTCTAGGGGAATCTACGCTTTAATCATATTTAAAGGTAGCCCCCATATTATCCTATGAGAGAGACAGTTCTTGCAACAGTGAAAAACGAATTTAGCAGTATTTCACTGTCAGGACATATAAACCACATTACTATATGTCCTACCTTATCCATACACTGCACCCTGCCCTCGGGGCTACCTAGGGCCTACCTTAGGGGTGCCTTACATGTAAGAAAAGGGAAGGTTTAGGCCTGGCAAGTGGGTACACTTGCCAAGTCGAATTTACAGTGTAAAAATACACACACAGACACTGCAGTGGCAGGTCTGAGACATGATTACAGAGCTACTTATGTGGGTGGCACAACCAGTGCTGCAGGCCCACTAGTAGCATTTGATTTACAGGCCCTGGGCACCTCTAGTGCACTTTACTAGGGACTTACTAGTAAATCAAATATGCCAATCATGGATAAACCAATCACATACAATTTCACACAGAGAGCATATGCACTTTAGCACTGGTTAGCAGTGGGAAAGTGCTCAGAGTTCAAAAGCCAACAGCGACAGGTCAGAAAAAAATAGGAGGCAGGAGGCAAAAAGACTGGGGATGACCCTGCATAAGCAAAAGTCCAACACGACCCCCTACCAGCCTAAAGCCAGGGGAGAACAATCAATACCTTGATGTACTTCCCTGATTGGGGCGATAGAACTAGGACCCAGGCCCACAACAGCAGGGGCATGTTCCAGTTCTACGCCTTCCTGACTCCAGTTGGATCCCTCTGTCCATACTCTCAGGGCCCACTAAGCTAACCCATGGGGAACCCTTCTCCACATCTACAGACACCATCTGTGCAGCACCTAACTTTACTTTGCTCACAGATGAATTGCAATGGGCAGATAGTACCACCAGGGCCAACACAGTGGTGTAGCCCACTCCACCCCCGGGGTGTGACTCTCGTCCCCCCCCAGGGGCAACTCTGTCCACCAGGACAGCAAGCCACGGTGACCCCTGACAACTGTCAGGGATGAGAGCCCGACCTCAGGCCTCTCTAACCACTGTGACTGTGGAGAGTGGGGGGCGGTAGCCCCAGGTGCCTGGCACCCTTTGACCACTCTCTCTTCCACCAGGTCAGGGATGACACCATGAACCTGGCCTTCCAATCCAGGGTCTGTACCCTTAGATTGCACTGGGGCCAGGGGTGAGGCTCTTTCTCCCCTGTCCCTACTCTCAGGGTTCTGCACCCCCCCCTCAGGGAGAGTACCCCTTGAAGTCACACCAGGGGGGGTGATTGGGCAAACCGCCCACCCCTTCAGGTCAGGGTTTACCCCCTGCACCTGATCCTCCAGTCCAGGGTCTGTACCCACAGACTGGACCACTGCCTGGCAACCCAGGACTTCCTGGGGGGCATATCTACCCCCCACCAGGTCAGAGTTTACCCTCTGAACCTGGTCATCCAACCCAGGGTCACCACCCTGCGGTTGAACCACTGCCTGGCGCACCAGGACTTCCTTGGGAGCACACTTACCCCCCATCAGGTCAGAGTTTACCCCCTGAACCTGATCATTCAACCCAGAGTCACCACCCTGTAGTTGAACCACTGCCTGGCACACCAGGACTTCCAGGGGGGCACACTTACCCCCCTCAAGGGACACACTGTCCCCAAGGGCCACACAAGAGTCTGGCTGGCGCAGGTCTCCTGACCTCTGCCCATCTGACAGAGTCTGGATTCCCCCCAACCCAGAAATGGTCTTACCAAGGTCATTCCTGGGGGGCTCTGCTCTCAGAGCTGACCCCTGACCCTCCAGGTTCTCCACTGGGGTCCGCAACCCCCTCTCAACCCTCTGTCTGGACTTCTGCACCCCCTCACTAGGAGTGGTACTGCCAGACACCAGAACTGGTGGGACGCTGGCTACAGCCGCCCCCCCAAGTTCTCCTGACACTGTGGGGTCTCCCTCAACAGATGGCCCTATGGTACAGGCTAGGCTCCCCTCCTGGTGTTCCCTCATGGAACCCTTCAGGACCTGGGACCGGATCTCGGGCACCTTGGACCTCAGCCCATCCCCATTCCC
This sequence comes from Pleurodeles waltl, assembly GCF_031143425.1. Classification (NCBI taxonomy): domain Eukaryota; kingdom Metazoa; phylum Chordata; class Amphibia; order Caudata; family Salamandridae; genus Pleurodeles; species Pleurodeles waltl. Next base: position 225,221,780 of record NC_090448.1, on the reverse strand, counting down.
TCTCCTCAGAGACTGGACATGGGGTCCCTCACCCATCCCACTACACTGGGACCTACCTGGGACACTACAATCCTTCCCTACCTCACCTGGTTGGGAAATACCTAGACCACTCCTCTCAGGAGCACCCCCAAATGCCTCTTCAGACTCTCTGGTACTCACCAAGAGGTCTGCCTCCATTGTAAGCTCCCTGGGGCCAGAGAACTCACACTCCACCTGGTGTTGGCATAGCTCTGGAAAATAAGGACTAGGCATATGCTCTCCAGCAATTACATCACTCAGCCCCTCACATGAATTAACCAAAGTACCCTTCACCCAACCATCCAGTGACTCTGCTTTGAAAAAGTACCCCACATCACCCTCCTGAGACTGGTGAGACAGTACCTGACTGTCCCTGACACTCAACCCACACTCTTCTGGGATGTCTTCACACTCCATAACCAGGACTTCTACCTGGGGGGAACCCCTCTCCCTGTCACTCTCACCTAGAGTCAGTAGAGTGTCCTTCCCACCAGTAGGAATATGACTCCCCATGCCAGTTCCCCAATCCACCTCAGGGACCCTGTGCATCACTGGAGCTACCTCATACCCCTGAACCTCCTGGTGTGTGTTAACTCCCTCCTTCAAGTAGGGCACCACATCTCTGGGCATGTGCATTTCTTCAGCAGCACTAGATATAAAATTGTTGCTGCCACCATTCCAGCTGGATTCAGCCCTCATGACTTCCAGCGGTTTCAATTTAAGCTTGTAAGCATAAATCATCCTTTGTATCTCGAAGTCCCTTTCCCACTTGTCATACTCCCTTTGCATCCTCAACTTTGCTGCCTCCAACCGGCGAACCCTTTCTGCCTGTCTGTCCTGCACATCTTTAGGAGTCAGACCCTTAGACGACACCCTGCTACCCCTCCTGGGGACCCTCCCCCAGGCGTAACAGGTACCTCCACTACACCACTGTGTATCCTCTGCACTTCCCCACCCACATTCTCCTCCTCTGTGTGCCCTCCAGCCTTCTTGATTGTCACCCCGGCCCTCTGTGCCTTTTGCAGCTCCCCCTCCCTGGTGGAGCTCTTAGTGGGACAGTCAAGATCTTTAAGGAACTGTTTGAATTGAGCAACTGAGTACTCCTTCAGTTTCTCCATTTCAAACACAGCTCCAACTGTTGCATCTCCAGATTGAGACATGATGGTCACAAGTGCAAAGTTCCAAAGGCAGAAAATAAGTTCCCAATTAAGTAAAAAGAATCAGTCAAGGGATCAGCAAAATCATGGAAGTAGAACAAAAAGGAGTCCTTAAGAGAAAAAGCAAAAGATCACCAAACAAGTAGTATGTGGTCACGTAGTGGTCTGAGATCAAAACAGTAGTGTACACTTAATCACTGTATGTCAAGTACAAATACAAGTCCAAATCCCGTCGCTGCTTCCAATGTTAGAAATGGGGTCCTTGGTTGACAGTCAGGTTACCCCCTGTTCAAGCAAAGACCCTCACTCTAGTCAGGGTAAAAGAGAATCACCCTCAGCTAACCCCTGCTTACCCCCTTGGTAGCTTGGCAGAGCAGTAGGCTTAACCTCAGAGTACTAGGCGTAAAGTATTTGTACCAACACACACAGTAACTCAATGAAAACACTACAAAATGACACAACACAGGTTTAGAAAAATAGGAAATATTTATCTAAACAAAACAAGACCAAAACGACAAAAATCCACCATACACAAGTCAAGTTATTAATTAAAAATCAAAAAGAGTCTTTAAGTAGTTTTAAAAACACACTAGCGCTGCTAGAGTGAAAATGTACCTGGTGTGCGTCAAAAATAACCCCGCACGGACGGGCGTGCGTCGAAAATAACTCCGCACGGCGGTACTCGAGTCAAAAATCCAGCCGCACGATGAGTTGACGATCCAGCCGCGCAGGTTACGATCTCCCAGCCTCCGTCAGCGATGCTGCGCGTCGTTTCTCCTGCTCCGTGCGTCGATTCTTCGGTCGCGTTTCCTGCGAGCGTCGTTTCTCAGCCGCGGAGCTGGCGGCGCGTCGTTTTTCAGCCGCCGATCGGATTTGCGTCGATCTTTTCCCCGCACGGCGCTCTGTGCGTGGATTTTCTTGTCTTTAGGCTGCCAGCTTCTCCTTTCAGGGTCCCAGGAACTGGATGGGCACCACAGGGCAGAGTAGGAGTCTCTCCAGAGACTCCAGGTGCTGGCAGAGAGAAGTCTTTGCTGTCCCTGAGACTTCAAACAACAGGAGGCAAGCTCTAGATCAAGCCCTTGGAGATTTCTTCTCAAGATGGAAGGCACACAAAGTCCAGTCTTTGCCCTCTTACTCTGGCAGAAGCAGCACTGCAGGAAAGCTCCACAAAGCACAGTCACAGGCAGGGCAGCACTTCCTCCTCAGCTAACAGCTCTTCTCCAGGCAGAGGTTCCTCTTGATTCCAGAAGTGTTTCTAAAGTCTGTAGATTTGGGTGCCCTTCTTATACCCATTTTAGTCTTTGAAGTCCCCTTTCTTCAAAGGGGACTCACACCTACTTGTGAAATCCTGCCTTGCCCAGGCAAGGCCTCAGACACACACCAGGGGGTTGGAGCCGGCATTGTTAGAGGCAGGCACAGTCCTTTCAGATGAGAGTGACCACTCCACCCCTCCCTCCTAGCAGAGATGGCTAATCAGGAAATGCAGGTTACACCCCAGCTCCCTTTGTGTCACTGTCTGGTGTGAGGTGAAAAACAACCCAACTGTCAAACTGACCCAGACAGGGAATCCACAAACAAGGCAGAGTCACAGAATGGTTTAAGCAAGAAAATGCTCACTTTCTAAAAGTGGCATTTTCAAACGCACAATCTTAAAATCAACTTTACTAAAAGATGTATTTTTAAATTGTGAGCTCAGGGACCCCAAACTCCACATGTCCATCTACTCTCTAGGGGAATCTACGCTTTAATCATATTTAAAGGTAGCCCCCATATTATCCTATGAGAGAGACAGTTCTTGCAACAGTGAAAAACGAATTTAGCAGTATTTCACTGTCAGGACATATAAACCACATTACTATATGTCCTACCTTATCCATACACTGCACCCTTCCCTTGGGGCTACCTAGGGCCTACCTTAGGGGTGCCTTACATGTAAGAAAAGGGAAGGTTTAGGCCTGGCAAGTGGGTACACATGCCAAGTCGAATTTACAGTGTAAAAATACACACACAGACACTGCAGTGGCAGGTCTGAGACATGATTTCAGAGCTACTTATGTGGGTGGCACAACCAGTGCTGCAGGCCCACTAGTAGCATTTGATTTACAGGCCCTGGGCACCTCTAGTGCACTTTACTAGGGACTTACTAGTAAATCAAATATGCCAATCATGGATAAACCAATCACATACAATTTCACACAGAGAGCATATGCACTTTAGCACTGGTTAGCAGTGGGAAAGTGCTCAGAGTTCAAAAGCCAACAGCGACAGGTCAGAAAAAAATAGGAGGCAGGAGGCAAAAAGACTGGGGATGACCCTGCATAAGCAAAAGTCCAACAGACTTCTATTGCTCCTGGAGCTTAATAAAATGTTTGTGTGGCCAGTGTTGGTTTTGGCACACTCTGAATCCGTGGTTCATCGTTTCTTTGTGGGGGGGTGTTGTGCACATGTGTGTACTTTGGACAAGTTGTTTTGGCCTTGTGTCGGGTAAGTACCTCTTGCTCTGGGGTTTATGGCTTGTGCTGTTGTGAGGGGTTGTGGGTGCTTTGCAGGGTGGGTGGAGTGGGTGGATATGTAACTGTGCCCTTTCTTCTCTTGTTTAGTAGGTTGCGCTACTTACCGTCGTCGACTTCGTCGGTGGTCGCAGTCGTGGAGGTATATGGCACGGAGCAGGATTGACATGATTTGCAACTCTCCATGTCTGTTTCGGTGTGTTGTGTGAGCCTCCGGTGAGTGTTTCCTTATATTTGGTTTGTTTCCACCTGGCTTTGCGTGGTGGTGGTTTCCGCCCCGGAACTGACGGCGGTCTAGTGCTTCTTTATTTGATGGGCGGCAGGGCCTTTCCGTCGGCCTGTGGGCGGCCTCTGCTGTCATTGTCGGCACTCTTCTGCTGGTGGAGAGTGGTTTTCAGGCTGGCTGTTTTTCAGGTGGTTCATTATTTGCCGGCCCAGACTGCCTGCCTGTTGGCGGTAGTTACAGCCATCGCTGGCAGAGTGTTCATAATGAGGGCCTTAGTTTTATTGTTCTGTAACACCAATTGAAAACAATATGCTTCAGATTTGTTTTGTCTTTTTTGGATAGTTAAAAAAATAATAATAATGTTGCATTCAGCAAAAAATGCCATAATAGGATTTTATGCAGACGTTCTGTGTAGGTGAGTGCGTGTCCCAGTTCCACAAAGGAACATTTGGCCAAAGAACCGTTTATATGATATCTGCTCTTCTCTTCCAGACAAAATCAAAGTGTCATTTAAGTAAACATGCTACCTTAAGATGCAAAAGAGAAAACAAGCGCTGGCAAAACCAAATATTTAGGCTCTAAAAAACTGAGCTGTTGGCTTTGCCAGTGATTGTTGCCAATTGCATGCGTTAAGACGCACGCCCACACACACACAGCCGGAAGTCTTGTGAAGTTTGTACACACTTGCATTGTGATGCATGTGTGTTTTTTTTATCATGACACCTGACAGCCATTTTTTATTTAAATTCTCAAAACGCAGCCATTTAAAATGTTAAAATGAAATTCAAAAAGAAATGCACATAAAAAAGGAAGTGTGTAGACGTGCGGAGCAGCTGTAGCCCATCCATATGGGTAGAGGAGCCACACCACTCTATCTCCTCGACAAGAAGCGTGTCTGTCATGCTGAGCCAAAGGTCCGCTTGACAGACACTCTTTTTGTGTAAGTCAGGTAGCTAGAAGCTAGACTGCACTTATTGTGCAGGCTCCTGACTGCCTGAGCTGAACTTTTGCAGCAGAAGATGCCACAACTCATTTGGTCATGACCTCTTCACCCTGCCAAAGCACCTGGAGGCCCTACCCCTTGCGACAAGGGGGAGTGTTATTGATAGCATTAGACCTGAGTGCTTCAGTTTTTATCCTTGAAGTGCCCAGGGCTGCGTGCCTATCACTGACACCTCGTCACTGAGTGTGGTAGGGCCAGCAACTCTCAGTAACCCCATCCTACTCTGTGACAAGGTAGGTACTGCTGCCTCCTTTGACTGGTTGATGTAAGGTCAGCCAATGAGAGAAGTCGGCTCTCCCAGCCCTTCTGGTACAGCACCTGGAGGGATCATTGAATCCAGGGGGGATCAAACTCAACTGTTCATACCACACAAATCATGAATGGTGGTTACATCCAGAGATGGTGCAAGGTATATCTGTGACTGGAAAGAGCCATGGCTCGAACTGTTCACCATTACCAAGCATGCGCAGTGTCAGCGCATCTGTGTGCTGGAGTTTCCAAAGCAGCTCTCGCTCGGAGATTCATCCTGCATAGAGTAGAACTCGGAACTCCTGTATGCCTTTCCCCCAATAACACTCCTGCCCCAAGTCCTGAAAAAGGTCAAGGCAGACTGGGCCTGCCTTGACCTGCCTTGAAACTTCCTTGTCAAGTAGAGTTTGGTATTCTGACCTCCTGGGGATGAGCATTTGTCCTCCGATCAGGCTGCCCCTTTGGGGAGGAACTCCCTGAGTTCTGCACCTAAGCCTGCACATTCTCCACCTCCATGCTTGAATTTTGAGCATTGGCAGTTGAGCTCTTTTGACCTTCCTTCAGAGGTTGTGGTTGTTATTCTCACAGCCAGGCATCCCTCTACCAAATTCATATATGCCTGCGGTTGCAACAAGTTTGTGGCTTGATGAGCAGCTAAACAGGTCAACTTGCTTTATGCTAATCTGTCCATGGTTTTGTTAACATTATCCTTAACCTAGAAAGGCCTAGCTTTGGGCACAGTTAAAGGTTCTCTTTCAGCTATTTCAGCCTTTTTGCTGTTGGTGACCCGCCTTCATTGTTTAAATCACCAGTTGTGATGTGTTTCCTTAAAGGGCTTCAACATTTGTTTGCATCCTCTCCTATCTCAATACCTAGTGGGAATTAAATTTGGTCTTGACCATCTTCTTGTGTTCTCCCTATGAACCAATGCATAGCTGTCCACTCAGGTTGCTCACCCTCATGACTGAATTCTTGGTGGGCATAACATCAGCCAGTAGGCAGAGTAAGCTTCAGGCTGTATTAGTTGCCGCTCCTTACACTACCTTCTACCCAGAAAAGCTGGATCTCCGGACTCGTGCGTCCGTTTTGCCAAAGGTGGTTACAATGTTTCTTGTTGGTCAATCTATCACTCTGCTGACATTCTATGCTCTGTCTCCGCCCGCTATGTAGGAGGAGTTTCTTCATCATTTGGACCCAAAGAGGGAACTGGGTTGCTATATTGATTGCACCACAAAACACTGGGTCGACGATCAATGCTTTATTGTGGTCTTGGGGTCAAAGAAGGGCAGAGCTGTGCAGGAGTGGACTATCTTCCATTGGATTGTGCTCTGCATGAATATCTGCGATGCTTTAGCTAAGAAGCAGCTTCCCAAGGACTTTTGGGCTCATTTGATGCGCCAAAGCTGATACCACTGCATTGCCCTGTGGAATGCCTGTCCTGGTCATCTGTCAGTCTGCGAGATAGGCGTTCCTCCATACAGTCACTAAGTTATAATGGCTAGACAGCCAGGTCTGGTGCAACAGGCATTTTGCCCATTTGGTTCTGCAGGACCTTTTGGTTTGAGCCAATTCACATATCCACCTCCTGGGAGATACTGTCCTGGTATCTATTCTAAGGTGAGGAATCTATGTTTAGAAGTCTGTAGCAAATGAACATGTTACTTATCTTTGGTAATGCCTTTTCTGGTAGAGACTAACTGCTGATTCCTCAGCATCCCTGCCATCCTCCCCATTCTGAGAACTGGACTATTTCAACTAAAAAGATCCCATTCTAGGAATCTGCAAACTGATCTGATTTTCGCTCCGCATCTGCGGGTGAGGAAGAGATAAAAAAGCAACTGACGTCAGTGTGCCTTGGTGGCATGTATATAGGCCTGCGCACGCCATATTCTGCACGGATGATGCTGATGCAAAGCCATAGGCACCCTCTTCCTGCACACAAGGGTATTGCTTCAAAGTTTTCTGTATCCAGTCCGATCCCCGGGGAATATTCTAAGGTGAGGAATCTATGATTAGATAGAGTCTTTACTAGAAAAGGCGCTACCAAATGCAATGTGTTTTCAATTTCCAGTGTGGCCGCTACATTTAGAACCAACATGTTGGCCATCTTGGAATAGTAAAACATTGATAGACTATGGACAACAGCAGTCCATAATGGTCTCCTGGTTTAGGAGAAGAGGCCTTGTGGAATGTAGTGCACTATCAGTGAAATGAACAGCAAACAAGCAACTTCCTAGCAGTGCCTGCAGAGATAATGGCGCTCATTATGACTTTGGCGCTCTATTTCCGTAGACCGCCGAAGTCACCACCTCCATATGACCACCAGTGTTGGCGGTCTGAAGACCGCCATATTATGGCTGCTCTCCACCACTATTTGGCGAGGAAGCCACCAGCAGCCATACTGGCAGTCTAGTGGAGCTTGCTCTGCCACCACCTCACGTCACCACAACACTGCCCGCCGTATTACAACATTATAAATGGCATGGCGGTGTTGTGTTGGCGGGGCTCTGGCAGCATGGATCCTGGATGACCACCGCAACCACCAGGTAAGGTGCTCTGCTGACAAGGGAGGGGGGTGTTGAGTGATGTGTGCGTGAATGGGGGTATGTGTGTGTGTGAATTGAGGGGGTGGAGGGTGTTGTGTGTGTTTGTGTGCATGTGTCTGTGTGCTTGTGTGAATGCCTGTATGTGGGGTGTGTGTCATGGCCATGTGTGCATGTGTGTGTGAATGAGTGAGCGTAGATGTGTGTGTGTTTGTATGTATGTAAGTGTGGTGTGTACATGTGTGGATCGGGGAGGGTCAGTACAGGGATTGGGGTGGGGGGCAGTACGGGGATCAGGGGGAAGGGGGGTCAGTACGGGGATCAGAGCGGAGGGGGCATCGCTGCTTGGCGGGTTGGGGGGCATCTGATGGGGTCCGGTGGGCCTCCTATATGGAGATGGGGTTGGGGAGTCCTGTTTTGGTGACAGGAATGAGTATTCTTACCGCCAGGGATTCAGTGGCTGCAGCCCCGCCACGGAATCCCTGGCTGTAAGGATACTCAAAATACTGCAGGCGGTGTTAGGCGAACTGCCGGGTTGAAGGTGATCAACCTTCGGCCAGGCGGTGAACTGCAGCGGTCATAATTTGGTGGTCCTGCACCACCACGCTGTCGGCGTTCTGATCGCAACTGCAGGTGTGGTGGGGCTACTCCCTTTGCCCGCCAAGGTTGCAGAGAAACTAGTCAACGCCCGCCTATCCCACTTCCTCGAAGCAAACAACACTCTTGACCCCTCACAATCCGGGTTCCGTAAGAACCACAGCACGGAAACCGCCCTCATCGCATGCACTGACGACATCAGGACCAAAGTCGACAAAGGCGAGACCGTCACACTCATCCTCCTTGACCTCTTTGCAGCCTTTGACACCGTCCGCCACCACACACTCTGCACACGCCTCCACAACATAGGAATTCGCCACACAGCCTTAGACTGGCTCACCTCCTTCCTCACCGACCAGACCCAGAGAGTCAGCCTTCCACCTTTCCACTCCACCGCTATCAAGATCATCTGCGGAGTCCCCCAAGGGTCCTCCCTCAGCCCCACACTCTTCAACATCTACATGATCCCCCTAGCCAACATCCTCCGATCACACGGAATCACTATCCTCTCCTACGCAGATGACACCCAACTTATCCTCTCCCTCACCCGCAACCCCACCACCGCCAAAACCAACCTACACGCTGCTCTCCTCGACACCGCCAACTGGATGACAACTAACCACCTCAAGCTTAACTCCAACAAAACCGAGATCATCATCTTCGGCCCCAACATAACCACATGGGATGACTCCTGGTGGCCCACCGCCCTAGGCCCTGCACCCACCCCCGCAAACCACGCACGCAACCTCAGCATCATCCTGGACTCCTCCCTCTCCATGACACAGCAAATCAATGCTCTAACCTCCTCCTGCTTCCACGCACTCCGCACTCTAAAAAAATCCTTCAAATCGATTCCCTCAGAGACCAGGAAGACAGTCACCCATGCACTCATCAGCAGCAGACTAGACTACGGTAACGCCCTCTACACCGGCACCACCCTCAAACTCAAACGCAAACTCCAGAGAATCCAGAACACAACCGCACGCCTCATCCTTGGCCTCCCCCGCCACAAACGAATCTCACCACACCTCAAATCCCCTCACTGGCTCCCCATAGACAAGAGAATCACATTCAAGATCCTCATCCACGCACACAAATCCCTCCACAACACCGGCCCAATCCACCTCAACGAAAGAGTGAACTTCCACACGCAACCTCCGATCAGCCGACCTCGCCCTAGCCACCGTCCCCCGCATCCAACGCACCACCACAGGAAGCAGGTCCTTCTCCTACCTCGCCCCCAAAACCTGGAACTCCCTCCCCACCAACCTTCGCAAAACCAAAGACCTCCTGCTCTTCAGAAAGAACCTCAAGACATGGTTGTTCGAACATTGACCCTCCTTGCCCCCCCTTTGCCCCCCTCCCCAGCGCCTTGAGACCCTCACGGGTGAGTAGCACGCTCTATAAAAAAAATTTGATTGATTGATTGATTGCCAAGGTCATAATGACCACCATAGTATCATCTTCAGAAAGATTAAAATTAAAAGTGGAAAAGCAAAGAAATGAAATGGAATTTATATTAGGATACAATTTTAATATATATATATATATATATATATATATATATATATATATATATATATATATAACTGAAAAAGAAGAACATAAGTCAGTCAGCCCCAAACGCGGCAGGGTTGCGAGCCCTATAAATTCAACAAATTACTTCTTCAAAAAGAAGACAATGTTACAGCCACTAGTGTCACTATCAAAAATGAATTTAATATGGCAGAACAAACAAAACAGCAAAAAGAAGAACTCTTTCTAACGCGTTTCAGAGGCATGGCTCCCTTGTTCACAGAGACATCCTCAGCCCCATTTCTCTCTCCATTTTACATACTACCAAAAACATCAACATAAAAAACTGACTAAATTTCCTTTATGCACTAAAGGCCGCCATATTTAAATATATTTCTACTGCCAAGGATATAACCTCACATTCACACCTAATCCACCTTATTTTCAATATTTTTAGTATTTTTAAATATTTGTGGTATATTTAACTCAATCTTTTATGTATACTTTCACTTCCTATAATAATTATGAACAATTTACTTTTTATATATTCTCAAGTTGACAAATTATTCCAAATACAACAGTTCCATAATATTTTACCTAAATAATCATACCTCTTGTAGTAAATGGACTTTCTCTTAATCATACCGTTCGTATAATCCTTGGATTCTATCAATATTATAGCTCTTTTGCTTTTATATAATCAATATGAATTCCTGTCAAGAGATAGAAATGAGGAAACATTAATAATATCAAAACCATACATGAATCATTTGATAAGTTACTAAATCAAATTTTTTTTTTTTTATATATATATATATATATGTTAGAAATGGGGTTTTTGGTTGGCAGTCAGGTTGCCCTTTGTCCAAGCAAGAACCCTCACTCTAGTCAGGGTAAGTCACACACAATCCAAAATCAGCCTGTGCCCACCCTCTGGTAGCTTGGCACGAGCAGTCAGGCTTAACTTAGAAGGCAATGTGTAAAGCATTTGTACAATAAATCATACAATACCATAATATAACACCACAAAAATACACCACACAGTGTTTAGAAAAATATATAATATTTATCTAGGTACTTGTAGGTCAAAACGATCAAAGATGCAATATGAATTTGTAAAGATATCAGTGAAAAGTGATATAAAGAGGGTCATTCTGACCCTGGCGGCCGGTGGCCGCCAGGGCCACCGACCACGGGAGCACCGCCAACAGGCTGGCGGTGCTCCAATGAGCATTCTGACCGCGGCGGTTCAGCCGCGGTCAGAAGCGGAAAGTCAGCGGTCTCCCGCTGACTTTCCGCTGCTCTTTGGAATCCTCCATGGCTGCGGAGCGCGCTCCGCAGCCATGAGGATTCTGACCCCCCCTACCGCCATCCAGTTCATGGCGGGAAAGCCGCCATGAACAGGATGGCGGTAGGGGGGGTCGCGGGGCCCCTGGGGGCCCCTGCCGTGCCCATGCCAATGGCATGGGCACGGCAGGGGCCCCCGTAAGAGGGCCCCGAAAAGTATTTCAGTGTCTGCCTTGCACCTTGCCACTGCACCCGTCGCACCTTCCCACTCCGCCGGCTCGATTACGAGCCGGCATCCTCGTGGGAAGGTCGTTTTCCCCTGGGCTGGCGGGCGGTTTTACTGGAACCGCCCGCCAGCCCATGGGAAAACTCGTAATACCCGCCGTGGTCTTTTGACCGCGGCGCGGTAATTTGGAGGGCGGGATCCTGGCGGGCGGCCTCCGCCGCCCGCCAGGGTCATAATGAGGCCCAAAGTGTCTTAAGTCTTTAACAATCAAGCAAAGTCTCTTTCAAGCACAAAGTACCTGGTTTCTGGTGGAAAATCTCCGCAGAGGGCCGCAGAAGAGGAGATGCGTGGAAAAATGGTGTGTGCGTCGATTATGCCCCTTCACACACGGACTTGCGTCGTTATTTTTCACGTGGGGAGACGTGCGTCGTTCTACGGGAGGAAAAATGGTGTGTGCGTCGGTTGCGCCCCTTCACACATGGACTCGCGTCGTTATTTTTCACTCGGGGAAGACGTGCATCTTTTTCCGGCACGCGGACCGTCTCCTTCTATGGGTCGCAGGGATTATCAGATGTCTCGGGTCTGTGCGTGGATTCTCCTGCTTGTTTTCCGGCTGCGCGCCGTTCCGCAGGGCTGTGCGTCGAAGTTTCGATCTCACGGCAGGCGTCCCATCGATTTCTCCTCTGGAAGTCGGGCAGCGTTGTCCTTGCGAGGCTGTGCGTCGAAGTTCCGGTCGTCCCGTCGATCAGCGTCGGTGTGCGCCGTTTTTCTCGCCGCAGAACAAGCTGTGCGTCGAAAATTTCAGCGCACGAAGCGTCCAAGTGAAAGAGAGAAGTATTTTTGGTCCTGAGACTTCAGGGAACAGGAGGCAAGCTCTATCCAAGCCCTTGGAGAGCACTTTTACAGCCAGACAAGAGTTCAGCAAGGCAGCAGGCCAACTGCAAGGCAGCAGTCCTTTGTAGAAAAGCAGACAGGTGAGTCCTTTGAGCAGCCAGGCAGTTCTTCTTGACAGAATGTAGTTTCTGGTTCAGGTTTCTTCTCCGGCAAGTGTCTGATGAGGTAGGGCAGAGCCCCTGGTTTATACTAAGTTGTGCCTTTGAAGTGGGGGTGACTTCAAAGAGTGTCTAAGAAATGCACCAAGCCCCCTTTCAGTTCAATCCTGTCTGCCAGAGACCCAGTAGGGAGTGTGGCAGTCCTTTGTGTGAGGGCAGGCCCTCCCAGCCCAGGAAGACCCATTCAAAATGCAGATGTATGCAAGTGAGGCTGAGTACCCTGTGTTTGGGGTGTGTCTGAGTGAATGCACAGAAGGATTTAAGTGCAAAGAAATGCTCACTTTCTAAAAGTGGCATTTCTAGAATAGTAATATCAAATCCGACTTCACCAGTTAGCAGGATTTTATATTACTATTCTGGCCATACTAAATATGACCTTCCTGCTCCTTTCAGATCAGCAGCTGTCACTTCAACAGTGTATGAGGGCACCCCCAATGTTAGCCTATGAAGGGAGCAGGCCTCACAGTAGTGTAAAAACGAATTTAGGAGTTTTACACTACCAGGACATATAACTACACAGGTACATGTCCTGCCTTTTACCCACACAGCACCCTGCTCTAGGGGTTACCTAGGGCACACATTATGGGTGACTTATAGGTAGAAAAAGGGGAGTTCTAGGCTTGGCAAGTACTTTTAAATGCCAAGTCGAAGTGGCAGTGAAACTGCACACACAGGCCTTGCAATGGCAGGCCTGAGACAAGGTTAAGGGGCTACTGAAGTGGGTGGCACAACCAGCGCTGCAGGCCCACTAGCAGCATTTAATCTACAGGCCCTAGGCACACATAGTGCACTCTACTAGAGACTTATAAGTAAATTAATTAGCCAACCATGGATAAACCAATCAATAGTACAATTTACACAGAGAGCATATGCACTTTAGCACTGGTTAGCAGTGGTAAAGTGCCCAGAGGTCAAAAGCCAACAACAACAGGTCAGAAAAAATAGGAGGAAGGAGGCAAACAGTTTTGGGGATGTCCCAGTGAAAAAGCCAGGTCCAACAATATATATATATATTCTTTGTTTTTTTTAAGCAATCGGTCATAAATCAGACACGGTGCACACAAGCTTCCGGTGCTAGTGGTAGGAGGTAGACCAATCCTCCTCAAATTATAATTCCAAGGAAAAGAAACCACTTCACTCCGTTTCTCCTAAATAATTAGCAGTGTTTCAAACACACCAAAACCACCTTTTTTTCCTGAAAAATTAGCAGTGTTTAATCCATACCAACAAACATAAACGTGTTTCAACTCTGAAGAGTCTTGTTCACGGCTGGTGAGTGCTTTTTTAATATTCATTAAATACTACTACCACAGTGAGCCCATAATGAAGCATTCTGGGACATGTAGTTCAACAAATTAAAATAGAAATCAATGGAGAGCCAAGAAAGTTAAACTCAAAATGTCAAGGTAAATAAACCATGCCCAGTAGGTAAAACAATATATAATTCCAATGACACTCTTACACACTATATGATCCAATTACATAATAGTGCAATGTATCTCCTGATCATAAAAGAATGGTTTTCATTGTCCATCGAGCCATGGATCAACCACTTATGAGTCTTACTGTTATGTATAGTTCACGTTGTAAATATATCCTTAAATATGACCATAACTGTGGACAGTAACAGATTATGGCTGAGTGCCATCAGATTTATATGTTCCATTTGTCCCATTTCGCATTAGATGTCATTGTAAACGTATATAGACATTGTAACGGCACCTACAAATAGTTCACGGTATCAATCATATAGCTATTCCAAATGAACATGAAGTTCCTCATTGGTATTGAGTCCTTCCGAAATCTTAGTCCGTAATTTAATGATATACCTACTTTCCAGACTGCCTAGTATTAGAGTTTGAACACCACCTCGTTTATTCAAAGGTACAGGTACCAAACCATAATATCGGAGGGATTTCCATTCTCCACACTGTGATACTGTTAAATGTTTGGTCACAGCATAGCTTCCATCTTTGTGTTCCACTGCGCTCATGTGTTCCAATATACGTTTCTTTAATGGACAGGTTTGTTGGTGTGGATTAAACACTGCAAATTTTTCAGGAAAAACAGAGTGCAGTGGTTTCTTTTCCTTGGAATTATTATATATATATATCAAACCTTCTGGCGTCATCAGTAGGTAGTTATAGTTAGGACCTAGTTTCCATAGGAAGAGGTTTTTTTCCAATACTTTTGACGCCGCTTGACGAATCTTCACGAAATTTTCAAAACATGTACTTTGCTCAAAACCTGTTTTTCCCACTCATTTTAACATAGGGTCTTTAGACACACGTACAGCCCAAACTGCTGAATGGAATTACACTAAGGCCCTCATTACAACCTTGGCGGTAAATCCAGCTTACCCCCGTGCTGACGGCTGTCAAGATACCGTGGCCACGGCGGAAATCCGCTACAGGTATTACGACCCACATCTCCTAATCTGCTACAATACAGACACGCACATAAGTCCGCCACACCAAAGGTCAGTGATAAACTGGCGATAGCAAAACCTCCACCGTCATGCCAACAGGAATACGCCCACACTATCACGACCCACGAATCAACGCAGCGGTCATTCAATCGTGGTAATCCATTGGCGGTACACACCGCCGCGCTCAAAATACACACACATTTACAAAACACAACCACATTGGACAATTCAAAATACACACACCTGATACACATACACACACCACACCCACACACTCACACCACTATAAAACACACACCCACATTACCCACAACCCCTTACAACAATTATTTTTTGAAGAAGTAGAGAGAGAGAGAATAGCAAACAGAACACCAGCATCCACAGGCACACAACACCATCACTTATACAACATCCACGCACCTCAAAGAACACACACCAACACAACACAACACATAGCACAACAAACATCACCTCACACATCACCCACACCACATTATGGCACCTCAAAGACACCCAAGGTTTTCTGAGGAGGAGCTCAGGGTCATGGTGGAGGAAATCATCTGGGTAGAGCCACAGCTATTCGGACCACAGGTGCAGCAGACATCCATTGCTAGGAAGATGGAGCTATAGCGGAGAATTGTCGACAGGTCAATGCAGTGGGCCAGCATCCAAGAACACGAGATGACATCAGGAAGAGGTGGAACGACCTACGGGGGAAGGTATGTTCTGTGGTATCCAGACACCAGGTAGCTGTACAGAGGACTGGCGGTGGACACCCACTTCCTCCCCCACAACTAACAACATGGGAGGAGCAAGTCTTGGAGATCATGCTTCCTGAGGGCCTCGCAGGAGTAACAGGAGGATTGGACTCTGGTGAGGCAAATATTTACTACTATATCCCCGCCCTACCTGCATGCCATCACAAACTCCTACTCCTACCCTTACACCCATCACCACAACACCTCACAGATACCCCACTATCACAACCCACACATCCCAATACCAAGCCCTGAATGTAACACCAATGCATGGACACCCATTACAGACCTGCATGGACACCCATCACCAAAGCATGTCCAGTGGAGAGACTCACCCAGTCCCCAAAAGCACCAATCACATAAGGTCAAAGGCAATAATGCAAGCAGAGGAGTAGAGGGTAACTCACACATTGCACAAGATGGCACACACCAATACAATAACCATGCATTTATACCCCAACAGGACCCCTACCCAACTTCACCTGACAGGAGGTTCCATACATATCCAGTTCCCCCACAGAAGAGGCCCACAGTGACGACAGCAGCTCTGCACTCCTGGATCAAGATGACCAGCCCGGCCCAAAAGGGACCTCTGGACAGTCGGTTCCCCTGCTACAGTCACAAACCACCACTGAACCTCCCCCCTTAGGAAACACCACCACAGCACGCACCCAGCGGGCCCATGCCACTGTCCCCAGGACACATCAATCAGCAGTGTGTCCACCACTACAGGGACCCCAGGCAAACCCACTAACCTAAGACAATCAGGGACCTGGGGGCAGTGGGCACACGGTTCAGGGGATAGAGGCACAGGATAACAGGGAAGCTGGGAGGACTGCTGTGCAACATGGGGAGGACAGGCCCAGGGAACCCACTCTCCACGAGGCACTCTCCAACATCATGGGAGCATATCACCATTTCCAGGAGACCATGGCACGGTACTGGCCAAGTTTCAGGAGACCCAGCGGCTGCAGGAGGAACAGTACCTGGGGATCAAGGAGGACTTGAAGCCCATTAACACCACCCTGGTCACCATTGCAGGGGTGCTGGCAGACATGGCCAACACCATGAGGGGCACAGTGGCACACCAACGGGCCCCTGACACTAGCCTGAACGATGAACAGCCCTCCACCTCCATCAGTGCTAGTGGATACGAGGTCCCGCCACAGGACCAACAGGCCACCAGCACCCCACCCCCTGCAGAAGGAGAACCACCCCGCAAACGGTCCCTGCGATCCAGGCACAAGACAGAGAATATTGCCAAGACCCCCTCCAAGAAATAAGACTCTCCTGATTGTCACCCTTCTGTCCCACTATGTCACCCTGAAAACCTTGAACTGCCATTACTCCACTTCCTATGCCCCCTTGGACAATGCACCTGTGATACCAATAGACTGGACTCCACCATAGACATTCCTCCACCATCACCCCAGCCCCCTCCACTTTTTAGCACAGAAATAAACACCCTTGAATCACAAATCAATCTGGAGTCATTCTGTACTTTCACAATATTGTTATTGCAACCTCTCAGAAAAATAGCAATGTCAATGTTCATTTTCACATGCCAATGTTCAACAGTTGTTGGGCAGCAGTAAACATAGCAGAAGGCAGAAAGTGGTACCCAGATCTGTGAAATGGAAAGCCAAAGTGAACTGTCAGGGTCCATACATATCGGTAAAAAGGCAGAATCATGCAATGTCCTACTGTAGTCTGATATGGGAGACGCAGTGCCAGTCTCTTACCTGTGTCTCACTGGAAGTATTGCTTGCTGATGTTGTTTCGGTTGTCTATATCTTCTTCTTCTGCCTCCTCTTCCTCACTGTCCACAGGCTCCACAGCTGCCACAAGACCAACATCAGGCCCATCCTCCTGCAGAAAAGGCACCTGCCGTCGCAAAGCCAGGTTGTGCAACATACAGCATGCCGCGATGATCTGGCACACCTTCTTCGGTGAGTAGTATAGGGAGCCACCTGTCAGATGGAGGGACCGGAACCTGGCCTTCAGGAGGCCGAATGTTCGCTCTATTATCCTCCTAGTTTGCCCATGTGCCTCATTGTAGCGTTCCTCTGCCCTTGTCCTGGGATTCCTCACTGGGGTCAGTAGCCATGACAGGTTGGGGTAACCAGAGTCACCTGCAAATATCGAGGGGTATCTGTTAGACACACACCAACCCTTAGTGACTCTCCCATACCCAGACACCTATTCAAACTGTGTGGGGACCTTGGGCTCACCTATTAGCCACACACGGTGTCTCTGAAGTTGGCCCATCACATAAGGGATGCTGCTATTCCTCAAAATGTAAGCGTCATGCACTGAGCCAGGATACTTGGCATTCACATGGGAGATGTACTGGTCTGCCAAACACACCACCTGCACATTCATGGAATGGTGGCTTTTGCGGTTTCTGTACACCTGTTCATTCCTGCGGGGTGGGACACATGCCACATGTGTACCATCAATGGCACCAATGATGTTGGGGATATGTCCCAGGGCATAAAAGTCACCTTTCACTGTGGGCAAATCCTCCAACTGGGGGAAAGCGATGTAGCTGCGCATGTGTTTCAGCAGGGCAGACAACACTCCGGACAACATGTTAGAGAACATTGGCTGTGACATCACTGATGCCATGGCCACTGTTGTTTGAAAGGACCCACTGGCCAGGAAGTGGAGTACTGAGAGGACCTGCACTAGAGGGGGGATTCCTGTGGGATGTCGGATAGCTGACATCAGGTCTGGCTCCAACTGGGCACACAGTTCATGGATTGTGGCACGATCAAGTCTGTAGGTGATAATGATGTGTCTGTCTTCCATTGTCGACAGGTCCACCAGGGGTCTGTATACCGGAGGATGACGCCATCTCATCAGCTGCCCCAGCGGACGTGCCCTATGGAGGAGAAGGGTGAGCAGAGGGTCAGACACCACATGGCTTGCACAAGGGTGTTTTTAACAATTGTGATGTAATCGGTGTGTGGCGCTGTCTGTCCGTATTCCTGCACAAAAGTGATGTGATGCAGTTAGTTGGCATGCCATGTGACCCCCTGAAATGGCGGCTTCCTGACCTGTAAGGAGGTACAAGGGGAAATTAGGTAACTGCGCTGGCGCTGTGTAGCATCGCGGTAGGCGGACGCAGACCGCAGTGCTATTCGGCATTGGTTATCATTGGGCCCTATGGGTTCCAGGAGCCAATGACGATGTACGCCGGCGGTGACGGTACGCACCGCCGCTGACGTGACCGCCATTTTCTATCTGTTCACTCACTTGATACCTGACCTTCAACAGGAGAGGACCTACACTGCAAGTGCTGCTGTGACCTGAGTCTGGAAGTGACAATGGCTACAGTGTCTGGGGAAAGGGCCCCTGCCTTCACCGCAGAGGAGTTCGACAACCTGATGGCTGGGGTCCTCCCCAGTACACGCTACTCTACGGTCCTCCAGACAAACAGGTGAGTACACTGTGAGCATGATGGATGGGACATGAATGTATGGAGTGGTGTGGATGGAAGGTACGGGGGGAGTGGCCAGAGGCCAGCATGTGAGGATGGTCAGTGTATGTGTTTCTGGGCCAGGGTGGGAAGTTGTGGCCAATGATTAAGAAGAACCGGACGGGGGAGTAAAATCCATCCTTACTTCACTTTTCCTCTAGGTCAACGCCCACCAGAAGAAGGGTATTTGGCGTGCCATTGTCAAGGAAGTGCAGACCCTGGAGGTCTACCATAGATGGAGCACCCACTGCCGTAAAAGATGGGAGGACCTGCGCCGCTGGAGCAAGAAGACGGCAGAGGCCCAGCTGGGGATGGCCTCCCAACGTGGAAGGGGTGCCCGTCGCACCATGACCCCCCTGATATACCGGACACTGGCGGTGGCATACGCTGTGTTGGATGGGCGCTTGAGGGCCTCACAGCAACCACAAGGGAGTGAGTACAGTCTCATTCAGCTGGGCCCTAGGCCAGGGCAAATGTGCCAGGGTAGGTCCATTGTTAGGCAGGCTCTGTGACACTCCAACCCCCAAAGTGGTAGTGGCCATCTACACCTAGTTATGCTCCTGTGGGTTCCAGGTGTGCATCAAATGGGTCTAGGCACAGTCCCCCATGGCCATGTGATTTTCCCCTGAACTATTAGTGCATAGGGTTGCTCCCTGTGTGTTGTGTCCTCCAACGGTGGTGTTGTTGCAGGCATTGACCATGTGTCTCTTCTGTCTTTCCGCCCCTTTTTGTTCTGTCACCCTGTCCTTGTGTGCATTAGCATCATCTGGCGGAGGAGCATTAGCACCGGAGCAGGAGGGAGCTGCAACCCACATGGCCCAGGAGGGTGAATTTACGGAGTCTGAAGGCACCAGTGGGACAGAGGGTGAGGGGAGCGACTCCTCCTCCGATGGGAGCTCCCTTGCGGTGGCAGGCACCTCTGTGACCACTGCATCAACAGGTACAGCCGCCACCCCCCTCTTCCAGCACCGCCCTCCCAGCAGCCCCTCAGCGTGTTTCCCGTGCCCGCTCACTCAGGAGGGTGGGCATCTCCTTCGCCCCAGGCACCTCAGGCCCTGCCCCAGTCAGCCCTGATGCCCTCAGTGAGGAGGCGATTGACCTGTTTTATTGCCATCCTAGGTGTTGAGAGGCATTTGCAGCAAAAACAAACGCATACCTGGAGGGCATTCATTCTGGCGTGGCAGCCCAACAGAGAGCATTTCAGACTCTGGCCTCAGCACTGATGGCAGCCATTGTCCCTGTGTCCAGCCTTCCCCCTCCAACTTCCACTACCCAGACCCAATCCCCTCTGCCTCAGCCTATCCCAAGCACACCATCAGACCAGCATGCACACTCATCAACACACAAGAGTGGACATGTCAAACATAAGCACCACACATTCCACAGGCACTCACACAAGCACCATACCCATGCAGACACACCAACATCTACTCCCTCCACTGTGCCACCCTCCTCCACGTCCTCCTCCTCCCTCCCAGTCTAATCTCCACTCACACCTGCATGCACTACATCCTCAGCCACCACCTCCATCACCAGCACGCCCATCACTACACACTGCTCACATGCAATCACCACCCCTACTACCATGCACACGTCCCCTGTGTCCTCTCCCAGTTGTCTGTGAGCCCTCCTCCCAAATTACACAAATGCAGGGACACACCCACTCAACAGCCATCCACCTCTCAACAGCCTCCAGCCCATGCACCTTCACCCAAATTCAGCAGACGTACACCTCCTACAACCACTACCTCTTCCTCCACTCCAAAACCCCCTCCATCTTCCCGTCCCAGTGTGTCTAAAAAACCTTTCCTGGCTAACCTTGACCTCTTCCCTACTCCTACCCCCGTCCTTCCCCTAGGGCCAGGCTGTCCAGTTCCTAGCCCAGCACCTCAGCCACAAAATCATCGAGCACTGTGGTCCCTGCAAGTACAGTAAAATTGCGGGCAGCACACATCAGGGCTGCCAGTGTGCCACCTAGTGAGGCCAAGGATCACCCTATTCCGCCACCTGCCAAGGTGAAGAAGGGGCCCACATGCCATAGGAAAAAGCCGCACCAACCACCCAGCAAGGCCTCCTCCAAGACAAAAGAGGACAGTGCCAAGGTGTCAGCAGCGACTTGCAAGGTGGGGAAGGGACACAAGGTCAAAGGGAAGTCAGCTCAGGGCACGGAGCCTCCGGGTGAGGGACTGGTGTCACCCCTTCTGCAAGACAGAACAGCAACCTGTATGGCCGCCACCTGCACCGCCACTTGCACCGCCACCTGCACTGCCAGCTGCACGTCTGCTTCCTCTGCTACAGTCCCCAGCATAATCCCCAGTGGGCAGCCGTCTGAGGCTGCAGGAGATGTCCTGCTGTCTCCCTCCACAGGTGCTGTCACCTGCACCACCGGCAGCATCTCCGCCGCCGACACCGCCGCACCCACCGCCACCTGCCCCACGACGTGCTCAGACAGTGCCACCACAGCCGAGATCAACATTATCCCCAGTGTGCAGTCGTCCGAGGCTGCAGGAGATGTCCTGGACCCTGCACACACTACATGAGGCACCACAACCAGCACTGACAGTACCAGCGGTTGGCAGGCAAAGTCGACGCAGGGTGGAGTGTGTCTCTGCCCCCATGGAGTGTCATGCTACCTGTTCCCAGAAAATCTTGTGGCTTTGACACCCAGGTGAGGGAATGGGAACTGCCACACACCATGTGCAGCACTCTGGCCACCATTGCCCCTCCAGAACCAGTGGAGAAAGACATCCACTACCCCAGTCCTTGGCAGGATGAAGCAATCTGGGCACCATGGCCCCTCCAGAACTAGTGGAGAAAGATAGCCACTACCCCAGTCCTTGGCAAGATGAAGTACTCTGGGCACTAAGCCCCCTCCAGAACCAGTGGAACACCCCACCCACTTGAGGGACTGTGGCCCTACACTCCACAGGAGCAAGCAGTGGGCAAAGCACCCACTTGTGAGACTGTGGCCTTGCACTCCCCAGGACCAAGCAGTGGGCAAACCCCCCACTTGAGAGACTGTGGCTTTGTACTCCCCAGGACCAAGCAGTGGGCAAACCACCCACTTGAGAGACTGTGGCTTTGTACTCCCCAGGACCAAGCAGTGGGCAAAGCACCCACTTGAGAGACTGTGGCTTTGCACTCCCCAGGACCAAGCAGTGGGCAACCCACCCACTTGAGAGACTTGAGAGACTGTGGCTTTGCATTCCCCAGGAGCAAGCAGTGGGCAACCCACCCACTTGAGATACTTGAGAGACTGTGGCTTTGCATTCCCCAGGACCAAGAAGTGGGCAAAGCACCCACTTGAGAGACTGTGGCCTTGCACTCCCCAGGACCAAGCAGTGGGCAAAACCCCCACTTGAGAGACTGTGGCTTTGTACTCCCCAGGACCAAGCAGTGGGCAATCCACCCACTTCAGAGACTTGAGAGACTGTGGCTTTGCACTCCCCAGGAGCAAGCAGTGAGCATGGAGCCCCCTCGTGGAGCAGTGGCGTCATCCCATCATCCAGCTGAGGTGCCCTCCTCCCTTTTCCCCTGAGGTGCCTGTTTTTTTCAACCTGATGCCCCAGCAGCGTTCTCTCCGTTTTGAGGCAGGTATCAAGTGTGGGCTTTGCCCATGCATTTTGGGACCAATGGTCCACGGACAATGAATGGAACACTATCCGGACTTGTGTAGTTGCTGTACATATTTGTATATATTGATCTCTTACAGACCTGTTGCCCTATCTGGATTTTCGATTATTACACTTGTTACAATCATTTCATTTGGTCCTTGCGTTCTTCCAGAGGGTTACGGGGTGTATATATTTAATGTTGTTGCATGTACTTGTGTGTATGGTGTTGTGGGTGAGGGTGGGGGTGTTGCGTGTTGCATGTGTATGTGCCACTCTCTTTTTCCTCCCCCCTTCCCCTGTGTGCTAGGTGCAGTACTCACTGTGGTCGTTGCCACCGTCTTTGATGTTCCTGGTAAAAGAGGAGGTAAACCAACATTGGTAACACCTGAAGTTCGGGCTCCATGGCGTCCTGGTTCCTTGTTGGGTGTCGAGAGGTGAGTAGTTTCCGTTCCAAAGACTGTTTCCGCCATGTTTTTGATGGCATTGGTACCGCCCCGGAAAAGCTGGCGGATTGGTGCCTTGTAATACAGTGGGCGGTACATTGTCTTCCGCCTGTCTGTTGGTGGTTACCGCCGCAGTGTTTGTTTCCAATGCCGTGGTGGTCGGTGTGTTAAAGTGGCTGTCTGTGTTGGCGGTTTCCACCATGGTCGTGATTCCATTTTGTTTACCGCCGGCTTGTTGGCGGTATTACCCACGCTTTAACACCGACCGCCAGGGTTGTAATGAGGGCCTAAATTTGAGAGAAAACTAGATCTTTGTACACAGATTGTGCTTTTTGTTATTTGGTGTAAATCTGCTCAGTAGTTTCTTAGATGTTAGAGTTTTAAAAATATAGATATATCTGGACCTGCGAATCCTGGACCTTTATATATATATATATATAGATATATATATATGCAATATGTATGCTTTTTTATTACAAGATCCTGGCAGGCAGCTAAGAAGAGATTCTAGTTCTAGTAAGACTTTTTACAGTGCAAATTCCCTCCTTGTCAAAGACAAAATCCTTTCTTACACATGTAATCAGAGACATTTCTATATGTCTATCTGTATGTTTGTATACGGAGAAGTAACAATACACCCTTAAATGCCTATTGACCTTTACCCTATGCTTTTCACAAAGAATATGTCTGGACTACTGTATTTATCATATATTTTTATAATAAGATCAAATATGTGGTATCAGAAATATTTTTCCTACTGAACCAGCTAGGCCTCCAGCTATTATCATTGACTTATCACTATAAACAGCTGAGGCCTCTTGTGTTGAGCTTAAGCATTAAAGCAAAACAACCATCCGGCATAGTCATAATGTTACATATTATAGTAAATAACAGTTGGTAAGGCAAAATACTATCTCTTCTAAGATGGCCTAACAAGTTTTTTGATAGTGGAAATCTTATATACCCATGGCCTGTCAAAGGGGGTAATGAGAACCAAACCCATAACATACTATGGGAATCTGTGAGATTCCATGTAATAAAATATCTATCTGTAGGCCTTAACATAAAGTAATAACAATCTACACTTAAATGACTATTGACTTTAAGGTATCTTTTTCACATTAGATACGTCAGACCTAGTGCCTTTATCAGAACATTTAAAAATAAACAGATCAGGTCTAAATCCATAACCATTGGCACTCCACCTTAACACACTCCTGATGTATCGAGTATAAGTTTTGATACAAACCAAAAAGTGCAACACAAGCAGTCTTTTTAGGGGAAGCTGAATCAAATCCTGTCTCAGGGAACCCATGTGTGAGTGGAGCCTAAACCCCTCTCTCAGTTTTACTCTGGAAGCTCTTTGTAATTTATGCCAACAGCACATATCCCCTGTTAGTGAAAGCTATTGTTATAAATAAAAATTCTTAAAAGAAGCTTAAAGTCCTCCCATTACTTACCTTCACTTACCATTGGTTGTCTCCCACGTCATTCTTGTTTCTTTACTTCTGGCCTCCTCAGGGCTTTGAGTCTTCGTTGGTACTGTGGATCATGCACTAAGTAAGCTTCATCTGGCTAGTGTCCTTCCACTGGCCACAGACTCCTGCAGGTACTCATTTCTTTCTTTTGGACATGCAGTCTTTTTTAAGTGAAGTCCAAAACTAACTCTCCATCATTCCACCCGTGTTTCTCCCCAACCCCCATTGTTTTTCAGCTTCCCTTCTCCCGCTGTCCTATGTGTTGAAACAAAAACTCCCCTGTGCTGTTTTTTATTTAGTTTTTATACATGCTGTACTGTGGTGCAGGCTTCTGTGAAACATGACTTAAAGAAAAAAAGTGCTATGACACTATCAGTGCTGCCCAATTCATAGTCCTTTTTTAAATTTAAGCCATGTTGCACAGCAGCTTATGCTACTGTGCAGCATGTAAAAAAAAATGAAAAAGTCAAGAAATGTTGCATAGGCTTTGCCAATGCTTCTCAGGACTTGAAGTCAAACAACAGTGCACTGTCAATCCATACATAGAAATCAATGTAGATGAGTGTAGCCCTGGTCATCAAATACTGCTCTCAAACCACAAAGCTGTCCTCTGAAGTCTAAAGTGAATGCTGAAAGGGGAGGGGATCTGTGCAGCTGTCAGAAAAAAACAAACACTGCAAGTTTTCTAGTTATCTAAGGCACCTTTACTACATAAAAATGTCATGTGTGTGCCCTGAAGTTCAAGCTCAGGCAGCCATTCTGCTGCTTGTTCAGACAGCTGGTTAAATAAAATAATCACAGCTGTGTAGAGGGGAAGCCCTTTTTTTCTGTGAAAACACACAACTTCTGCACAACCAAAATGTACTTCTGGCTACCCACATGTGGTAGGTGCCAAAGTCCATCTCTGTAGTATTTCTGAAAGCTCTTTTTTGTTAAACACATTGCTGGTCATTACGAGTTTGGCGGTCTCGGGATCGCCATGTTGGCGGTAGTCATACCATCAACGGCCTGGCGGTGAAGACCGCCATATTATGACCATGGCGGTCTTCCTAACTGACTGCAGCCAATACACCACCAGTGTGGTCTGACCACTGGGACTTCGGTAGGCACCTTCAGACTTGTGGGGAGCATGTTTCTGCCAGACATATTATGATGCTGCACACCGCCATCGTTTCCGCTGCAGACCTACTGCCACCAAAACCCGGGCAGAAAAGGATGATATAGAACTCGGATTCCTCCCACTGCTCCTGCTCATACAACAACTCCAGAACCAGCGACGGCAACGAAGACAGCAACCATAAGTACACACCTAGCACACACTGGAGGGAAAGGCATTAGTACCCACCCACACACAACACACACTGCTGGGACACCTTGTGACGGCTACACATACACGTATCTGCACGCCTGTACCTACACACATGAACACACATACTACACACATTCACACAAGAACTACACATACCCTGGCCAACACACGTGACATACACACACCAACACACACAACACTGCCACTGTTAAACACATTAATACACAGGACCACCGACTCACACAACCACATCACAACCGCAACTACACAGGCGCTTTGCCAACCACTCTCACTGCACATATCCACTTCACAACACATCCACACAACACATAACAGCACACAACCAACACTAACACACACCCATACAATGAATGTGTTGTCACACTAAGCCCACACCACACACAATTCACAGGACATAGCCAACACCACACACACGAACGCACACCCAACAACCACTACGCAATCATATCACACACTCAATACACACCCATCACATTGAGACTGATGGCAGGGCCTCTCTCTCACACACACACCCACACACACACACACATTTGCAGGCCATGTACAACAGCACGCACAGCCAGCACACACACATCACACACACAAACTAAGGATCAGAAACCCAAATCCAACATGGAGAAAGAAAGGTAGGACAAGTAGTGTGCGATGGATGCCAACATCCAGTTGGCCCATATGTATTGAGTAAGCAAAATATCTAGAAATAAATAACTATGTACAAATTCGCCCATAGGCAAGTCCAATGTCCGAGGTTGCCAAACAAACATTAGGCACACCACTGTGCCCCAAATTGACTCCTGGCAGCAAAATGACCTCCACAGGGTAGGGGCATGAGGGGGGCAGACAGGCACCTTAGTGGCAAGGGGGGGTGGAGGAGGGGTTTAGGCTTGGGAGGGGGGTCCTTGGGTTTGGCTTGGGAGGGGCCTCCTTGGCTTGGGTTTGGGTGGGGGTTGCATTGGTCTGGCCTTGGGAGGGGGACCTTGGCCTTTGGGGGGGTTGACTTTTTCGCAGGGGGAGGGTCAGGGGCAATAGCAGGGGTGGTAGGGGATGCCTTTGAGGTGGAAGGACTGGGCTTAGGGAGGGACACAGAGGGATCCGGGGTCTCACGGGGTGGGAGAGGTGTAGGGAACTGGGAAAACTCACATAGGAAATGTTTTTAGGTACACAGGGGCGGTCATGGGAAAAGGATTTGGGAGTGGAGGGAGAGGGAATGGTCGCAAGAGGTGTCTTTGTGGGTGTCTTGAGTGCAGGTGCGTGGGTGGAATGCTTGTGTGTGAGGGTGTCTATTGGGTGGGTGAGTGCAGGCGTTTAGGTGATTTGGGAAGGGGGAGGAGGTGCTAGGAGATGCCATACTGGATGTGTGACTGTCTGTTGGGGGTGGTGTCTGCAGGTATGGTACATGTGCGCCATGTGGGGGTATCAGTGGTTGTGGTGACTGGGGTGATTGTCTGAGGGTCTGATATTGTGGTGACTGTGGGGAAGATGGGACGGGTGGCTGGATCTGCAAATGATGATGTGCTACCTGCAGGAGTGTCAGGTGTTGGTTCTGTGAAGGAGGGGTGGCGGGGGAGTCAATGCAGGGAATGGATGTTGTTGTGTTTGCAGGTGTGTGTTGACTGTGTGCATGCCGGTGTTGGGTCTTGTGGTGCTTGTTTTTGTCAGTGCCAACCGTGTCTGTTGTGTTGGATGCATGCCTGTGTGAATGTGTGCTCTGGATGGGTGTAGCAAGAGGGGTTTGGGATTGGGAAGAGGCAGGTGGAGGGAAGACAGTGGACAAAGGGACACTGGCTGCCGTCAATGAGGTGGCCAGAGCTTAAAAGATCTCTGAAGGCCAGCCAGGGCAACGCGAATGCCTTCCAGGCATGCATTGCTCTGTTGTACCTGAGCTGCCAGTCACTGGATGGCATTATCAATGGTTGACTGCCTCACGGAGATGGACCTCAGGAGGTCAATAGCCTCCTCACTAAGGGCAGTAGGGCTGACTGGGGCAGGGCCAGAGGTGCCTGCTGCAAAGGAAATGCCCATCCTCCTGGGTGAGCGGGCACGGGCAATTGGGTGGGGAGCAACTGGGAGGGTGGTGCTAGTAAGGGGGGTGGTAGACAAAGATGGTGCTGGGGTGGTCCCGATGAGTCGGTCACTGCCAGGGAGTGTCCACTGGAGAAGGATTGCGAAGATGTGTTAGATCTGCTCCCCCCTGTGGCACCCCCCTCGCCATCTGTCTCACTAAGTCCCATGGGCTGCTGCTTCCCCACTCGCCTTTCCCTACAGTGACAACACCTGAATAGGCCATGTCCACTGTAAATGTCTTTCACAGTGTAGTCAACTCCAAACACTGAGCACACAACACTTACCTGTCGTTACACATGGCTGCCCACTCAGTATAGTGAGGCCATCATGGAGGACAGCTCAGATTTGGCCAATACCAGTCAGACACCTAGACACTTCACATCAGATGTGTAATGCAATACACAAACCACTCCCAATCTGCCACAACCTAATAGCCAAGCTTTACGAGTCACAGGCCATCACAAGTGCCCCCAACTATCCATGTCGACATGATGTAGGCAGCCAGTCAGCAATGCAGCAGTGGACAAGCTAGGGCTTCTTTATGCATGTCATATACACACACCATGGTGTTACATCTGGGATCTCCCAGAACACTTACCACCACCAGTACCAACCCATACTTAGGAAGGACACATCCCCACAAGTATAGCCCCCAGGAGAGTTAGAACTGTGCAATCATACCTCATCAAATCTACATGTATCAGTGTCCCAGGTTGCCTACCTACACATATATTACAGTCAGCACATCACCTATGTATGCCTAGTCAGCTCTCAGGCTAGTACTCCTGTCCCATGAAGGGCAGTGCAGTGGTGGAACTCTAATGCCATCCCCACAATCTAGCTATAGCAGTTACAGTACATGATCTACATAGTCCCAGGGATGGAAGGAGAGTCACACAGTTGCATGTACAGTTTGCCTACACAGATGGGAGTGGACTGACACAACTACTGAGGTACTGATGCAGATGGCTGGAGCTGGTCCTACACAATGCTTAGGGTACTACTGACACTCTCATCCATCGTGGGGCCAGGATGGAGTCACACATGTGCTATGTCATTTGTGCATCCACACATCACAGGCTTTGAGAGGTATGGAACAGGGAGATGGAAATCCACTGACAGTAGAGCATGAGGACACAACTACATAAGATACTGACCAAGGGTGCCTATTGCTCATTTCCAAATGTTTAATGCACATGTAGCATTAACTGCAATGCCACTTTGGCAGCACTTAGGCACCCAATCACAAAAGTGGGCAGCAAAGTCCTAGGATACAATGAGTACTCACCCCCTTGTGGCTGCTGTGCTGCCCTCGACTGGCCATCCACCTCAGGGTAGGCCACCCCCAAAATGCGGGCCATTAGGGGGGTCAGGGTCCGACAGGCACCCCTGACTCGTTGGGAGGACATCCCCAGCTGTGCCTCCGTGGTCTTCTGGGCCCAGAGTCTCAGGTCTTCCCACCGCTTGTGACAATGGTTGCTCCACCGGGAATAGACCCCCAAGGTCTGCACTTGCTTGGCAATGGCACGCCAAATCCACTTCTTTTGATTGGAGTTGACCTGAATGGGTGACAGACAGAAGGATAAAGTTATGTAGACTGGCACCATACCAACAGCAATGGACTATAAATATTAGACCCACAAAATGCCCACACATACCCATTCTCACAGTTCATATACCTATACTCCATTCCCCCTGTATTCATGTACTCCCTGACCAGCACACGTAAGCCATTCACACACACACACACCCCTATCACACATGACTATGGCACAGGGCTCACCTGCTCCTCTGGTGCCCCATGAAGCTGTCCCTACAGTGGTAGGACCTTATCCACCAGCCTCTCTAGTCCTTCCAGGGTGGAGGCCTATCACCTGCTGGATGTGGCATAATGGCTCCCAGAGACAGTACACAGCAGCTCACGAAGTGGAGGTCTTGCTTGCTATAGTGTCAGGAGTCAAGTGAGCTAGGCAGCAGAAAATGGTCATCACGTCCGCCACGCACAGGACCGTCACCGATGGTGGTGATCCATTGGCCCCAGTCTCCCATAGGCAGCAATGTAACCCAATGAGAAGTTGCATGGCGGTTGCAACCGCATACCGCCATGATGACATACGCTGACGGAATTAGGTCACTACCACCTGTCCAGTGCTGCAGTTCAGGTGGCTGCCATTTTAGGTCCATGTCATGCCATTATGTAGTAAAATAAGTGCACCGTACATCTTATATGGCAGATAGCGAGTTAGGCCTAAGTGGTGCAATCATGTTTTGGCACATATGTGTGAGATGCATGACACAGTGACCCTATGGGTGTCTGATGACCAGCATGTCCAGATACTCGTCGGCTGATTGGGGGAGATAACATATGGGTATATGACATGCCTACATACAGGCTCAGTGCAGGACAGGTCAGTGTACCACATATGGAACTTGACACATGTGACATCTGTCAGACGCTGTTGATTAGGGGCAGCAATGTGCATCAAGGGAGAAGTCAATGCCACTTCAGCATGACCAATATGGTATGTCCCAGCAGTGTGCTCCATGTGGACAGTGTTAGTGGTGTGCAAGTTAGATGTGTTGTGCTAACATGTGTAGTGTGCATTTCACATTATGCTATTTCTCCTTTCCATCCTAGATACCCTGTCCTGAGGAGAATGAGACATGCACCAGTGTACCGTCGGCTAGTGGACCTTGCAACCCTGAAATAAAGGCACATAATTCAGACCTATTGTCTGAATCGTCAGACCATCAAGGACCTATGTACCCAGTTGGAGCCAGATCTATTGTCTCTCATACGTAATCCCTATGCCATCCCTCCCACAGTTCAAGTTCTGTCAGTGCTACACTTTCTTGCCACAGGCTCCTTTCAGATGACAGTGGGCTTGGCAGCAGGGATGTCATAGCACATGTTCAGTCTTGTGTTGAAAGAAGTATTGTGTGCCTTTTTGAAACACCCAGACAGCTACGTCAGGTTCCCCCAACAAGGCAATCTGACCCATGTAAAGGCAGAATTCTATGATGTGGGACACATCCCTCATATGATAGGTGCCATAGATGGTACCCATATACCCTTGGTCCCTCCCAGTGACAATGAAAAGGTGTATAGGAACAGGAAAAACTACCACGCCATCAATGAGCAGGTGGTGTGTGTGGCAGACCAATACACCTCTCAAGTGACTGCCAGGTTTCCTGGATCTGTGCATGACTCCTACATTTGAAGGAACAGCAATGTCCCACACATGATGAAACGTCTACAGAGGGAGAGGGCTTGGCTCATAGGTATGTAAGCATTTGGTTGTATGTCCCTGTTATGGCACCTGTCATTTGAATGTTCCCTGTGGCTACACCCATCCTGTAACAGGTCCTACCTCTGTGCACACAGGTGATTCTGGCTATCCTAACTTTCTGGCTGTTGACACCAGTGAGGTACCCTGCCACTGAAGGGGAAAACTGTTTCAATGAGGCACACGGCAGGACGAGGTGTGTAACTGAAAGGATATTTGGCCTCCTAAATGCCAGATTGAGGTGCCTGCATGTCTCTGGAGGGGCCCTCCTCCACACTCCCCATTAGGTTTGCCAGATCAAAGTGGCCTGCTGCATGGTCCACAATCTAGCCCTGAGACATCAGATACCCATATTAGCTGATGAGAAGAGGCAGCTGCACCTGTGGCAGGTGATGCAGAAATGGAAAGTGATAAGAAGGCAGATGAGGAAGGTAGAGCTGAGTCAAACGCTGAGCTCATCAATCAGTACTTTCAGTAACATACAGGTATGTTGTCTGTGTATTTGCATGTGTGGTATGTCAACATTGGTTTTTCATCTATGGTCCTCCTGATTTGGTACATCAGTGGTGGTTTAATGTATTAATTTCCCCGTGTCTGTGTTGTGGGAGGTGGCTGACTGCATGTAAGGTGCAGAGTTGTAATGTTTTCTCTCTCACATGTGTACTGTCTGTAGTTTGGATGCATCACATCTTTCATGGACAGGCCAGTATTGTGCAATGTGTCCTTCATACTCCTCTTCTCATGTGATTCCAGCGACTGACTGTGCACTGTTTATCTTTGACACTCATACCTATTGCTTGAGGTATGCATGTTCTGTATACTTTGATTACTGTGCACATTGTGAATTTTAGCGCGAGCGGTGCTATGTACAGTGTTTGGTGATTTATTTCCTGCGATTGGTGCTGTAGAGGTGTTATCTGTTGTGCCCTGTTTAGTTGTCAGTGTAGGAGGCTGGCCTGGCTTATAGTGGGTACCTTGTGGTGCGTACACCTTGTGCCAGGTCCAGTTATCCCTTATTAGTAGATTAGTAGTGTTCTAGCAGCTTAGGCTGATAGAGGTAGCTATAGCAGAGCAGCTTAGGCTGAACTAGGAGGCATGCAAAGCTCCTACTATACCACTTATATCACTTAGCACTATATCATTAGAAACACAATACTCAGAGTTACTAAAAATAAAGGTACTTTATTTTAAGGACAATATGCCAAAAGTATCTCAGAGGATATGCTCCCTTAGGAGGTAAGTAAAATACACAAAATATACACACAATCCAAAATCAGGTAAGTAAACAGTTAGAAAAGTAGTGCAAACACTGTAGAACACAATAGAATGCAACAGGAGACAATAGGCCTAGGGGCAACACATACCATATACTCCAAAAGTGGAATGCGAATCACAAATGGACCCCAGGCCTAGTGTAGTGTGTAGAGGGTCGCTGGGAGTGTAAGAAAACACTAAGGGTGTCCAAGATACCCCACCCCAAGACCCTGAAAAGTAGGAGTAAAGTTACCCTACTACCCCAGAAAGACAGTAAAGTCGAGATAGGGGAGTCTGCAAGGACAACAACTGACTGCAAAGCACTGAAGACGGATTCCTGGACCTGAGGACCTGCAAAGGAAGGGGAACAAGTCCAAGAGTCATGCAAGTGTCCAGGGGGGGCAGGAGCCCACTAAACCCCGGATGAAGGTGCAAAAGGGTTGCCTCTGGGTGGAAGAAGCCAAAGATTCTGCAACAACAGAAGGTGCCAGGAACTTCTCCTTAGGTCAGAAGATGTCCCATGGTGTGCTGGAGGATGCAGAGTTGTTTCCATGCAGAAATCCTGCAAACAAGCCTTGCTAGCTGCAAGAGTCACGGTTGAAGGTTTTGGGTGCTGCCAGGGCCCAGGAAGGACCAGGAGGTCGCCCCTTGGAGGAGGAGACAGAGGTGGCGTTCAGCAACACAGAGCGCCCATGCAGAAGCAGGCAGCACCCGCAGAAGCACCTGAACAGGCGTTCAGAAGATCTGAGCATGACAGTCGACTCAGCACAACAACAGGGGGTCCCACGAAGTCGGAGTCCAACTCAGCGAGTTGGGCAATGCAGGACGGAGTGCTGGCGACCTGGGCTAGGCTGTGCACGAAGGAAGTCTTGCAAAAGTGCTCAGAAGCCCTAGCAGCTGCAGTTCACGCAGTACACAGGATTACTGTCTGGTTTGGGAGGCAAGGACTTACTTCCACCAAATTTGGACAGGAGGGCCACTGGACTGTCGGGGTCACTTGAACCCAGCTCCTTTGTTCCAGGCACCACGCTCGTCAGAATGAGAGGGGACCCAGAGGACCGGTGATGCAGAAACTTGGTGCCTGCGTTGGCAGGGGGAAGATTCCATCGACCGTTAGGCACCACACAGGGAACACATATAGGCCACAAATGAGCACTGGGGTCCTGGCTAGCATGATCCCAGTGACATATATCAAACATACTGACAACATAGAGTTTTCACTATGAGCACTGGGCCCTGGCTAGCAGGATCCCAGTGAGACAGTAAAAACACCCTGACATATACTCACAAACAGGCCAAAAGTGGGGGTAACAAGGCTAGAAAGAGGCTACCATCCTACAGTCAGCTACACTGGACACGTCCACAATGGCCTACATATGTGCTTTAGCTGTCACCATGCCTGCTGTCCTCATGGTAATCTCGGTATTGCTCTTTTTGCATGGTGGATGTATAGATTTACTCTGGTGTGTGGCAAGACTAATGACTCCCTTACATCAGCCCTGGCACATATCTATTGTACTGTGTCTGCTACAGAGGATACCTCCCTGTGCTGTTCTTTGCACTGCCTGTTGGATTGTGGCCCATTCCACTTTGACAGATAGGTAAACCTACGTTTGTTAGTGTACCAATAAATACACATATGCAATGGCTGTGATCAATGGTGTTTATTGTGACTTGAGTGACGTACAGGTATTGAGTGGGGTCATGGTAGAAGAAATCCTGAGAGTAGGTGGCACAGCTGTAGGTACCACAGGTTCTGTGTCCATGGGCCATGAGAAAATGGAGTTTAGCCATTGAACAGTCAACAGGGTGTCTCAGTGGCATACAAGGGAGAGCTTTCAGGTGAAAGTCACTTCCTGGCAGTGGTTTTGGTCTTAGCATCTGCTCCAGCCGGATGTCTGGATCGATGTCCACGTTTGCGGGGAGTTCTCCAGCTATAGAGGAAGGGGTGCCTGACACCTGTGCACACCTGTGCCTTCTCTGGCAGGGCCTCCATTCCACCAGCAGCCGCAGATGTAGAAGGCACAGATGTGATGTGGGCAGTGGAAGGGGCCTGCTGGTTGGTGGAGGAAGCACTCATGATGGTGGCGAGGTCCCTGAGCCCCCCTGTAATGGTAGCCATGGTGGCATTGCGTGCCTGCCACTGCTGCATGACCTCCTGTTGGTATTCCCTCTGCAGCCTCTGGTTTTCCCCCAACATGGTTATAATCTGCCCCATCCTGTCCTGGGATAGTTGATCTGCTTCCAGGACTTGGTAGATGGGTTCCTGGTCAGATGCCTCCCTTGGGTTCCCCGTCCTCTGGCCCACAGGTCCCCTCCCATGCCCCCTGCCCTCATATGCCTGTGCCCACTCCCAGTTTCACCAGGACCTTCATTGTCTGGGGTGAGAGGGGGTTGACTCAGGTCCCTGTTTTGGGGGGCACACTATTGATTGACCAGCCCTTGTGCCAGAGGTTTGGGGAGCGAAGGATTGGCTGAGTTGTTACCACAAGGTGGGGGGCCAGGTAGGTCGTCTCTGTCTAGAAATCCTGCAGTGGTGTCCGCACTGAGGCCTTCATCCTGAGGAGGGGTGGCAGTCTCTGGAAATGTCTCTGTTGTTGCTGTGGCAGCGGTACCTGTGGATTGAGTGAGAGAGAGTTACATGTTACAGGTGTGTATGGTTGTCTGTTAGTCTACTGCATACAGTGGCTTGTCTTGATTCTCAGAAATGGCATTGACAGGCGCAGCACTGCTAACACTGTTTGTGGATGTTCCTTGGGCTTGTTTGCTTCAGGCCTGGTCCCTTTAGCTCAGTGGGTTGGTTGTGTTCCTGTGTAATGGTTCACATGACAGGTTTTCCTTTTTAGCTGATCGGCATTCTGGCTTGCTAGGTATGTGATTGGGAATGTCTGTACATTGCAGCATGGTGTACAAAGTGGAGGTGGTTATGTGTGTGTGTGCAAGGTTGTTCGTCCTGTCTGTGCCTGTTGTGAATGGACTATACCTCCTTACGTGTCATGAGCAGGATTGATCCATTTCAGGGTAGTGTGTCTGGATTAGTGCCCCTTCGGATTGATGACAGTGTTGTCTCTGGGTTAGTTTACCATTGTGTAGTGCCATTGTATTGCTGTCATTGCCATGTAGTGGTCCTGAGTCAGACATCCAATTGCTAAAGCTAGTGCAATTGTCAAACATGCAAGAGGTGTGATGTGACATCCACAATGCAGGTTTTGTGGCGGATGGGCTAGTGCATTGTGGGAGTCATAGTGATTGTTATTAGTAGTGCTATTCGTACACTTGGCAGGGAGTGTAATGGCATTGAGGGTGGGTGGTGGTGTGGCATGCAGGAGAGGGGCATTAGATGAGTAAGTGGCAGTTGTAGTATGAGATGTGATTTGGGGAGTGATTGGGTGGTGAGGAAGCATGCTGGTCAGGACAACTTACTGGCAGGGAAGTGTTAGTTACTCACCAGAGTCCAGTCCTCCAGGTATTCCAGTCAGACCCACAGGATGCAGGGCATCCAAGACCCTCTCCTCCCATGATGTGAACTCTGGGGGAGGCACCGCCAGTCTTCATTACAGTGAGCTGGTGCCTGAACACCGTCCCCCTAAGGTCATTCCACCTCTTCCTGATGTCCTCCCTTGTGCCTGGATGGGTGCCCACTGAGTTGACTCTGTTGACTATTCTCTGCCATAACTCCATTTTCCTGGCTATGGAGGTCTGATGTACCTGTGCTCCAAAGAGTTGTGGCTCTACCCTGATGATTTAATCGCCCATAACGTGCACCTCCTCATCTGTGAAGTGTGGGTGTTTTTGGCGTGACATGGTGATTGTGTTGGGGGGCTGTTGTGTGTGTTGGGTGCAGTGTAAGGTGCTTGGTGGGGTGGGGTGTTTGGCAGTGAGTGGTGGTAGGTGGTGGTGTTTGTGTTTAGTTGTGATGTGTATATGGTGTTGGTAGTCCTGTAGTGCTGTGTGTGGTGGTTGTGAAGTGTATTTGTGCCTATGGTGTATATGTGCTTTATGTTTAAATTGTGGCGTCTCAGGGTCTGTGTAATTTGTTAGTTGCGCAAAGGATTGTGGATGGTGTGGGGATGAGTTATATAGTGCTGTGAGTAGGTGTGCTTGGTGTGTGAATGTGTGTCCAGTGTGGGGTTTTCAAACTGTCTCGGACCTCTGCTATCCTTGCAGTGTTGTTTTTATTCTGAGTAATTTGTGGACTATGTGGCCCATATTTATACTCCCTTTGCGCCGGATTAGCTTCATTTTTTTATGCTAATCCGGCGCAAACTTAACACCATAATTATATTTTGACTCTAGACCCGTCTAGCGTCAGAATTTCAGAGTTTGCGTCATTTTCTGGATGCGTGAAACCGCCTTGCGACAATGAGATACAAGGTAGGCGTTCCCGTCCAAAAAATGACTCAACACCTGTGCGCCATATTTATTCAACTGGGCAAAAATGACGCACGGCTTGGAAGCGGACCCCAAAAATGATGCAAAGCACGGTTTGCATCAAATTTTAACGCCTGGGTCAGGGCAGGCGTTAAAATGGGGCAAACACACCACTACTTAAGGAAAAATCACACAAGCAACATAATTGCTCCAGAAGGACGACATGGAGATGCTACTCATGCAGCATGCCAGACGACGCAGAGCACAGGACCAAGAGCAGCAGCTACCACCACACCAACGTGGATCCCAAAGGCAACGCAGAAGTCAGGAGAGGCTATTCAGGACGAGGACAACCCTCCTGGGTCTCAGGGAACAGGATTTGATCCAGAGGTACAGACTCAACTGGCAAGCCATACAGCAGCTGCTGTGCCAAATTGAGCCACAGTTAACAGCCATCCTGCAGACACCCCACATTATCCCACCGGAGACCAAGCTGCTAGCTGTCCTGCACATTTTAGCAAATGGCTCATTCCAAACTACGGGTGCCCTGGTTGCAGTGGTATCACAGCCCTCATTCTCTGCCTTCCTCCCAAAGGTTCTTGATGCCATCATCTCCCTCAGACCCCGCCACATCAGCTCCCCCAACACACAGAAGAAGCAGCAGGAGACCAAACAGGGGTTTTACCAAATACATGGCTTCCCGCATGTGCTTGGTGCCATTGACTGCACACATGTCTGGATTGTACCACCTGTTGCAACCGAGCACCTATACCGCAACAGAAAGCACACCCACTCCATAAATGTGCATGCCATTGCAGACCGCCAAGGATTGTTCACCAACATCATGGCAAAGTATCCTGGGAGTGTACATGATTCCTTCATCTTCCGCCACCGCACCATCAATCAGCACTTTCAGGATGGACGATATAGCAATGGCCTTCTTGTCTGTAAGTCAAGAAACCTAGAAATATACACACAGCATAGCAACCCGGTAGGACACACAAGACATACACCACTACATTGACACGTGGGCAGGAAGACACCGAGGTGTGACACTGGTAGTTATGTTTGATATCCTGACCCAATGGGATTCACACCTATGGACAAATGACGGCTGCCAATAACAATAGATGTAACTCTAGAGCCACAAGGGACCAATTTAAAACCACACAGTGACAGTGACATGGCCTGCACTGGCAGTACAACTTGGAAGATTAAGCATTCAATATCACATAAGGCCACATAGTCAATCCCACATCCTTTCAAACAATATGTACTGTGTAAGGGGTGTGCAATGTGTGTTGCTGCAGGTAAAACACCATGAGACACATAGCATGATGATACTGACTCAAGTGAAGGTGACATGGAATTACTGAGGCAGTCCCAACATTTCACATCACTCCTGGGGTGACGTTGCCTTCTAGCAATAAGGAAGTGGACTGTGCTATGAAAACATGTTGATGTGACGCTAATGCAAAGTGCACACTGCTGCACATGCTGAAAGAGACAATTCTCTATCTACATAACAGTTGTACAGGGAGATGGCCCTTCCTGCACACATTCATCCACCTCCACAACCAAGTTAGCCAGCTCACCTGGAGCACGTTCAGTTGTGTAGGTGCACGGTTGCACATGAGCACCTGGCAGAGGGAACAACAAAGGTTTGCATAGAACTAGTTACATATGGGACAATTGTGCATTGTCAATACTGAACACCTCAGTGCTGCCAACGTATGGAGATGTGTTGTGCATTGTCACCCAGCCTAATCAAAGGGCCTCACTGTTGCCTTTTATCTGCAATGACATATGTCCAATTGGATGGGATGTCCAGGCCATGTAGTGCAGCCATGTTACCACCACAGTGGAATCTATTGTGTGTGTGGAAGTAACCTGCCACCTCCAGTGAACGCACACTAAAACATCTTGCTCGCTACATAACGCATGGGAAATACACACTGAACTGAAGGTTAGAAAATATACTAGATAAATCAGGTCAATTAGCCAAACACAAGTTTTTCAAGTCAAACAACCGAATGCAGAAAGAACCTCACAGAAGCCCAGGATCCCACACAATACCACAAGCACATATGAGTCACAGATGACCCAAGATAACAACTGCCATGCAAAATTAGATTCCTGGTACAAGCAACAACAAAATACTTACCCCTATTTTCTCTTTCAGCTGATCAGGGTTATGGGATACAGCCATGGTTAATCACCCCATTTGCCAATCCAAGCACAGCAGCAGAGCGTGCCCATAATGAGGCACATCGTAAGACATGCACCATTGTTGAATGGACTTTTGGCATCCTGAAGTCCAGATTCAGGTGCCTGGACATCACCGGAGGCAGCCTCCTATATTCCCCAGAACTGGTCTGCAAGATAATTTTGACCTGTGCCATCCCACACAGCATTTGTGTTAGGAGGAACATCCCCCATATGAACCTGAACAAGAACTGCCTGAAAAGGAGGAGAAGGTATATGCTGTCCGGGAAAATGAGGGGGAACATCCTAGCACAGCTGCAGGAATGCGTCGCAGACAACAGATAGTTCAAAACTTTTATCAACAATAGTCACTATCAACACATTGTTACAATATGGAATTAAACACCTCACTTTATCACTCAATCCTGCTCTGGGTAAATATTTATGCACTGCATGTTCTCTAGGAATCAGAGTATTACCTCAGGGAGCATTTCAGAAAGACAAATTTGACTACTTCTGATGCCACATCACATTTGATGGGGATGATTGTACAGCAGACATCACACACAGTTTGTATGAAAAACATCTTTTCTATTTCACATTTTAAGGGCAAATTCATAGGACCACAGCAATGAGAGACATCCATGTTGCCAATGTGGTCTATTGCAGGATATGGCACCCAACTATGACATCATCAATCATAAGGTAAATAGTTGCATCATACATGAGGCAGTGGGTGTGAAATAGCATTGGTAACAAGAATGTATGACTAGACCCTTGACATCAGTAAGTGTGACATCAACTATCTCTGCAAGGAGCATGTGTGACAAGAAGTGCATCAATCTTCAAAATGGATAGCATGAGTGTCCCAGGTATGACCAGCAATGCTCACAAGACAAGCCCTGCGCAGTCCATCCCAGGGAATAAGTCCTGCCACTGCAATGTTTTAAGTCTCTGCCCTCCCTTCTCTAGGGGGCGCTGTAAATGGACTATCTGTACCCTGGGAATCCTCATCTACACTCACCCAGACTCCCATTCTGACTCCTGTGTGCTTCCCTTTTCAGTATTAGATGACATAGTTCTACCACATCAGCCTGCATGGACTTCATGTCCCATAATGCACTGCCTGGTAGTTGGTAAGACCTGTAATCTTCTGTTCATTGCTTCCCATGGGAAACGTCTGGTTGGTCCCTTATACTGCATTCTCACCTCCAGGACTTGTGAGAGACAGAAGCTGCACACACCTGTGAGGGAGCTTGGTTGACAAGTGGTGCATCAATCCTGAAAATGGATAGCACGAGTGTCCCAGGTATGACAAGCAATCCTCTCAAGACATGCCCTGTGCAGTCCATCCCAGGGAATAAGTCCTGCCACTGCCATGTTTTAAGTGTCTGCCCTCCTTTCTCTAGGGGGCGCTGTAAATGGACTATCTGTACCCTGGGAATCATCATCTACACTCACCCAGACTCCCATTCTGACTCCTGTGTGCTTCACTTTTCAGTATAGCATGCCATAGTTCAACTACTTCAGCCTGCATGGACTTCATGTTAAAATATGCAATGCCTTCTAGTCGGTAAGACCTGTAATCTTTTGTCCATTGCTTCCCAAGGGAAAAGTCCGGTTGGCCCCTTATACTGGATTCTCTCCTCCAGGACTTGTGAGAGACTGAAGCTGCACACATCTGTGAGCTCTCTTATGCAGCTCAGCCATTTGACTCTGCCCTGGCCTTGCTGCTGCCTGGAACTGCTCAGAAGTTGCCATTCCCTGAAGCTCCTTATCGTGCATTTGAGTACAATTCATTTGTGTACCAGAGCCCTTGTTGGATTGTGTTACAGTGCTGAGTACCCCTGAAACTGCTCTTTGTTTCCACAGTGTTGTTCCTGCTTGTTTCAGTCAGACTCTGCTCCCTGTGTTTCTGCCTTGTTCATGTTTGTTCCTGACAGAGCCTGCTTCTTGTTAGCCAGACCGGTTCAGTCTTTGCATCAACCAGAGCTGTTCCCTGTGCCTACATTTGCCTCACAGATGGTTTCCATGCCCTCCGTTTCCTCTTGGGGTATTGTGCCTGGTAAGTGTACGATCAGTCCTCAACAGTATGGAATAGTTCAATTTTGTTTTTGTACTGGCACATGTTTTCCTGGGGCGAATCCAGCCCCCATCCTTTGTCTGGTTTTGCATGTA
The DNA here is from genome assembly GCF_031143425.1 of Pleurodeles waltl. Taxonomy (NCBI): domain Eukaryota; kingdom Metazoa; phylum Chordata; class Amphibia; order Caudata; family Salamandridae; genus Pleurodeles; species Pleurodeles waltl. The sequence continues at coordinate 225,180,506 of NC_090448.1, read as the reverse complement.
TTCATTAGTGCCAAACAGTGACAGTGTGCTATGGCTGTATTCCTGGATTTGGTACTGTTCCTCCAGCCCAACAAACAAGGGCTGGTAATGTGTATGTAAGGACAATCCATGTTTGTGCCCTGATGGTCCGGACAGAGATTCACTTCTGCCCCCACCTTTCGATGGGGCTTGTGTGGTGACTAGCTGTGAGATTAATCTGCACAGAGGCACTGATGTTCCCTGTTGCTGTGGGAAGTTCGAAGCCCTACCCTGTGTACAAATGTAGTGATGAGACCTGCTTGTTTGTCCATTAGTGATCCATAACATATTTGTCCACACCAAGGTTGCTCTGTCTTCACTCTTCTGCACTTCCTGCTGTACCATAGGTGCCCTATCCCCTTGTATGCCTTTAGCTGATCTTCGGCTTTAGCTCAAATCTGCTTTGAAAGATACTCTGTGAACTCAAGGGTTGCCTCCACAGACTCCTAACTAGACTTGCACGTAACCGTTACACCATGGAGGCCAATACTGACACAGGGTACATATGGCCACACACTTGAACTGGACTCTTGTGTGCAATGAACCTTTGAAAATATGTGAACACATGCAGCCTGGGCTGCTGGTCCACCACAGCCACAGGAGGAACATAGGTCATTTACATTAGTCAAACTGTGGTGTATATAACAATTCCATGATTGGAATTGAGGCTCTGTGTGGCAAACACCGTACCTACCAAACAGGTTCAAATGCCTGACTCATGGGTAGTCTACACACAAGTGACCATGAAGTGGTAGCCAACAATTAATGACATTTGAGGGGTAACATATCCGACAGAGCCCTCATCAGCCACCCTCGATCTTCCCTGTGTATTGTTTGTCGTGGGAAATGTATTGTTCCCAAAGTCAAGCAACTACACACAGCAAAAGAGTCAACACATATTACAAGCACATATCATGACTGTTGTACCTCATTGATTGGCATATTTGTAACACATTCATACATGAACATTACGCCAAATGGATTGCATGCTGTTCCAACAGAAGCACACAAATAGTTTTAACAATCAATTCACACCCAAAACACACAGGCCATAATTCATATGTTTGTAGCGTAGCTTTGCTGTCCTCTATTGACGCAACACCTGCGCAAACTTAAAAGTTCCATTTTAATTTCCAAAGTTTGCGCTGCTGTTGCGTCAGTTAAGAAAGCTAATCCTGCACAACGATATTAGTAATGTGGGCCGCAGTAGCATGGTCTACCACATGTGGCCAAACACTAGAACACACACTGCAGGTCATACCATCCTATCTTTGTCTAGTTATAGGCTGCATGCATGTTAAAATATGAAAAATGACGCAAACACAGTTTGAGTCAGAAATTTTGACACAACTGCGTCAAAAAATGACGCAAACGCTCAAATTACATCAGTGGGTCCCTAGCGTTAATTCCACCAGTGCACCCCAGGCCTGCGGATATCCATTGAAAATGTATTGTTCCATGAATGCGTGGGATTTTGATGCCAATGCGTCAAACATTTTGACGCAAACTACGTAAGCATCAAAAAATTACACACAAGACAGAAAACGGTCCGCAAATGAGACAGGAAGTGATGTAATAGGATATCCTGTTTACAGAAATGGTACAGTGGTTGTACTTTCACTTTCACTTTGCAGTCTGTAATTTTTCTAGACTGTGTGGCTGTGTGTTGGTTTGTTCTTCTGTGGATTTTGTAATTTTGTCTATGTGGTCTATCTTTTGTCTTTTGTTGTTCACTAACTTTATTTTGTACCTGTATAAGTGTTTTTTGTGTCTTTTATTTTTGTTAAATTTGTATTTGTACTGTTGGGGGTCTGTTTGTGGGTAGGATTAGTTGGGGTAGTTTAGGTCTTTAATTGGGTTTTATAAGTTTCCTTTTTTCTACTTCCTATCCCTGTTTTTTCCCTATTTACTGTCAGAAATTGTGTTTTATACTATGTCGGGAAGGGCAAGACTAGGGCGCATGGGTGAGGAGGAGCTTGGGGCATTTGTGTGGCTGGTGTGCCACTTCCTTCCCATGATGTTGGAGGCTGGGTGCCTTATCTCTCCCAAAGGGAAGAGACAATTGGGCAGCCAAGCGCATGACATCTTAGTACTTCCCAGGGAAGTCGAGGTCACTCAGGTTACAACCGGTGCTCTCATACACAGTACGGTCTCATATAAAAATGACAAAGGCAGTTTAAGTTTTAAAGATTGGTTTAATAAAACGACTGCATTTTGTATAGTAAGGCGTGAGCTGCAATAACCAGAACAAAACAACACAGTAGGATTAAAATAGTAACAATGAGAGTGAAGCACAAGAATAAGGCTACCATAGTGCAACTATATTAAGTTCTCTCCAAGTTATATTATGAGCACAGCATGTGAAGCTCTAAGCCTGCCTTTCAGGTTCCCCCGGGAGGACATCAACCCTCATACCTGAGCAAAGGCCTGTAAGCTGCATCAGCATCTGCAACGGGGCAGTCAGCATCTAGTTGTAGGTTCCTGGTCGGAATCTCCCTCTGACCTGTACTAGGACTAGAAAGTGATTTTATAACTAACACTCAGATGTTCTAAGAAAATGTCCCTACGTAAGGATGTGTATCGTGTACGAACACTAGACACTAAACTTCTACCACGTGTACCGGCAATGTACCAGACTGTAGCCTTGACTGAAGCACAGGGTGAGCAAGAATGCAGTGTTTGCGAACACAGTGCTGAACTAAGCTAAACAGTGTGATAGAAAGAATAAAACAAGACCGTAAAACTGGTTATTGTAAAATAACAGTGCGAGGTGGAATAAAATGTATCTAGGGCAAAGTGCACAGAGGCCTAATATGTTAACCTAACGTGCATAAAGCTATACTAAAAATGGCTACACTACAGGACAAATATTCATTCACATGGACAAACCCAAATGGCCCATTCTGCTCAGATTGCACAATCACAAAACAGGGTCTTCTAGTGGCATTTAGGATTAGGCTTTAAAATCCTATCATTGAGTCTCAGGCGCCTACGACATTTTTTTCTTAGGCACAATTGCCAGGACTGAGCTATTGCAGTTACCATCTGTGTCAAATTGGTGCCAACCCATTTTCAAAAAGGAAAAGGGTCAGCATGGAATCCCTCCTGTTTGTGAATGCATGGCCACAAACTATTTCTGAGCATGAAGTTGTGCAAGAGACCCCTGGCTGCTTCAAAAAATCTATTTTAGTAATGAAATAGGTTACTAAAATACTTTCTGTACAACCCTGCTGAAATATTGCTGCATTTCAACAAATTTTAACATTTCAATACGAAAGCAGTCCCAGACATGGTGGTCTGCGGAGCTGAGCAGGCCAGCATTCCTGTGAGTGCTGCCATTCCCAAAGGGTTTTCAAAATGAGACCTACCTCAACATGATTGAAGAGATATGTCCTTTGCTACCACATTTTTCATTTGCAAACAGTGTCATTTCGGGTGTCCTACCTCTGATCATCCAACTTGCTAATTGCTGGTTGCTAAGTCTCGCAATGTGAGATTCACATTACCTGATATATGTACACATGGCCCTGAGTGACACATTTCCTGTGCAATGACTACACCTGTGCCCGTGCATTCTGTCAACTATGATCAACTAAGACACTGTCAGCATACATTATTTTGCAGTTTTGGAACAGCAAAGTGGCCAATCCATGCTTAGCGCTACATTGTCATCATTTCACACACAGGATCCCTGCCATCATGTTGTCATAGGGGGCATATACGGCTTAGGGGACACTCCCAATGGGGCATATGTAACCTATATACAACACTGGCATGCCTTTTATGGACCACGAAAAGCAAATCAACCCACATGACCATCACACAGTTACTCATTGTCCCTTGCTGCACAAGCCACAATACCTGAGTCACTGGTATTGCAGTGCACCAGGAAAGTGGCATTGCAATTGTCACCCAATAACAAATGATGAAATGGAGTGCCATCTGAAATGGATTAGCCACAAAATGGTGTAGTCAGGTTTAGCACCACATGATTGTTAGGGCCAATGCATGTCTGCATATGTGTGTCTATCACTCTCTGGAGTGACAGTGTCAATGCAAGCTTGCAGTGGTATGTCTGTTGGAGTGTCTACATGCCTGATATGCAGCTCTATCATTTAAAATATCACACACTGTGATTTGTTGTTCCCACGTTTGTACAGTGATCAGACATTGAACATAGATATCCCTTCCATGTTTTACAGGTGGACCAGCCCCCTACACCATTGGTGAAGTGGCTCGATTCGAGGACCCAGACGTATCCAGTAAGTGTGAAAATATTTGTAATGTGTTGTGATTGCAGCTGTTGTGTGAGTGACTCTTGTGTGTTGGACTCATTGCAAGATATGATGAGCTGGCACGTGATCTGATATGTGACTTGACTGGAGGTTGACATAGTGTTCCATGGAAGACTTAGACATTTACTGGCAGAGAGTCATACATTGGGAGTTTAGTGCTGCGCAATAGGCATGGGCAGGTGAATAAGGTGATTTGTAGCCACATGTATGCCCACATTTGATTTGGAGGTGGTCCAGTGTCATAATTTAGTCAGCAAGTCATACCCTAATTCACACAAAACAGTGATGCATCATTTTAACACACAGAATTGTGCATCCCTGGAATGTAATGAACATGTAGGACTGTATGGGTGACTGTCCCCCAGCATCTAGCCCCACAAGTTGTAATTCATTTACGTACAACTTAAGTGTTATGTTATAGGCGTGCCTGCAGGTCAAGGCCAGATGTGTGCTTGCATCAATGTGGGTGATTTATGAAATGTCAGTGTGATCTGATATTGATGGTTGTCCACAAATGGTAAAATGAATGTAGATGTGAATGACCAATGGTTGACTCACTCCTAGTTGGCAGGCCTCCTTACATGTGTTCCACTCACTAAATCCATGTATAGATGGACAAAGCTTAGTGGTGGTCCTTGACGGTTGAAAACATGTATTGCATGCCCATCCCCCCTGATGCACAGGGTTAGGGGAGAAAATATATGTAGCTAGGTGTGATGGTCACAGTGTAGATGACAGACATGTAATTCAAACATGCATGTGTGCCTAACTACACTGACCCCTTATGATTAGTAACTGCATACCATCCTGCCAGTTCCATATAGAAATCACAGTCCTTGTGTGCCTTGAAGTTGATCCAGATGATAGGGATTAGTTGGCCTGCCACATGTTGAGTACTTGCTGTATTTGCAATATGACCAGTTGCACTACATACATGCACAGATCAGTTAATTTGGTACACACCTTGTTGTGCATTGCTGTGCTGTTAAATAGTTGATGGGTAGGCTGTTTTGGCATGTAAATTCTCAGGGACATTCTCTATCATCTGTACTGTGATTTGGACTGCATGTGCAATTTGTGAGGAAGTGTTAGATTATCATCTGTACATGCATCAGACAATGATGACACTAATGTTTGCTTGTCTCTTTTTTTACAGCTGCCAACATGAATGCCCAAGAAATTTGAGAGTTTCAGAGGCGGACAGTGCGATAAAGGCACATCCTCGATGGGGAGGCTGGGTATCGAATGATGGCAAGACGCTCTCGTCATGAAAGAGCCACAGGAGCATGGCGGGCTTTTAGCCAAGGGGGCTCGGCATTGGTCACAACAGGTGCCGCCACCACCCCGACAGCAGGCATAGTGGACACCGGTATCTCTGCCACACCTGCTGCACCCTCAACATCTGCAGCACAAGGCACAACACCTGCACCATCTATGCCACCACCCCCAACCACGGTACCAGCACCTGCAGTTGCTACATCCACTGCGACACAAACCACCACAGTAGGTGGTATAGACATGGCCGCATTGTGCAAGCTATAGCAGGACATGCATAGGGTCATAAGGTGAATGGACAGTCTCCAGCAAGACTTGGCCCGCAACAGCAGAAGACTCAAGTCAATTAAAAAAACTCTGAGGAGGGCAAACCTCTGAGTCCAGTTTTGCCTCACCCCTAATTCCGTCCCCTCCCTCCTCTTTCCTTATACTGTTTTTTAGTGGGTTTAGGGTGTTTAGTGATAGGTTAGAGTAGGCTATTAGTTTAGATAGGATAAGTAGGTTGGGGATAGAGGGAGTTATATTATTACATGTTAGTTTGTGGGTGGGGGTTGATGTTGGGGTTTCCAGAAAAAAAAAAAAAATAAGAATACAAAAAAATATATATTTGTTTAGTATTAGTTAGTATCTGTTTAGGTTAGTAAATGTTGTCCTACACGTGTCCCGTCATGTAAGGGGGGCAGGGGTTGATGTTTAGAGTGTTTAGTTACATGTGATAATTAAGTTTAGCATAGGGTAGTTAGGGCCAATTGTGGGTAATGTAAAGTTAGGATAGGTTAGGTTAGTATAGGTGTGTGACATAGTTTAAGATTTCTTTCATACATATGTAATAAAGTTTTAGGTTCTTCTTTACGGTATGTGCCATATGCTTGCGGATCTGGGCCTTTGCATGAGTGTACAGTGGCAAATTTGTGTTTGCCTGTGTATTCCATCCTGAATCCACATCCCATTCTTGACATGTTTATTCCCACTTCCAAATGAGCTGTCAAATTGGCAGCTACAACAAAGCTACATGTCTATGCATCTGCCATCCATTGAACCCACCACTCAAGGTGACTATAGTTCCCATGTATTGGAGAGGTAGGTGTGATTTTAATTTAAAGCTTTCATCGTTTGGGTCCTGTGTTGGAATCTTGGGCACTGTGGGATGTCTGCCTGCAGCCTGATGTTCATGTGAACCCTGATAAACTGAGTGGTGTCATAATCTTATGAAGTTCAGTATACAAAAATCACACCTATGAGTTTTCTCATTGTACTCCCAGGTAACGTTATTGTCCAAACACTTACACATCGATTCCTGCTGTATGTTGTGGTTGTGGGATTTAAGTTTAGAGTCATGTGTCACATACACAATGATTGTCTTATAGGGGATGTGGGCAGCATTGAGTTTCATCTTGTAGATACCTTGGGCCTGACATATACAATTTTTACGTAGCATTATACTGTTTGTGGTGCTTTAACTTCAGAAATGAGCCACAAGCAGAACAGATAATTGTAAAAAACAGGTGCATAGATATCAGCCCACATTCTTTCTACGCTCTTGTATTGACATTCTGTGGCCATTGACATGTTACATGCATCACAAAACTCCTGCACAGTAGATGTGTCACATTACACAGAGACAAAGTGGTTGTGTAGGTGCTGTTTATTTGAAAGTGCTATAGTGCAATATTTACATGGTCCAGGTTTGTAAGTCCATTGGTGTGACACATTCTATTGTGACACAACACAAGTGCAATGTTGAGGGACATGTCATTGGACATGCTGCAATGGAGTGTCATTCAGTGCAGAGGAACATGAATTACCAATTGGGTAGTGAGAGACAATTGCAGTCCATAGTGGTAAGGTAAACAGTGTGTTAGAGAACAGTGCATGTTACCAACTGTAGCATAACTGGCATGCTGTCAAGCACAGGACATAGGAAAATCACTGCCCATGTGGCATGGGCTGGTGCTACCGGGTACTTCTACAGGTGAAGGTGATTTGTTCCACGTCTTCATTTCCTGATGTGTGTGTTGTCTCCTCTGCCCTTGGTGGTGGTGGGTTTGAGGGGGCAACACACACTTCAGTGTTTGGAGAAGTGGACTCTGAATTCCCAATAGCTGCCAACTGTGAAACTATTAAGGGCATTACTGCAGCAAGGAGGAACTGCTGGTTATTGAGTATAGCAGCAACATCCCTGTGGTAGGCAGCCAGGTCGGCCCTGAGGTAGTCCTGATTGTTGTCATGCATGTGGTGAAAACTTTGGGAGGCCAGGTGTTGTGGCCACTCCCTCACTGCAGTGGTGAAGTCCCTCACACACTGTTGTAGTCTTTGCAGTAGTGATTGTTGGACTTGGAGGGCTGCTGACTGTTCTGAGGATGTCATCTTGCACATGCACATCCCCTCAAGGCTGCCTGCCATATTTTGCATTCCCACCTGCACCTCCTTGGCAAGCTCCCGCTGTACTTCCACAACTGTCCTCTCAAAGGTGGTCCCAGTGTCATCAGAGTCCTCAGCTGTGTTGGAACTGGCAGGTGGTTCTATTGGGGTGGTTCCTCTGGGATGGCTGCTACATCTGTGCTCCTCCTTGCGACTGAAGGTGGGGTTTGGAGGGTTCCCAGGATATCTTGGAGGGTTTCCTGGCTAATGGTTGTCAGCTCGTCATCCATGTCATGAGGGTAGTCCAGGACAGGCATATCCACAGGAGAGCCATCGTTCTCTGCAATGAGATATTGTACAATTAGTGTGTCTGAGTTGTGGCAGTTGTAATGTGACATCATTGACTTCCTATTAGTGGAACATTGTAATCTGGGTTCCTGTTCATTGTTCCTGTCATTAATATTTGCATTCTCACAGGCCTATGCCCCACCTGCATGTCACATGTAGTGTGGGCAGTTTGGGGAATTGTCTGCGTCACATCCTCTAGGTGTAGGTTCAGTCTAAATTGTGTCTTGCCACCTTCTTGTCCTACTCAACCCTCCCTCAACTACCATTAGCATGGTGAGGCCTTGCAATGCCTGTTGGTGTTCTGATCCCACTTGCATCACACATAACAATATGGCCCTGACCCAGTCTATGATATTTCACATACACCTATATGTTGCTGAAACCTAACACATACCATGTATTGCATTGGCATGACACAATACAGGTGTCAGCATTGGTAGTGTGTCATGTTGATGTTTGCAAATGTGTGCTACATTGCACTGCACTGATGGGCCTGGCAGAGTTCCATTTCCTCTTCTGACTGTGCGGGTGTGTTTGCCTAGCTACACACATATGCCCCCCCCGCCTCAATGCTGTTGTCTTAGCAGTATGACAGTTGAGATGTTTCAAGGTGGCATTGCAGCTATTGTAACAGGCACGGGGTAGACCCTGGAATGGGCAGCATGAGTATGACATTACTACTGTGTACTTCATAATGTAAGTGACAATGACTGATGTTTATTGAGGTCATAGACATGAGCATTTGACAGGGGTTGCACTTGGATAGGAATTGAAGAGGATTGATCACGTAGTCATCCTAAGCCCCCATTATGAGTGTGTTTGTGCCATGGGCACCTATCTGCCATTTCCTAATTGACCAGCACACACAGCACAATAGTGGCAAATGTTGTCAATGGTAAATGCCGCTTGAGGCAATGGTCTGAGACTGGGCATTGTCCCCTAGTTCACATTCTGACAATACCAGCTATCCTGTGACAGCAGCCCAGTTTTACATTCTAGCCTACCCTCCTGGACTGGCTTTGCCTTTCCAGCAGCCTTGGCATGGCGGTGTACCCCCATGCAAAGGTTGTTGGTGTTGTGCTGTGCCCCTGGATGCCCCTGCACAGCCCATGCACCCGTGCAGTGCCCCTTTGTCCTTTCCACTGCCTGATTTCCATGGCTGACATGCATTGTGTAGTAGGTATGTACCTTCCCCTGCTTGCACCTAACATTTAGGCATGTTGGTCTCCCATGCAACTTACCCTGCATATGTGTTGTTTCCTGGTAGTCTGCGCTGTCCTGCGATTCCTGTGACGATCCGGGATGATGGCTGCAACCATCTCCTCCATCTCGCTAAGGGCCTCCTGCGGTGCTGAACTCCCACATCCAGTCTGCAGTGTTGCCTTCCTGTTTTTGCCATTTTCTCCTTTGTCCTGGCCTTGCAGTCATGCCAGCGTTTCTGGCACTCAGTGACAGTTCTCCTGACCTCTGACACACTGTTTATCTAGTTGACAATTTGTTGCAAAATTGCCTCTCTCCTCCCAATTGGCTATTTAGAGGTGATGAAAAGTTGATGCTGGTGCTCCGTCACCTCTCTGACCAGTATTTCATGCTCCTCTGCACTGAAACAACACTTCCTTTTCTTCTTGTCTCTCCCCTGGGTCTTGTCTGTGGCTGGTTTCTGGTAGATAGAGGTCTCCCTGGGGTCTCTCCTGGCTTCTGGGATCCATTTTAGGGCTCCTTAGCACTCTTTTTGACACTTGCTATCGCGGTGGAAAATGGAGCATATCCGCATTTCCACGTCGCAAACCGGATTAGAGTAATTTTTCCTGCAGTAACTTCATTTTGCTTTATGACACGCCGCAATGGTTAGCGTAAAAATAAATGACTCTAACCAGTTCTGAGCGTCACCGTGCTTCAAAGTATAAATTTGACACACGGGTGGCGCTAAGAAATGGCATTAACCTGTGTTAATTTTTTTGACACAAAACTGCATTAGTGCAGTTTTGCATCAAAAAAGTATAAATATGCCCCAGTTTTGCGTCAAAAAGTATAAATATGCCCCTTCATACGGTGGGCGGGATACCTCCAACACTTGTGGTCATTTGGCAGCTGCCACCACGAAGGTCTTGCCGAAAGACCGCCAAACTTGTAGTGAGGGTCATTATGTCTGACAACAGTTGTGTTGTCAAGGCACTCCTAAAAAGGAGTCCTCTCAAGAATCCAGTGAAAAGATTCAACTTATCCACTCAGAACACAGTGAGACTGAAATGCTTGTGGGCAAGACAAAAACAAGAATAGCAACGAAAAACATCAAATCAAGTAGACACCTGAGATCGAAAATAAAAGTCATCCAATCATGAACAAAGGGTTGACACAAAGCCCAATCTCAGTATATGTAATGCATTGGAAGCAGTAATTCTAGACAACGGACAGCTAAAGCTGCCTTTACCCAAGACCTTCAGTGCATTTATTTATGAGTACTGCTTCTATTGAGATAGGCGCTGGGAAATGCTTAAATACCCTATCTAAATGCATCTTCGAAAACGGCCTTTTCTGACCTCCTGATATTATACACACTACGGATGCGAGGTGATTCAACCTCGAACTAACTCACTCCAGGGTACCCGGAACTCGAAATGCGTAAAGTGCAAAATTGAGCGTCACTGTTGCTTACAGAAGAAATGAGGGGAGATCGCACTGCCACAACTATCCCGAGTTTAAGGGCGTCTTTGACGGCTGAAGAGAAGCATCCAACTGACAGCGCTCATAACGTAACTTGATTTTTCACATTTTAAATCTTGCTCTATCCTTTTTCTTTTTTTCTTTTAAAAAAAAAGAAATAATCATAGGCTGTTATCTCAGTATGCAAATTCTGTATTATGCTTAATCAGGGAAAAAAAGCTGTCGAAAAATGGATGTATATTTGTCTTCAGATCCTAATACAGCAAATTAATAGTAGGAGGTGTGTATCTCTGGATGTAGAAGTGCATAACAGCAACAACCCTCGCAAAAGTGACCATTTTTCTAACTACCAAGAGAATGAAATGCATGAAAATACCGAATATAAACGGCATCATTTAGTTTCATTTTGACTATTGCATTGACAACAGTTATAGCAGAAATACGAAAAAAATCACAGTAGCAATAGTATAACTACACATAATTGATACAAACGTTTTATTTATGCCAATGAATAACTAACTATAAATAATACCTAACATGGATGCCAGCATACAATAAAATCCATCATTTAACTTAGAGAATACAACCGAAAGTGCAGAGTATTTGTCACATAGAATATGATCGAATACTCGTTTATAAATACGCTTGATGTCACATCTCTCTCATAATCATTAAAAAGAAGTAAATCTATAGTAATGTGCGATGCCATCCGTACCGACCTTGAAAATGTGGTTTATTTTATTGAACGTTTGTCTACAATAGAAAATTAAAAACATACCTTTAAAAAGGTAATTTATTCATAACTAGATGCTTGTTGGAATCTCCTACGTTTCTTCCTATTTCTTCACGTTTTCGCCCTCTTCACACAGTGCATACAACGGGATTTTTCGTGAACATAAGGATAATCGCTCTAAAAAGGAAGGAACTTAAAGTTGAAGAACAAAAGTTTCCACCGCTTTGCCCTCGAACATTTGTACAAAGGCAGAAAAAAAGGAAGTGAGCTACTGAGTCAAACTGCTGCTTCTAGGCTCTTCTGTTGACAGTCTCCAAAGGTGGCTTAGTCAATGCAGGAAGGCACACCTGAACAAACATTCAGGTGCAAAGGAGCAATTTTATCAATACTTTCTACGTGGAAAGTGACTCAAAGTGGTCCAAAGGGGAAACGGCCTAAACTACGCGGGCTAAGCCACGGAACAACGCTTGCCTGAACCACGCAAATGCATGGTTGAGGCAGCTTTCTAGTGGTGAGGATGGGCGGGCACAGATCAGTAAGAAGGAGGATCAGGAGAAGTAAGTGGGGCCGGGGCTGAGTTTGGGGTGGGGGCATTGTTTCTAGGAGTGAGGCGATTTTAGGGCTCAGGGCAGGGGACTTTGGGTAGTTTTTTTAGATTTAGGGCTCAGGGCGGGAGAGTCAGGGTAGTTTGGGGAGGGGGTTGTTTTTAGGGGTGAGTGGGCAGTTTTAGGGCTCAGGGTTGCGGGGTTGGGCAGTTTTTTGGATTTAGGGCTCAGGGCGAAGGGGATCACAGTAGTTTTAAGTGCAGGGTGGTGGGGGGATAGGGTAGTTTTAAGAGCAGGGGCGGGATGGATTGCAGAGCAGGGGTGTTAATTTGGGGTTCATGTAGTTTGGGGGGGTTGTTTTTAGGGGGAGTGGGTGGTTTTAGTGCTGAGGGTGCAGGGTTGGGGTAGTTTTTTGGATTTAGGGCTCAGGGCAGGGTTGGGGTAGTTTTAAGGGCAGGGTTGTCCGGAGGGGGTCAGGTAGTATTTTGTATTTAGGGTTCGGGGGGGGGGGGTGTCAGGGTAGTTTTAAGGGCAGAGGGGTGGGGAGGTCAGGGTAGTTTTTTTAATTTAGGCCTCAGGGGGTCGGGGTAGTTTTTAGGGGCAGGGGTGAGATAGATTGCAGGGCAGGGTCATCTGGTGTTAGGGCACAGGGCAGGGGGGAATTTACCACACATATTTCTTTACCACATATGCTTTTACAGGCATGCGTCGTTTAGGCATGTGTGGTTGTGTCATACAATCGGTCCAAAGTCATGGTAGGGTGTTTACACTGGATAAGTGCGCCTGTTTTGTTAGTGCATACAGCACTTTGTTACTTTTCATCAAGCGGTCATTCCATGGGGAGTACTTTGGCATTCCAGTGGAACCACCTATGGTTTTTGCCGCATTGCACTATCTACTAAAATTGTTAGCAATAATTTCTCCTCACATTTCACACATTATATACGTGCTGCGCTGTAGGGCACACATCCATTGTGTGAAATGTTTAAAGGTTTGTATAGGCAAACCATTTTGTTATGGAATGGTATCCCTCCAGTACAAATTCCAACCTAAACATCACACACACACCTTTGCACTGTTGTTTAGAGGAGTGTGTGTAGTGTTAAGCAGCCTGTTTGTGCACCAGTGCAGAGGAGAAGAACAGCAGGCCATATTTAGTAAATATAGCTCTCCGCTGCTCTCACCTTCTAGGGCAATGCAGTGCACCATCTTTGCTTGCTATGATGTTTTGAGATAATATTTAATACATTTGCTCCAAAGTGGGCAATTCAGATGGATGGGCTAAGATAGTGCTTGCAACCATCACGTGACTTCATTGCTGGGAATGGATCAGGTGAGGGTAAGATATGGCCATGAGAGAAAGTCATTTACAGAGCCCAAGTCTTCCTTCGGTCTTTATTCGCGCACTGGAAATACCAGAAAGGAGTTCAGGGTGCTAACATAATTAACCACAATCTTTATGGGAGCATATTGCGGCATCATGTTATAGGCAGAACTCTTCAGGTAGCTTCCAATTTAAGTAATCTGTTCTCTCTACATCCAATCCCCAGTTCAAAGCAGAGCTGGACAAAGTGAACAAGACTACCTTCACATCATCTGTCTTAAATACATTCTCCACAGAACATAATTTGTTCAGAGCCCAATATCCTAGACATTTGTATTTTTAAAATATGGCACAATTGCTTTGTATACATGGTATTCCTAACCCAATTTTATAGAATACCTAACTCCCGCTTATTTAAAGGTAGATACTCTTTCTATGCATTACCTTTGATTGCAAGTGACTGTTTAAGAGGTCTCATCTGGCCAGCTACCATGGTTTTATCGTATATGGTCTTGTGCATGAGAGTGCAGTTCGACAAAGGGGTGCAGCACAATCTGCAAAAATATATTTTGTTGTAAAGATGAATAAAGCAATGCATGTGTGTTGCAGTCTAATGGAGACATCACACGACTTGCATGATGCTGATGCTCTAAGACAGTGCAGCCACGGAGAAACAGCAAGCATCCGGAGTTCATTCAATTCTCTTTCTTGTTGAGAAGACCTCCAAATTGGGGTTTTTATTCTGGGCACTCTTAAACCTAAAGAACGCCTCTGCCGCCACAGTCTATTTTAAGATGGACTATGTACAGCTGAGAAACTGTGATTTAACCAGGGATGTTAATGGGTACACTGGATCTTCACAATGTACCTACATCCTCTGATTCTGAGGGGGAACCAGATGTTCCTCTGTTTTTCAAGTTCATCTGTGAGTCATTACTCTGAACATATGCAAACGTCATGGGTCTCCTGGTGTGGTTTCTTCAGAGAAATGAAAAATATTCATCCATATAAAAAAATAATGCATTCTCCGACAAGCAAAAAACTGCATAGCTGTGGCACAAGCGTTGGAGATGTTAGAGTTGTTACTATGGGCCTGATTTAGATTTTGGTGGATGGGTTATTTCATCACTACGTAGATGGATTTCCTGTCTGCCGAAATATAAATCCCATAGGGAGTAATGGGATTTATATTTCAGCAGACAGGATATCAGTCACAGCTTTGATCTAAATCAGACCCTTAACTACTGAACAGGAGAAAGCCTCATCTGAAATTCACACATGCACTGGACTTTCAGAATTGCCAATTGCAGGAGCATTTGGGAAACCTGATGCAACACAAGTCATACTGACGTCCAGTGTATGGAGGAGCATGTCAGTATCTATCTTTGTAGTGTCCTGGGCAATGCTGACTTGGATCCCCAGGTGTTCTGGAATCACAGGTTTGATGATTTAAGCCAAAGATGCTTCTCTGCAAGTATATTTACGTGGCCCTACATGGGGAGGTCTCTTCAGAATCCCATGAACAGTATTTTGTTTTTTCCTGCTTGGCATAGCTTTTACCTATACACACCAGTGATCATGAGTTGGATAAAACATTCCACTCACTGGATCCTTTTATGGTGAAATAGTATATTTTAGCTGGAGCTTGAAAGGGCAACCATCTACATACGCGGAGAGACTTTGCTCGCTTTTGATATATTATCAGATCCAGTGGGTAGATGTTTATGTAGACCTGATCCAGATAGAACACATTGAAGGCAGGGGGATAGGGAAGGACAGATCATAGAAACACATTGTAAGAAAGGACATCGTTTTTGTTGTGGTGCCTCCCACTTTTTCCTGTTTTATTTTTCTGGCCTTAAAACTCGGTGTTCTGTGGCATTGCTATACAGTGTCACAACACGTGCTTTCCCCCTGAAGAGAATCCAATGCATTGGTTGCACCTACTTGACTTATTTCAGTTTACAGTAAGGTTTTTGAGATGGAGTAGAACAAAAGTTTAATGTTGTTAGCCCTGGCATCCTTGTCTTGGTCCCCCCTAATTTTGTGCCTTCAGACCTCCTGTTTTTGCTGACTTTGTTTTTGCTGGTCTTATGACTCTGCACACTTTATCACTGCTAACTAGTGTAAAGTGCCTGGGCTCCTTTCCTAAAACATGGTAACGATGGCTAATACCCAATTGGAATACTTCTTTTACTTGTAAGATCTTAGTAAAGTGACACTACATGTGCCCAGGGCCTGTATAATAAATTCTGCTAGTGGGCCTGAAGCACTGATTGTGCCTGCCACTTGAGTAACACTTTAAACGTGTCTCAGGCCTGCCATTGCAGAGCCTGCATGTGCAGTTTACACTGCCATTCCGACCTGGTAAAATAAACCTTTTTGCGAAACCCAAACCTTCCTTTTTAATACATATAGGTCATCCCTAGGGTAGGACCTGTAGAGCCTTTTAGAAAGTTGGCATTTTCCTACCTTAGCCATTTGGTGTCTACAGCCTTCTTCTGGCTTACATGACTGGGTGTGGTTAGCAACTGGGCTGTGTGTATTCTTCTTGACAGTCACACACAATGGGAGCTTAGGTGTGACTGTATTGGCCATCACTGGCTGGATGGGAGGGAAGAGCTGGGCACAGCCCCACTTACACTTGAATAGGCTGTGTCCCATCTTCACACAAAGGGCTGCATACCCCCCTGTAGTGAGTCTGGTGCCAGGGCCAGGAAGGTAGGGCATCTGTGGCCTTCAAAGGCATGTTTAGAAGCGTCTCCTCTCTTCAGAGGCACAACTCTGTATAAACAAAAGACCTCAGACACCAACTCTTAAGTACACTTCTGGACCTGTGATTACTCTGCCAGGAAGAAGGACTGATGTGCTGCTACAAGGACTACCAGTCTGCTGTACTGCTGACTTAAAGGAACTGCTGCCTGCTTTTCTGACCTGCTGTCCTCCAGCCTGGGGAAGAAGAACTGGACATGCAGCTTCATCTTGAACCCAGGACCCCAGAGTGAGTAAAAAGACTAGTCTGCAGGCCTACTGATATGGGCCACAGGAGCATAAAAGGATCCCCAAAAGCACCTGGACCCACGTTCAGCAGGTTTCTGACCCCCAAGTGGTGCCTCGTAGGTCCTGGAACCTTAGTGTGGCTCACAAGCTCTTGAACTCAAGCTTTTGGGCTCTTTGTGACTGTGAATGGGCCTGTTTGCACTGGGACCATACGGCTCACACCGAAATCCAGCACAACCAGCTGCCAGACTGTCTCTTTGTACAGCTGCAACATCCCGCAGGGGACTGCCAATGCCAAGCTCCAGCCTGCCCATCTGCGACGCCCAGCCCACTCTTCACACCAAGCCAACTGCCGCATGCAACGCTCTCCTTGAACCGGGTGACCCTCTCCAACACGAATGTGACTCTTGGCACAAAATTTGAGAAGGTGCACCTTCAGCTGGACTAATCTGGGAGTGTATCTGACTAGGGCTTCATCGCAGTTGGCATGAACTTTGTACTTTGAACTGGTCTAGCAAAAACAGATAGCTGCAGTTGGTGCTTTATACTTTTAGGTGCCATATTGCAGTTTAGTCTTTAAAAACTCTGGTTCTACTGATTAAATTTGGGTTGTTTTGGTCCTGTTTTATTTATTAAATTTAGCTCTGTTCTAAGCCGTGGTGGGATATTTTTATGTGGTGTTTCCACTGTTTTACTGTTTGAAGTGTTGTACAAATACTTTACACATTGCCTCCAAGTTAAGCCTGACTGCTCTGTCAAGCTATATCTCAAGCTACACCTCCTGGATGAGGCAAAACAATACCAGGACTAGCGAGTGATACCATTATACAGTGCATTCCTGTCCTTTCCTATTGCTGACACACTTTTGGTTGCCTAGCACCCCCTCCCTGAAATGACTAATCCTTACAAAATGGGCTCTACCAATAGCTGGTTGTTATCTTCAGAGAAAGAGATGTTAACAGTAAGTCAGACATGAATGTTTATTTTGTTTCTGGAGCAGGGCTGTGTAGCAAACCAGTTCTAAACCAGTTTACTCTCACCGAGTACAACATACAGCAACTGTAGTAGGGTGGCCTGGCTTATAGTGGGTACCTGATGGAATGCGAACCACGAATGAACCCCTAGGCTAATGGCATCTCTGCACTCACAAAGTCCGGGGAAATGGCCTTGAACTATGTGGGTGGACCTTTTCTAGTGCAAGGGTGTCCTCACATTTAGTAACTTTGCACCTAACCTTCAGCAAGTGAAGGTTAGACATATAGGTGACTTATAAGTTACTCAAGTACAGTAAAAATGGCTGTGAAATAACGTGAGCGCTATTTCACTCAGGCTGCAGTGGCAGTCCTGTGTAAAGGTTTGTCTGAGCTCCCTATGGATGGCAAAGGAAATGTGCAACCCATAGGGATCTCCTGGAACCCCAATACCCTGGGTACCTAGGTACCATATACTAAGTAATGATGAGGGTGTTCCAGTGTGCCAATTAAAATTGGTAAAGGTAGTCACTAGCCTATAGTGACAAATTTAAAGGCAGAGAGAGCATAAGCCCTGAGGTTCTGGTTAGCAGAGCCTCAGTGACAAAGTTAGTCACTGCACAGGTACACACATTCAGGCCACAAACTATGAGCACTGGGGTCCTGGCTAGCAGGATCCCAGTGAGACAGGCAAAAACAAACTTACATACATGTAAAAATGGGGGTAACATGCCAGGCAAGATGGTACTTTCCTACAGTAACTAAAGTTACATTTTGAATAACGGTTTCTAAAACTAAGTTGAACTGAATTAAAAATAACGATCATTTTCAAGGCACCATGAGTGGGCAGTATCTTCAAGTTGATCCAACTTGAAGATTTTAGCAACAAAGTAAAAGGCTTCACTGGGACCTTGTTGAATAGGTGTCTTGCCTCATGAAGTCTTGTCCAGGTACATCTTGCAGCACTGCACCTCTGGGGGAATTTGAAAACCCAAAAAGTGGCTAAGGCCAAATATAAACACACCAACTCAGTGGATATGAAATCCTGCTTGGACTTTTTGGTGCTCTATCTTGCTGTTTGATGTTTGATTGTCGATTTTTAGAGCAGCCCTACACTAACTCCCTGAGAAGCATGTGACTATCAATGCTATTGAGAGTCAAGTGTGGAAGGGTTTGTACTTGACTCAATTTGTATAGCCGTAGTAGGGTGGTCCCTGGGACATCAGAGGCAACAACGTCAACCCCCACAGTTAAGACCTTGCAGCCTGTACTTGCCATGTAGCCCGCAAAATGGGTCTGACACTGGTTTTGTGCCTTTGGGGACTCCATCTGCCTTTCTGGACTATCTCCTCAATCCTAAAGTGTTAGCCTGGATTACAAAAGTTTTAGTGGTCAAGGTGGTGCACTTCAACTTCTGCCAGATGCCTTGCCTCTCCATCTCCTATCACAATTCCATTTCTCACTCCTTTGCCTCTGCCTGTCTGCTTTAAGTTTAAGAGGGTATTCCTGTTGTGTCTGTGTCTGCTTATGGGATGACTGTGTCCATTCCAGCCTCTAGAAGAGATCACACTCTCTGGGTCTATTCATATCATTGGTCTTCACTTCAGATGTGCTGCTTCTCAAAGGAACTGAATCTAAGATATGTGAAAAAAATATCTTCCTCACGTTTTGCAGGATGGGTTTGTTTTAGTAGTAGCAATGCCAAATATGTGCCTGTTGTGGATGATCATTAAGGTGTTCTGAGATCCATGAGGGGTTGGGAGTCTTATGTTCATAATCTGGTAAGAGGTTTTTCTGTAGCCTGCCCAGCCCACAAACTGTCCTTGGGTGTGATGTCACAGGCATTAAAGGGGGCCCATAAGCCCTTATCAGAGAATGAGCTGAATTTCCTGTTAGTAAATACATTCTTCTTGGTATTAGCAGGGCTGGACTGGGACTGGTAATGAAAAGCAGCCCGGGCAAAAATGTTTGAACCATCCTGACTCAGGGGGTCATTCTGACCCCGGCCGGCGGCGGTAGCCGCCGGCCTGGCTGGGCCCGCCAGAATACCGCTGCGCGGTCAAAAGACCGCCGCGGGTATTCTGGGTTTTTCCGCTGGGCTGGCGGGCGACCGCCAGAAGGCCGCCCGCCAGCCCAGCGGGAAACACCCTTCCATGAGGATGCCGGCTCCGAATGGAGCCGGCGGAGTGGAAGGGGTGCGACGGGTGCAGTTGCACCCGTCGCGATTTTCAGTGTCTGCATGGCAGACACTGAAAATCTTTCTTGGGGCCCTGTTACGGGGGCCCCACGACACCCCATACCGCCATTCCCTTCCTGGCGGCCAAAACCGCCAGGAACAGGATGGCGGTATGGGGCTCGGAATCCCCATGGTGGCGCAGCAAGCTGCGCCGCCATGGAGGATTCCCCAGGGCAGCGGGAAACCGGCGGTACACCGCCGGTTTTCCGTTTCTGACTGCGGCTGTACCGCAGCGGTCAGAATGCCCATGGGAGCACCGCCAGCCTGTTGGCGGTGCTCCCGCGGTCGTTGTCCCTGGCGGATTTTACCGCCAGGGTCAGAATGACCCCCCAAATGTTCAAACCATGTGCTGTGCCCTTCCGGCCACTCCCTTTCTCTTTGTCTTTCCTTATCTCTCTTTCCCTGCTGGTAATGCTACCATAAACCCCAGGGACCTGAAGGCACAGCTCAGGGCTTAAGCATTCAAAAATCGACCACCTGGGAAATGCTCAATGGAATAAGTGGGCAATTAACCTTGGGTAGTAGTTACTTTTGCTAGGTAACAAGTGATGTGGAAGTAGTCCATCAGTTAGGGTGTTCCCATCTGAGACATCATTCTCAATTTTATGTAGCAGCCGTCTTCTGATGGCAATGCTTGCAACACTGCACATGTGAATATAATTTTACAAAATATCTCTGGGTTTTATTCCAGGTCACCACCACTTTCATGTAGGGTCTGCCTTTTGTGAAATGTGTGTTCACTTTGGGATATGGCCTGGTTGGGTACGCAGTGTATACCTTCGCTCTCTCTGTCACCAGGTGTTCCGGTTAGATGCCATGATCCTTAAATTACTTACGATATTAACACTGTCCATTTCAACAAGGATATATGGGTGTGCAGAGGGATTGGGCATGCAATTGATAATCTAACAGGAGCCATCCTATACATTGTGCCCCGGGGGCACAAAGGTTGTGTACGCCCACTTTGTGCGTCCCGGGCACAACGGTATTAAAGAATCGGTTGCAGACACATGTATCCCCTTCTGTAATACTGATATCTGTGTTGCACATGTAGCACCCGTCATTTGCATGGGGGAGTTCCCCCTTGCAAATGAGGGAATCACTTTGCCTCTGCGCCCACACCGTATTAATAATGAAGGCTCACAGGTAACATTCCTTTAGGAGGTGCACTGCAAGGAAACCAGCTGAAAGGGAGAAAGTCGGTCCCAGGGACACCCCAGACATCCCTTTGAAGGTGGGTGCAGTCACTCACTGTACCCGCCTGCAAGGGGATCTGTAATCCTTCTTGAAAATGTAGATTGATGCAGCCTGCACTGTGAAACAAGGAGTGGCTTTGAAACAACCGCTCTGAATTTCACTGGAATGCGCTGACCCTGGGGCAGCCCCAGTTCGTAGCTACCCTGAGGGCAGTGCATTCACTATAAAAGGGTGCGCTTTGCCAGTTTGTTCCCAGTTCACCTGTTTTAAGGTGTGACATGGCGCAAACAGGAAAAATGTGCCCTTATCGTAATTCAAGTCCTGGTATATAGTAGTAAACAACCACACACGTGCCGGCTCTCCTCAAGGAAGCCCGTAAAAAATATGTGATTCGTATATGCTCCTAGAGGAGGACGCCACAAGGTCAGTGATGAGCCACTCTCCTTTGCTGACCACTTGTATGTTCAGGGAATGCTGGCTCTTCAAATCTGTGTAAAAATATTCAATCTATGAGGTGGGTGGGGGAAAATCAAGGTGTGTGTCGGATCCAGAGGAACATATAAAACATGGCAACTAGCAACGGTGAAATTTTGCAGAATTATACCATGTGTGTAGATTCTGAAAAACGTAGTGTCAGAAATGTCCAGAATACTCTAGTTAAGGCACTCTAGGATATATCATCTGATAAAGTTATTGTTTCTTGGTAACGCCCTGACAGTACCTTGTGTAGTAAACACAGGACCTGAAATAGGTGTGGGGATGACCAGGCTGGTTGTTTTCCTGCCTAACACAGGCTGCATTTCATTTCTGAGGTCTAGGATGACTTGCCTATTAATTCTCTATCTGACATAGAACATCTCCTTTGTTCAAAGAGAGCAACTCTCTGTCTGAAATTTCCCTCATTTCTTTACCTCTACTAGGTTGCAGATAATCTGCATTCTCCTCAGCATAGCGTGGAGAACTGCCATTTTAAAAGAGGGCATTGTATTTCGGTTCCCCTTTTATAGTTTGCACCTAGTCATGACCTGCGTCTATTGGATGGTAAAGTGAGTGCAAGGGGCTGTTTGTAAGTCTATCGACAACTACTACAAACATGACAATATTCATGTAACCAATCATAGCCGTTTTCTTCATGTATGTAGCAGCAGTGAGACCCTTTGCAAAACTGGAGGTTTAGGGGCATATTTATGAGCCCCTACTGCTACTGGAGCATCACTTTTTGTGACACTTTGGTGGCACTATGCCCTGTGCCGTATTTACAAGATGGCATTAAGACACTTTTTGTGGCTTAACGCCACCTTGTAAATATGATCCCTTCACACGCAGCCCTTTGCGTAAAGGGTTGTGCAATGGGTGTTGCTGTGGGTGCACAGCAACACTCATCGCATTTTGGCACTGCCTCAGATTTACGAGTTTTCATAAACCTGAGGCAGCGCCAAAATTTAACACCACCCCAAGGGTGAAGTTAGCAAGGCACAACAAGGAGGAATACTTTTATTCCTCCTCATTTTTTGCTTTTTCTATGTGTGCTGCATTCTGCAGCACGCATAGAAAGAGCAAAATAACAGGCATGATTGTTTATATGTGGGAAGGTGTCCCTTCCTGCACATGAGCAATAATTTCAAAATGACACATTGGCACTTTTGTTTGTGCTGCATTCTCCAGCGCACACAGAAGTGCCAAATCACTATTAGTGATTGTTTATGTGCAGGAAGGGACACCTTCTCACACATACACAATCAAACCCCTCAACGCAGACATCCATGCACACTGGTGCAAGAATGCCTGCGTTGGCACTGGCAGCTAAATTTAGCACAGTGGACAACACAGGGGTGCGTTCCTTTCAATCAAATACGGCGCCTCCCTGCGTTGTGAAAATGACAGAGCGCAGCACTGCCAATTTTGGCGCAGCGTCGCGCTCCGTCATTTTCCTTTAAATATCGGCCTACATTTCTGACATACAGCGACATTTGTAACCATATAAGGAAAACCAAAAATGATGAATAATCAGTAGTTTTCGTTGTATGGACACAGTTTGAAAATTTGTGAAATGTTTTAGATGAAAGGTTAGCATATTTCGTCCGACGCCTGCAATGAAAAACCCACTGATTCACTGCCTTCACAGTCACTTACGTAACTAATAGCCAAAGCTTTTCTTCCCAATGAATTACGCATTAAGTGACATTTTTCCTGTACATCTTAATCTGTTGAATTTGTCATCGATCTACAGAACTAAAGGCCTTATTTCTCATTATTTCACATATGCAATGCACCAATACACCCTGCTGCACTGCGCTACGTAAAAAGGAGAGGGCAGGAATGCATCATATTTACCAAGATATGGTGCATTCCTACTCTCAGCCTGCACTGCTGCACAAACTGCTGCAGAGCGTCACCGCAGGCACCCGTGCACCATGGTGCAAAGGTGCCTGTGTTACAGGCAGGATTGTTTTTGTGCAGGAAGGGTCACCTCCCTGAACATAAATTATTCTCTGACTCTTTTTCCTCTTTCTACGCCTGTATCACATTTTTACTTGATATCATTTTGTGTCAAAAAGGGTAGGTGGTTGCACTGGTATGCCCATATAACGTCCCCTTGATGCAAAGAAATGTAACGCAGCACTTCACGCTACGTTGCCTTACTTTTAGTCAATTTCCAGTGCAAAACAAGTTTGGGGCTGTAAAGTAAATAGTTAAAAAAACATTTTGTACTGGTTTGTGTCACTTTTTATGACGCAAACCAAGTGCAAAATGTTACTAAACCACCCCCAAAGTGTTGCTGCATGAGAGCTGCAAATAATAAAATTACTATTGTTTAGCATCATCTGTGATGTCATAATCAATGCTACTAGTGAATTCTATAGTTCATGTCAACAATGACATCAGCGGTGAAAGCATTTGTGACAACATCAGTAATGACTTTGATGTTTTTAATAATGTAATAAGTATGTATTCAGTACAATTTATATGTATATATTATACTATTTATATAAAACAAAAGTATTCGGGTGTTGGGATACTACAAATTAGTTTACATCAAGAGAGGGGTTACCTCTTTGGATTACACAATTACATTACTTTACAATTAATTACATTACTTTCACACATTTACAGTGTGGTGTCATTAATTATTACATTTTGATGCTATCTGCAATGATGTGTAAGGACATGGGCAATGTCTGGAGGAATTTTAGTTGTATAATTTACCATCACGTCCCTTCAACTGAAGTTTTTTTTAGAAAATATTTTTAGCAGTATTGGTAATTCAATGTTTTAGCATCTAATCTTAATGATTTTAGAAGATATGTATTCTGTATGCCTGTGTATACTTACACGTAAATGGATTGGTTTGAAGAACAGTTGCTCTGCCTCCACTGCTTCAATGCCCCCTACTGTGATCACTCTCGTCTGCAGCAGCAACTGGAGCTGCACGCCATTGTGTTGTGTTCATGCGTGCTTGGTACCTGTCGTGAGCTGCCACAGTCACCAAGGAAGCCAAAGATGTGGAAAAGTGGCTATAGTGATGTGTCAGCAACAGTGCCAATGATTAAGCATCAGCGTTAAGTGCGGAGAATTCTGCCAACATGCATGCTCAATTGCTTACATATTTTGTACAGGGGAAACCACATCCACCTTAAGATGCTATATTTGGAGGCTGTACTACAATCTAACAGGATAACTTTATTGCTACCGGCCCCCAGCACTAGAGTGGTGCTGGTCTTATCGCCCTATTGCCATTTGCCCTATTCGGTTGTCCCCCTAATGGCCACCGCTACTTCTCTGTAATGCTCTGTGTATTTATCCACCAATTCCATGTTTGACCTTCGACTCCATTTTATGCAAGTGATTCCATTTTGAGCCCTGCTTCAATTGCAGTTGGCGCAGATGTTCTTTCACACAAAACTTATTTTCCACAAAAACCTTGTTTTTCTCTTCTCATACCGTGCTGGAAATATTATGGGGGATGCGGGCTAGATACAATTACAAAACAGGCTGAGAATGTTTTTATCAGAGGAATGTATGTCTCTGCTTCAGAAATAGGCATGGGGAGCCTGGTCAACTCTCTTGCAAGTTTTTGATGCAGACGAAGTACAGCCAGCATTTAATTTCACAACACAGGTGAGGGGTTTTCAAGAAATCTCTCCTTAAGCTTGTTTTAACGTCTAAAAGATGGAGAGACTTGGCACCAAGACAGGAACTCACCTGTGGAGTGGATGCGCTGCCCAGGATCTCTTTGATACCAATTTGGGAGTCTCCTGCCTTGGCTGATCCCGGGTACCCGAGTGTGACTGGCGAGGATGATGAACCTACCTCCTATGGTGATGCATTTTAAATCTTGATTATGTAGCATATATATATATATATACACACACATGCATACATAGGTAAGCTTGTTTGCAGAAAGTGCCAGTAGAAAAAGGAAAATAATTTTAGGTTGGAGAGGCTGGATCATTTTATGTGCCTATCGGAAAATGCATGAGAAATGTGTTCAGTTAGAACAGCAATGTGAATAATTAGAAAGGCAGCTGGGGGAAGCCAAGAATACCTTTACAATGGTACAATGTCAGAATAAATTGCTACAGGATAAAGTAGATACATACCAAACTGTAGCTGAAAGGGGCGCAGTGCGTGTGGCGCAGTATAAATGGCGGGCAAGAGTTAATAAGAAAAAAGTTAATTTAGCCATTGCTAAAGCAGGGTTTGTTTGGAACCCTGATGAATGGGATTATAATATTTGGGATTCGTCAGAGTTTTCAGGTTCTGGTGAAGAGTGTTGCCAAAATAGTGGTGGTCAGTGAGAATCAGACAATCAGAAAGTGGTTCATTCACATCCTATATTTAGATGAAAAATACAGGGCACCCCACAAAATTTGGGGGGGGGTGTTTGAGATGCACTACCTAGAAGATTACTCGCAGGAGGAGATTAATAATATAATGGATAGGTTTCATCAAAAACCTGGGGAAGCCTTGCTTACGTGGCTGTTGTGATTGTTTGACACAGGAGTATCTGTAAGGGCTTTGGATATGGAAGATACAAGGAAGTTTTGTACCCTTAGCACTGACCCAATGATACAAGAGCAATTAAGGGTTTATGGAGATGACAGAGCGACTAATTTTTTGCAATTAGTAGTTATAGAGTGTAATCACAAATATCATACAGTGTCAGACTGGTCAGCAAACGATAAGCTCTGGACACATTGAGAGATGCTATGCAGAGAATTAAGGAAGAAAGTATGAAAATTGCTGTTCTTTTGAATGAGGCTCACAATTTGTTGATGGTGTCAGTGAGAAACAAAATAATTTGGTTAGCTCCCCCAGCATACAAGCAGATGCTGATAACTAATTAACAAGACAGTACACTTATTGAAAGGTGTACTTGAGGCAGTCCGTGAGTTGGGAGAGCTTGGAGAGTGGATGAAACCTGAAAAACCCCTTGGTCTGAGAGTCGTACTTACAAGTGTTGAAGGATGGTGTCAACAAAGAACAGATAGATGAAATAGGTACTCAGAGTTTGTGGGAGATGTTCTGCGAGTGAGGGCTGGACAGAAAGGAGGGGAGCAGGATGGTGAATAAGCAAGATAACAAACAGGTGAGTCCGGGCAAGTCAGAGATGCAGGAGGAAGAAAGGGAGAGGGAGATAAATGTTTCCCCAAAGGTGAAGGAGGAGGAAGATCTGGACACTGATTGGTTGACTGCGGAGAACAGGGAAGGAGAGGAATCTCCCCGAAGGTATGAAAGCATAAATCCAGATTTGACCTGGCCAAACTCCGGTACAGGGGTGGCCTCATAAGGATAACAGTTTCCATATTGCTTTAGAAATTTATTGGAAAAATAGAAATGTCCAGAAGGTCAGTGTTAAACTTGACATCCTTGGCGTGATCTCCCCTAACTTTTTGCTTTTGTTTCCCAGGTTGTTGATGTGTGTTTTTGCTGTTTTTGTTACTCTGGGCACTTTACCACTGCTATCCAGTGCTAAAGTGCAAGTGCTCCTATACAAAATGTGTATGTAATTGGTTCATCCATGATTGGCATATCTGAATTACTGGTAAGTCCCTAGTACAGTGCAATAGAGGTGCCCAGGGCCTGTAAATCAAATGCTACTAGTGTGCCTTCAGCACTGGTTGTGCCACCCACAATAGTAGCTCTGTAAACATGGCTCAAACCTGCCACTGCAGCGTCTGTGTTTGTAGTTTTAAGCTGCCAACTCCACTTGGCAAGTGTACCCACTTGCCAGGCCTAAACCTTCCCTTTTCTTACATGTAGGACACCCCTAAGGTAGGCCCTATGTATCCCCACGGGCAGGGTGGAGTGTATAATTAAGGTAGGACATATATCAATGTGTTTTTTATGTCCTAACAGTGAAATACTGCTAAATTAGTTTTTCACTGTTGCAAGGCCTATCCTTCTCATAGGTTAACATGGGGGCTGCCTTTAAATGTGATTAAAGTGTAGATTCCCTTTGGGAGCGGAGAGACATGTGGAGTTTGGGGTCTCTGAGCTCACAATTTAAAAATACGTCTTTTAGTAAAGTTGATTTTAAGATTGTGTGTTTGAAAATGCCACTTTTAGAAAGTGAGCATTTTCTTGCTTAACTATTCTGTGACTCTGCCTGGTTGTGGGTTCCCTGTCTGGGTCAGTTTAACAGTTGGGCTGTTTTGCACCTCTCTCTAGACAGTGACACAAAGGGAGCTGGGGTGTAGCCTGCATATCCTGATGAGCCATCTGTTCTAAAAGGGAGTGGAGGAGTGGTCACTCACACCTGAAAGGGCTGTGCCTGCCCTTACACACAATGCAGTCTCCAACCCCCTAGTGTGTGTCTGGGGCCTGGCCTGGTAAAGGCAGGATTTCACAAACAAGAGAGGCTTTGCTTTGAAGTAAGACCACTTCAAATGGCAAAATGGGTACAAGAAGGGCACCCAAAACCACAGACTTTAGATCACTTCTGGAATCCAAGAGGAACCTCTGCCTGGAGAAGAGCTGAAGAGCTGAGGAAGAAGAGCTGCCCTGCCTGTGACTGTGCTTTGTGGAGCTATCCTGCAGTTGCTGCTTCTGCCTGTGCAAGAGGACAAAGACTGGACTTTTTGTGCCTTCCTGCTTGTGAAGAACTCTCCAAGGGCTTGTCCTGAGCTTGCTTCCTGTTGTTGAAGTCTCAGGGCTATCAAAGAATTTCCATGCCAGCACCTGGACTCTCTGCTGAGACTCCTGCCCTGCCAAGTGGTGCCCTATCTAGTTCCAGTGGCTTTAACAGGTGAAGCTGGCAGACAAAGCCAGAAAATCCACGCGCAGACCGACATGCAGGGAAATTTCCAACACAACCTCAGAGAGCGGCTAAAGAAACGATACACTGTGGCACCGCTGCTGAAATTGACACAGGGCTTGCAGCGCGACTGGGAGATCGATGCACGCGGCTGGAGAAATGACTCCACACATCGCTGACGGAGGCTGGTATCGTCGCAACCCACGCAGCGCGGTTTTGCTATCACTGTGCGGCAGGATTTTCAACGCAAACCTTTCTGGGCATGGAAAAACAACGCAACGACTGCCCAGACCCGAGTGCTGCCCGGATTGATGCATTGCTCTTCTTTGGGGAGGAAAAACAACGCACGCTGGTCTGACCGGAGAAGGAGAAATGACGCACGAGCTCGCTTGGGGGTGAGAAATGGACGCACCACCTACCTTTTTTGATGCACACTCGCCTTTGCCTGTTAATTTAACCCGACTCAGGTACTTTTCAGCGCTAACAGTGTTTTATCTGTTTACCAAAGGATTTAAGACACTTTGCATTTTACTTAATAACTTGACTTGTGTATGGTGGATTTTTGTCATTTTGGTCCTGTTTTTTTGTTTAGCTAAATATTTCCTATTTTTCTAAACCTGTGTTGTGTCATTTTGTAGTGTTTTCATTAAGTTACTGTGTGTGTTGGTAAAAATACTTTACACCTAGGACTCTGAAGTTAAGCCTGACTGCTCATGCCAAGCTACCAAGCTACCAAGTGGGTAAGCGGGGGTTAGCTGAGGGTGATTCTCTTTTACCCTGACTAGAGTGAGGGTCCTTGCTTGGACAGGGGGTAACCTGACTGCCAACCAAAGACCCATTTCTAAAAGTCAGGGTCCAGGTGGATACCAGAGCGGATGCCTTTTTGATATATGGAATACCGAAAAAGTTCATAGGTCAGCACTACACCATCACAGAGTTAGGTGGAAAGAAAACTGCGCTGTGCAAACCAAGGTTCAAAGAAAAATAGGGAGAACACCAAAAAGAGAATACACTGTCTTGATAGAAATATTCTTGGAATTCACTTACTGAAGGAAATCACCTTATATTCGGATGATGGG
The DNA here is from genome assembly GCF_031143425.1 of Pleurodeles waltl. NCBI lineage: Eukaryota > Metazoa > Chordata > Amphibia > Caudata > Salamandridae > Pleurodeles > Pleurodeles waltl. Next base: position 225,151,202 of record NC_090448.1, on the reverse strand, counting down.
TGTTATCAATGAAGGGAATAACTTTATATCTGGATGATGGGTGTTAGCAATTCAGATCAAAGAGATACATCTCAGTGGCAGCGGTGAGGGTGGGTCAAGTGAAAATACTTTCGGTGAAGGTGCTCCCAGCCACCAAGGTGGTTTATTGGAAGCAGTACCAAATCCTGGGAGGGCATGAGGAGATAAGTAAGACCATATAGGGTTTTGGGGAGGCAGGGGTGATGGCCCCAGTCACCATTGCGTGAAATGATCCTGTGTGGCCCTTGCACAAACCTGATGGGAGCTGGAAAATGACAGTCGATTACAGAGAAAAGAATAAATATACACCCCTTTTGACTGCCACAGTCCCCAACACCATCACTTTGATTGAAAGGATACAAAAACACAAAGGGACCTGGTATGCGACAATTAATATTGCCAATGCTTTTTCCATTGTACAATTGGCCCATGAGAACCAAGAGCAATCCAGTTTCTCATGGGTTGGGAGACAATTTCAATTTTTTAAAATGCCTATGGGTATATACACAGCCCCACCATCTGTCAACGACTGGTGGCAGAACACCTGGATGAAGTACCTGTCGTTCCAGGGGTGCAGCTGTCTCATTATATTGATGATGTAAAGGTTCATGGAGAAACACAAGAATAGGTGCAGACTCAGTTAGATAGTGTTAAGGAACATTTGCAAAACAAAGAATGGGTGATAAATCCAGACAAGATGCAAGGACCCTCTCAAAATGTGAACGTTCTAGGACATAGGAAGGATTTGCCGCAGGTGAGACCAAAGATACTGGAATTTGCTACACCAAGTAATAAGCAGGAAACTCAGTGATGCATTGGATTATTTGGCTTTTGGAGACAGTATCTCCCTCGCTTGAGTCAGATTTTGGCCCCTTTGTCCAAGGTTACTCGAAAGAAACATGAGTTTGAATGGGGAGAGCAGCAGCAGTGTACGTTTGAATTTGCAAAGGTGGCTATTCAACATGCTTTAGACTTTTGGCCAGTACAGGAGAGAGATTTTGAGTGACTGTAGTGACAGTCCAGGGGAAATATACAAATTGGAGTATGTGGCAAAAACAGGGAAGACGGAGAGTGCCCCAAGGATTTTGGACTAAGAAGTTGCCAAATGCTGGTGAGCACTCCATTTGAAAATCAGTTACTTGTATGTTATTGGGCTTTGGTGGATACCGAGCAGATTACAATAGGGCATGATGTGATTCTGAGATCCGAGATCCCAATAATGCAGTGAGTGATGAGTTCACCCAAAACTCACTAAATAGGACTTGCACAGGAAGCAAGTATCATTAAGTGAAAATGGTACATACAGGACAGGGCCCAAGTGGGACCATAAGGAACCGTGGCCCTGCATGAAAAGGCCCCCGTACAGGATGAAGAGGTGTTACAGGAGGTGCCAGAGGTAAAAGAGTCACCCGTGAGGTGGGGTGAGCCATTTGAGTCCATGTTCCTTGAGGATAGGAAGCATGCATGATTCACTGATGGTTCAGCACAGTATGTGGAGGCCAAGAGACATTGGAAGGCAGTGTCATATAATCCTGTAACAACAAGAAGCTGCAGTCTACTATTGGAGAAGGGAAGAGTAGTCATTACAAATCACAGAATTGTACACTGTATATCAAGCTCTACAACAAGAATTACCTGGGAAATGTCACATTTATACTGATTCTTGCCCTACTGCTAATGGGTTAGCCACTTGGTTTCCCACGTGCCATGCACACAACTGGCAAATACATTCTAAGGAGGTGTAGGGCACAGAATTGTGGCAGGGAACTTTGGGAAATGCTAGAGCAAAGTACTGTCACTGTACATCATGTAGATGCCTGCTATCCCACTGACTCACTAGAACTGTGACTTAATTCCTTTGCAGACCAGAAAGCCAACATTTTGGAAGCAGAAGTGGTGACAAAGGGTTCTGACCTGATGGGGATGGCTAAATAGGCTCACCAAAAATGTGGACACCTGGGAGAGAAGGCCACTAACAGGTGGGCAAAGATTAGAGGGAGGAGCGTTACACTAGATGTAATTAAGACAATCATCATGCAGTGCCCTATTTGTCAACATACACAACAGAGATCTGTTCTGCAGACTGTCAGAGGTCAGCTGGGAAGAAGAAAATTACCAGGGCAGATATGGCAGATCGATTACATTGGACCACTGCCGCATAGTCGCGCGTGTCAATACGCCTTCACAGTGGTGGAAACTTATTCTGGCTATTTGATCGCATTTCCATATAAACATGCTACTCAGTTCCATACGATCAAGAAACTAGACTTATTGATGTTGTATTATGGAGTTCCACTCTATATCCAATGTGATAACAGATCACATTTTAAAGGTACGTTAATGCAAGGCTACTGTTCACAGCACAATGTAGAGTGGATTTAACATATTCTATATTACCCGCAAGCTGCAGGATTGATTGAGAGAATGAATGGCTTGTTGGTCTCAGTTGCGAAAATTATCCGAGGATTCACTGAAAAATTGGAGAGATCATTTAGTTGAAGCATTACAAATACTAAACAATAGACCTTTGACAAATACAGAAACTCCTTTAATGTGAATGCTGACCCCAGCCTTACAGGTACAACCTCATGTAGGGACTAATACTAGTATGTATTGGGAGAAAAAGACAGGGGGCTCTAGCTCTGTACTGAGTGACACCAGAATCTGCAAGTCTCGATTTGTATGCTCTGAATGTGTGCAAACTGAAACCACTTATTGAAACAGTTGTTGGGATACAGATTCCTCCAGAGCATTTTGGGTTGATTGCCCCTCGATCTGGGCTGGCACTCAAGGGTATTTAGGTCTTAGGGGGAGTGGTTGATGCAGACTACCAAGGTGAAATTAAGGTAATTTTATTGAACAGTGGAGATGCTGATACAATAAAAAAAAACTGGATGTGGAATTGCCCAAATCATAAGCATTCTAGTGTAAGGGGGAGGACTCACAAAGGGAACTGCCCCAGCCTTTCTTGCATTGCATGAGGAGGGAGGCTTTGGCTCCACTGACAAGAATCTTGGTACTAAGGTGTGGGTAGAATCCCCAAATCGCCCCTCTGAACCAGCAGAAATCGTAACAAATGGCAAATACAACATTCTGTTAGTCATGAAACCAGGGCAAGAAAAATGGGAACATGTACCAGCTAATAAATGTTATTTGTTGTGAGTTGTTTTATTTTACAGATCATACTACAAGGTGTCTTGCTGCTGACTGCACTGTGTGGAGCGTTTTCGGATGTGTCCGAGTGGGGTCGAGAGGGACCCAAAGCCTCAGCTCTGAAGTGACTAACCAACAGCGTCGATCAACACCTCTGCTGAACCAGCCATAAAACATCTGGATCTACCTAGCGCAAACTGTGCTTAAAAGGTTGGATTTCTGCATGACAAATATGAAAACCACCACCGATGTCATTTCCTCCTGCCTAATTGCCATAATGACTCCAGACAGTGTCTTGCTGCAAAATTCAACAGTACCAACGCTGATGGGGCGGTGGAAGAAAGTGATGTATTAACTCATCTATCTCCCTATGCATACTGTCGGTTTTGCCAAGAAACTACAGATGATAAATGAAACAACCTAACACACATAGGGGGTCATTCTGACCCTGGCGGCCAGTGGCCGCCAGGGCCACCGACCACGGGAGCACCGCCAACAGGCTGGCGGTGCTCCCGAGAGCATTCTGACCGCGGCGGTTCAGCCGCGGTCAGAAAGGGTAAACCGACGGTCTCCCGCCGGTTTACCACTGCCCTTCAGAATCCTCCATGGCTGCGGAGCGCGCTCCGCAGCCATGGGGATTCTGACACCCCCTACCGCCATCCTGTTCCTGGCGGGTCTCCCGCCAGGAACAGGATGGCGGTAGGGGGTGCCGCGGGGCCCCTGGGGGCCCCTGCAGTGCCCATGCCCATGGCATGGGCACTGCAGGGGCCCCCGTAAGAGGGCCCCGTAAAGTATTTCAGTGTCTGCTAAGCAGACACTGAAATACGCGACGGGTGCAACTGCACCCTTCGCACCCCTGCAACTACGCCGGCTCAATTCTGAGCCGGCGTCCTCGTTGCAGGGGCATTTCCTCTGGGCCGGCGGGCGCTCTTTTGGAGAGCGCCCGCCGGCCCAGAGGAAATGTCTGAATGGCCGCCGCGGTCTTTTGACCGCGGTGCGGTCATTCAGCAGCGGTACCTTGGCGGACGGCCTCCGCCGTCCGCCAAGGTCAAAATGACCCCCATAGTTGCTTACAATGTCACCTCAGGCAATGTTTGTTATAATCTAACATGTGATAACAAAAAGATCGGGAAGTATGCTCAAATATGCCTCGAAGCGGAAACGGTTCCTCCTCGAGAGATCCCATGGGAACAACAAGTGTTATGTCTCAGAGGAAGTGACAAAACCTGCAAAAATGTAAATAATAGCATGTCTTGCAAGAGTATAGTGTCTGCCTCCAGTCACATTAAGCACGTTACATTACCTCTTGGTTTGTTATTTTCTTGTGAGATTGTCACATATGCCTACATACCAGCAAATATAACTGGAGGACCATGTGCTTTCACACGTTTGGGTCTTATGATGTTTCCATTAATTCTGCATTACATACGCGAAACACAAGGGAAACTGTTCAACTTGGTGGCGATTGTGACTCTGAAATAGTTCTATTATCTAAAGCAGAATATTCAAGCTTGAGTCGTTCTAAAGTGGGAGTTCTAGAGTTAACTGTTTATAATACTCAAGTTATTAACAAACTAGCATGTTTAATAGTCAAAAATATTAATCATACATCTACTGCTTTAGCAGAACTGTTTCTAGATATGTGTAGTACTAGAAAGGCTGCTCTTCAGAATCAAGCCACCATTGATTATTTGCTTTTGAAACACAATAAGGGATGCTCAGAATTTAAAGGGATGTGTTTTAATAGGCAGACCACTCTAAATCTATTGAGTCTTATATTGAAGCCTTGCATGAATTAGTAAAGGGGTGAAACACAATGTAGACAAAGGGTGGTGGTACTGGTTCTTCAGTTGGCTCCCTGATTTTGGTCAGCTTTGTTCTATTTTAGGTGGAATAACCATAGTGCTGTGTATCATAATAATGCTATGTTGCTCATTTGCACATTTCTGTCTGTAATTGCTTAACTGCTGTGATTATTCTTGTGAGTACACGTTTTACTTATATGCTTCTTTTTATATATTTGGGTGCCTTTTATTTGATATCTGGGAAGTACCTTAATAAATTCATTATTCAGACTAAGAGTGCTGCATTCTTTGGCATTGTTTCCTCTTAGATTAGGCAAAAGCGATACATGCGGCAAGCTCCCCGGGGAGTTTTGGGTAAAGATAGCAGAGGGATAATTCTGCCCGAACCATGGTTGTCTTCATCACCTTGCCTGTCTCCTTTGTGGTTAATAACCTCACAGAGGATAGTGTGGGCTGTCCTCATGAGGTGGGTGGTTTGGGGGAGGGGGATGGAAAGAGTGCTGAATAGATCATTGGAAGAGACAGAAAAGGATAAGCCTTGTCAGAATACTCCCCACGTTTCCTCGAAGACATCGCTGAGCCTGGATATTACAGCAAGCCCCTCCTCATTACTGTTAGAGGTGATGTTTCTAATGCAGAAAACTCTGCAGGCAATATTGGAAGCTCTGACGGTGAATAATGGGCTGGGGAAATCTCACAAGAATCAACACCAGGGGATCAGGGTGGAGTTGAAAGAAATTATTATTTGAATGCCATCTTTAGTGCGGCCCATGCGAGAGAAAAGACACCAGGATGTAGGTGGTTGGTTAGCAACAGCAAGGTATACCCTACAAGCACAGTAAGATCACAAACGGTTTATATCTCACAACAACCCAGGCTGGTAATAAAACGGTGATGTACTGATGGGCTAAGTGCTATTGATCTTTATTAGGAAGAACATGGGAATACAGAATAAGAGTAAAAAACAAAGGAAAAACAGAAATGGGAGGAAAGGGCAGACAAGGCTCCAAGGGTTGAGCCCAGTCACAGGGGTGACATTGGTGGAAGGAAGATGGCAAGTGGGCCCGCAAAGGGAGTAGAAGCACCTGGAGGCGGGGATACCCAGGTACAGGTGGAAAAGAATGTAACCCAGAAGGCCCCCAAAAAATAAATTTGGTGGTACTGCCACCACGCCAGGTGTGAGGTCTGATATAAGCTCCTGGGGTGAAGCCATCCTAGAACAACGTGGGATGAGCGAACTACCAAAAACAGCCAGGGAACCTAAAAGTGAAAGGAGCAAAGAAGGAGACAGTTAATGGGTATGTTAGAGTCCCAGGGAAGAGGATCAGGTTGGAAATGTCAGAGGAAACTCAAGCCCCTGAACCGCTCACATCTATTTCAAGTAATAGCCAAATGCCCGAGTTTCTGCAAGACTGCATCTGGTGACACAAGACAAACAGGGTTTACAAAACACCAGGAGGGAAAAGAGGTGACAAAGGCCCTTTTTTACTCAGAATGTTTGAAACAGATGGTGGTGAGGGCAGAGGAAGATTTAGGAAAGAGGGGGGCGTAAAACTGGTACCGATGGGGGAAATAGGAAGGGAGACGGGGCAGGAGCAAGGGTGTTGATCTCCCATGCCGGTTTAAGTATAGATCAAGTAAGGAGCTGCTCACAAGGAGCTGCTCACAAGGGGTCCAATATAGAAGATAATTTACTGACTTAAGGGACAATGGCTTGCGAGTGACTATAGAATGAGGAAATAAAGAGCCAAAGCTGACAAATCGGTTTGACTGTCTATCTTATACAGTTGTAAGCTTGGAAGACAGTAGAAAGGGAGTTCAGCGAACTGGACTAGGGTTTGGAGCTTAGTAACCTTGTCCTGGAATATAGGAGGTATAGAAAACTGATATCCAATAATACTTTCAAAGAAGTGCTGGAAAGGTATGAAATCATGTGCCTACAAAGGACCTGGCTGTGCGAAGCTCCCAAACCATTAGAAGTTTTTTTCATGATTTCCAAAAACGCTAGGTGCCTGGGCCGGGGCCGGCCCTCGGGCGGTCTCCTCACGTTAGTCTCAACAAAAACAGCCAATAAAGTAACTATGTTAAAGATTAAGGGGGTCATTCTGCGATGACCGCCAGGGCCAACGACCGCGGAAGCACCGCCAACAGGTAAAGCCGCGGTCAGAAAAGGGAAACCCCTGGCCATAGGTTTTCCCCTGGCCATAGGAATCCTCCATGGCGGCGCTGCAAGCAGCGCCGCCATGGGGATTCCGACCCCCTTCCCGCCATCCTGTTCCTGGCGGTTCTTACCGCCAGGAACAGGATGGCGGGAACGGGTGTCGTGGGGCCCCTGGGGGCCCATAAAGATTTCAGACACTGAAAATCGCGACGGGTGCCACTGCACCCGTCGCACCCCTTCAACTCCGCCGGTTCCATTCGGAGCCGGCTTCATTGTTGAAGGGGCTTTCCCGCTGGGCTGGCGGGCGGCCTTCTGGCGGTCGCCCGCCGGCCCAGCGGGAAAGTCAGAATGACCGCCGCGGTCATTTGACCGCGGTACGGTCTTCCGCCGGGGTCGGAATGACCCCCTTATAAATGTTGTTGGTTATTGGCGGGCTTGATAGAGGTCTATAGTGTTGATCAGGTAAAAAGATATATATATGTATTATATATATATATATATATATATATATATATATATATAATTAACATATATATATCCAACCATGGAATGCAGTAGATTATGTGGAGCAACTAGATCTGTTAAAAGAAGACCTAGAAACAATCAATATGGCAAAGGCAACCCAAATGATAATGATCCTAGGGCACTTCAATGATAAGTTAGATCTTTCCTTTAGTGATAAGATGTACAAAGATCTGCTAGCAGTTACACAAGTACCACCGGCAATCTTTCCAAGTTCATGTCGCTCAGCACGAGATCAAGCACTAAAGCAGTTTCTAAGGGCCATGGGGTTGTTCTGCATAAATGGTGGGGTAGATACAGATCATCCTGCGGGCAGACCTTTCAAGTAGGCAAACAGATGTGCCCAATTGATTATGTCTTCATTAATGCTTGACAGTTTGAAGTGCTGCAAACTGAGGAAAGTGATCACAGGCCATTACAGGTATCGGAAGACGTAGGGCATTATGACCAAAGAGACAAAGTTGTCCCCCTGCAAGTAGAATACCCCAGACGCATGACAATATGCATAACAGAGGAAAGCTTAAAGACGTTTAAAGACCTGGTGATAGATTACACGTCACTCACTGCGTGACGTGATGGCCTAACATGGTACAACCATGTGGTAGAGCAGGTAGTAAATTGATTGAGGATAAGAATCAATTCAGGGGCTTATAATAAGTCATGAGAGAAGGGCAAACTGTGCTTGAAGTGATAAGTACAAATAAAGTTAGGAAGTTCTGGTAGCTGGTGCGCAATGGGAGGGAGCAAGGGAAAATGAGGTGTCTAGTAGGAGAGGTTGACTGGGTCAACCACTTGAGTAGCTTAAATGGCAGTGAGAAGTAAGACAACAGCCCAAAGTTTAGGGTGGAAACTGATGATGTTATTGGGTCGTATTTCCCATTCCAGAAGATAGAAGAAACCATACATGAGCTCAAGCTAACCAAGGCTATGGGCCCAGACAAACTCCCTGCAATTATAATACAAAATAATGTGGATGGGTTGACAAGCTTTTTTCATGCCACCTTCCAGAAGGCCTTGGCCACTGGGAATTTTCCAGAGAGGTGCAATAATTAGGCTGATATATAAGAAGGATGATGCCAAGGAGCCCAAGAATTACCACCTAATTAGTCTGCTGGATGTAGCTGAGAATGTATTCTCCAAAGTATTGTAGATTTAATAAAAACTTGGGTGGAGGAAAATAACTCAATTCTGAATGAACAAGGCAAATTTAAAGAAGGCCACTCTACAATTGACCACTGCCTAAACCTATGGGCAATGACTATAAAGTCTATAGTGTTGAAGGGCTGATTATTGTGCTGTTTTATTGATTTCTGGGCTGCCTTTGACTTGGCTGGTGGTAAGCTGCTCTGGGATGTGCTGCAACAGCTCGGTATCAACAAGACACTACTTGCCCATTTCTGGGAGCATCACAGACAGAATTTGGCCTGAGTAATTTTAGATACCAGAGGGACCCTATCGCAGAGAATTCAGATAAAGAACGGCCTACATCAGGATTGCATTTTTGCTCTTTCATTATTTTCTTTATTCCTGTCCTATTTACCAAACACTTTAAAGGAAGCATGTGGTTTTTGCCCCACAATGGATGGGACTCACGGCCCAGGCCTACTATACGCCAATGATTTGGTGATAGTGGACATGATGGAAGTGAGAATGCAAAAGACACTGGACTAATTCCATGATTACTGTTTAAACATAAGATTAACGGTTAGCCTAGATAAAGCCAAGATAATGGTATTTGGGAAAGGAAAGAGTAGTTTCAATTGGCGTCTGGGTGGGAATAAAGCTCAAGTAGTTAACAAATATAAATACCTGGGTATGTGGTTCGATGCCTAGTTAAATTGGAGAGATCACGTTGAATCACTAAAATCAACTGCTTAATCTTCGGTATGTGGCTGAAAACCGTATAACCAGATATATGGAGGGCCCTCTTTCCTATTGCTATTTCTCTCATTGATTCCAAACAGACACAACCAAACCAAAAAGTAATCTCACCTTGCACTTAAAAAGTTGTGAAATTAAAAGGGACCTCTCCTTTGGAGGAAATTAATAATTTACGTGCTAACACAGACACCTTCAACAGTGAAATTAAAAATACACAAGGAGAACTTGCTTGGCTATGTGGGTACCTTTTTTTTTTAAATTGTTTTATGTATATATTGCATGAATACAGAAAAAGAGTACAACACAAACGGCCCCCCGTTTATAGTAACAAGTTGTAACATAGTACAGCCCTCCTCAGCCTCAGAATATATCCTGTTCGACAGAGCTCCAAGCTCCAACGCAATTACATTGAATTCTGTAGTATCCTCACCGGCCCAGATCGTCAGCCGTCATGTCCCGCAAAGTCCACGTATAGAGTCCAGGAGGGATGTCATAACCAAATATCGAGGCCAATGTAACAACAAGAAAAGAATCACAAAGAAGATAGGCAAAAAAGGCAGGCAAAGCGCGCAAACCGGAGTGCACCAGCCAGCTGCAGCTATGCACAGACCACAGCACGATCAGGGGGAGTAGGGAAGGGCATCAAAGCGCGAGCAAATGCACATCATTCCGCCTGCTCATTTAAGGACGCAAGGTATTCATGCAAAGGAGCCCAGATATCCTTCGGTCGAGAGCCTTCCGGCATAAGCTGCCAAAAAATCATCAGCTGATCTTGGCAAAGGCGGCGTCTCGCAACCATTCAGACCCACGCGGCGCTCGCCCCCTACCCCAACACATGGCAACTCTGTGCTTAGCTAGCAACAGAAGCAGGCCCACCAACCTTCTATGAGGCCCATTGATCTCATTCACACATCCAAGCAGCGCAACCCTGGGGGAGATGGGTATGTCTGATCCAGTTACCTCAGCGATTATATGCAAAAATTCCACCCAGAAGGCATGGACCTCAGCGCAGTCCCATGCAAGATGCAGAAAACCAGCGTCTGGAGCCCGACAGCGCTCGCAGCACGCATCCGCATGCAGACCCATGGAAAGAAAGCCCGCTAGGCGTGTGATATAAGCGGTGTAGAAACTTAAAATGCAGCAGCCGCAGTCTATAATTCGAGGACAGCGCTCTCATATGCACGCAGCAACTCTGCCACATTTAATCTGTGATAGGTTCACCCATGTCCCTCTCCCATCGGGCCCTGGAAGACGCCCCAATGTCTCCGCGCTGTTCCTGAATGCAATTATATAATTTGGTAACTAGTTTACGCGGCGACTGTGCGCGGCACAGCACCTCCAAAGCGCGGCATTCCGAGGGAGCCTCCGGTAAGCCAGGGAACCGAGCCCGCAGCATAGCACCAACCCTGAGAGCATACATCCGCTGCAACGCAGTGACGCATCTATCATGAGTGCCTCCGGAGGGGTGATCAAACGACCATCCACAAACCAATCTTGCAGCTCCGTTAAGCCGGCATCCTGAAGAAATCCACGCACCCCCATCCTGAAACATCTGGGCATCCGCAACCGCCATAACGGGCAGCGAAGGAGCAAACGGTGTTGCAGCACCAGAACACTGCATCAGCATCCCCCACGCTCTCGCCGTGCATGCCCCCGTGTCGACACCCCTAGGACGAGGCGAAGCTGGGCTCCCGAGCATGCGCACCAACCCATCTGGCCACACCGCATCACTTTCCGGTGCCAAATGCGGCAGATATCGAACCGGTCGCAACCAATAATGAGCAAAGTGCGCTTGCGCACAGTTATAATATATCTCCAAATCTGGAGCAGCAAGCCCACCCAACTCAAACGGCAGCGTCAGCCTCTCCCAAGAAATATGAGGTTGGCTACCCGCCCACACCAAACGGATCAGAGCAGAGCACAGTCGCCGCAGGAAACCCCTCGTAAGCGGAAGCGGAGGATAACAAACAGGTACAAAAATTTGGGGAGAACCACCATCGTCGGAATAGCAATACGCCCAATCAACGAGAGCGGTAAGGCACGCCAAGCCTCAACCTTCAACTCCGGCTACGTGGGTACCCAATAGTGAAATGAATATGAATGAGAACAAGAAAAGAACTGATCAGATACACCTATTGTCTAACGTGAACTAAATTTTTAATTTACTAGAGAATGTGGAAGGTCAAAATTGAAAATCTACAAATCTCTTTGCAGCCCATCTCACTATAAATCAAACCTAATCTAACCAAACCTGGACAACTCATATTTAAAGTTCTACAATATCATCATTAAGTGTTAGAGAAGTAGCCAGAAAAATTGTTATGCTTATGGTGGAAGGTAATAAGATATATATTCATCAGGACTTTACAAAGGATACAGCGGCTTTTCAGAAATAATTCTCTGCTTTAAGGCCTAGGCGAACAGATGTTTGTTACAAATATGGTTTGTTTGATCCTTCATACGTGAGAATATGGAAGTATGACATTTCAATTCCTTTATTTTTCTAGCTTAAGTGCCTGTTTAACTCACCAAGCTCATATTTGAATTGTATTTAAAAAAAATTGTGACCTGTTATTTAGTTTTAGTACTACTGTTGCCTTTTGTTACAGATGCTGATTTATTGTTAATGATTTTATCTAAATTTAAATTGCCTGTTAAATTAAAGTATTGCCATAAATTGAAAAGTTTATCTTATTGGGATTATATTCATTTTATACTTTAGGATATATTTAGAATTCGTCTTTAATTCCTATTTCTCACTGTTAATAGATAATGATATCTTTTGTAGATAGTATCAGTGGTGGTCTCTCGGTTCGTTCCTCTGCACTTAATTTATATTTGTATTTGTATATGTCTGGTTCCACTTCTGGAACAATTTCTGAGCTGTATGTCTTGTCTTGTTTGTTATGTTTGATAGGCTTTTTCCATTTTCGATCAGCTTTTCTTTTGCCATATATTTCTTTTGACTGTATGACGAAACAACGACTTCAAAAACAACTACTGCCTTAACAACGAGGTTGGAACACCGACCTCGTTGCTACTACTAATGATTTTACCACGAATGCCTTAACAACAATATTTCGTTGTAAAGGCATTCCTGATAAAATCATTAGCAATAGGCACCATTCACCCTACATCCCTCACCCCACCCCCCCAACCCCACCCCAAAACCTAAAACCCTCTGACCCCCCACCCACTCCCCCAAAACCAAAAACGCCCCACCCCCCAACCCCACCCCAAAACCTAAAACCCCCTGACCCCCACCCACTCCCCAAAACCAAAAACGCCCCACCCTCCCAACCCCACCCCAAAACCTAAAACCCCCTGACCCCCCACCCACTCCCCAAAACCAAAAACGCCCCACCCCCAACCCCACCCAAAACCTAAAACCCCCTGACCCCCCACCCACTCCCCAAAACCAAAAACGCCCCACCCCCCCAACCCCACCCTAAAACCTAAAACCCCCTGACCCCCCACACACTCCCCAAAACCAAAAACGCCCCACCCCCCCAACCCCACCCCAAAACCTAAAACCCCCTGACCCCCCACCCCCTCCCCAAAACCTAAACCCACCACTTACCTTCGCCAACTCACTTCTTTGTACCTTAACCACGCATGTTCGTTGTTCAGCGTAGTTAAGGCACAAAAAACCAGAGTCGTGGTTAAAAAAAGCGTTGTTGCGCTTTCGTTAACCACGACTTTCGGAAAAAAAAAGTCGGAAAAAAGGATGTTCCCCATTTCTTTTTATTATAGATGCATTATACACCTTAATAACAGAAAACAATCACTCAATAACTTCTAAGATATAACACAGATGTAAGTCTTCTTCAGGAGACCCTTATAAATGGCAAGATATTATCTGATATGAATAAAGATTGGATAGAAAGTTTTGAATTGTCACAAGCTATAGGACAAAAAATGGGGTTGCTATTTTCTTCTCTGAAATCTTAAATGCTCAAATAACATGGTAACTCCGAGATTAGACTTCTTTATGTTAAAATTTGAAATGATATTACACTAGATGACCCTGTTTTTTAGAGAGACATCACCATACAAATTGTTAGTCTGGGATATATTCCTATTATTGTAGGTGGTAATTATAATCTCACTAGGGATCCATTATTGTTTGGGTTCCCCTTATAAAGTCTAAGAGACCTGGGGGGTCATTCTGACCCCGGCGGGCGGCGGGAGCCGCCCGCCTGGAGGGAGCCGCCATATGGCCGCTCCGCGGTCAAAAGACCGCGGAGGCCATTCTGGCTTTCCCGCTGGGCTGGCGGGTGACCGCCAGAAGGCCGCCCGCCAGCCCAGTGGGAAACCCCTCCCCACGAGGAAGCCGGCTCCGAATGGAGCCGGCGGAGTGGAGGATGTGCGACGGGTGCAGTGGCACACGTCGCGAATTCCAGTGTCTGCAAAGCAGACACTGGAATTCAAAGTGGGGCCCTCTTACGGGGGCCCCTGCAGTGCCCATGCCATTGGCATGGGCACTGCAGGGGCCCCCAGGGGCCCCACGACACCCCTCACCGCCATCCTGTTCCTGGCGGTCGGAACCGCCAGGAACAGGATGGCGGTGAGGGGGTCGGAATCCCCCATGGCGGCGCAGCAAGCTGCGCCGCCATGGGGGATTCCCAGGGCAGTGGAAAACCGGCGGGAGACCGCCGGTTTTCCTGGTCTGACCGCGGCCAAACCGCCACGGTCAGAATGCCCTGCGGGGCACCGCCAGCCTGTTGGCGGTGCTCCCGCATCCCCGGCCCTGGCGGTCCTTGACCGCCGGGGTCGGAATGACCCCCTTAGTCAAAAGCTGCATCTTGTAGAACTTTAGTAATACTACAATAGTACTAACAGTACTAATAAATTACTACAATTGTTGTTCATAAACCTACAAATGTATATCTCCACCTTCACCTCTCCTATCCTTTCTAGTGGGGGATCCCCACACATGTTACTACTTAGTAGTAAATAAGGAAGGGATCAGAGAGAGTGGGTGTATAAAAGAGCATACTTACTACAAAATGGGAGGGATTTGGTGAGGAATAAAGAGTGGTTTAGGGAGGGCTAGGGAGGAAAGGGCATCCACCCACAAGAGTAAGGGCCTAATTACAAGTTTGGCGGTCCCATGTTGGCAGTGGTGGTCTGACTGCCAACGGTCTTACAAGTTTGGCAGGTGTACAAATAGAAGACAGGCAGCGGTCAGCCAGCACTACCAGGCAGCATAGAGCAACACGGTACAGAGGAAGCATAAAAAGGCCGGCGGAGACAGTGTTTCTGCCAGACACATCACAACTTTGCACAACACCAGTGTGACTGTGGGGGTCCAACCACCATGTACAAGCTGGCGGAAATTGACAGTATAAATAGAGACACTCACCTGTAGGGAGCTTTACATGTACAGGGCTACCATGGAGCCATTCACAAACATCATGCCACTGCTGCTGCTCGTAGAAAGGTCATGAAATCAACGGCGATGTGGACACCATCAACTTTAAGTACACACACCTACTAGTATCATCACACTTTAAAAACAGCTTGTAGCGCCGGCAAACACATCATAGGGGGGTAGGCCATGGGCAGCAGGCATCTGTTTGGGTGCTTTGGGTAGGCAGTGGAAGGGGGATTTGGATTGGGAAGAGAGAGGTGGAGGGGGGACAGAAGCTGGTGGGTGAAAGGCTGCCATCAGTGTGGTGGCCAGAGCCTGAAAAGATCTCTATAGGCCAGACATTGCACCGTGAATGCCATCCAGGAACGCATTAGTCTGTTATAGCTGATTTGCCAACCCCCTCCTCACTGAGGGCAACAGGGATAAAAGGGCCAGGGCGGTGGTGCCTGCAGCAAAAGAGATGCCCGCCCTCTTAGGTGAGAGGGGGGGGAGCAACAGAGAGGATGGTGATAGAACAAGGGGTGGAGGACAAGGATGGTACTGGGGGATCCCTGATGGGTCCACCACCATTAGGGAGTGGCCACTGGAGGAGGAATGTAGATCCCGTCTCCCCCGTGGCACTCCCCCCACCCTCCAGGCCACTGGGTCCCTCTGTATCGGTGGATCTTGACCCGAGTCCCGTGGCCAGATGCTTCCCTATTTGGCTGTGCCCATCTCCTTCGCCTACCTTTGCTGATACACAGCCAGGTGTGGTCCCTGCAAAGAAAGTTGTTTGAAGATTCCCCCTAGGATTGTACCAGATCGCAAGTTCAGAAGGCAAGGTAGCCCAGTTTGATACACATGACATGTCAACACAAACAATCTCTCAACTACTCTGTGACACATGGCTTATCCTTAATTGTCAGGGGGAGCAGTCAGTACCCTACTCAATCACGTAAGGGACAGGAAGGAATTTGCTTTCTACTCACCCCCTTGTGGCTGCTGTGCTGCCCTCAAATGCCTATCCAACTCCGGGTAAGCTACCACCAGAATGCGGGCTATGAGGTAGGTCATTGTCAGATCTGCCGGCTCTGGACCCCCAGGGACCGCACCTTCTGGCGATGGCTCTCCAAACTCCTTTCTTCTGATGGGGGTTGACCTGCATGGATTCAAACAAAAAGACAATGAATGATGTCCACAAGTCCCATCCAAAATGGCTGAGTCACATACATGTCAGTACACAAAGCCATGAACATTCTTTTTTGCCCAAACTGCCCAAATGGGCCACATACCAACCACTGAGTACAGGCACATGACTACAAACTTCCCACTTCCCAATCTGCAGACCTATCCACCACCATGCTCAGGCCTTCTACTGAGTAGGTGGGCTGATTGACATCTTGTGGTACATGCTCTAGCAATCTGACTGAGAGTTGGGGAAGCCCGGGACACATCACACCTCTGTGGCTTCTGAATGGTACACTCCTTAGACTTAAATGCATTAATACACTCACACTGAGTGAGAATGATTCCCTGCATACAGTTTCTACAGGCCAGAGTACAAACTCAAACATTACACATGGGTAACAATGAAGGGACTGGCACAGTGGTTTTAGAAGGTGTCCAACCTGTCCATGTGTATACATGTGGACTGACAAATGCATACTCATGCCACCTCAGGGGGTAGGGTTCTGTATCATGTATACCGAACATGCTTCTGGACATATGTGTCCATCCTACTGAGATGACGTCCAGCAAACAAAGGCATGCATTGTCCATTATCTGCTATGTGACCAAACCAATGAGTCACATATCATGGGTTCCCAGGATTCATCACACTGTCTTCACTATGGGACTAACATTTATGCAATAAGTCTGCACATGACAAATATAACTTGTGTGATGCTGTCAACAGGGCTGTGGGAGTAAGGGACCTGTCATGGGTCAGAGACACACATTGACAGTGCTGCCAAGTGCACATTATACACAGATCATTGTCTCCCTACTAAAGCCATTTGCATACTCATCGGGGAAAGAACCTCAATAAGCTGCATTTTATCACAGAGCCTAGATTGTTTAACATGACAGGATATACTTAGATACAGGGAGCGGACAATATGTTACAATTGCATAGTCAAAAAGACTCACCACCAGACTAGACTTCGACCCATACTGGGAGATACATTTGACAGGCCCTGGTTTCTGCAGGCTGAGCAGACAGAACCTACATGGAGCTCCATTCCATTCACTTCCATGCATGACAGTACATCATGTAGCCAACAACATATTGGCAAGTGGTGTATATATGGTAACCTGAAGGAATCAGGATAGGCCTTCAGAATAACAGTTTAGTAGCTCCAGATGTGGTTTGAATTTTCACAGGCAACATACACATAGCTCACTTGACACACACACCTGACACATACAACATGCGTACAGTTTCAGGAGTCAAGTGAGGGATTTTTCAGAACATGGTGGTCTCGTCTGCCATGTACACGGCTGTCACCGCTGACGGACACAGCCATTGGCCTTCGACCACCACTGACAATAACGTTAGTCTATGGCTGCATCTGCTGCACTAGCAACCGCCTACCGCCAGGGCGACTTCAGCCGGTGGTTGTGAGCAATTCATAATGTCCAGTGGAGTAGGTCAGGCACCTGGCTAGATGTATCAAGGTTCGCATTAGCGAATACCAAATAGCGATTTTTACCGAATCGCTAACTGAGATTCACAAAATGCAATGTAACAACACCATCGCAATTTTTTTTTTTGCGATTTCTTAAACTTCACAATCGCAAACAGCGAGTAGCAAATAGCGATTCGGTAAAATAGCGATGAAATCACAAATTGTGATTATTGTATTCTGGAGCAGCTTGATGACATCAAAACCAGGAAGTGAGTCAGTGCATGCTGTTTCCAGAAGCCTGAGCCACAGGAGCAAGCAGAGAGACCCAGCACAGCACCAGGGAGGCACTCAGGAGAGTCAGCCAGGACCAGAAAATACTATGGCCACTGATGGGAATGGGAAGGACAGAGGCGAGAGGAAGCGCAAACTGAAATTCAGTGAGCAGGAATCAGAGGTGCTCACAGAAGAGGTGGTCAAGAACCATGACCAGTTATTTGGAAAACACTCACTACAGGTCCCAGAAAGTAAGAAGAAAAAATGTGGACTGACATCCAGACCAAAATA
This sequence comes from Pleurodeles waltl, assembly GCF_031143425.1. Taxonomy (NCBI): domain Eukaryota; kingdom Metazoa; phylum Chordata; class Amphibia; order Caudata; family Salamandridae; genus Pleurodeles; species Pleurodeles waltl. The sequence goes on along the minus strand of NC_090448.1, from coordinate 225,133,118 downwards.
TCTGCGGTGGGTGTTGCGCAGTGTTCCATCGAGGAGATACGCAAGCACTGGTACGACCTGCGATCACGTACCAAAGAGAGGGTAGCAAGCAGGCTGAAGGAGGCAAGGAGCACTGGAGGAGGACCACCCACCCAAACACCGTCCACCCCCATGGAAGACATGGTGGAGTCAACACTGCTGCCTGAAGCTGTTAGTGGTGTCTCTGACATTAAACCTCAAGCACAACCGGCACCAGCAAAGATAAGTGCAGTAATGATTTGAATCACCATATGTGCATATAAAAATGCCGCTTCGAAAATTGAAATGGCACTATGCACAGTGATAGGTACTCCATGCCACATATTACATTCACCACAACAATGCCTTATGGGAGTGGTAGTCCATACCCCTAAAGTTCATCTACTACATAAATATCAAGATAGTGTAAACCCAAACAGGTAAATAACACAACAGACAATTAGAGATACTATGCCAGGATAAATGTTTTTCATTTAACCCGTTCGCTGCCAAGCCTTTTCCCCTCTGTGCCAGGCCTTTTTTTGCCTATTTGGAATAGTTCTCACTTAAGCCCTCATAACGTTTTGTCCACATAAGCTACCCACGCCAAATTTGTGTCCTTTTTTTTCCAACATCCTAGAGATTCTAGAGATTCCAGACTTTGTAGGTTCCCCTGAAGGAGGCCAAGAAATTAGCCAAAATACAGTGAAAATTTCGTTTTTTTAAAAAGAAATGGGAAAAAAGGGCTGCAGAAAAAGGCTTGTGGTTTTTTCCCTGAAAATGGCATCAACAAAGGGTTTGCGGTGCTAAAATCACCAGCTTCCCAGCTTTCAGGAACAGGCAGACTTGAATCAGAAAACCCAATTTTTCAACACAATTGTGGCATTTTACTGGGACATACCCCATTTTTACGATTTTTTGTGCTTTCAGCCTCCTTCCAGTCAGTGACAGAAATGGGTGTGAAACCTATGCTGGATCCCAGAAACCTAAACATTTCAGAAAAGTAGACAAAATTCTGAATTCAGCAATGGGTAATTTGTGTAGATCCTACAAGGGTTTCATGCAGAAAATAACAACTGAAATAAAAAAATATTGAAATTGAGGTGAAAAAAACAGCCATTTGTCTCTACGTTTTACTCTGTAACTTTTTCCTGCAATGTCAGATTTTTGAAAGCAATATACTGTTACGTCCGCTGGACTCTTCTGGTTGCGGGGATATATAGGGCTTGTAGGTTCATCAAGAACCCTAGGCACCCAGAGCCAATAAATGAGCTGCACCTTGCAGTGGGTTTTCATTCTATACCGAGTATACAGCAATTAATTTGCTGAAATAGAAGGAGTCAAAAATAGGTCTCAATAAAACCTTTGTATTTCCAAAATGGGCACAAGATAAGGTGTTGAGGAGCAGTGGTTATTTGCACATCTCTGAATTCTGGGGTGCCCATACTAGCATGTGAATTTCAGGGCATTTCTCAAATAGACGTCCTTTTTACACTCTGGTGGTCATTCTGACCCTGGCGGTCTTTGACCGCCAGGGCGGAGGACCGCGGGAGCACCGCCGACAGGCCGGCGGTGCTCCAATGGGGATTCCGACCGCGGCAGTAAAGCCGCGGTCGGACCGGCACCACTGGCGGGGTCCCGCCAGTGTACCGCCGCCCCATTGAATCCTCCGCGGCGGCGCAGCTTGCTGCACCGCCGCGGGGATTCCGACCCCCCCTACCGCCATCCAGATCCCGGCGGTCGGACCGCCGAGATCCGGATGGCGGTAGGGGGGGTCGCTGGCATGGGCATTGCAGGGGCCCCCGTAAGAGGGCCCCTACATGTATTTCACTGTCTGCTGCGCAGACAGTGAAATACGTGACGGGTGCAACTGCACCCGTCGCACAGCTTCCACTCCGCCGGCTCGATTCCGAGCCGGCTTCATCGTGGAAGCCTCTTTCCCGCTGGGCTGGCTGGCGGTCTGAAGGCGACCGCCCGCCAGCCCAGCGGGAAAGTCAGAATTACCGCCGCGGTCTTTCGACCGCGGAACGGTAACCTGACGGCGGGACTTTGGCGGGCGGCCTCCGCCGCCCGCCAAGGTCAGAATGAGGGCCTCTGTCTTATATTTGGAAGGAAAAAATGTAGAGAAAGACAAGGGGCAATAATTCTATGTCCCCCCAAGTCTCCCGATAAAAATGGTACCTCACTTGTGTGGGTAGGCCTAGTGCCTGCGACAGGAAATGCCCCAAAACACAACGTGAACACATCACATTTTTCCACAGAAAACAGAGGTGTTTTTTGCAAAGTGTCTACCTGTGGATTTTGGCCTCTAGCTCAGCCGCCACCTATGGAAACCTACCAAACCTGTGCATTTTTGAAAACTAGAGACCTAGGGGAATCTAAGATGGGATGACTTGTCGAGCTCTCACCAGGTTCTGTTACCCAGAATCCTTTGCAAACCTCAAAATGTGGCTAAAAAAACAATTTTCCCTCACATTTCAGTGACAGAAAGTTCTGGAATCTGAGATGAGCCACGAATTTCCTTCCACCCAGCGTTCCCCCAAGTCTCCCGATAAAAATGGTACCTCACTTGTGTGGGTAGGCATAGTGCCTGCAACAGGAAATGCTCCAAAACACAACATGGAACATCAACTGGAGCGTGGAGCTCCAGGAATCCAAAGCAATACTGTGCCGTAGGAGAAGCTGATTGAGCACATCTCTAAACTTTATCGCAGACGGGAAGTGGAGGAACTAACAACTACCTCAAGTACCGAGCCGAACCCCTTGACCTTTGGAGCACAAAAGATTGAGGGACAGCTTCAGCGCTGCAGAAATAGTGGGGCCCCCAGTCCAAACGGCCTCCCTACAGCAGTATTAAAACATGATCCTGTCTTTTGGAGTGGGCACCATTGCAATATATTTAATTATTGCGTCATAGAAAATAAAATTCCTAATTCTTTGACAAGGGCGATTTTCTAGCCAATCTACAAGAATGGCCCATATGGGAACCCAGATAACTATTGTTTGATCACACTTCTTGACATTGACGCAAAAATATTTGTAGGTCTCTTGCTAGAGGAACTGAAAGTGGGCAACTAAATTAAATCTTATACCCCTGAAACAAACTGGCTTCCGTCCTTCGTCGAGCACTTCTGACAACCTGAGAGCACTGGCCATGTTGGCTGAAAAATACACAAAAAATAAAATGGTTTTGTACACCTGCTTTGTGGACTCATCTGAAGCTTTTGATTCAGTTGATTGGCACAGGTTGTGGAGGAAGCTAGTGAGTCTCAATATCCCGCCAAAACTGTTAAGAGGAATACAGCTTTTATACTCTGACAACTGGGCGAGGTTGAAAGTAGGCGGTAATGGAAGAGTGTCTGTTATCCAGATAGACAGAGGTGTCAAGCAAGGCTGCGTGCTAGCCCTGATGCTAATCAACTTATACTTGGCAGATTTATGCACACAATTGAACACCTCTAGTTCACATTCTCTTAAATGTAGCCAACAACCTTTAACCTCATTATAATATACAGACGACATGGTCCTATTGAATTCAGGTACGGGCCACCAAAAAGTACTAAGGGGGTCATTCTTACCTTGGCGGGCGGCAGAGGCCGCCCGCCAAAGTAACCCCGTCAGAACACCGCACCGCGGTCGAAAGACCGCTGCGGTGATTCTGAGATTTGCCCTGGGCTGGCGGGCGGCCGCCAAAAGGCCCCTGCCAGCCCAGGGCAAATCAACCTTCCCACGAGGACGCCGGCTCAGAATTGAGCCGGCGTAGTGGGAAGGTGCGACGGGTGCAGTGGCACCCGTCGCGTATTTCAGTGTCTGCATAGCAGACACTGAAATACTTTGCGGGGCCCTCTTATGGGGGCCCCGCGGCACCCCCTACCGCCATCCTGTTCATGGCGGGTTTCCCGGCATGAACAGGATGGCGGTAGGGGGTGTCTGAATCCCCATGGCGGCGGAGCGCGGCGGTAAACCGGCGGGAGACTGCCGGTTTACCCTTTCTGACCGCGGCTGAACCGCCGCGGTCAGAATGCCCTTCGGAGCACCGCCAGCCTGTCGGCGGTGCTCCCGTGGCCGGTGACCCTGGCGGTCAACGGCCGCCAGGGTCAGAATGACCACCTAAGTACCTTTGATCAGTATTGTAAGACAAATGAGCTGTCGGTGAACCTGGAGAAAACCAAGGTAGTCATCTTTGTCAAGTGTGTAATCAAGTAAAAGCAATGGCTCTGTGGGGATCGGCCAGTGGGTAGAAGCTGCAGTTATAAATACCTTGGCGTCTGGCTGCAGAAGCGCTGTCTCACCGCCTGCACCTAAACACCTTGAAAGCAAGGATGGCATCCCAACTTGCATCCGTACAAGCTCTGTCTACAAAAGTGCAAAGTGCAACCTGGAGCCCACTTTTCATGGTGAGCAAGGCAGCGTTTTTTCCTTCTCATATGGTCTGGAAATTTATCCTGGCAAGTTTAACGATTTCCTGAACATCGCCCAGAGCAAAGTTTTTCACCTTCTTTTCTCCCTGCCACACAGTTCTTAATCAGGACAAATCAGATTGGATTTCGGCCTACGAGAACAAGCATTGGTACAAGATGGGGCTCTCATGGTCGGAGAGAACTATTTTGGCAGTAAAGCATTTGCAGATAGAAGACCTGTGGCAAAAGACCTTACCGCACAAACTCTTCAAGCAATTATTAAATAAACAAATCAAACTTCCCTCGTGGAGCAAGGACAAAGATATGTTCAGACTGCAATCTCATTATTGGATGATTATTAATGTTTACAAGGCTCCGGTAGCACAGCCATACATGGTTGCATTATAAAAAAATACTTTAAGAATAAAGGTGCTCCATGCCAGACTCGGCTTACTCCCTTCATTGGATGCAGCTCCAAAATGGCCTAAATCCTCAAACAGCAGGAGAGGCAAGCTCTGTGCAAATTACTGGGAAGGCTTCTTGCAATTCTTTGTATGTGCCCCGTACTGCTACCTTGGTGGAAGCTGTATCTCAAAAATATCTATAACTCCAAAGGTATAGGATCATGCTGGCATGCAATTCTGCTCTGTCTCAAAGGGTTGGCACCTCAACACCTGGCATGCTTGGCTAAATTCATTTTAAGAGTTGAACACCTCTTAAAGCATGTGCCATATAGCAAAGAAGGTTTACCAAGCTCATTAGTTTGTGATTGAATTTTAAATTGATAGCCATTTTTACATGAGTAACCAACACAGTAGTTTCCTAGATGTATTCTTGTCAGCTAGACTCCTGAGCTGGTAAATGATATATTGACAGTCCTTTTTACATGAGTAACCCACACAGCACCTTTCTAGACGTATTCTTGTCAGCTAGACTCCTGAGCTGGTACAACACATCAGTAAGAGACTTGATGCAGAATCTTAAGGCCCACATGGAGCGGGCGTATTTTCTCTGTTTACTGACCCCATGACAATATGCACTACAGAATTTCCATTGGGTGGCCAGTACAGCATTCCTGTTTTAATTGTTCCTGTTTTAACAATTATGTGAGAAATATGGTTTCTTTTTAGATGTTTTATGGCACTTCTTAGAAGACCATTTTTATCTTCCTTGCTGATTGCAATGATTTTTATTAATTGTGCAAATAATTTATAACTAACTAGCAGTTATCCAGTGGCCAATCATTTTAAGGAAAACCATGGGGGATGCTTGGAAAGATTGAAATATTATGGAATAAAGGTGGACATTATGACCCTGGCGGTATTATAACCGCAGGACCAAAACGACGGGAGCACCGCCAACAGGCTGGCGGTGCCTCCCGGCATATTTTGACGCCGCGGTCGCACCGCCGAGGCCGGCGTTTTACCGCCACAATGGCCCCGGCGGATGTAATCCGCCAGGGCAGCGCTGCAAGCAGCGCTGCCCTGGGGATTATGACATCCCTACCGCCAGCCTGTTTCTGGCGGTTTGCACCGCCAGGAAGAGGCTGGCGGTAAGGGGTGTCCTGGACTGCCCATGCTACTGGCATGGGCAGTGCAGGGGCCCCCTAACAGGGCCCCGGCCAGCTTTTCACTGTCTGCATAGCAGACAGTGAAAAGCGCGACGGGTGCAACTGCACCCGTCGCACGGTCGCAACACCTCCGGCTCCATTAGGAGCCGGCTCCTATGTTGCGGCCTCATCCCCGCTGGGCCGGCGGGTGCAAACTTGGTTTGCGCCTGCCGGCCCAGCGGGGATGTCGTGATGGGGGCGGTGGGAGTGCGGCCGCACAGCGGTTACCGCTTGGCGGGCGGCGGTAGCCGCCCGCCAATGCCGTAATGACCCCCAAAATATATTATTAGAAAACATGAGGCTGACAGCATAGTCAAAGCTGTCCTTACGCTACACCTAAAACTTGTCAGCTGCTGCTGCTGTCATCCTAGGTGCTAGTCCACAAACAGGGTGCACAGCTCACGCACAACCTTTGCATCATGGTGCAGATGTATGTGTCTGATGTCTAGCATAGGATCTGGACTGGTATCATACCCTTCCAGGACAAAATCCTATGCATATATAAATTCTACTACATTTCACACATTGGATGTGTGTTGCACGGTACAGTACATATGCAATGACTGAAATGTTTGGAAAAATTAAAACACTTCTTCAAGTTAGAAACTGTTTTCAGGAGGTGTAACTGTGTGATGCAAAGCCCGGCCCGACTATTTTAGTGGATCACCCTTTGTGTCCAAAACTATTGTGGTGATCTACCCATTTCTAGAGATGGTTCCTCTTCATAGGCGGTGGGCGTTGCTACCCCGTGTCAGGTGTCCAGTGCCTAGTTTTAGAAAAAAAGTCCTTTCCAAGGACTGGGCCCCTGGCTACTCACTCCCAAAAGTTAGGCTTGCAGCCTAAGGGAGCGGTGTAATAAGTCAGAGAGCGATGGACAAAATGGGTGATTGGCAATGCTGGCAGCTGAAATCCAGTGCACATGTCGAGTTGGACAGGTCTCGAACTGCAGCCAACATAACATGTGCACTTCAGGCCTTGAACCAACACTCTATTATGGAGGTCGGGCACAGCTTTGTTGCGCTTGGTTCACCTGTCCTAACCAATCCTTGCTTTGCTCTTATGCAGCTTTAAGTATGAAAAGCATAAGAACAAAGCCCGGATTAGTTTGGGAAACACTACCCTGCCCTTGTGGCCAAGCTTTGAAGGGAGTGCGGGGGTGGGATTGATGACGCAGAAATGAAGGTTTTACATTTATTAGCGCTTAAACGTAGTGTTGAAATAATCATGTGTGACTTTAACCGAACTAATAAAGATTGTACGGGGACAAATGTGCCCTTAGAGTAGTTTGCCAACATTTATAAGCGTGCTTTATATAACGTAATGTATTAGAAGTGCACTAATCCGACATAATCGTAAACGTATACCACGATTTGCTTGTTTGAAATGTTTTAGCTTAGCATAACTTTAGTGGAGGCTTTGGCCTAGTTGCCTGGTCTCACGATTTAGATGCTCGTATTTTTCCAATGTGCTAATAAACGTGTATTTTTGCTTGAAGCTGTACTTTTCCACTGAGATCGTTCACATGCTTATCTTAAGGTTTCGTGCCAGCCTGGCATTTTTCTCTTTGCTCCAAGGTCAATCTGCAGGTGCGGACAATGGAAGCTCTGAAAGTGAGTTAATTGGTATAAAATGTTGCAACTTGCGTACCCGTCTCCAATGTATGCTTAAGTAAAAGCTTGAGAACTGTTGTTTTTGATTGGACAATTTGAAGCCAACCTATAAACCCTCCAATGGAAGACCCTACTGGATTTGAACTGTTGTCTATTTAAACCAGGTGCACGAGAGGAAAGTGGCCATTATTGGACATCCCGCCATTTTGTAGACTTTGCAGCTACTATGGCCCATCTTGCTGCGACGCCATTTCGAAAGAGACTCTGATGCTTTCTCTAATCGAGAGAAAGAGACTTTAAATGATTCTTGCCCTAGAGACTTTAACTTTGATCCCTTTGCATGAAGTAGTAGTTTTATCTTGCCGCCGTGAGGCAATTGCCCCGTCCACTTTGCCCCTTTGCCCCGTCCCATGCTGATCGAGAAAAGGTACCTGTGAGACGAAGACTTCCTTGAATGCTGATTGTAATTGGCAAATATGAAAGGAAATTGTACAATTGCATTGTGTTTCTTTTAGGTAACCAACTGCTGATTTTTGATAAGATCCCTAGTTAGGAGTTTTCTAAATTAATGTTGCTAAATTGTTTTTGCATGAAGTCCCACATGCCGATGCTAATTTGAGGTTAGATGAAGATTCCTTTTGTTGCACGATGCAATTTGAGACCTTGTTATGCTGACTAAATGTATGCAATTAGCTCATTACAGATTATAGTTTTAGTGATTTGCATTGCTATCATCGAATGCCTTGTTATTCAAATGCTGCATAGATTGCACCTGTTTCGTCGTTATGGACAGCTATTAATGTTCATTTATGTTTATCATTTGGTGTTGAGACACATCTATATCGTGCTAGCTTTGTTAATATAGGGAAATAAATTCATTAACTTTGAATAAACTGGTGTGGTTATTCATGACCGAAAGGTCATGGTTTGCCGAAATGTATTCTGGATTAATTGTTAAGTGTTATGTTGATCAGGGTATTGCTTATGTTCGTTATTGATTATTGATCACATTAAATTGACTGATCTCGGGTGAAGAGAGTCTCACTTAGCCAAAAGATTCATCGGCCTAAAGAGCGTCCAAATACAGGTAAATTATTAGTACGGAACGCTCTATCAGTAGATGGTAGCAGAGGACGGTTTAGACTTTTGGGACCCCACTCGAGACATACATGGTGTTGAATTAACGATTTAGACTTTTGAGACCCCGCTCGAGAGGTATATGGTGTTGAATTAGATTTTCTTGGGTAAAACAGATTGAGAAAATGATGATGGGCTAGGTCCACCGCGACTTTCCCGGGATCTCGGACCTTGCGAATGGAGAGAATGGAGGTGTGAAATCAGCGTTGGCGGTACTAGTGATGGTATGAGTGAAGTTAGGATTTTGCGCTTGCACAGCTTATTGCCGCAGATTGTGTGAAAAGGTTGCGAGGATTTTTTTTTTTTAGAGAATAGCGGAGGTGCGACTCCGAGTGTAGGAGTAGGGAAGTCGTCGAACTTCATAGAAATAGCGGAGGTGCGACTCCGAGTGTGAGAGTAGGGAAGTCGTCGAACTTCATGTGCGTGTGGCGCTTTGTGCAGAAAAAAGGTCCACGTGGTTGTTGTTGTTGAGACGGGCCCTGCGAGGTCAAGAGACTCCGGAGTATGTTGAAAAGTGTATGAGACACTTGTTTATGTTGTGGTCTGGTCGGTTTAATAGGTTGATCGGGCGTGGTCAACGAGTCGGTACGTGTGTTAAGGGAGTGAAAGAAAACTTCGACTTCGGGCTTTGACAAAATTCTAAGTGCACTAGAATAGATCACTGACAAGTTGAGAGCAGTCTGCGGGTCAGATTTGCTTGCGAAAGTGGGGACCGAGAAAGATGGAATAACTGCCGAGGCTAGTGAAAAATCCCTAAGGTCCTGAAGCGATTGTGTTACCCTTCCTGTAGTAAACCGACAGGTCTGTTTTATTATTATTATTTTTTGGTAGCTCGCGATACATGCCAGAAGTTGTTACGAGAGGAGCTGAGTGAAGGAGGACAAGCAGCGAGGCTTGGTCAGCCGCAGTGTGTGTGAGTGTGACGTCACTAGGAGCCACGCTGGGATAGGTTGGTTGGTGAGAAGGGTCGCGCACGGATTGGATGCAGTCCGTGGGGCTCGATTGGAAGGGGAATGGCAAGCGAAGAGTATTCCGGGAATTAAAGTCACCTATTGATTACAAACTTTGTGAAATAAAAGACGAGAAAATGAAATTTTTTAAAGCATTTAAGAGTGCGATGAAGGGGGAGTCTTACATTAAAGCGAGCGTAGGAGAGGAGACGCCACCCGAAGGTACACCAGCTTACATTGTAATGGAGGAAAAAGGGGTAGCTCCGTGCCTTTGGCTAAAGCAATGGCACAAGCTGACAGAGAAACATGGGAGCGTAGCGTTCCCGGTCCATGGGACATTCAATATAAGGATCCTAGAGAATTTGAGATTCGCGATGTACGACATGAAGGTACCTCCAAGGCCAGCACAGTTTGAGGCTCTAGCAATTTGGGAACTGATTGCTAGACAGCAGCAGCAAAATAAGTTCGAGACTAGGATAAGGAAGGTAGAAAAGACACTAGCGGACGCTAGGTGGGATAATGCACAGAAGGTGTGGAGGTCAGATGTATTGCAGGGGATAAAATTGTTTCCCGCAATTACTAAGGAAGAAGAGGAGACAGGTAAGAAAGCTACCTGTAAGACAAACAGGAGGTGTTCCAAGGATAGAGAGGACGAGGAAAAGTTGAGAAGAGAAGAGGAGTTAGAGGATGAGGAGTTAATCATGCAATTGCTGAACGACCGTCCACCACCTTATGCAGAGAGTGGACAAGGTCCAAGTACCAGTTCTGCCCCTCCGGCACCGGTACAGAACAGTGAAACTCAGAGTTCAGGAGCATCATCGGGATCTAAGGACCCGAGTTTACTGTTCACCCCGCAGATACCGCAGGTTAGGAGAATGTATCCAGATGTGCCCATATTGAAACCAGCAGAAAATTATCAGCCGCAGGTCCCAAGGTACTACAGCAGTGATAACAGTACGGGAATGATTCTAGATCCAACCGTAATGGGAGGACAGAATGGTCACAACCCAACATTGGCACAAGCTGAATCAACTCAGTTTTTGATGCCCCAAAAGCAGATGCAGGGGGGAAACGCACATGCTCAGATGACGGGGAGTCAGATGGGCATGCCGGCAATGATGACCCATAGTTTGGGAATGAACATGTCTCAGAACATGGGGAATGGACAGAACGCAGATGCGATATCCCTACCCATTACTGTAGGTCCACCGGTACCTTTGTACATTCAGCCTAATTCAGGTATGAGCAGTCAAGGATCAATGGTGCAGAGCGGGATGGAAAGGAGGTGCATACACAACACTCCAGAGACAACTCCGATAGCGGCTCTGCCAACTGGATCTGGGTCCTTGATGGAGTTTAGTCCCATATGTGCTCAGTCAACAGTGGTGAGGTCGAGTCCCCCACTGATGATACCGCTATCATCGAACACTGAAAAGTTGCCGCAACCATCAATGGCAGTCGATGTGAATGCTACACTGATGGGGTTGAATGCGCAACAGCTGACACAGTGGTTCAACAGTCTGAATTCCACACAAGGCTCAGCCAGTGGAAAGGGAGAAGACTATCTGAATAGGGTCAGGTTGAACATGGAAGCACAAGAATTGGTGGAAGGGACTATGGGTGTGAATAGGTTAGAGTCCTACTCGGAAGAAGAGCTGAGGTATCTATGTCCCAGAATTACGAGAGAAGTGAACAAGGTACATAGAAGCTTGCAAGAAATAGCTGACAAAAACGGGGTTGATATAGACAAGACGAAACACTTGAGCAGGAGCTACAGGTTGGATTTCGGGACCACAGATTTTGAACACATGAGGTCAGCAGGCATGAAGACACACCTTAGAGAATTGCTGCAGAGTGTGCAAGTGTGGAGGTGCTTAGACAAATGGGAAAGCAGATGGGTAAAGAGAAAGGAAAAGAGGAAAGACAGTGTTCCAGAGCTCAACGAGAAAAGACCACAGAGTAGTGATGCAGTAACCATGTTACCAATGAGGGAGACAGCAGGGGGAAAATTAATACATGTACCGTGGCACAGAAGCGACATTCAGTCTTTTACGGATGATTTTCCCAAACTGAGAGAGAAACCGATTGAATGGTATCAACAGACTGATAGGTTTGTGAAGCTTGCGAAATGCCTTTGGGAAGACCTGAACACTCTCTTTGAGATTGTGGTTCCGGCAGATTTGTGGGAGGATTGCAAAAGAGCTGTAGGTTGGCCGACAAGTGAACCGGAGAGAGACAGGGATACGGGTGCACCATCACCTATGGTGATGAGCTTGTACTATAAGGTGATTGAGCATTTGAAGACGAAGGTTGCCGCGAAAAATGTGGATTGGCAGAAGATCGATCGAACTGCCCAAGAGGCTAAAGAGTCGATTCATAGTTACTATGAGAGGTTGTTGAAGGCGTTCAAGAACTACAGTGGCACGGAAACAATAGAGGCGAAGGACATGCTTCATTTTGTGTTTAGATTTGTGGAAGGGCTGAGATCAGAGATAAGTCAGATGATAAAGTCGCATTTGATTTGTTGGCAGTCGAAACCGATTGATGAGGTGTTGAATTATGCGAAATATTGTAGCGACGAAATTGAAGTGAAACAGAAAAAGTTGAAGGAGAAAGTGATGATGATGCAACTTAAAGCAGCTCAGACAGGTCTGCAAGGTTTGCAAGGGTTGCAAGGGTTCCAACAGCAGGTACCGCAACCGCAGCCGCAGTTGCAGGGAAATATGATGTTTCAGCCACAGGCGAGAGGCAGAGGCAGAGGAGGTTTTGGGAATAATGGTCCGGATTTGAACACTGTTGTGACTCCGAATGGTGTGCAGGCATTGAAAAAGGTGATGCCGTGTCACGTGTGCGGAATCGTCGGACATTGGAAACGCGAGTGCCCGATGGTGGTGCAGGAAGGTGCAGGTGTTGGTCAGCAAAACAATGATGTCAATGCATTTCAGACAATGAGGGGACCGAAAATGAGAGGTCCAAACCCAAATTTTCAGACTATAAATCAGTTGCAGGGATTACAACCTATGCAGCCGCAGCAGATGCAGATGCCCCGTATGCAGATGACGCAAATGCAGCCAATGCAACAGCAGTTTCCCATGGTACCTAATCAGCAAATGCAAATACCTTTGGCACCAATGAGTCAGCAGCAAGTGATGGTTCCTCCACAGGTCTCGGGTCAGGTAATGAATACAAATGGCACCGTACAACAGTTCCCATTACACAGTGAGAGTGGAATAAACAATGTATGGGAGAGTGAAAGTTCAGGAGAGGAGGGAGATTGTGTGCTTGCAGCATCCTTGGAAGTTGATCAAAAGGGTCCATATGTAGAGGGAAGAGTCATGGGTCATCGTGTTTCATTCTTGGTTGACACAGGAGCCACACGTTCAACTGTTAAGAGCATTGAAGTACCAAATTTGCCACTCTCAGGGAGAACAGTTCAAGTGGTGGGAGTAGCAAACAGGCACCTGACGAACCCAATCACAGATCCAGTACCAGTCAGCATTGGTAACTATCAAGGGTTACATAAATTTGTGGTATGTGACTCAAGCCCGATAGCACTGTTAGGGAGAGACCTATTGTGCAAGTTGGGATGTTCGATTATGTGTTCGAACGAGGGAATTAAAATTCAGACGAGCAGTGATGGGGAAGAAGAGGACAGTGTAGAGGGGGATGAGATGGAAACTGTCGATGAAGAGTATCCTCTGATTTGTCTTTTCCCGATGATAACTGAAGAAGATATTCCAGCTGAATTACGGGAAACAGTCGGGAAGGAAGTGTGGGATATGACAGGGAAAGAGGTGGGATTGATGAAAGGAGTGGAACCAGTGAAAGTGACTGTAAAACCCAATGCAATCTTTCCCCAGACCCCACAATACCACATGGCACAAGACACCCTCATGAAAGTTGCCCAACTCATTGACGAATTTGTAAAGCAGGGAGTACTGAAAGAAGTGTTAAGCAGTCCATGTAATTCACCAATCATGGGACTAATAAAGCCGAGTGGAAAGGTCCGAATTGTACAGGACTTGAGGAAAATAAATGACATCATAATTAAATGTTGCCCTGTCGTACCAAATCCAGCTGTGATAATGTTTCAAGTCCCTTGCAATGCTGAGTGGTTCTCAGTCATCGACTTGTCACAAGCATTCTTTTCGGTGCCTCTTCATGAGGACAGTCAATTTCTCTTTTGTTTCAAATTCTTAGACAGAGTTTACAGTTGGTGTCGAATTCCTCAAGGGTTTTCTGAGTCACCGTCAATTTTCAATCAGATTCTAAAGAAAGACTTGGAAGCGCTAGAATTGCCATTCGAGTCAACCCTAGTACAGTACATCGATGACTTATTGATTGCATCTAAGACAGAAAGTGGCTGCACAGCCGATACCATTGCTCTGTTGAACCATTTGGGAAGGAATGGACACAAGGTGTCTCCTTCCAAGTTGCAGTTCTGTCAGAAGAAAGTGAAATACTTGGGTCACCAGATAGAGAAAGGGTCACGGAGAATAATGAAGGAAAGAATAACGAGTGTACTTCAAATGAGTCCACCAAAGACAAGGAGGGAGGTGAGGAAGTTTTTGGGGATGGTGAGCTACTGTCGTCAGTGGATTCCCAACTTCTCAACTCTAGCGAAGCCTTTACTGAAACTGACCCAGAAGGATGCCTTGGATCAAATTGAGCTGAAAGGAGATGAGATGGATGCTTTTATTGAATTAAAGGAATGCATGTGCAGGGCTCCAGCTTTAGGTATGCCTGATTACACAAAGCCTTTCACACTGTTTTGTCATGAACGTGATGCATGTTCTTTGTCTGTCTTGACTCAAGCCCATGGTGGCATAAACAGACCAGTAGCGTATTTTTCAGCTACTTTGGATCCGGTCGCAGCAGCACTTCCAGGGTGTTTGCGCGCCGTAGCAGCAGTTGGTATCAGCCTCACTCAGAGTGAAGGAATAGTGATGGGACACCCAGTAACAGTCATGGTCCCTCACTCAGTTGAGATACTTTTGACCCGCTCCCGAACGCAACACATGACTGGAGCAAGACTCACAAGGTATGAAACGGTAATTCTGGGCTCACCGAACGTGCAGCTGAAAAGGTGCACTACGTTGAATCCAGCAACCTTGCTTACTGGTGAAAATGCTGAAATTGAGAACGCTGAAGACGTCGAGCATGACTGCCTTCAGGTGACTGAATTTTGCACAAAACCTCGACCTGACATTAAGGATACTAAGCTTGATGAAAATGACCAAATTGTTTTTGTTGATGGTTCATGTCTAAGAGATGGGATGGGAATTTTGAAAGCAGGATATGCTGTATGTACTGTAACAGGTGTCTTGGAAGCGTCCAGGCTTCAAGGAGTCTATTCCGCACAAGTAGCAGAACTTGTAGCCCTTACAAGAGCATGTCAACTGTCTGCATTGATGAAAGTCACCATTTACACTGATAGTCAGTACGGGTTTGGAATTGTGCACGACTTTGGCCAATTATGGTCACAGAGAGGTTTCCTGACTTCTTCAGGATCCCCAGTGAAAAACGGGGAGAGAATAAGGGAATTGTTACACGCCATTCAAATGCCAGCCGAAGTTGCAGTGGTAAAGTGTAGTGCGCATACAAAAGGACAGGACTATGTTTCTCTGGGAAATGCATATGCGGATCAAGTCGCAAGATTTTGTGCCTTGAATTGTATATTACTCAGAGATGAATGGAATTCAATAAGTGAACCAGAACTCGAACCAGCTGAAGCATTTGCCTTGAAGGTCGTAGATACAATGGATGAGCTAAAAGCATTACAGAATAACGTCAGGGAGGATGAAAGAGATTCCTGGATTAAGTCACAATGCACAAAGAGACCAGATGAGTTATGGGTTTCAAATGAGGGAAAATTTGTTTTGCCAAATAGTCTCTTATCGCAGCTAGCGCGGTTCTATCATGGGCAGGCTCACCTAGGGAGAGATGCCATGATAAGATTGTTCAAAACTGATTGGTTTAACCCCAGATTCCGTCAAGCTGCAGAAGCAGTTTGCCATCGATGTGTCATTTGCCAGCAGATGAACCCTGGGAAGGGAACGGTTGTGAACGCGAGCCACATTGGCAGGGCAAGTGGCCCTTTCAGCAGAATGCAGATGGACTTTATTGAGATGCCTGTGCATGGAGGTCTGAAGTATGTGTTGGTGATTGTGTGCATTTTTAGTCACTGGATTGAAGCATACCCCACACGTAGAAATGACAGCCTTACAGTTGCAAAACTATTGTTGAGGGAGTTAATACCACGTTTCGGATTCCCGATCTCTTTAGAATCAGATAGAGGAAGTCACTTCAATAACGAGGTGATAAAGTTACTTTGCACAGCGCTGAACATTGAGCAAAAACTGCATTGTAGCTATCGCCCAGAAGCATCAGGACTGGTGGAGCAGATGAATGGTACACTGAAATCAAGAATGGCGAAAATATGTGCATCGACCAATTTGAAATGGCCTGACGCATTGCCTTTGGTGTTAATGTCAATGAGAAACACCCCTGACAGAAAGACTGGATTGTCCCCGCACGAAATTCTCATGGGCAGGGCCATGAGACTTCCTGCAGTTCCCGCAAACGCGCTTTTGAATATTACAGATGATATGGTGTTAGACTACTGCAAAGGTCTGGCTGACGTGGTTCGCTCTTTCTCTCACCAGGTGGAAGCGACCACCTTGCCACCGATCCAAGGTCCAGGACACACACTGAAAGCAGGTGACTGGGTCGTGGTAAAGAAGCACGTGAGGAAGTCGTGTCTGGAACCCTGTTGGAAAGGCCCTTTCCAAGTGATCCTGACGACAACTACGGCTGTGAAGTGTGCGGGAGTTCCCAACTGGATTCACGCCAGTCACACCAAGAAAGTGTTGTGTCCCACAGATGAGGAAGTTGAAGCGCTGAAACTGCCAGTGCCTGATAAAACAGTGCTGAGCGCTGAGACAGAGCAAAACCGAACTGAAAGCGAACAGGCAGAAACAGGAGAGAGAGAAATATTCTCTGAGGACGAAACGACCGACTCACTTGGGGAAGGCCAAGGAGAAACCTCAGACAGCGACGAAGCAGCTGAAGGTGACAAAGAGCCTGAAGCAGCTGAGGGTAGCAAAGAGCCTGAAGCAGCTGAAGGTGACAAAGAGCCTGAAGCAGCTGAAAGTGATAAAGAGCCTGAAGAAAGTAACGGTGACGAAAGGCTCGAGAGAGGTGAAAAAGCAGGAGAGCCTTATCAGAGGAGGGCTTTTCCAGAAGCAGACGGTACAGAAAAAGAAAAAGAGAACGTGATTGATTCCCCAGAAGGAGGGGACAAGGCAGAACAGAACGAAACAGTTCAAGCTTCCACAGAAAAGATCGCAAGTCCATCAAGTGGACACGGTGCAAAGAGGAGACTAAATATATCACCAGTTAAACAAAGAACTAGAGAAAATTTGAACGACGGAGAAAGGCCAAAAGTGAAAGAGAAAAGAAAAGAAGTGTCTGTCGTGGTACCAACCTCAAGTGAAGGAAAAACTTGGCCAAAGAGGAAAGTACCAGTGAGGCAGAATCGAAAAGAGAAGCAAAATTGAAAAGGAAAAGGATACCAAACAGGAGATATTCCGGTCCAGAATGGGCATATGCAGTCAATGACGATTGGACTGACGAATTTGTATCTCTTAGCCTCGAGAACGAAGAAGAAGAGATACCAATAGAAAAGAAAAGTTTTATGGACGCTGTTGATTGAAAGGGTGATAAATGACATTGCTTGCTACAATCTAACGTGACACAAACAACCAGCTGAGACATTGCTAAACCGGATGCGACACTTGCTGAACTGATAGAGACTGAGTTATTGCCGAATTGAGTTATTGCCGAATGGAAGAAAAAAAAAAGAAAAAAAAAAAAAAAAAAAAAAATTGCCGAATTGAGACAAATGCTGCTAACCGATAAGTGACTGGCCTCTTGAAGAAAACTGTGTGAACATTGCGCTCGTTCAGCTTTGTAACTGAATTGCTAAATAGTTTCTTTATAGGTGCTTCTAGCTCTCTGATTCTATACAGATCATGGCTACACAAAACAGTAGAATGAAATATTGTAAATATGCGTGTATAGGCTTGATAATTGCATGTGTACTAATAATAGTGGGAATAGTGCTTGCTACACGTGGAAAGGGTGAGAATGAGAGAATTGATGCTTCTACTTTTGCTCCTGTTACTATCACTGAACTAACTGCATTGAAAAGACTAGAATTAGATGAGAGACACTTGCATGATAAGAAGGAACTTTCGTATAATGTTTTCTATCGCTTGCTAACAGAATATGTTGAGACTATGGATGCGAAAGATTGTTATGTGTGTACACAGATACCGACATCAGTAAAGGAAGGGGTGACTTACCACCACATGCCTGTTACATACGGGATTACATGTAGTATAGTAACTTCTAGATTTTATGGTCAGACAAACATACAGTATTTTTACTCAAATTATGATGTTACCTTTGCATATGTTCCTATAATAGCGCAGCTAAGCCAGATTTCTAAAGATTGGGATGCTAAAATAATGAGGGAATTTTTCGAGCCAATGCAACCTTTTGAAACGGCTCACGCTCATAGGGAAAACCTTACCTGCTCGCTCTCTGCAGTAGAAATAAGCTTTTTAGATCGCACAGATGATAGAAGGGCACAAATGAATGCGAAATTAGAAAAGGAGCTAAGTAAGAGGACTTCAGTAGATCATTATGATTTTGCCGCAATAAAAACACAAGGGAGAATAGCTTTAGATGCTTGGCATGTAGGGAAATTTTGTATATATCGAGGTGAATTCTATTATGATAACATTTTCGTAGGAGCGAGTGAGTGTAAACATACGTTTATCTTTAAGGCCAAATGGACATTCATGATGAACGGACTTGACCCTGTCATACCAGGTGTATATTACATTTGTGGGTATAATGCCTATTATCGTCTTCCGAAAGGATGGTGGGGGAGATGTTATTTGGGTATAGTGTTCCCAAAAGTTTATCAACTGGATGACCTATTGATGATTCCAAAGACATCTGGATCCCATCGTATCCAGAAAAGAGAGACCGCAGCTGCTGTGGTACGAGATATATTTGGAGCCATGATTCCTTCATTGGGAGTTGTGTTGAATTCCATCAAAATAAGAAAGTTGTCTACTATAGTGGATAACATGTTGACAAAGTTTTCAGGTGCTATAATCCTGATAGATGCTGAACTTGCAGCGGAAAGAGCTATGACTCTTCAAAATAGGCTTGCCTTAGACATTCTTTTAGCAAAGGATGGCGGCGTTTGCAAAATGCTTAGTGCGCGCCACTGTTGCACGTATATTCCAGATAATAGTGTGAAGATTAAAACTATGCTTGCTAATCTAACAAAAGAGAGTGCAGACTTGAAGGAATTGAAAGAACCAGGAGTGTGGGAGAAGGTTGGAAAAGGACTTGCTTCAGTGGGAAACTGGCTTGGTGGCATTTGGAATGGAATATTACTAAAAATAATACAGGGAATATTAATAGTAATGATTTGAATATTTGGAATTTGGGGAATAAAAAGGGGAATAATAATGATTATGGAAAGAATTAAAAGAAGGAAGGAAGAGAAAATGATGAAAAGAATGGCAGAAGAATACAAAGCAAGAACTAGGGGAACTAAAAGGAAAAGAGAACTGACAGAATTTTAATGGAATAAAATTTGTGGCAATAGTTTGTGTGATGACAAGTAGTCATCAGAGGAGGGATTGATGACGCAGAAATGAAGGTTTTACATTTATTAGCGCTTAAACGTAGTGTTGAAATAATCATGTGTGACTTTAACCGAACTAATAAAGATTGTACGGGGACTAATGTGCCCTTAGAGTAGTTTGCCAACATTTATAAGCGTGCTTTATATAACGTAATGTATTAGAAGTGCACTAATCCGACATAATCGTAAACGTATACCACGATTTGCTTGTTTGAAATGTTTTAGCTTAGCATAACTTTAGTGGAGGCTTTGGCCTAGTTGCCTGGTCTCACGATTTAGATGCTCATATTTTTCCAATGTGCTAATAAACGTGTATTTTTGCTTGAAGCTGTACTTTTCCACTGAGATCGTTCACATGCTTATCTTAAGGTTTCGTGCCAGCCTGGCATTTTTCTCTTTGCTCCAAGGTCAATCTGCAGGTGCGGACAATGGAAGCTCTGAAAGTGAGTTAATTGGTATAAAATGTTGCAACTTGCGTACCCGTCTCCAAGGATAATGTATGCTTAAGTAAAAGCTTGAGAACTGTTGTTTTTGATTGGACAATTTGAAGCCAACCTAAAAACCCTCCAATGGAAGACCCTACTGGATTTGAACTGTTGTCTATTTAAACCAGGTGCACGAGAGGAAAGTGGCCATTATTGGACATCCCGCCATTTTGTAGACTTTGCAGCTACTATGGCCCATCTTGCTGCGACGCCATTTTGAAAGAGACTCTGATGCTTTCTCTAATCGAGAGAAAGAGACTTTAAATGATTCTTGCCCTAGAGACTTTAACTTTGATCCCTTTGCATGAAGTAGTAGTTTTATCTTGCCGCCGTGAGGCAATTGCCCCGTCCACTTTGCCCCTTTGCCCCGTCCCATGCTGATCGAGAAACGGTACCTGTGAGACGAAGACTTCCTTGAATGCTGATTGTAATTGGTAAATATGAAAGGAAATTGTACAATTGCATTGTGTTTCTTTTAGGTAACCAACTGCTGATTTTTGATAAGATCCCTAGTTAGGAGTTTTCTAAATTAATGTTGCTAAATTGTTTTTGCATGAAGTCCCACATGCCGATGCTAATTTGAGGTTAGATGAAGATTCCTTTTGTTGCACAATGCAATTTGAGACCTTGTTATGCTGACTAAATGTATGCAATTAGCTCATTACAGATTATAGTTTTAGTGATTTGCATTGCTATCATCGAATGCCTTGTTATTCAAATGCTGCATAGATTGCACCTGTTTCGTCGTTATGGACAGCTATTAATGTTCATTTATGTTTATCATTTGGTGTTGAGACACATCTATATCGTGCTAGCTTTGTTAATATAGGGAAATAAATTCATTAACTTTGAATAAACTGGTGTGGTTATTCATGACCGAAAGGTCATGGTTCGCCGAAATGTATTCTGGATTAATTGTTAAGTGTTATGTTGATCAGGGTATTGCTTATGTTCGTTATTGATTATTGATCACATTAAATTGACTGATCTTGGGTGAAGAGAGTCTCACTTAGCCAAAAGATTCATCGGCCTGAAGAGCGTCCAAATACAGGTAAATTATTAGTACGGAACGCTCTATCAGGATCACTAAAGACACAACCAGTCTGTCTGTGGGTTTATTTCAATGCAGTGACTGGTTATGTTTCTTACATGGTGCCGTGATGGTGCTGCTTTTCCCCTCCTGCATTGTGCCAGAGGTGGCATTGTGCACGAGGGGAGCTTGGAATAGCAGTCACCGTCTGTGTTGTCACTCGTACTACAGGCCTACTCAGACCTCGTGTTTGAGTGAGTCTGGCCCTTGAGTGCATTCAGTCAACGCCTGTTCTTTGGGACCTGGAGTGGTGCGGTCCCGACATCCATCCAGTGAGGCCTGATTTAGATAATTTTAATTTATATCTTCACTCTGTGGCACAAGCAGGGGTACTACTTGTCTTCAAAAGGAAACGAGGGAGAATTTTCTACAGTGTTGTGGCTCTTCCTAAAAGTTTATTGTATCTCTGGGATTCGTTTCCCGTCTATGAGTAGTAGTTAAAAAAGGCTAATTTCAAAACTACAGTTGTGTCTATGAAGAGTATTGTTTTAAATCCAGCCTTTACATTATTGGCTATATGGAACATGACTGTATTTGCTCATTTTAGTCAGAGTGTGCATTATAGACCTAATACCCCCTTCTGCTGGTCAGAAGTCAGGCAAATGTGCTGTTTCTACTAAAGGCCAGGGTGGCTCCTCCATTAGGGCAGAGGAGCGTTGCCTCCCCTTCTCCTCCCCCGCTCCCTCCGCCAGCAGCAGAAGCTGCAACGCTTTCACCACAAAAGAAAAATAAACCAGGTTTATTATTCCTTCGTGGTGAAAGGGGTGTGACATAGGGGGTGACACCCTTGGAGGAGAGTGCACAGAGCACTCCCCTCTGAGCGCATGTGTGTTTGGCCGGCTGTCTCGGGCCGGCCAAACACACATGCGCTGTAGGCTCTGTCCAGCCCAGCAACACCCTTGCTGGGCTGGAGAGAGCCTGCACAGGCTCCCAGTCTGCCTGGGAGCACCCAGCCAGGGCGATCCCGGCCAATCCTGATGCTGCTCAAAGCAGCATCAGGATTGGCGCAGGGCAGGCTGGGAGCCTGTGACTGCAGTGGCAGCAAAACGGAGGAGAGAAGCGGCGCAGCGAGGAGCGAGGTAAGTTTTTATTTAATTTTTTTGAATTATATTTTAAACCCACTCCCACGCGCTGCTCCCACCCGCGTGCCGGCCCCACCCCCTCCTCATTAACGGTGCGAGCTGCTACTGTTAAAGGCCTGCTTTTGTTCTGCATAACCGGTATGGGGACAAAATGGCTACTTTGCCTGCTCTTATTTACCATATTGGTGTTTAAACTCTTCTTTGGTTTACAAGAGCCAATACTGTATTTTAAATACTCTTGTAGAATTAGTCTATACGAGTAGAGTGCATGCAGGGGGATTTGTGAGCCAATGATGAAGGCTCTCACTATCTGTCTGCACCTCCTACGGGATGTTTTCAGTTGGTGCTCTTCGAACTTCAAACTCCTTGTGACCTCAAACAATAAGAAAATGCATTTATGGCAACACAATTCGAAGACTCTGTCATTTCTATATAGTAGGCTAAGTAGATGGTTTGATGGGAGAGCATTTGTAGATAAATTGAGGCTACCTGTATTGGTGCACGGAAAGATGGATGGACGGACAGGTGCATGGATGGATAGGAGATTGTTTGGGCCTGGCTAGATGCTCTGGTGATTTACCAGTGGTGAGTGGATACATGAATGGGTGGCCAGATGAGTTACAGGGAGGTGTGTCCAGAAGTATAGGTGGATGTATACATGAATGACTGGATAAATGCTCCGTGTGATGGACAATTCATGGATTATTTTCTGGTGACTAGATACATGGATGCATAGGTGGGTGAATAGGAGAGTCTCTAGAAGGATGGATGAACAGATGCATGCAATAGATTATGGAAACGTGGATGAATTAATGGGGGATGATTGGGTGAATGATGCATGGACTGAATCCCTTATGTTGCCCGGACTCGCTCGCTATGTAAAATTCAACCCTAACTTTTACCCCCACCCTCCTTCACTTTGAAATGTCACAGGCCGCCACAGACTATTTCACACTCACATAATACTCCTTGACAAAAAGCGCTATTTGCACCCGCGAAAATGGCACCTTTCCAGCTCAAAATACCTTTGCACTGCAAATTAATAACACTTACACGGCTTTGCACCACTTTGCGACTTTTTGTGCAGGTGCAAAGACTCAGTAAATCTGCCACCCTTTCTGGGCCATTCACACTGTTGATATGTGTGGAACAAATAGTGTAGCAATCTGTTTCGGAAGTTAATACTACGTCCCTCGAAAGGCAAAAACGTTTTCAAATAAAATTCTTGATAGTTCGTCTGCATTTTGATGAATAGCACTATTTTGAGTTCGGTTTTTTAGTATTTAGATGGAAGCCGATCTCCTCCAATAGCCAGAACGCTAGATGGCAGTATAACCCTTCTCAATATGATTAATGTTCCCAATACTGCAGCTCGAAGTACCTTAACTGCAAATACAAAGGCTCTGTAGAACAGAAGGGATACCATAATAAATTACGCTACGTGTAATTCTTAGAGGAGCGAATTCGAGGTGGCATACAAACGTTACTTACTTCTAGCATGCATTGGAATCGACTTCTTATGGAAAGTTGGACTCTGAGATTTCCTGAATTGTGAAGTATCTGTTATGACCTGAGCTCTTTGTGGAGGGGCTCTGAACGCAATAATATTGATCACCTCCTCTTCCCTCCAGTTTGTGTTCCTGTTCGCGGCTTGGCGGCGGGCCAGCCTGGGGTTTATTCGTAACACTATCACTTCAGCTCCCGGCCTATAGTGCCTTCCGCTCGTAGCTCTAAATGAAATGTATGCACCATTAGCCGAGCCACCTGGGCCATTACCCGTGGTCAGCTGCATAGTTATGACACTTGGCGTCTTCTCTTTTTATCTATGTACAGACAGGTCTGTCGCGACCATGGGGGAGTAGTTCATTTGTAATAATGCCCTGCGAATAAATGAATATATGTGCATATTGTAAACGTGATTTACATTTTATTCAAATCCATCAAAATGCTTCATTTGTTCAATGCAACCCTCTCTGCTGACATCTGTCCCAACTTGAAGCTCTTGCGTTCGAATCCTGGCGGTCCATCTAGTATTTCATCCTTCCAAGGGCAAGAAAATGAAAATGGTTAATAATGTCATTCGTTGTCGGCAACTAAAGACTATTAATTTCTCGTAAATTAGAGGGGAACGCTGCACCTTACTTTGTGACATACATCAACATTAGGGCTCCCGGTTTTATGGTATTTATTTTTTGAACATTTCCGTCTGTATTTCTCCATATTTATTTATTGTCCGTTTTATTTGTATTTCTCCATATTTATTTTGTGTCTTGTGAACAGATGAGGTGATAACTCATATATTTCCACATTTACTTAACGGATAAACGTGCCCTCATACTTTGATGCCTGTCATGTTTTAGCACATTACACCCCCAAAAATAATAAAATAATAAGACCACATTAAACTGTTAGAATAATAGCACAAGTACATGTTGAGCTATGCAGTCATTTAAGCAAATCTCCTTGAGTTTTGTAACTCTCCAAGCTGACTATATACAGGTATTTGTCTGACAGTCATTAATCTCAGCATGGAGAGTCGCTCAAAAGAAGAAAAATTATCTGTATTTTTCTGCTTTTCAAAATAAATACAGACAGGAAACATCATGTTTTCTGTCTATTTATCTGTAAAAATCTGTAAAAACGGAAAACAGGGAGCTGTAATCAAGATGCTTCTTGGTGGCCTCTATATTAATGTGAGCAAGCCCAGTGTGCCAGTGGGTGGACCCAAAAGCATCTGGAGGTCCTCGGTTTGTTGCACGGACAACTATAGGGTATTTACCTGTCAACTATATGAAAACCTTTAAAGTCTACCTCTTCGTATGACAACCAACAAAGAAGCAGGAAAACAGGGCTGCCTATAGCACTGGTTGCTTCCAGTGCAACAATCTTTTTTGACACACCCCAAGTGTCCTACTTCTCCATTTATTCCCTCACTACCACCCTCCAAGAGTGCCTCTCATCTCCCCATGTCCCCTCTCTCAAATGCATTTAATTTTTTATAGCACTGCTCATACCAGTGTAGGGTGTCAGAACAATTTACATCACAATCATATTATACAGAGACATTGAACCATACATGTGTAAATCAGTCTATAAGAAATGTTACATAAAACAGTGAGGACTACAAGGTGAAAGAATCACATTTCATCCATACGAGTAGGCAGTATATTTTAAGAGTGTTTGATTTAGAGAAGCAAAAACTCAGGTTTTAAAACATACCCCGGTGGTTGACTTTACCTTGTATTTGTATATGAGCAGGTCCTATCCATCTCTGCTTGCTGCTTTTCAACTGCCTTCATGTGTCCCCAAACCTGAGGATACTTACCTGACTTGGGCCCTAGCCTAGCTGTCTGGCTTAGCGTCCATTCCTCTTCTGGGCACGCTCGCCGCTGTTTATTCTTGCCACCTGCTTCCTGCCACTCGCTCCATGCCGCCCACCTCCCCAGCAACCCCCCCAGGACCTACTTAATAGAGACCACAGCACTGCCCCATTGAGCAGGTCATCTCCAGTTCCCTTTGCTGCCTGTCAGCTGCCATCCTATGTGTCCCAGCCTGAGGATGCGTACCTCACTTGAGCCCCTAGCCTTCTGGCTTAGTGCCCATTCCTATTGCAGCCTCTCCTGGGCCTTCTTGCCCCCTTTTTTTATTGCCACCTGCTTCCACATATCTCCCCAGCACTCCTCCCAGGACCTACATAATAGAAGCCGCAGCGCGGCTGCACAGTGGCTGCATGCAGCAGGTGCACCACCGGTGCACTGAAGATGCACCAAATGCAAGCCCGTCTGTGACCTTCGGCACTTACACTGCACCCACTGCAGAACCCTGGCTCTCTGGCTACCCACAGGTACTCCTCAGCAGATCTTCGAGTCCTGGACCACAGACTACGCAATGACTGCTACCTCACATCTCCATGCTCCACCACAGGACCGTTCACCTGCCACCGCTGTCTCTCAACCTGCAAGCTAGAACCACCAACCCACCCAGGAACCCACGCCACACCCACCCTATGACCGACCCTGCCCCTGAACCACTCTGGTGCCACCTGATCAAAGCAAGATTGCTCTGCAAACATGGCACTGAGGCCTGGGACACCATCTCCACCCTCACCCCCAACATGACTTTCATCACAGAAACATGATTCAACCCCTCTTTGGTCCCCAACATCATCATTGCGATGTCCAACATTTACAAGATGAAACACTCGAAGCGCATCATCAAACATGGAGGCAGTATCGCCATCATCCATAAAGGATCAATCCGCTGAACCACCACTGATGATGAAACCACACCGACCATGGAACACCTGAATTTCCAACTCCACCCGATGACAAAACTACAATCAAAGGCAACCTCACCTACAGACCCCCAGGACCACAAACTGGCCTCTGCAACATAATCATAGACTCCATTGCTCTGCTAGCCATCTAATCCATGTACTACGTCTTTCTCTGAAACTTCAACTTCCATCTATTCGACCCCACAGACACAAATTCTGCCAACCTCTTGGAATGAATGGACAACATTGGCCTCAACCAGTTGGTCACAGATCCCACTTACAGAGCAGGATACACACTGGATCTGATCTTCATTTCCAGTAACACAGTTAAATACAGTCACACCATGGAACTCACCTAGACCGACCACTCCATCGCCATCGTCCACTTCACCATCACAGGACCACCTTGCACCACCCCTACACCTTCCAGCACCTCCTTCAGCAGAGCAAAGTGACATAAAACCGATGGATGGACACCCTCAACACCACCCAGCCAGTTGCCACAACCAACCTGAATCTTGCAGTCGAGAACTTCAACACTTGGCTCACCAATGTGGCCGACCGAGTTGACCCCATAAAACCAGCATAAACTCCACCAAGCAAGCCAGCTGGTACACTTTGGAATGCTGCACAATTAAATGGCACTGCACAAAATTAGAGAGAAGATGGAGCACCAGCTGTGATGAAACAGACCAAGCCACCTTCAAGTCAGCCCTCAACAAATACCACCAACAACTCAAAAGACACAAAAAGGATACCCTGGCAGACCGTACTGAGTCTAGCGCCAACCACACTGAGAAACTCTTCATCATTGTCAGAGAGCTCTCCTGTGCAACAGCTACTGAGAACACAATCCCTCCCTCAGAGGAACTCAGAGATGCCCTAGCAAATCTCTTCCACAACAAGATATCCACTATCTACAGAAACTTTGAGCCCAAACCTACCGACTTCCTCAACCTCCCAGCCCCTATAGAAGCCTCCCAGACCAACATCTCAACTCATGGGAACGTCTCACCACACCGGACAGCACAGCCATAATGAACTCCATCCACTAAGGACCACCCACTGCCCTGTGCCCCCACCACCTCCTCAACCTAGGAAGCAGTGAGAGCAGCCACCAACACATCCTTTGCCACAGCCACCTTTCCCAAAACACACAGAGGTCAGACCTCTCCTCAAGAAACCCTCAGCAAACCTCAGCGATCTCCAGAAATACCGCCCCATCTCGCTGCTCCCGTTTCCCATCAAAGTCCTGGAGAAGGCCATCAACCATCAGCTCACTAAACACCTAGAGAGAAACAACCAACTAGACCCCTCCCAGTCTGGTTTCCGAGCCAACCTCAGTACTGAGACTGCCCTGATTGCCGCCATGGATGACATTCACACCATGCTCGACAGAGGAGTATCAGCTGCCCTGATCCTTCTTGACCTCTCCTTGGGCTTTGACACAGTTTCCACCACACACTTATCAAGAGACTGCACCAGTATGGAATCGAAGGAGACACACTCATTCCTAAAGGAATGTACCCAGCAAATCTGTCTTCCCCCCCTTTCACCTGGAAACTCAATAGCACCATCTGCAGCATCCACCAAGGTTCATCCTTTAGCCACATCGTCTTCAACATCTACATGATGTCTCTAGCTAATATCTTCAGAACCCTCAATGTCAACATAATTTCCCATGCCAATGACACCCAGCTTATCTTCTCGCTCTCAGCTGACTCCACCACAATGAAGACCAACTTCCACAACTGCATGAAGAATGTCACAGCGTGGATGAGGGAAAACTGTTGAAGCTTAACACAGACAAGACCGAGGTGCGGATCATTGGCAACCATACCTCCCTCTGGAATGACACCTTGTGGCCTGCTGAGTTTAGACACCCCCCACACTGAAAGACCATGCCCGCAGCCTGTGCATCATACTGTACAGCAAACTTACCATGAAATGACGGATCAACCAGTCTCCTCATCCTGCTTCCACATCCTCCGCATGCTCCAAAGAATCTTCAAATGGCTCTGCACAAGCACCAGAAAAACAGTCCTGCAAGCTCTAATCACCATCCGTCTGGACTACGGCAACGCACTCTACGCAGGAACCACCACCTAACTCATGAAAAGGCTTCAGACAATACAGAATTCAGCGGCCAGACTGATCCTCAACCTGCCCAAACAAACCCACCCTGCACTTGAGGAACCTCCACTGGCTCCCAGTCCCGAACAGCTGCCAATTCAAGCTACTGACAAACGCCTACAAATCCCTTCATGACCAAAGACCAGCATACATGAACCACCGCCTGAACTTCCACCAACGATCCAGAAACCTTTGCTCGAGCTCTCTTGCCCTGGCACAGACATCTCACATCTGCCGTAGCCACAGCAGACGACGCTCCTTCTCCCACCTCACCGTCAAGACTTGGAATGTCCGCCCCTCAACCTCTGAACACCACTCTTGCTGACAGATTTCAGGAAGAAACTCAAGACTTGGCTCATTGACGAAACCCAGCATCCCAGCACTTGGATACACTCACAGGTGATAAGCCGCGCTATACAAACACTGTCTGATTGATTGCTTAAAATGAACCCTTTTTAACAACTTTAGGAACATGAAAGGTTGGGGAAAAACATAGGCCTTCATTATAACAGTGGTGATAAAAACCGCCTACCGCCACAGCGATTGCCGCCAAAAGACCGTCGCTGTGGCTAC
Organism: Pleurodeles waltl; assembly: GCF_031143425.1. Lineage (NCBI taxonomy): Eukaryota > Metazoa > Chordata > Amphibia > Caudata > Salamandridae > Pleurodeles > Pleurodeles waltl. The sequence goes on along the minus strand of NC_090448.1, from coordinate 225,104,046 downwards.
CAGCTGACCGCCATATTATGACCGTAGCCAGAATTCTGCCAGAAGGATGGTCGGAATTCCGTCTACGGTCATGGCAGCGGACGGCGGTAAGGTGGCGCTACTGCCATCAGCAGTGCCACGCCAATAGACCGCTGCAGACCGTATCATGACACATGATACAGCCTGGCGGTGTTCTGCTGGCGGACCCGTCTCCTGCCAGAGGACCCCCTGAAATCAGGTAAGTCGGGTGCTCCGACAGGGGTGGGGGGTGTTGTGTGTGTGTGGGTGTGTGTGTGGGTGTGTGTGTGTATGTTTGTGTGTGCGTGAATGTGAGTGTGCGTTGCGTGTGGTATGTGTGTGCATGTGTGGATGTGTGAGTGCGTGTATTGTGTGTTGTGTGAATGCGTGTGTGCTTGGATGTATATCAGTGTGTGTGTGAATGGATGTATGCATGTGTGGGTGAATGTGGGTATGAGTGTGTGTATGCATGTGTATGATGGTGCGTGAATGTGCGTGTATGTTGGGGGAGGTCAGGAGAGGGAGGGTGGGGAAGGACTCTGGGGAGAGGGAGGGGGCGGGTAGGACCTCTATCAGTGACAGGGAAGGGATTCCCTGTCACTAATAGTGCCTACCACCATGGTTTTCGTGGCAGTAAGGAAGCCACGAATACCATGGCGGTAGGTGGGGTCATAATACCATGGGTGGGACAGTGACGCCCGCATGGCTGGAGACTGCAATCTCCAGCCTGGCGGCTATTACCGCCCTGGCAGACGGAGTGGTACATTAACCGCCAATGTCATATTTTGGGAAAGGTACCGTCAGCCTGTTGGCAGTACTTTTCTCCAAAATACCGCCACCTGCCAGGGTCATAATGAGGGCCATAATATTCTAACCTATACCATGCAGTGTGCATACACCTCTTTGATGATAGTTCATAGGTCACTGTGCTATATTTAGGATTGTAATTTATGAACTGCAAGTAACAAAATGATCTCTATGATAAAAGCTGTAACCCACTGAGCTAAACACATAGAATACAGTTCTGTGATCTGCATGGCACACATTATTTGCAGCAGGAATATTAACCCTTTGTGCTACTTTATAATGAGTCAAAACTGCCACTTGGCAAAACTCTGATCTATCTCCAGCAGGAACATTAATCACCAGAGTTATCTTGACATTTGTATTGTTGCCTAAAAACTGCTTGACACAAAAAACTCTGCAGCAGAAGCTTTTAAACAGTTAAATAGGTGGTAAACATAGCACCCCCCCAGCTCAGCACCAGATGTGGCCAAACTTGTTGCACCACCCTACATCCGGCAAAATTGAAAAGTGGTTTACACTTTGCAAGAGATGTGAAAAGGTCAATAGAATCTCAAGTACAATGCAATAGTGACTTCTAATCATTGGTATTAAGTAAAGCGATGTGGCAATCTAAAGAATTAATGCTTGATTGCTCAGTATTCAAGAGATCTGTGAAGATCTTTTGATCTGCAAGGACATGGTGAAGTTTCCTTTGGGGGCCCACGTTCACACCTGTAAGACTCCAAGTTCCTGACTGCGTTGCTACCTACAGGTTGGCCAGAAGGGTTTAATGCAAAGGGATGCATTGACCAGCTGGATTTTTTTAGATGCTAGTTGAGGAAGTCAAAGCTCCAAACCCTACATTCAAGTTTAAAACCTCACTCTCTGGCTTCAGTCTTGAGAATGTCAGTTCAAGAATGCAGAGTTAAAGAACTGAAATAATGCAGGTGAGTGAGTACACAGTGAGTGTGCTTGTGACAAATGCTTCACTTAAAGAATATGCATTGCAAACTGTCCTTGGCCAAGTCCCTCTCTGAAACGAAGTCTTCATTAATAATGTTTTTCTCCCTAGGCGTTCATTGAAAGAATTTTCCCGATTTGGAATTTCAAGGCAATTCATGAAACGTCATTTTCTTTTTATCTCACTATGTCCCCCACCTTCATCTCCAGGTTTGACATCAGGATCTTGGCAACTGGCAAAAGACTCCATAGTAAACTTCAGAAACCACCTCAAAATAACCTGTTTGGTGTTTTTGTATTTTAGAGCCAAAGATGCCGTCCCATAAATTTGGCCAGTTGGCCTGAACGTGTCCATCTAGATGTAAATGGCTTTTCTTGATCCTTTAAGAGCGATATAACAAAGAAAAGAATAAAACCATTGATTTTTATCCTTCATGGTACTAGGAATGGAATACTGGACAGGTTCATAAGAAGTAAATCCTGTGTTATATTCAACTGAGTAGCTTCTCTAGATTACACTTGGACATTTCCAAATGTTTGCCTGGGAAGGCAAGTGAAAATCCCAAGAATTTCACATTGCCAGATGATCTTTTGACAAACGAGCACCAAATGTTGATAACCTCTATTTTGTTCTCATAGAATGTTTCTTTAAAATCCACCCTCTTTTTGCTTCTAATGCAAACTTTCCAAATGAGGCTAAGAAGTGTTTTTATTGGAAATTCCGAGCCTACTGTTTTCTTCTGGTAGAAATGTTACGCTGATCAAAATAGCAAACAATGGTAACCACCTTGCTACCCAACACACTATCTGTGGGACATTACAAATGCTTTTTAAAGAGGTGCTTGAGAGATGAAGATGGAACAGGGGACTTTGACGATGCTAATTCTCTTCTTCATGTGTTACCCAACTTCTACTCTTCTGAGGATTAAAAATTGCATACCATTATATTGGGCAGTAGCTTCTCCTGTTAGTGATAGCGCTCAGAAGCAACAAAAGTGTTGTATATAAAATCCAGCTATTATTAATTTTATTTTCATTATCTATTTAATAATAATTTTTTGGCTTGACCATTTGTATTTATAATTGCTTTCACATGCCTAAAACAGTCCCTAACAATTCTTTCATGTGACTAATGGCATGATTTGTTAGACAAATCAAACCAGGAGCGGCTTTGCATAGCCTTACAGAAATGGGTCTGCAGTCAGAACCACTGGAGCATCAAAAAAAATTTCCCTCCATTAGCACACGGGGCTTGTAAATATGCCCCTAAGCTTGCTGTTGAACCAATTTCCCAAATTCATGGAAATTTCCACTAAGTCAGTGATAGTTGGAAAGAATTCAACTAGATTAAGCGGACAGGTGTTGGGTTGTGCTGGAGAGTGGAATATCCTCATTACCATTAAAGTGAAGCCAGTGTTTGTATGATACTGAAGCAGCATGTTTTTGGATCACCATTACCCACTTCCTAGGAACATTCAAAATATTTGGGAGGCATCCTCTTATAGTCAATACTGGAGAGCAGCTAAATCTTAAATAGCTCCCTGATGTATAAAGGCATTGGTGCTGTTTGGAGACCAGCTTAATGTTTGTGAATTCTTCTGTACATAGAAAGAAACCCACCTCTGTTTAAAGGATCTACCCTTGTTGAAAGGTAGAGGCTGTATTAGGCTATCTTATTGAGGTAACACTGTTAGGAGTATTTTGGGATTGTTTACACATCCACATGTGGGCGTTAAATAGCTCTCTGAAATGCTGACTGAAATGCTAGATTATCTTTCCATTAATCACTTAGACTGTGCTTGTCATTTCATGAGACTCTTCTTCTTTAAACATACTCTTACTCTGAATGCCTCTTTGCCCTCCCTGAAATTTCCCCAATTTCGCCTGTGATACTTTTCAGTGAGGCAATTTTCAATAACACCCAGTTCAACTATCCTCGGTTAAAGGTTTAAGGTATTTGTTTTTTAACTCAATCAGACTGAGTTCAAATCACCACAGAAACCTGTTTTTCCTTAGAGAGTGTAGCTTTTTAGGAATTAGGAAAAAGCAGAGGTGACACATATTCTGTTTGACCAGTTTTAGATCAAGTAGAATCACAATTAGAATGGTTATTTTTCTGTATAATGAACACAAAGGTGATACGGTTTCTGGAATTCTTTCCAGAACATGGTGCAGAAATCGGTCTTCTATATCCTCTACCACTAAGGACATTGAGTTTGAGTTAGAGATCAGCAGACAGGTTACTCCATCATAAATGTAATGAATATCTCAACCAATGGCTTACACGTGCATTATATTCAATGACACTTGTAATGCAGCAGATGACATATCTGTCATGTTTTTGATGGAGTAAGCCATCTGTTGAACTCTAAATCAGGCCCTTAGTCAATATGCCAACCTGAGACCGGGAACTGTGGAGAATGCAATCCCTTTGCACCCCACTCAGCATTACTTGAGTGAAGTGCATTCTAGGTACCAATCAGTCCTGTGAGATCTCACAGGGATAGTGAAACTCAAAACCCTCTTTCATCATGAATAGGCACACTTGAAAACACTAGGTAACCATGAATATATTAATCAAGATTTATTAAAATATTGTCTAATACACATAACATGAATAGTAACTTTTATAAAAGTAAACACAATAATGGGAATGATACTTGTCAGGGTGAAGAATAATAGAAAATATTGTAATATCATGATAGTATAATAAAGCTTCTTTACATCAATGTCCCTAACCTCTCCTTTCTCTTGGCTAACTAAGCTTAATTTAGCACCAAAAGAGACCAACTTTAAATTTCATGATTATTCACACCTGAATATTTTGTCTGAACAATAGAACCAATGTTCAACAAAAAATAGCAGCTGCTGTTACTGTCTATGTCTGCAAGTCAGCAGATAAAATGAGTGAATACTAGATTTTCCTTCCATGCAACTTTCATCAAGAAAAGATGATTAAGACTTCTGTCTCGATTATGACTTCTGTCTCTCAATCTCGAATCACTGGTACAGAGTTCCTCCCAATATAATATCAATGTGTTCTATATATTCTGCCTGAACATTGTTGAACATTTTAAAAATAATAAATTAGTAGTAAAACTCTTCTGACCATTCAATTTCTTACATTCTATGGAACCATGCTCACTATTTAAAAACTAGTGAGAAGTCAAGATATCCGTTTGTATGCAGCCTTTTTCATAATATAAGAACAATCACTAGAAAACCAATTCAAACCATACAGAAATACATGGCTATATATTCAAGCAAGCAGACTTATCACACAGCAATGATAAACAACATTAGTGAATGTGCATATGTGTTTGAAATATAATTGAGATATACACTTGGTAAACCAACATATACAATTTGGAAGGGGGAAACCTAGAAAGGAAAATATATGATGATTATTAGAACAGATATTAAACCAATAATCAGCACACACTGGTTTCTAATAATGGTGGATCATGATCTAAATCTGAAGGGTGCAGCTTAAGTGACAGCCCTTAACCTTGAAAAAGTAATTATGTAAAGAAATGTTGAGTCACATAAAATTGTAAATTAAAATTGTCTGCTGTGCTGCAGAAATATTTTTTGTGGGGCACTGTAAGAGGTGCAAATATATAGCAGGTCATGTTCTGCAGTTTGACAATGAAGGAAAACTGAAGCTGAAATTCAAATTGATGATGTTTCTAATCTGCTCGTCAACATACACAGTGGAAGCCATCATCAACTTAAAAATTGACATTTCAACAAAAATAGCTGCTCCTAATAATTTAAATAAATAGAAGGTTTCTTTAAAGCTATGACATTGAGGATAAAAGCGAGGACACAATTTTACCCAAAAACATTCTTAACATCAATTGGTGTGCACAAACACCATAAAGTGTATAAAAAACATTGCAGTTTCAGTTTGTGTTTTGTCTTTTCTTGGTGCTTTTTGTCTCAAAAGTTAAAAAATCCAATTCGCACGGTTCCTTTGTATGGTTTTCAAACATTTTGGTTTCTTTTTGCTTATTAAAATATTCGAGATTTTTCAGAATTTGTTTTGGAATTTTACTTTGTTGTTTATCTTAATCTTATTGTTCATTGGTACTGCTTGATTTGAGCATGCAATTTACTAAGGAAGTGTGTGGTGCCTAAGCCACATCTATTAGGGGCTAAGCAAAGATTCAGGGCCTGATGTGTGAACAATTCAAGAGTCAGTAATCAGTCTCAAATGGGTTTCTACATGCAGAAAATGCCATGTTCAATGTACTAAAGGCCTATAAGAAAGGATTTCTTAAAGGAGCACAACAAACTGAAAAATTACTGAATCAGTATTTTGCGAGCTACTTTCATGAATCCTAAATGCCGATTCTGTATTAGAGAATCACTATATTTATATATTAAGCAAGCACTATTAGTGAATAGTTGCAAAATACCATCAATATGAAACAGGAGGTAACAAGGTACAAAATGTAAACAAACTTTTAAAATGGCTGCACTATTGTGCATCCTGGCTGCACAACAAAGACAAAGCAGGAGAAAGGAAAGGGTTTTTACGATGTGTATTACTTGAGCAGACCGAGGAGGAGATATGTTCTAAATATAGGTTGAATGCAGGTCATTCAATGTTATTGATTAACTTAATCCAATTTTAGGAGGGCAAACATGGTGTACCCAAGCCATACCTGCACACATTCAGTTGCTTTTTTCCCTCACGTTCTAGTCTCAGGTGGCTACCAGGTGATAATGGCAATTGGTGTTTCAAGGATTTTTGCTACTTTTTAAATGCCATTTTATCAAACATACATTTGCATATTTCTCTTTCAAACAGCTCAGTAGAAATGAATGTCACTAAAGATAATTTTCTGCTGTTGCTCAATTTTCGCACATAATAGAATGGGATGTTTGACATTACAACAAATGCCTTTAACATACATGCCTTTGCCATACATCCTTTACCACTCAATGCCTTTACAAAGCGTTGCATTTACCATACAAGTCTTTACCACGCATGCCTTTACAATACAATATTAAAAGTATATCAGGTAACTGAAACATCTATAAATATTTATATTTATATATATATATCTATATATGCATACATGTATATATATTCACTGGAAAAAAACAAAGATTACAGGTACCTTATAGTTATGTTCAGAATTTATGAATTTACTCATACAAAACCATAGAAATTCAGCAATTATAGTTAAAGTTATTTCAAGTAACAGTAACTCGTGCCCTAAGTTAACTTTAACTCACGCCCTCGCCATGCAAAGTTTTCTTAGCAATAATTTTATTGCAAATGTTGAGGTGATAATATCGAAGATGCCAAAGAAGATGTCATCAATGATATAATATGTTAAGTAATTATCTGTGCATGGCAAAGGCGCAAGTTATAGTTACCTTAGGGCTCAAGCTATAGTTACTTGAAATAACTCTAACTATAACTGCTAAATTTCTATGGTTTTGTACGAGTACATTCAGAACCTAACTATAATGTTGCTGTAACCTTAGTTTTTTTCAGTGAATTTCAATTTTTTTTTACTGTAAAGTAATTTTAATTACTATATGTTAATCCAGCAACTGCCATGCACAGCCTGTGGCCAGGCCTTTCAGCCAAGGCCTTATAACCACCCAAGCCTGCGCACACCTTTGGCCGTGCACAGTGGGGGTTGGCCACAGTGCCTGCCTATGTCAGTGGATCTGTGAAGGGGTGCGTGAGTGCCTGAGTGGGTCTGAAAGTGGGTGTGTGGGTCTATGAGTGGGTCTAAGTGGGTGCATGAGTGTCTGAGTGGGTGTGAGTGGACGCATGAGTCTCTGAGTGCATGTATGAGTGAATGCATTAGTGTATAAATGAGTCTGTGAATATATATTTTTTTTTTTGAGCATATCCTCTAATATTTGAGAATATTCAAGAATATTCATGGATATTCTTGAATATTCGAGGATATTGCACCTGGTGAAGAAAAATCATTTTAAACCCATAATTTGACCTGGGGTCAGGGTACTTCAACACAGACCCCTTATACTACTTATCATTTCTGTTTTCATACCTGTGGACCCTTTCCTATAACATAAAATGGAGCGGCTGCAACTTTCTAGTCAGGTTTTGGCCAGACAATTACAGCGCTTCTATTTGCGTGCACATTCGCAGCCAGAGATATCCAAACTTGGATAGTCCTTCATTTCTCGTTAACTACTGAGTGGGTGTACTCCAAATACCCAAAAGTCTAATCTGTGTATTGAAAGCTACGTTTCTGCTAAATTTGGTGTAATTCCATCCAGTGGTTCAGGCTGTTGTCATGTTCAAAACTCCTATGGGCATCAACATGCAAAACGCAAATCTTGTAAACCCCCTTTTTCTTGGCCCCTGCTTTGCGGATCACCTCGAAACCTTCCATGCGCAACAAGAATCACTGGCACAGTTAAAAAAAAAAAGTGAAGATTTCTTAAACAGTGCCAATAATATAGGCAAGTCAAAAGACGCTTTTTCTATGGAAATATCGTCCTAAATATAACTACCTACTGGTGACCGCCAGTAGGTAATAAATATATATTCAATTAAAAAAACAAAGTTTACCGGGACGTTATAGTTAGGTTCTAAATTTACTTGCGCAAAACTAGAGACATTCAGCAGTTATAGTTAGAGATATTTCAAGTATCTATAACTTGTGCCTCCACGGCCAACCCCCATACCACCTAAACCCCCACCAACACAGCGGTTGGCCACAGAGTGGCTCTGACGGTGTCTGTCTGGGTGTGGGAGTGGGTCTAAGAGGGTAATGTGAGAGGGAGTCTCTGGGTGTGAGAGTGTCTCTGTGAGTGGGTGTGTTAGTTTCTGTGAGGGTTTCTGAGTAGGTGTGTGGGTGTCTGTGAAGGTTTCTGAGTGGGTGTGTGAGAGTCTGAGTGGGTCTATGAGTGGGAGCAGGAATTTCTGAGTGGATCTGTCAGTGGGTGCATGAGTGTCTAAGTGAGTGTGTGATTGAGTGTGTGAGTCTGTGAGTGGGTCTGTGAGTGGGTACATGAGTCTGTGGGAGGGTCTGTGAGTGAGTCTGTGAGTCTCTGAGTGGGTCTGTGAGTGGGTACCTGAGTAGGTGTGTGAGTGGATAGATGAGTCTCTGAGTGTATCTATGAGTGAGTGCATGAGTTTCTGAGTGGGTCTGTGAAGGAGTACATGAGTCTCTGAGTGGGTCTGTGAGTAGATGCATGCGCCTGAGTGGGACTGTGAGTGGGTGCATGAATGCCTGAGAGGGTCTGTGAGTGGGTGCATGAGTGTCTAAGTGGGTCTGTGAGTGGGTGCGTGTGTGGGTCTGCGAGTGGGTGGGTGAGTCTCTGAGTGGGTCTGTGAGTGGGTGCATGAATGTCTGAGTGGATGTGTGAGAGGGTGCATGAATGTCTGAGTAAGTGTCTGAGTGCACCCGTGAGTGAGTGTGTCAGTGACTGTGTGGGTGTGTTAGTAGCTCTGTGAGTGACTCGGCCACAAAGGAACCTCACCTGCCCCTTTATCCAACAAGAGTTCACAGTTTTTCACAAAATATATACCCAAGTGGAGTTCTTTCTGCCTCCTTGGCTAAATGTCCAGTACATATTCTATACTACAGCTCCGTAATAGAGCACAAGGAAATGTCACCAGTGACTTTGTGTGCGTTTTGGCAATATGATTCTGTGTGGTGCTAGAAATATGCGATAACATGAATCCTCCTATAGAGAGGCCAACGAGACTGCAAAGATGTAAATGTCCACCAAACCAAGGCCCTTCATCTTACCTATAAGACTTAAGTGCTTCTTTGTTTTGTGAAGATGTCCTTATATTCCTTGGCATTAAGAACGTGCCACCAAAATCAGCAGCAAACGCACTGGGGGGGGGCTATTTGGTAAGCTGTTCATCATCCTAGCTAAAATGTGGGAAACCCTTTGCTGACTACTAAGGTGGATGGTGTGGGGCAAAGCAGGGGGATCTTCTAGGTGATTTGCACATTTGCATACTTCTAGCAATTTAAAGGGAGAATCATGGACTCTGCTCTCACCCGGAGAGAAGAAGAAACAAACGGAGGAGGGGGACCTTCCCGGGATGATTTCGGCTCTGGGGACCCAATCTCTGGGGGCCTGGCCATAAGCAAAAGGAGAAGGAGGGGGCCACACAGTCCCCTCCCCAGGCCGATTTGTAGCCAGGGACCCCATCTTCCGTGGCCTGGCCATGTCTCCTGGGTGCCCCCAGGTCACCCAGTGTGCATGCAATGGAACCATGTGGGAAACCTCAAGGCCCCCACAGTGCCAGCCAGCTCCCCACCTCCTGCGGGAGAAGGCATTGCTCTTGCACAGAGGAAGCTGCTAAACATGCTGCTCCCTGTGTGCAAGGGCAATAGTTTCATCTCTTCTGGGCAGGGAAAGATATGAAACCTCCTTGTCCTCTCACGTGCTGGAACTGAAGTGTTTGCTTTTGCATTGTGAGAGTTGTCAATTCCCACCAAGCAAAAGCAAACAGCTATGTCTATGTCCTGGGCATCCAGGGACATAGCAGGTGCGAAGCCTTCCCCAGGGCCAAGCATTTCTCTACGTGAGCGGGCCGTGTGGCCCCCCTTCAATGTTTGACTTGGCCATTGGGAGGTGGTGATCCCTGGAGGATGATGGACCCCCTCATCATGCTATTTCAGCCCCGGAGATGCGGCGGTCCCCGGGACTGCAGGGGTCAATGTGCCCCTCCTTAACTTGAATAAATTGCCCTGGGGAGGTAGCGGTCGCTGGGGCTGTTGGGGGGGGCGGGGGGTGCCAGCCCTCACGTTAATTTGATATGTAGCCTGGGGAGGTGGCAGTCCTCAGTGCTGTGGGAGAGGCCGTACGGGCCCACCATTAAACATTATTGTTGTGCCCCGGGGAGGAGGTGGTCACCACTTATTTTAATGTTCCCCAGGAGGTGATGGTCACTGGACCTTTAAAAAGCACTAGGAGGAGCTCCCCTCCTTTTTGCACCCCACAACACCCTCAGGACCTGGCACACCCAGGGGCAAACAAAAGGAAAAACATAATCTCTTAAAAGGTTGCTGCTCCATCTGCAGAGGTATCTAAGATTGTTTTTAAAGAAATGCTTTTTAGCCCTGGCGGGGTCCGTTGGGGACCCCTGCACCAAGCTTAGGGGCTCAAGGTGTCCCTACCCTGACCCCTTTTCTTTTTTTATGTTTTTTTGTGGGACTCAGCTGAATTTGAGTCCCAAGATGGCTGCCAACACTTCCTTGTTGAAGTGTTGGCAGGCGATCAGATATCAGCATGGGGAAGTTGGTTCCGCAGAGGAGCCACATCCGAAGATAGCTATATTTTCCTAAACTCTAATACCTAAAAAACGACAAAATGGAATTACACCAAATCACAAAAAGCACGCTTTCCTGACCAAGAGCGAGCTTTCTGCCAAATTTGGTGTAATTCCGTCCAGCAGTTCGGGCTGGAGCTGTGTTCAAAATCCCTATGGGAAAATTCATGGGGAAAATGCACTTTGGGACCACCCCTTTTTCTCTCTGCCCCCCTTGATAGATCAACCTGAAACTTTTAAGACAGCAGCTGAGCTGACTAAAGTATAGGTTTTGAAAATTTTGTGAAGATTTGTCGAGCAGCACCAAAGTTATTGGCAAAACAAAAAACGCTCTTCCTCTGGAAAGTATTGCCCTCATTATGACCCTGGCAGTTGGTGATAAAGTGGCAGTAATACTGCCAACAGGCTGGTGGTAATTACCTCCAAATTATGACCATGGCGGTGTTATCTCCGATAGACAGCCAATGTCCCACACCGACCGCCAGGGTGGAAACAACAGTCACCACGGCGGTAGCCGCCTACAGCCAGGCGGAAGACAAAGCTTTGCCCACCATATTATGACACTACAATCTGCTACCTTTTCTGGGGCGGTACCAACGCCATCAAAAGCCTGGCGGTAAACTGCATAGAAGTGAAAGGACTCGCCATTGGAGACACAGGGAAGAACTACACCGCCATGGAACCCGAACTGCAAGTCTTCCCGATGATATTCTACGTTATGCTCCACCTGGAACACCAATGCCGCCGCAGACGACGACGGTGAGTACAGCCACCTAGTGCACAAGGGAGGGGGGAGGAAAAAGAGAGAGACAGACAAATGCACCACACACACCCGACATACACACGCCACCCACACAGCCAGCTACGTTACAAAAACAATCTGACAACGAAAATCCACTGAATAATGCAAGGACAACAGGAATTGACGAAAATGATTGTAATCAGTCCAACAATAAAATGATAACTCCGATTTGGCCATGATACAGATCTGAACATGTATATAACAAAGGGACACTGCCCAGTTCATAGCGCAAAGGGCCCACATGGACACAGAGCACAGTCCAAGGCCCCACTCAAAACCTGCACCAATCCAGATAGAACACTACAGGGGCATCAGTTGTCAAATAGACAGGCACCTCAGGGGGAGTGGGCACCTCAGCCAGAAGCGGGAATAAGCCCACTATTTCTGGAAGGGACAACATGTCCTGTGCTCTTTGTCCTAGGTTGTGCAAGGCCACAGTCTCTCAAGTGGGTGTCTTCCCCACCGGTTCTGGAGGGGGAAACATGCCCTGTGCTCTTTGCCCTGGGAAGTGCAAGGCCACAATCTCTGGAGTGGGTGTCTTCCCCACTGGTTCTGGAGAGGCCAACATGCCCATTGCTCTTTGCCCTGGGGAGTGCAAGGTCACATTCTCTGGAGTGGGTGTCTTGCCCACTGGTTCTGGTGGGGACAGGCTGCACAACATCCCATGGAGGTTGGACTATATGACGTCCGCCGGCGGTGACGGCTGCACTGTGGTGGTGGTTGTGGGAGGCTCCTGCTCAGACCCTGCACCCTCTGATGGCTGCACTGTGGTGGTGGTTGTGGGAGGCTCCTGCTTAGCCCCTGCGCCCTCCGATGGCTACACTGTGGTGGTGGTTTTGGGAGGCTCCTGCTCAGCCCCTGCGCCCTCCGATGGCTGCACTGTGGTGGTGGCTGTGGTAGGCTCCTGTTCAGCCCCTGCACCCTTCAATTACTGCAATGTGGTGGTGGTTGTGTGAGTTTCCTGCTCAGCCCCTGCACCCTCTGATGGCTGCACAACCAGGGCTGGTGGTGGGGGCCCTGGGACAGCTGGTGGTGGTGGCGGTGTTTGTCTGGCAGCTTCCGCTGGCGTAGAGTTCCTCCTCTCCTCCTGCTCATGTGTTGGGGATCCCTTACCCTTCCTGGCACATGTGGATGGGCTCTTCCCCCATCTGCCTGGTGGTGCAGGCTCCTTCCCCTTCTTAGCAGCCACTAAGCACATAAGGACAGGATGACAAAACAAGAAAGGGGGGGAGAAAGAGAAACAATACACTGGGTCAGTGACTGCAACAACACCACTGTTGGCGTACACAGCAGCCTCACACACAGGGAACAGGCCTACGCACTATCCATTGCACTACCAGTGAAATGGCTAGTCACTAAGGAATGAGGAGGGGCACACACCACCAACTGCAGCACACCTGGAACTCATGCAGCACTGCCCAGGAGTGAATTCTAACAAGCTAGGTAAGCAGTATTTCCCATTCAGACCCTTAGCCTCCAGAGGACCTACGCTGCTAAGTCAGGACTGGCCTAGGGGCACCCAAGGACACACAACCACCACCCGATACCACCCCACCAGCCGTAAATTGTAATGATAGCCACTGTACTCACCCCCTTGTGGCTGCTGTGATGCCATCAAGCGCCCATCCAGCTCAGGGTAGGCCACCGCCAGTATGCAGACCATCAGGGGGGTCAGGTTCTGAAGGGCACACCTTCCTCGTTGGGAGGCCATCCCCAGCACGGCCTCCGTGGTCTTCCGTGCCCAGCATCTCAGGTTCTTCCACTGTTTCCGACAGTGGGTGTTCTGCTTGCCATAGACCCCCAGTGTTAGGAATGGGGTCTTTGGTTGGCAGTCAGTTTACCCCCTGTCCAAGCAAGGACCCTCACAGGGTAAGTCACACACCATACAAATTATCCTGTGCCCACCCTCAGGTAGCTTGACACTGAGCAGTCAGGCTTAACGTAGAAGGCAGTGTGTAAAGTATTTGTGCAATAAATCATACAATAACACCACATTGCACCACAAAAATACACCACACAGTGTTTAGAAAAATATATAATATTGATCTGATAAGATGTAGGTCAAAATGATTAAAATGCAATAAATATATGTTGACATATCACTGAAAAGTGATATAAAGTGTCTTAAGTCTTTTAAAAGCAAATAATGTCTCTTTCAAGCACAAAGTACCTGGTTCACATGAAAAATCTCTGCAAAGAACCGCAGAGGAGGAAATGCGTGGAAACAAAGGGGGTATGCGTCGATTTCTCGGGCCGCACACAGCGATGCGTCATTTAGTTCTCACGCAGGGACGGCTGTGCGTTGATTTCCGGTGCTTGGTCGTGGATCCTCTTCGGGTTGTGGGGTTTTCAAACGCCTCGGGGACGGTGCGTAGATTTCCAGCACTAACAGGATGAAGTCACAGGAGCTGCGTCGATCCGGTGGGCGTTGCGTCGAATCTTCTATCGCACGGCAGGCACTGTGTCGATTCCTCTCTGGAAGTCAGGCTGCATCGAATTTCCGATCGCTATGCTGCCGCTGCATTGATCTTCTCGATGTGAAGTCGGGCTGTGTCGTTCCGGTTCGGCATACGGTGAAATTTTCACTGCGGGGCAGGCTGTGTGTCGTTTCTGGCAGGCCCCCATCCACCAGTCGCTCCAACTCCTCAGAAGCGAAGACTGGGACCCTTTCCCTGGTCACACGGGCCATGGTAGGTTCCAGACACAAGTCACAGCAGCACATGCAGTGTAGGTCCCCTCCTATAGAAGGTCATGAAACAAGTGAGAAATCAGTTAGAAAATGGCGGTCACGTCCGCAGCGGTGCATACCGTCACCACCATACTATACACCATAGGGCCCAATATCAACCAATGAGGAATTCCACGGTGGTTCATGACCGCCTACAGCCATGGCGCACAACGTCAGCAGCATTACCTCACTTCCACCTGTCCCTCCACACAGGACAGGCGGTCACCATTTCAGGGGAGGTGGACATGCCTATCGATTATTGTTGCGTCACAGGATCAATAAGCTCATACTCCACTAATTACACTGTCCCATTACATGTTTGCACATTGTGGAGTGCTGTTGTGGCTCCATTGTTCAGTTTGTGACAGCCTACTCACTCTTGGGTCCCTTAGATACCTACCTCGGTGGATGAATAGGAGATGGAGACATACCCCTGTATGCGGACCCCTGGTGGACTTTGCTACACTGGAGGACAGGCACATTATACTCACCTATAGACTGGACAGGGCCACAATCACAGGGCTGTGTCTCCAATTGGAGCCTGACCTGATATCTGCTAACCGTCACCCCACTGGGATCCCCCCTCTTGTGCAAGTGCTATCAGTTCTCCATTTCCTGACAACTGGTTCTTTCCAAGTGACAGTGGGCTTTGCAGCAGGAATGTCACAGCCAATGTTCTCAAACCTGCTAACCAGAGTGTTGTCTGCCCTGATAAAGCACATGTGCAGCTACATTGCATTCCCCCTGGTTCAGGATTTGGCCGGATTCTATGCAATGGGACATATCCCCAACATAATTGGTGTGATTGACGGAACACATATTGCATTTGTTCCCCCCCGCCACAATGAACAGGTGTTCAGGAATCATTAGAGTTTCCACTCCATGAATGTGCAGATGGTGTGCTTGGTGGACTAGTACACCTCCCACATCAATGCTAAGTATCCTGGGTCGGTGCATGATGCCTTTGTCCTGAGGAATAGAAGCATCCCAACTGTGATGACCCAACTACAGAGGCGCAGGGTGTGGCTGATAGGTGAGCCCTGGTTCCCACCCAGTGTATGTTGGTGTTAGCCTATGGTGTTGGCCATATTGCATAGTGTGTGGCTAAATGTTGTCCCTCAATATTTGCAGGTGACTCTGGTTACCCAAACCTGTCATGGCTGCTGACCCCTGTGAGGAATGCCAGGACAAGGGCTGAAGAATGTTATAATGAGGCACATGGGTGAACCAGAAGGATCATAGAAAGGACCTTTGGCCTCCTGAAGGCGAGGGTCAGGTGCCTCCATCTGACAGGTGGATCCCTGTGCTACTCACTCAAGAAGGTCTGCCAGATAGTAGTGGCATGCTGCATGTTGCACAACCTGGCCCTCAGACGCCATGTGCCTTTTCTGAAGGAGGAGGAGACTGGAGATGCCCCTGTGGCAGCAGTGGACCCAGAGGACAGTGAGGATGAGGAGGCAGAGGATGAGGATGTGGACATAAGAACATCTGTGATATGTCAGTACTTCCAATCACACACAGGTGAGACAGTGCAACTTTACATTTCTATGACTATTGATGTATTCTGTGTGGCATTGGCATACTGGCATCACCCACTTCTTTGCCCTACTTACTGTTGCCTCTGGATATTCATTTTGCAGATGTTGGTGATATGACACATTCTCCTGGTGTGATCACAACAGCCAGCTACAGGTCATTATTTCTATGATCATTCTATGTACAGTTCATTTGCAATGTTTGTAGCTGTTTCAATCAATACAAATGTGCAATACATGAATTACTAGTAGTCGATTTTTATCCAAGGTTGTTTATTGTAGTGCTAAAATCTAGAGGGGAAAGTGCAATGGAATTGGGTGATGATGGAGGAAACTCCAGTGTATTGTTCCAGTCTGTTTTTAGCACAGGTGTATTGTCCATGGGGACATAGGAAGGGGAGCAATGGCAGTTCAAGCTGAACAAGGTGACAATGTGACTGAGTGGGACACAAGGGGCACAATCAGGAGGTTCTTATTTCCTGGTGGTGGTCTTGGAAAGTGTCTCTGGCTTCTGTCTGGTTCGCAGGGAACGTATTTGGGGTGGTTCACCTTCTGCCCCAGAGGGGTACTGGTAGCCTGTTGGTCCTGTGGCGGGCCTCCTGGCCACTAGCGGAAGTGGAGGGCTGTACATATGACTGGCTAGTGGTAGGGGCCCGCTGGTGTGACACTGCCTCCCTCATAATGTTGGCCAGGTCTGCCAGCACCCCTGCTATGGAGTGTTGTTGATGGCCTGAAAGTCCTCCCTGATCCCCTGATACTGTCCCTCCTCCAGCCGCCTGTTCTCCTGCATGTTGTCTAGGATCTGGCCCATCGTGTCCTGGGAATGTTGGTAGGCTTCCAGGATCCCAGAGAGTGCCTCCTGGAGAGTCAGTTCCCTGGTCCTGTCCTCCCCCTGGTGCACAGCAGTCCTCCCAGTATCCCTGTTGGCCTGTGCCTCTGTCCCCTGAACAGTGTGCCCACTGCCACTGACCCCAGGTCCCTGATTGTCTTGGGGGTGAGGTGTGAGCTGGGGTCCCTGTACAGGTGGGCACACTGCTGATTGATGTGTCCTGGGGACAGAGGTTTGGGTACGCTGGGTGGGTGCTGTGGTTCCTGATGGGGGAGGCTTTGTGGTGGTCTGTGACTGGGCTTGGGTGACCGACTGTTCAGTGGTCCCTGATGGGCCAGGTAGATCATCCAGATCCTGAAGTCCAGAGTTACTGTCTTCTGTTGGGGGACTGGATAGTGGTGGCACCTCCTCTCCAGTGACATTGTCTGGGGTACCCGTGGGGATGTTAATGATGTATTATGCTTCAGGTGTCTGACATTTGTAATTCTGTAGCTTCAACTCTATGGTTGTTGTTACCCTGCCAACCTTTGCTTGTGTATGTTGGTGTATAGTGGTTATGTTAGTTTGTGCATGCTTTGGTAATGAGTGTCCATGCAGGGCTCTGAGGGGTGCCCATGCATTGGTACAGCATGCAGGGCTTGGCATTGGGATTATTGTGATGTGATGGCAGAGTGTGTGGGATGGAGTGGAGTGATGGGAGTGAGAGTGTGTGTGTGTGATGGTATGCAGGTATGGTGGATGATAATTGTTATAAGTTGACTTACCAGTGCCCAGTCCTCCTCCAACTCCGGCCAGGCCCTCAGGATGCAGTATTGCCAGTACCTGCTCCTCCCATGCTGTGAGTTGAGGGGGAGGAGGTGGGTGTCCACCGCCAGTCCTCTGGATAGCGAGCTGGTGTCTTGCTGCTGTGGAATGTACCTTCCCCAATAGGTCATTCCACCTCTTCCTGATGTCGTCCCTTGTTCTGGGGTGCTGTCCCACGGCATTGACCCTGTCCACGATTCTCTGCCATAGCTGCTGCACCCGTGCTCCAAATAGCTGTGGCTCTACTCTGATGATTTCCTCCACCATGACCCTTAACTATTCCTCAGTGAAACGGGGTTGCCTTTGTGGTGCCATGGATGTTATGTAATGTGTGTTGGTGTGTTGGGTAATGTGTTGGGGTGTGTTATGAGGAGTGCGTGAGGTGTGTATGGGTGTGAGTGGTGTGTGTGTCTAGTTGTGGCAGTGGTCTTGGTGTCTGTCTGGTGGCAATGATTTGTATTCGTAAACGGTTGTCAGTAATGTGGGTGGGTGTTTTATAGTGGTGTGGGTGTGTGGGTGTGGTATGTGTATGGGTGTCAGGTGTGTGTTTGAATTGTCCAATGTAGTGTTGTTTTGCATGTGGGTGTTCATTGTGAGCGCTGTGGTATGCACTGCCAATGGTTTACCACCGTTGAATGTCCGCCTTGGTGATTTGTGGGTCATAATGTGATGGGGGTCGTTCTGTTGGCGTAACGGTGTGGGTTTCTGGACTGCCACTTTATCACTGACCGTTGGGCTGGTGGATTTGTGTATGTGGCTGTATTCTGTCAGATTGGTGTGTGTGTCATAATGTGGTGGGCGGATATTAGGCAGTGTGGCGGTAAGTTCATAGCTGTCAGCACGGCGGTAAGCGGCATTGACCGCCAATGTCGTAATAAGGGCCTATGGGCCAGATGTAGGAAGGCATTAGCACCTCGCAAACAGCGAAAAACACAACGCAAAATGTGTTTCAGACTCGCAAATAGGAAGGGGCGTTCCCTACCTATTTGCGAGTCGCACCGCGATGTAGGGTTGATTTGTGACCGCGAAAGCGGTTGCAAATCAACCCGCAGTTACCATCCACTTTAAGTGGATGGTAACTCATTCAAAAAACGGGAATGCTCACAATAATGTTTTTTCAGAGCAGGCAGTGGTCCTAGGGACCACTGCCTACTCTGAAAAACACTGAAACAAAAAGGTTTCGGTATTTTTTTCTATTTGCAGCTCATTTTCCTTTAAGGAAAACGGGACGCAAAGAGAAAAAAAACCCAGCTTTATTTAAAAGCAGTCACGGACATGGTGGTCTGCTGTCTCCAGCAGGCCACCATCCCCGTGAGTGCCTAGACTCGCTATGGGGTCACAAACTGCGACCCATCTCATAAATATTTATGAGGTGGGTCTTTGCGACCCCATAGCGAGTCGCAGAAGGTGTCTGAGACACCTTTCTGCATACCAATTTGCGAGTTGCAAATTGCGAGTCGGAAGGACTCGCAATGTGCAACTCGCAAATTGGTTTCTACCTACATCTGGCCCTATGTCCTTACATTCAGTCCCCTTCACTGACCTCTGATATGGTGGCACAATACAGACTCCATACAGACAAGGTAGTATATTAATGAAAAAAATAATCCTTCATTTAAGCAAATGCCACAGTAAAAAACACAAAGTGCAAAAAGTAAAAAAATATATGGCTGACGAGTTTCGGCTGAGCACCTTCAAATGGGCCTAAACAAACACAGCAGTGGTTCCATTTGTTCTCTATTTTGATGACCATTAAAGCACTAGAACTCTAACCTAATATTTCACTTTCTCCATTTTCCTCACGTCACAATGCTATTTCATCATCATCCATTCAAAGCCACTTATTTTACTGCAGAATCATGTCTTTTAAAGTGCAAGTGCCTAATTCTCAGACATTATATATATTTACAAGAACTCACTTTCCTTTCTCATAGCAGTTTGTTCTAATACCAAGTTGATGGTGCAAATAGAAAAGACATCATCGCTCACATTACCACATGATCTCCACGTATTATACTGGGGTCATATTCAATGCAAATGTATAATCTCTAAATACACACATGTAAATTAATTTAATATAGTCCCCACATACTGTGGTATACAACATCTTTCAATTTCTTCCCGTTGTGTTTACTATTCCATTCTCAGCTTTGCAAAACCACTTGTAATACAGTAATATAGTTAAGTATATTGCACACAAAATTAATTCCTCATATTTTTTAAATACTAAATGGTCAATGCAAGTGGGAGAAACCCCATCATTAACATCATCACATAATCTACATATATTGTGCTTGGGCTACATCTAAAGTGCTGATGCATAATACCTGAGTACTCGCATTCACATATTACATTTAAAACAAATTTCAAAGTATTTCACAGTACCAATGCTTATATATATATATATATATATAAATATATATATATGTATATATATATATATATATATATATATATATATATATATATATATATATATATATATATATATATATATTTATATCACCTGGTGATCACTAGTAGGTATAGTTTTGACCTAGTTTCTATTGGAAAAGCATATTTTAACCTGCGTATATCTTTAACGCCATTTTACGAATCTTCACTGAATTTTCCCAAAAAAGTGCACCACCGTTTCTAGTTGTGCATGGGAAGTTTTGGGATGATCAGCCAAGCGGGGCTGAGAAAAGGGGGGGTCAAAATAAATGTGTTTTCCATGTTGATTCTCATTTGTCTTGACGCTCAGCGAGGCCGCGTGTAACGTTGTGACAAATTCGCAAATGTCAGTGATAAAAACAAAAAAAAGACCTTTGCACACTCACTCAGACATTAATGCACTCACTCACAGACCCATTCAGACACCCACACACCCATTCACAGACCCACTCAGTGACTCACACACCCATTTACGGCCTCACTCAGACACTCACGCACCCACTCACAGACCCACTCAGACATTCAAACACCCTCTCACAGACTCTCAGGCACTCATGCATCCATTCACAGACCCACTCAGAGACAATTGCACCCACCAACAGACTCAATCAGACACTGCCACACCCACTTTGAGGGCCACTCAGACACTCACACATCCACTCACAGACCCACACAGCCTGTCACACAGCGACTCACAGACCCACACAGACACTCACACACTCACTCACAGGGCCAGTCAGACACTGTCACACCCATTCATGGATCCACTCAGGGACTTGATGCACCTTTTCATGGACCCACTCAGACACTCACAGACCCAGTCATAGACCCACTCAAACACTCACAAACCCACTTACAGAGCCATACATACACTCACAAAGACAATCAAAGACCCAGTCAGACTCTAACCCACCCACCCTCGTCTTGGCAAAGTAACCAATTTCTTTTTGCGGAAAGAGTATCAAGCAAGAGGCGCTTCTCATTTCCACA
Organism: Pleurodeles waltl; assembly: GCF_031143425.1. Classification (NCBI taxonomy): domain Eukaryota; kingdom Metazoa; phylum Chordata; class Amphibia; order Caudata; family Salamandridae; genus Pleurodeles; species Pleurodeles waltl. The sequence goes on along the minus strand of NC_090448.1, from coordinate 225,082,890 downwards.
TGCTGTTACGGAGAGATGCAGGGTTTGGTGATTTTAGGTAAACAACCGGAGCGTTAACAGTCTTATTTATGCCAAAAGCGTGGCACACCTGAAGCCATCTTGATTGATAAAGTGTAAAACTTCTAATTTAGAAGGTAACAAAATGATGGGGTTCATTTTGTCATATAAATTATGGTAAGTGCTCTAGAAAGAAAAATTAGGACATGTTTTAATTGACTTCTGTAATATCTTCCTCTGTTATTTCAATAAAACATTCTGACATGCACACTACAGTAAAACACTTTCAACACCAGCAGAAGACTGCCAGTTTTCTCCCTGCTAAACAGCAGTTTTACTATAGTGTTCAAATGAGCAACTAGAGTGCTAACATTTTGAATTTATGCCAAAAGACTGGCACATCTGAACACCATCTGATGGAATGGAAGTTGGAAACTGAAAGCATTTTCTACTGAAGATACTGCAGTATATGGGGAAATTAGGGAGCTTCATAACAAATAAGTCTTCCAAGATGGCCACCAAAGAAAAAAGCCCCAAATGTAGCACAAATAACACCCAAATGTAGCCCAAGTATTGCCCAATGACAAAAGTGGGCAAAACACTTAAGGCCTGATTTAGATGTTGCAGGTAACGGTTCTGCCGTCGGTGTTCTGACTGAAAATCCGTCTGCCGCATTGGCGGTCCGTCCACCAGATTTAGATGTTGGTGGCCCCATAGACTCTAACCCGCCCAAGTCCTGCCGACTCTACCAATGATTCCTATCTGCCACTACTGTGTCAGAGGAAAGAGTGACTGGTGGTGGGGCTTCAGTCACACCTACTGCCATACATATTTTGATGTGCCTTACAGCCAAAACAAACAGTAATGGGATTTAGGGGGATGGGATGAAAACTCACCTTTTTTTCCTGAATCCACTTCTGTTTCCGACTTGACATGACTGGACAACATCCTCTGTCGCTGCTGCCACTGGACCACGGAGAAAACACAACTCATCTGTCACTGGACACAAAGGTATGGAACCTGCATTGGTTGTGTATGTTGGGGGGGGGGTGCACTGCACATGAGCTCAGGACTACTACGGATATATACATACCACAGGAATGTTTTAGGATTAATGTGACTAGTCAGTGGGTCAGACATGGGTGGGGACACAGTATTGCACACATCCACAACTGCCATTATGGCATCAGTATTAATTGGCAAATGAATGCTGGCACCACCACTGGGACCAAAATGATGGTACTATCACACTTGTCAACTGTGTCCATGTGAGCACATTGCAAGGGACCTGTACCTGTCATGTTGTGCTTCAAGTTGTGTGTGTGATTCAGTACGTGTATGTATGTGTGTGATGCAATGCGATTGGCTGGTTGAGGTGGAGGGAGGCATAGTGGGTGGTGTGGTTGTGTCACTATGTGTGTCACTTGCACATGGCATTGATATTGTGTATGTTTTGAAGTGTGCTGTGTTGCTGTGTGCAACACACAAGTGGGTGTTGTGTGGAAGTTGTTATGATGTGTGTATTTGTGATGTGTGAGTGTGTTTGTGTAGATGAGTGTGTAGTTGTGTTGATTGTTGTGGTTGTGTTGTGTGTGGGTACAGCATCACTAGTAGGGGTATGGATGTATGGCAATGTGTGTTTGTGGCATGTACGTGTTGTGTTGTGGTGGAAGGTTAGAACACTGTCGACTTGATGGTCTTCTCAGGGCAGCTGCCACAGTGGTTTGTCAGTAACACCAGCAAGATCTAAAACAGGCTCTTATTTATTTTGTTTTTTTAATGTTTTATATAATGCAGTCAGGTGGGCCACGCTTTTGTAACAAATAAAGAATGTTAGCAATCTAGTTATTCATTAGAATACTGTGGGGAGGCAGAGGTCAAGAGCACGGACTTGGATAATTGAGGCCAGGGAGGAGGTTACAGAAGCAACAAGTTCACCATGCTGAACAGGCAGGTGGGGCAGCACAATGGACCATGGAGGGCAGGCAAGAGAGGCTGTGGAAATAAAACAGACCATTGAGGGCAGAAGGAAGAGGCAGTGGTAGTACAACCATACATGCTAACAGACTGAATTCAGGCAGTAGACTCCCGATGTTGTCAAGCTCAAAAGGACTTTTCGTTATCTGCCTCCTGCCCAAAATCTCCTCTTTTTCAATGTAAGTCAATGGGAAAATCAAATACTCAGGTATGTTGTTTTTTTTCAAAATCTCCCTCTTAGCAAGTTCAAAATGTACCACAGGCCCATATATACAAATTTGGATTTCCTTTAATATCTCGAAAACTACTTAACAGATTTACGCCAAATAAGCAAAAACGTAATCTGCATCTGGAAAGCTAGATTTCTGACAAATTTGGTGTAATTCCATCTAGTGGTTTGTGCTGTAGTCGTGTCTAAAGGTCCAATATGAATTAACATGGGAAACACAACTTTTTTGAGCCCCCCCCTCTTTTTCTCGGCCTCCACATGACGGATCACCCTGAAACTTTCTGTGGCAACAAGAATCACCAGGACACTTTTTTGGGAAAATTTTGTGAGGATTTGTCAAATGGTGCCAAAGATATAGGCAAGGCAAAAAAAGCTTTTTCTATGGAAACATGGTCTTAAAATATAATTACGACTGCCACTAGGTAACATATATCTATCTATCTATCTATCTATCTATCTATCTATCTATCTATCTATCTATCTATCTATCTATCTATCTATCTATCTATCTATCTATCTATATATATATATATATAGATAGATAGATAGATAGATAGATAGATAGATAGATAGATAGATAGATAGATAGATAGAGAGATACAACTAGTACCCTTAACCTCTCTAAACCCTAATAATCCTTACCCACCCTTAATGCCCTTACTTTCCTTTAACCCTAAAAAACCCTTACCATTCAATGCCCTCCCCACCCCTAAAACTTACAAATACCCTTACCACCAAATACACTTACCCACCCTAAAAATACCCTTACCAATCAAATACCCTTACCCACCCTAAACCCCCAAAATACTCTTACCACCCAAATACTCTTACCCACCCTAAACCCGAAAAATACCCTTACCATCATTTACCCTCCCACCCATAAACCCTAAAAGTACCCTTATCACTCATTACCCTCACCCATCCCTAAACCCTAAAAATACTCTTACCACCCAATACCCTCACTCACCCCTAAACCCCAAAAATACCCTAGAACCCATTTCCCTCACCCACCCCTAAACCTTAAAAATACCCCTACAATCCAAATACCTTCACCCACACTAAAACCAGTATGTGAAGAGTCTTGTCTTCCTGACACAAGTCTTGTATGTGTGCGACTGTAGGTCATACCTTCTTTTTCTAATTTCTTCCACACACTTGTTTGTCACTCCATCTCATTTATTCTCTGCTGGACACATGCCAAGGTTTGTCCTTTGGTAGCTTCCGAAACAGTTGCTAATGACTTGTCAAAATGTTAAGCATTGTCAATGACACATTCTTCTGTCAAAATTTCAAATTCCTGGTCACTAAATTTTCTTTTATGCTTCCTACTTCACTCATACTGGGAATTTTGGTTGGCCATAAAGCAGGATGGGGGTAGATGGCAATGGATTCTTCCTTGTAGCTCTGACAAAACTTCTCCCATGTGGCTTAACACACTCTTCCAGGGTCTTTTATAGCATATGGGATGTCATAAAATATGACACAGCAACATTTGCTCTTTGAGAATGATGTGGATTCCTAAATTGTGATTCAGTATTCTAAATGAGCAATTCCGTAGAAATTACTTTTTAAGACACTGGTCTCACAGGCCATATGTACAAAATATTGGAATTGTTATATACTAATTGTGAGTTTTACAGAATCGTAATTAGGAAATCATATTTCTTAATGTAAGAAAACTTACAAACTTCAGGTTCCTAATGGGGTTACAAATAGATTTACCTCATGAAAATGAATAAGGTTGCAGTTTACGACTTATTAGGAATTGCAGCCATCACAGGGTTGGTGGCCTGCCGTGATCAGCAGTCCACCATGCCTGTGATTACTTTTTAATAAACCAATCCTTTTTTTAAATGCAGTCTGTTTTCCTTGAAGGAAAATGGGATGTGTTTAAAAAAATGTCTTAGTTTCATTTTTTTAAGAGTAGTCAGTCTTCCTTTAGACCACTTCCTACTGTTCAAAAATATTTGTTTCAGCATTCACAAAAGGCCTTCTCTTTTGCGAATGGGTATGGCCACCTTTGGGGTGTTTGTAAAATATTAATGTTTTGCAACCATAATTTGGTTGCATAGCACCACAATGTGGTATTTGGAAGGGACTCCCTAAATACGCCCCTTCCAAATACGGAATCGCTAAACACAAAGTGCAATTCGGTAACATGCTATTGAATTAAAATTTGTGCTTTGTACATGCAGTTTGAAAATAGCCTGATTCTGCGAATCCGGCAGTTTAAGACTGCAAAAACGCTTTTGTACACAGGACTGATTGAAGATAACAGTTTGCAATTTCTAAACAGCAATTCTGTAGTATTCACTATTTTGAAATTGGAAAATGTAATTTTGATACATGAGGCCCTGACTTTAAACTGTGTTGTGACCTAACCAAATTGTATGTATTAAATTTCAAACAAATCTATTTCTTAAATGACCATATTCTTGATATGCCAATGTGTTAAAAAGCAGAACATTTATGGGAATACAAGTTGTTAGAGCAGTTATCTTGTTTACTGGTACACATCCATGTCATGTGAGTTACAGGTATCAGAAAATAAGACACTCTGAGAGACTGGAGTATGTCTCATGGTTGTGTGTGCTAGCGCGCCTAGTCCTTAGTAAGTAAAAAAGGGGACGCGTATAGGTCGATGAACCTTTTAAATCACATGGAGTATCCTAGTCATGCAGTGACTATTGAATCAATAACTAACATCAATAGTCAAGGGAAACACTCTATGGAAACAAAATTAAACCATACTAATCAAAAATAACCACTACTCAGGAAAGGGTTAACAAGTTTTATTTCCCTATTGCTTACAATTCTAAATCATCTGTAAGTTAAAATGTATTCAAATCAACTCTTAATTCATTAGTGAAGACAATAATTCTATAAAGAAAACATATGCGACAATGGAATACCATAAGCTATGAATACCAGCATTAATAATGTAATTCAGCAATTAAGTGTGTCAGTCATTTGCCACTGTCAACGTCACCACTAACAGCCTTCCTAACCTAGATTAGCATTAGCATAGGGGTCTTCATGCGAAAACAATTGAGAGAAAACATTAATTTGAAAAAATCTACCTCAGTGAAAATCTCTATAAACAGCACAGTTGGTACCTAGAAGAAAAGGCACAAAATTGTCAGTCATATTTTCATAGCTACCTATCCAGGATGGATCAGCAACAAGTCAGTCTTCGTCTTCAGGTAATCAATTAGTCAAGTACGGATCAGGCTCACAGAGTATGAGCCCAATATCAGCACCTCGGACAGGGTCTCCAGACATCATCAATTTTCTCCTTGCAGTTCTGATCCCTCACCCCTTGTCATGACTTTTTATTAGGGTCTCCCAGTCCTTCCCCCTAATTGCTAATTGGTCAGTCAATCAGCAGATTTGACTTCAACCTATAGTTTTTGTTTACCAAATCTACTAATTTTAATAAACTTCAAGTTACACTAAACAGATTGGTTCTTCATGCGATGCCCTCAAGTATCAAAATTGTTGCATATGGCTTGCCTCTATTGTTCAAGTCCTGGGAAAGTACATTTAGCCTGCTCTACATATAATTGTATCAAATTGTCTTCATCATCTCCTTTCCGTTGGTACATTGCAGAAAATTCTAGCTAAGTAACTTGAACTTCGAACGGGTCAAGGCTGCATTCCACGATTTCCAGTCCTTTGCAAGGTGTCCGGGTTCTCCATGTTCAAAGTGTGCGAGGCCCAGTGGAACTAGGCCCTTAGTTCAGCTAACTTAATAACACAAAACAGAGGTTATATGTCTCATTATGATATATTACTACATTTCTCTCATATATTTTTATTATTTTTCACATTTTCAGTTGTTTTAGTACACATGGTGATCATACCCCATACATGCACATTATTTTTCTACGATTAATTTCTCTATGCATTTTCACATTAGTAACAACATATAAATCATTGATAATTTTCTTAATTAGCATATCTGTTTCAACATGTGCAAGCAAGATGAAGCTTGCAGGAGACTAGTAAAGTCTTGCTGAAGCAGCAAGGGGCCTGATGTGGTGGGAAGTCTGCTAGGGTGATTAAAGGGCTATAGGAAACGTATTCGTTTTCTGATTCGTAGAAGCTTGCATTGGCAATAGGATGCCTGCACTGAGTAGGAAGTGGACTGCTGTGGGTAAAAAGGTTCCTTCTTGGCAACGTAGAGGCTGCAAGGGTGAAAGGAGTTAACCTTCTGGGGTACTTAAAAAATATTAAGTCACTCTAGGTAACAGTGTGGAGAGGAGTCTGTTAGAGCAGAGGTTCCCAAACTTTTGACTTCTGTGGACCCCAGCTTTATCATTACTGGAACCTGGGGACCCCCACTGAATCATTATTGGAATCCGGGGACCCCCCACTGAGCCATTACTGAAAGCCGGAGACCTAATCTGTTAATATTATTTAATTTTCTAAGCAGTCGTGGACACCCTGAGGAGGCTTCATGGACCTCCAGGGTTCCCTGGACCACAGGTTGGGAACCATTGTGTTAGAGGAAACCTTTTCCAAAGAACCAGATCCCACTATGAATAAGGAGTCTGCGGGTGGAATTTTGAAATGTTAAGTAGCGCTTTCAAGGTCAGTGTACCTCTTTTAATAATTAAAGCCCTTTATGAACGGCTACATATGTTTGGGAAGGTGTGTTTACTTTATATTTCATCAAATAACAACTTTATACGACCACACAGATTGTTGCATGCATGTAGTTACTCGGGATATTGCAATTATACCAATTGCGTGTACTTGAAATGCACATAGGCCTCATCACCCTTTAAGCTTATGCCATGTTTTGTGGTTTCACAATTTTCATTGGGCTTACAGATGGTGACTCTTGGTATTCCCCTGTGCACTGAACGTGTGCCTACACAGGGGCCCATAGCCAAAAGTATATGTTTTGGGGGGCTTGGCCCTCAGTAATCACCCAACTTTAAAGCTGTGCAATCAGGGTGCATTCTCACACAAACATTTGTAGAGTACAGGGTAACATATGCGAGGTTTTAAAGCACACAGTTCTTTCTGTTCTTTTAAATTTTCTGCATGATTCTAATTGAAGGAATAAGTGGATTTTGTGTTTTAAAAAAGATATATGCATTAAAGCGCACTTTAAATTCCATCAATTAGATTTGAGAGAGTGGAAAGTTGGATGATTTGTGTTATGTGTCCCCGCAGTGGTGCAGGGCACTGTGGCAGCAGAGCGCAAAAGCAGACTTCAGGCGTTAAGTGCGTTTGCTGTTTAAAACTGCTTCCTGGCGGGAAGCACTATCTTTTATTAACCGGCCCTGACGTCACGGTCACGACCAACAGTAGAAATCTCAGAGGGGCATTACACCAGTGACTCCTTTAAATCATGAGTCAAATGGGAGGGCAGAGGCCTCTCGAACATAACAGACTTGCATCTTTGTGCATTTTCTAAACTGTCCAAGCACTGAGAGGTGCAAAGCTTCCAAAGATTTTTTTAAAAACAAAATAAGCTGCCCACTGCTAGGAGCCCTTCCTCTCGTGCTTCTTTTCCTGAAGTGACCGATTTTCCTGCCCAGCCTCCACACAACATTTTTCAGCTGAATGAAGCCTTACCTGGGAAATCCTGCATCAGGACATCATCACTCCTGTAAGGTCTGTGGAGATAAACCTTACTTCGGGCAAAGCTAGGAAACTTCATCTGTCTTTGTGAAGGGTAAAGTTTCGGAACACAACCCCAGCTTAGGCAAAAATAGGAAACGTCATCTATTTTGTGAGTAATTACGTTTCCTAATTCTGCCCAGGATTTTGAGTAAGGTTTTAATTAAACTCACCATTAATTTAAAGCATATCTACATTTAAGTTGGGAAATGAGTGATAAAAAGAGCATTTAAAACATTTTAGGGCTTAAACAATGGGGAGAACTAAATAGAATGTAAATGCAGTTTTACAAGGGGCATTGGGAAGGTTTGACAATGAAGTTCACTATAAGGTTGTGACAAAGGTTGATAGTTAAATAAGATTTGGGCTAAACCACAATCAGCAAAAGCTGTACATTAAGTATACTCAGACATTGACATTTCCTCTTCTTAGTTACAGGTAGGTGTGTTAAAGGTGCTCTGCAAAACATCATCCAAATCATCCTACTTCCACTTGTGATTCCACAGTGGTACTTTAATTCACCTGAAGCTAACCCTCTTAAAAAAATCCAAACATCCTACCAACAATTAACTAGGATGAGAAATAAGGCAAAGAAACAAAACACTAAGGGCCTTATTTACAAGGCCCATGACGGAGGGTGGTGCAGTAAGTGCCTTGCTACGCCACCCTGAGCTACCAGGAAAGGGCAGATATGCACCATATCTTCAATGTCCCCCGCGCTGGCGCACAAATTGCTGCCATGCACCAACACAGGCACCCTAGCACCATGGTGCAAGGGTGTCTGCATTGTGGGGATGATTGCTTTTGTGCAGGAAGGAACACCTTCATGCAGAAAAACAATCACAAGAGGTGTTTTCCTCTTTTTAAGTGTGCTGTAGACTGCAACAGACATAGAAAGTGGAAAAAATGGGTAGAAATAAAGGTATTTCTCCCTGTTGCATCACTCTTAGGGCGCCCCTCAGGTGGCATAGGAATCTGATGCATTCCCAGACTTGTAAATCTGGGATTGCGTCAGATTCCTTCAGGTTCCATGGGTGTTGCATGGGAACATCCTGAGCAACACCCATGGAAAGCCCCTTTCACGCAGTGTTATGTGTTTAAGGGGTCCATACTTACAAGGCCATGAAAAGCCACTCCAGGTGGCTTTGTGTGGCCTTCTAAATATGGGCTGGCATACTGTTCCATCAGACTGTAAAAAAAAAAAATGATGCTTTGGTGGCACAGTGTGGCACTAGGGCCTTGTAAATGAGGCCCAGTAGTTCATTGTAATTTTCATTGTCATCCTATCGAAATTGAATTAATAATAATCATTAGACTATTACCATTCAGAAAACAGTCACCACTTATGTATTGAGGAATTACGTCTCAAACTAAATGCACACTCAGTTCTTCATCATAATTCACCCAGGTTGCTTTTGTCTCTAGGGATATAGTGTAATGCACTTCCAAACACAGTAGTTTGGCTACCATGTCCCCTCCTGTTATTCCCAATCTCATACTCAATGCCATAGTAGCTGACTTTTGGTGAAAACATCTTGCAATGTGACCTCACTGTTTTTAATTGCCCTCTTAGGCTTCTCATGCTGTAATATGAAGTCCTTTCCTTGTAAAATATTAGTACCTATCTTCTTAGAGGCAGAATTATCAATATTTTGCACAGTGCAGAAAGCTACCTTGCTATGCTGCACTGCGAAAGGGCAGGAATGTGCTGTATTTAACATAATACACTGTATTCCTGTTATTTCCTTGCGTTGGCACCCTTTTGCCTGCCTATTGCCAAAATGGGCACCCTTGTGTTGTGGTGCAAGTGTGACTGTGTTGCAGACAGGATTGTTTTTTTGCAGGAAGGCGTACCTTCCTGCAAAAAAACAATCCTCAGAGGCATTTTTCTCTTTCTATATGGGGTGTAAAATGTAACACACATAGAAAGAGGAAAATACAAGGATAAATAAATGTCTATGCAGGCCTAACAGTAATGGTAAATCTGGGAATGCACCAACATTCATGGGTAGATGCATGGGAACATGCTCCCCCTATGGAACGCCTCCCAGGGGCAGGGTAATGAACTCAGCTATTTGTGCTCAGTTGCATTACTCCAGATTTCTTAAGTCAATCAGGGCCACGCAAGGTGGCCTTGCGTGGCTTGATAAATATTACTTTAGTGTTGGGTCACCCTTGCACCCACCTTGCATGGCGTAAGAGCAGTGCAACACATTGATAAATATGCCCCTCAATCTTACTAAGGCATCTACTCATAATACATTTAATCAGTCATACTGGTGATAAGACTTAGGGCATGATTCATATCCTGGTGGTAAGCAAACTCTGTCACAACAGCGATGGAGTATGTTTACTGCTAAGATAATGGTCTGCCTGCCTGATTTAGATGCACGACCATAGGTTTGGCTATGTAGCCAAATCACTGCCGCTCCATTGGAGAAATGGCTATCTGTGCGCCCATCCAATTAGGCAAACCTGGGACAGTAAAAAAGGAATAATGCCCCCCTCAGACCTCTGGATCCTGCTATCACTGCACCTGCTGTACTAATTTAATTTATGGGTCCCCAATTTTCTTATTCTGTTTATCTTTCCTTCTCGCCTCCCTATCTCCACTCCTCTCTCCTATCACCTTCCTCAGTTTCTCTTCTCCCCTTTGTTTAACTCACTCTTCCTCATCTCTTTCTTCCCTTCTCTCCTTATTTCTGGTTCCATTCTCTTCCTCTTTCCTTTCCCACTTTGCCATCTTTATCTCTTTTTCTCAAAACCTTATTTCATTCTCTTATTCTGTCAGCGTTTTCTGCCCTCCTCTCTTTTCTTTCACTCGCTCCTTTTCTTTGATCCTTTTCATTTCTCTGCTTTAATGTCCCCTTATGCTCTACTCCCTCTGTACCCCTCACCCACAAAAGTAAACACAGCCGAGCCCCTGACATGCACTCTGTCTTAAAAACAAATTAGAATAGACAGCCTTGATAGAACATCAGCTGGTGAAGGGCAGACTGGGCCCATCCGACCTCTGGACTCCGGAGCATTGAATCAGCTGCACCAATGTACCTATCCCCCTGAATACTACACTTTAACCAGACACTGCTCAACCACAGAAAGCTGCTGTTATCATGTAGTTGAACTGGATTAGCTATAAGGCCGTGTTCAGGTTGCGATGAGATGCTATGTGGCAATGTGAATCAGTCACCAGCTACTGGGCCTGCACCCTATGGCCTGACCGAAAAGTCTACTTAGAATAACTGAATGGTGACCTAATTCTAATACGCAAATTAACTTTTCGACCCTTTTTACCCCTATGTCTATCTATTAAGATGACTACCTTTTTCACACAAAACAAAATTCTTAAAAGAATAGCCTGCAGGGATGGTAAAAACTAGCATCTGACAAAATGGCAAAAATCGCTGCTTTATGATGAACAATCAACTGTCTACATTTGTTTATCTTGTAGGCTTCCCACTCATGCAAAATTTTCAAACTCTTGCTGTCTGAGCCACCTCACCTCTCCATGGTGTTCATTAAAAAAAGGTTGGAAAAGGAGGGGTGGAAAATCTCCTTAGGCTCCCTTAATACGACTGGTTGTGATTTGTTCCTTAGCTTTCAACTCTTCAAAATAATATTCTCTTCTGAAGAAGGTATTCAAAGCACCTCAAGCACCTAAACCACTAGCTGTCAGTTTTTGTATTGGCATCCCTGGATTTACAAACTCCACTGCACCTAACAAGGGACCATGAATTCTACAGTCTTTAAGAGCAGCTGTGATTATGCAGCTACATACTGTGAGGGTGACCAAATCACAAGCAGTGCTACTTTTTGACCATATCTATGCATTGAAAGACGAAAGCTGTTAAATAAACAGCCTTCTCACAATACTCTCACAGCTGCCTGGGTCATTAGGAGGGAGGCAAACATTAACATGGGCTGGCCTGCCCCTCAAATGCTTCCACTGGCTATGGCCCTGCCTACACGGTATGGTACAAGGGCTGTGTGTATGCTTTGTTTGTATACATTTGTGCATGGGAATGGTTGTTCCACTGTTGTCTGTGTCAGTTCTGTTGTATGTGGTAAAAGGAATGAAGTGTGCAGTATCCTGTTTCTTTGTGTTGTCGTTCTACTTACTGCTCTTGTGTGTGTAAGAACAAAGATGTGTCATATCCCGGTTTGGTGTTCACTATGGAAACCAGGACGTGGTTCTTTCAGTCACATGAACCAGTGTCTTCCTTTCAGTAAAGTCTAAAATACCCGCTTGTCTAACTTCTTGATAATAGTACCTAGTCACCCTTTGCTTTAGGTTTTAAAGCGCTATATGAATGTATTGATTGAATGAGTGAGTAATAATATTTTGAGCTTTGTGCTCCGGAATGCTTTGTAGTTGCTGGAACTTTGGGCTGGGGCTGTGGCTGAGGAGAGGAAAAAGAAAGTGGGAGAGGAAGGATCTGGGCTCCTGGGGCCATTTTGCACATACAGCGCATTTTTCTTGTTTGCGTTGGGTGCACCTTTCAAAAGGTTTTTCCTGTGCAAACAAGGAGAGTGTGCACTATTAGATTGAATGTGCTGCCCTACCTGGGGCAGTGCATTTAAGTGCAATACTGAGCGCTTTGAAGCAGCAGTTCTGTGTTTCACTGTGCAGGCTACAACCTGCCTGCACTTTTAAGAGGGGTGAGAGATCTCCTTGAAGGCGGGTGCAGTAAGTGACTGCACCTGTCTGCAAGGGGATGTCTGAGGGGGTCCATAGGACCCTCTTCACCCCCTCCAGAGGGCTGGCATCAGGGGCGCACTGACAGTATGCCACCTTTTTGTGGTGCACTGGCAGTGCTCATCCTGATGGCTTTTTTGCTTTTGTGCCCGGGTCTATAATATGGCGCGGGTTCAGCGGTAAAGAGATTCCCTCATTTGCATTATTACCGAAGGGGCTGCACAAGTGTCAGCAGCCCCTTCTGTAATACCAATGTGCCCCAAGGGTGTACAGAGCACGTGCAAACTGCAGTTGCGCCCCTGGGTCACTTTGTATAATACGGACCCTGATGGGCACTATTAGTGAAACGTATTTGTAACTTACATGTATAATCAAAACAAAATCATATTTTTATACTACCTCCTGCTATTGGTCACATCATTACCAATGAGCTTCTGAAGACACACCTAAGATATTTATAAAAAAGGAAGGAGGAGTTTATATGGGCTTTGACCTAGAGGGAGTTGTCAGGAGACAGGAAGGTACATTAATGAGTGATCACTTTTATGTTAGAGGACAAAGGTTACAAACAACAAATAAAAATAATATCTGAGGTTTTAGAGTTTCGCGTATAGTATTGCACTGCCAGGGATATTAATCTCTTCTTTCAGCCATACATTGAAAGGAGAGAAACACTGACCAGACAGGATTCCTACATCCGAATAGATAAGCTGGCCCATATCATCTTATATTTTTATAAAAATCAATCATTGATCCTGCTAGTAACCATTTGCTTCCCAATACCCCTGGTGATATTTTCTTGATTAGTGAGCTAGAGCCTGGTTTATACTTTCAAACAGTTATTAGAATTCCATACCTTACAACACATAAGCACAATTAAAAAAGCTGTCACTTTTTGATGGTCAGCACAAATTCCCTCCAAACTGAAATTAGCTCTAATGCTATTTTCACTTTTTCATTTTCAAAGCAAAGAACCAAGGCAGTTCAAAAAGCTTCCTGTGGCTCCTCGAATCATTCACAGGTTTTAAAATTCATAGCTTCCTAAATTGTAGTATTAAGGGGAATCAATACGAAATAAAAAAACAATAAAGCACAATGTAAGAGCTTCTGAGGGTGTTTGTCGCTCGAGAAGTAGCGATCAACGCATCAGGAAGCCTTCCTGCGCCCCCAGCTCATCGGATAGGTCTGCAAACCATAGAGAGCACCATTGAGCACAGTGCCGCTTACACGCTAGCACACCTCCCCCTCTCTTCCTTAGACCACGGCCATTACCGCTCTCCTTTCACTATCCATCTCTACTTATAAATTCTTGCTTTAAACCACTGCCAAACACTGGGCCAGATTGACAAAGCCCTTGCACCTCCTCGTGCCACATTAATGTGAATATTTTTGATGTTAATGTGGCGTTAGGTAGACATTTCTGAAGCGCCATATTTACAAAGTCGCAAAATGCTAGGATTGTGCCACTTTGTAACCTCTGGCGCCACATTATGCCTGAGCCAGGCATATTGTATGCAAGAAGAGCATTCCCCACAGGGAGGATGAAAAGAATGGTGCAGGGAAATCTACAAGATTTCACTGAGTCATTTTTTCCGTCGTTTTTAATGCCTGCACATTGCAGGCTTTAAAGAAACGGGCACATAGTAATCCATGGGCCTCCTTTGTGCTTTGCTGGACTAGCGCCATAATTGATAGTGCTAATCCGGCAATGCACCACAATTGAGCCATAAATTCTGACGCTACTGTGCTAGCGTGCACCATGGTGTACAGTATTTTAAATACAGCACTACCAGGGTGACGTTTGGGGGGACTAAGGGCAGCGCAAGAAAAGTGGCACATCAGGACTAATGCACCGCTTTCTTGTACATCTGTCCCACTGTTGCAAAGCAAAGTGCAATTAATTCCAAGAGGACGTCACGTCAAAATAGTGTCACAAACAGTACTTGTAAAATGTACCCATGTGAAACACAGACTCAGAACATCTTTCAACGTAATTTCTGCCACTGTATTTTTCTGCAGCTCATGATATTTAACCATATGGCGGCAGACTGCAGCCACATAACACTACATTTAAAAACATCACTCTGTATATCGGAACAGTGGTTCTTAAACATTTTACATCTGTGGAACACCACTGAATCAGAACTGGAAGCCGGGGACCTGCGCCAAAGTCATTTCGACAATTTAAACCCCAAAACAACACAGAAAAGCACAAAGTATACATAAAACAAATTCACAAATTACTAAATATTATAATAAAAAAAGTTCCAAAAGTACAAACATCAAAATCTGAAATTTAATGGCTATTTTGGTGCCTTTGAAAATTATTAATTTTTATTTTTAAAACTAGACTAGCATATCACTTTGTCTTTTTTCCATCTAACTCATGGTCACTTATTGTTGGCTGATGGGAGTGGTTTAATTGGGGGCACTAATCATCCACACTAGATTCCATTTGTTGAACGATGCTGCAACCACCTTGATTTTTAGCCTCAGATTTCAAATTCCTTCAGCGAAATAGCATTTTCTATTTTTCTTTTTTATGTCTTCACATCTTATGTGTCTGCTAATAATATTTAATTTTCTATATAGTCGCCTACCTCCGGAGTAGGAGTTTTGGACCCCCCGATTGTCTGTGTACCCCAGGTTAAGAACTGACGATTTAGTGATGTTGCAAGTGTTTATTGCTTTCACCGAGCTCTCAACAGCTCCCAAAAGCCCTAATTAGATGTATGAGGTCACTGCTTTATTAAGTACAACATTCTTTTCCCAAACTGGGTGTTTCAAGAGCCAATTTCTGGTGGTTCATGAAAGTCCAAGCAATAAGTGAAGATGCCTTTAAATTCTGTAGTCATCTTACCAAGTTTGCTGGCTTCAAAGTCAGAGATCAGTTGTCAGGCCATATCTTCTGACAAATTGATGCTTAGTGTTTTCTAACATGGGGATTGGTGTTTACAAACTCCTCTCACTTTACAGTAGCAGAAAGAAAAGTAAAGTGAATCTTGTGTTAATAGTGAAGGGGTACAAAGAGTGTAAAAGGCAAGACTGTAGGATGCCATTTTTTGTAACCCACAACAAAATGTAAAGACCTGTAAATTAACTGTACCCATTCAGCAGTGTGATGAAAACAAAGATTTTGATTGGATCAAAACATATCAAGACGCTACACTTGGTGATGCCCAATGATAAATATTAATGGAAACCCGAGTTCCACACATTGTCATTTGTGTGCAACATAGTTTTATCAGTAAAACTGTATGTCTGTGCAAATTTAGTGGCTATTTCAATGGAAAATACAATGTATGTAAATGACAGTGTGCTACTACATGATGATTTAGTTACATTAAAAAATCGCCTGTCTCATGTTCATTAAAGCTAGTGATGTAGTCTAAATTTTAGTGTCGTCCCTCATGTCACAAAGTCATCCGAATGTGACAGTTTATGCCTTATGTTAATCGAAGCATTAGTGATTTGAATGTAGAAGCTGAACTGACACGCAATTTAAATGTGCATTCATTTACTCTGTAGATTTGACATAGGTGGTATTTCAATGAAATCACATATTAACATGATTACACTGATTTTATGATGTAATTTAGGCCTAAGACTAACAGAATATATTGAAACAATATTGAATTCCTAATGATTGATGAATTAAAAATGTGTGCAAGAATAAAAGACAAGTATTACCCTGGCATATTTAATGACGTGCATTGACAACGTTTCTGTTTGTTTGTTTAAATTAGTATAACATGCATATTATTGAACCATTAATAACATTGAATTCATAAGTTTACATAGAAAAGTGTGATTATTAAAACCTATTAGTTAAATGTATTGCTTTGGTTCACATACACTAGCTTAAGTGAAGCCTTTAGTTTGTTATTTGTGACTGTGTAGGAAATGCTGATTCACTTTCATAACTTGTGCTTTCTTTCAGATTTCATTCTCATGAGAAGACTGAATGTTGGTAACAGGCCCCAATGTTTAGACATAGAGAGGATGCATCTTCTCATCTGTGAGAGTTGAACATTATGGTGCATGGACTGCTGTTGAATACAATTATTTCAGACTTACGTGGAGTCACACAGATGGAAGATGTTCCCATGGACAGACCTGGGAATGGAACTTGATGTTGAAACCTGGAGTTATGTGATTGGTTTTTATAAGATGATGTCCCTTCAATCTAATGTGGACTGCTTGTTGGAGCAAATCAAATTATTTCATAAATGTAATCTCTCCTTTTTGGAGCAGTTCTTCAGATTTCCCTGATGTCAGTAGTTCTCCTGTACTCCTGAACCTTGACTGATGATGAATCTCGTATGCTGAGCCCCTTGGAGTGGTATATTCCTCTCTGCTTGCCCTTTTGAGATGTTCCTTTGAGATTTAGAGATTTCCCTTTCCCCTTTCAGAAGACTGTTGATCGAGCTTCTAATATGGTGATACTTTCCCGTTTTATTGATCTTTTGCCCACTTTAGTTAGTTTTCTTTTGCCCGAGATTTCCTTTTTGTCAAAATACATTTTGTATTTTTTGTGCTTTTTGTCTTTTGTCTGCATGTTTTGGCCCTGCACATGTTTTTCCCTGCAGTAGAGTTTTCCTGTGCCGAGCTATGACTCTGCTAAACTAATTTGACTGATGATTGCTAATCCTGAGCGGCACTTCCTCTCTGTACCAAAGATATATTTGTTAATAACATGTAATGTCTTTCTTGAATGCTTAGTTCTATTGATGTTAATTTGTTTGAATTTATTTTGTTGACTTTGGCAATCATTGGTGAATATGTATCGTTATAACTTGGTTTTGTGAATTGTGTACATTACTTTGAACTTGAGTTTGTAACAAACCCCTTAGCTTTATTTTCAATAGAGTTTTGTTTCCGAGGCCACATTGGTCATGGTGTGTAATTTAATTGATTTGTATTGAAATTGTGTTAATGGTTCTATCACACCCTGTATCAGGGTCAAAAGATCCATTCCTCTCTATGAGCATTGATTCCTGCAAAGGATGAAAATGCTACAGCATTTGGTAGGTTGCAAAAGTTTGTCATTCTAAAAATTGGATTGTGGTTCTAAAATGTTCGGAAAACACTGATATACAGTGTTGTAGATGTACTTTGCTCTTTCTTGTTCACACATTTTTGCTTCCCACCTCATTTTATGTTAATCTTTCTCAACTTTACCCATGTCTCCCTGCCTCTCCTACGCATGCCATTGTGTCACCTACTTTCTCCTTTCATCTCTCTTCCCCTCCCACATAATTTGTTTTCACCCTCTCATCTTTGACTGGCCTCTGTTTTCACCTCTGGTCTCATTTAACACCATCACCTAAACCACTGAATTCATCATAGTTTACTGACATGGTAATGTGATACAGAGTGAAGCATTGTGGCAACCACTGCATTGACTTACAGTGGTGGTGTGCATTGCATTTGCATTTACATTTTCGGGCAAGTACATTTAATGACTCCTATTTCTGGCTCCATAATCCAAGGTTTAGCATTTTTGTGTCATTCATTATTCACATTTCTAAATGTGTTTGACAATATAGTTGTGTTGTTTCTTGATATTAATGTTTCTTGGGAACCTTTGAATATAACACACATTTCTCGGTGCAAGCCTAGCACTGCATGTGGCACTATAGAAAAAACTGTATACTCTAGCAAGCAGTACAAGGCCGCTATTTGGCATTCATTGTTGACCCTCATCATTTAAGGCAAGCGGGGTAAGGCTTGAGGGGAAAAGAAAAAGCTGCCTTTTTTGCCCACCTACTGTCTTGAATGAGATTAACTTAACGTCTCACAATTTTGCAAGAAATATAGTTGAAACAAATGGAGTAAAAGATGTGACATCCTTTTTTGAGCACTGTGCCGTTTTCTTTAGAAGTTAGTTATTGTTGAATGGAATATTGCAATATTTATTAAACTGCAAAGGTGGAACCTGTCTAGGTAGATCGTTATAATTACAGCATACAGGTGATTTCAATAATTTACTATCAACTAGCGTTGTATCTGTTTTGCAACTATATGAAATAGTGTGGACATTTTTTGCATCAGAGTAAAGAAATCAATTACAAGCTTAGATTTTTAGTTAATGATCTATATGCATTTTCTATGCAAACATCAACGCAAAACAAACGTGAGGAACTAGAGGAGTTAAGTCTTAGTCATTAGTCATCGTCCTAGGAAGCACATTTTTTTATATATCTCATTGGGCACTAGCTAAACGAACTTCAAGATTCTACAGAAATTAAACTGATTTGTCCACATGCAGCTACATTGTACAGGTATTATAATATATTCCCTGCTTTACATTGTACCTCCCCTTCTTATAGATTAATTGTAAAAATGATCATGTCCCAATTAGGCCTGGGTGCGCTTAGGGAATTCTGCTACACGGAGAGGGCCAATATCTCTGGAAATTCTCGAGCTTGTGGAGCTGCTCGACTTGCGCATTCACTCAATGTTTTTGACATTTAGGACGCACTGGAAACTGCACCCAAACGACACCGCACCATTTGCATGTGCTCATCCATTTTGTTTCTTCTGTTCTATGCATGGTGCTGGGCCCTGTTTTGAATCCAACCTTATTCCTTTTAATCCTCCCCCTATCTGATTCAGTGTGTGCCTTCATGTTTGTGTATTTTATGTTTTTGTCATTTTGTTGTGTTTTTCATGACTTTTTGGTACTTTTTTTTGTTTTTCCTTTAGTTCTTTAGTTTTTCTTACCACCCAGTGCCATGGTAGAGCCAGGCGAGAGAGGCAATGATGGTGCCAGAAGGCTGCTAGCCGCACACCTTGTGGTTGTTGGCAATGCCAAGGGGTGCAGCCCCACACCATTTTTTTCTTAGGTGGAGGTGGCAGCACTTATTTTTTAAGTGCAGCGGCACCTCTCCTCCATGCTGGCAGTAGCCTGCAGGCCTGGGAGCATCTGAACTCTGCGGCAACGTTGACAGCTGTGAGGGTGGTGGGTGTGTCGTGCGTGGGGTTCAGCACACTGAAGTCCAGCGCACACAGCAGCAGTGAACGCACAGAAGGGTGGGCATACTGGACTGTGAGCAGGACCTACCCGACCTGCTGGGCTTCAAGGTGTCAGGGCTCGCTGAGTAATTATTAATTTGTTGTGTTCTACAATGCTAATTTGTTTTTCCAAATAGCATGCTGCTCATACTCAAAGGTAAATTAAGTTTACATTACAATTAATATTATGTGATCCAGTTTGAGCTAGCCAGGTGCTCGGCACTACCTAATCATATTCGTCAGGGCTCACTTGGGCTGAATATTTAGGAGGTCATGACTCCTCTGTCCTGTCACTAAGATAGAAGTAGTATTAGTAAGTAATATCAGTAAATTAGCGTTCTCTGTGCCTTTCTTCATGTAGCTCATAAAGTCTCAATCGCAAGCTCCCAGTGATGTGCAGGATGCGTCTGTGCTTTGAAAAGGGAGACTGAGTTGGCCCATCAAAGGTGGTTGAGAAGCAAAGATAATTTGTTGCAATGCACTAGTAATTCAAAATGTAGTTTAGGTATAGGAAATCTGGAATAGGGCTTAGGTTTTTGAAATTAGGAATAGGTCAACTCAATACTAGTACTGTACGTAATCTGAATTAGAAAAGTACAATGTTACAGCATTCACCTTTAACTGTCAACATTTCTTTTTTTAGCTGTACCACTAATCTATTTTTTATCTTCTTTATCTCTTATCTCATCACCAAAGGGCAAGAATAGGGCTTCCGTGGCAGGTCAGGAAGATGGGGGTGCCACCACCAGTGCAGCAGCAGGCGGATCTTCTGGGCCCCACTAAGTCCTCCTGTTGTATTATTATTATCTCCCTAACTTTTACCTCTCACCATTTAGAATACTTTTTCCTTTTTTTTACTGTGCCTGTCTCCTTTTGTATTCCAACTTTTCTTTGTTCGATCTAAGGTTTGTTAAGTTCTTCTTATCCCTGCATTATGCTAGTTTTTTCTATATTTCAGGTTTCTGTAGCTGACCTTCTCCTGTCTGGACTAGTCTGTAGCTTTCTTCTGTATTGTTATCAAGCATTCCCTCTCCTCCTATATATCTTGTGGACTGGTCCTGTAAGACTAAGAGAGCAGATTTTAGGACAGGTACTCTATTGTGAAGATTGCATGCCCAAATACACTTTTCTATGCATGTTTGTTGAAAGGGCTTTCTTTTTCGTGCTTGTGCTCAAACAGTAAAACGTGAGAGTCGCAATGGTCATGGTGGACCCACCCCCCAATGTTGTGTTGCACGTATTATTATTCAGTTATACAGTAGCATACCATACCAGCAGTTTCTATGCTAGTGCAGCATGGCTGAAAAGTAGTATGAAGATGGTCCTATTCCATTTGCCATCCCAGACCTCACATTTGTCCTTGGTTGACCAAATACTCCACCCTTAATTGTGCTTCACCAACCACTAGTGCCGGGGCTAGAGGCTGTACCAGAACACCAGACACGGCAGCGGTTGGAGAGGGAGAACTAGCGGCAGAAGGAACGGACGTTGGTAAGTCACATTGCTTGCTTATTGACAATTACTATACACTCACTGAAAGGGTGTTGTGAACCCCCCCGCTTTAACAGATACAGCAGAGTTGAATTCTTAATGGCCTCGTCTATCTGCAACTCAGCAGTCAAAAGCTCATAATGAACATTACATATGATAGGTGGAAGGAAAAGGCAAAGAAGGATGGATGGGTAAAATGGTATATGAGTGAAAGGATGTGTGGGTGGGTGAAAGGATGTGTAGGTGGATGCTAGGAGATGCATGGGTGGGTGAAAGGATGGATGAAAGGGTATATGAGTGAAAGGATGCCTGAGTGGGTGATGGGTGGTTGGGTAAAAGGATGCTAGGGTGGGTTAAGGGATGAGTGGATGGGTAATGATTCGTGGGTAAATGGACAAATGGGTGAAATAATGTTTGAAACGGTGGATAGGTGAATGGATGGATGGGTGGGTATATATCTATGGATGGATGGATTGAAATGGTGAAAGAATGGATAAGAGAATGTAAAACATGGATGGTGGGTATCAAAGGGTAAATAAAACAATGACAGGATGAATGGATAATTGATTGGATGAAGAAATAAGGGAGCTCTTCTGGACAGGGAAGTGTTCACCTACTTCACTTGCTTTGCTTGGTTATCAAAGTTTTGGTTCAAAGTGGGGAGTATTTTAATGTTCTGTCTACTCTCTTAACTCATTGTATGTGTTAAGCAAGGCAGATATGTATTCACTTCCCTTCCTATAGCATTTAGTCACCCATGCCAAGACTTAACTGCAGCATGGTTCGATTCAGCAGTACAATAGTGTTGTCGCTACAATGTGCAGCTGCTTCAGTTCATGCAGCATTTACAAAGTTTTAAATGCATTGCAAACCGAAAGAAAAGTGTGTTTCCCTTCTCTCACCATGCCCACTCAGTCACCTCCTAGTAATTCACTCCTTTCTTCTTCCCTAAGTTCTATCCCAACCTATCAGAAAAATTGAAAAATCAATTTTTGGCATATGGCACATTTTCCTGGACAGGTGATATATTTCATGGCTTTCATAAAGGATTCGTCCCTGTACAAATTTTTCCCTTTTGACATTTATCAACTACACTGAAGCATGTGTGGGTAAAAAAATGGCTCTGTGACTCGTAATCTGTCACATTAATTACAGTGGCCATAGGGGACCAGCAATCTACTGCTACTGTGCCACTGTAAGTTTAAACAAGTGTTTGCACAGTGCACTGTTTGCAATTTGTCTTTTTTCCTTCTTTTCTTTCTTGATATAGCTACTCCTGGTGGACCACCTACATGCCAGCATATAGCAGCCTAGCAGTGCTGCAGAGGTTTGAGGCATCCATTTGGAGAACCAATGACTGGTGGCTTTGCAGAAGGAGGAGGAGGGCGAGATAACTGCCTTGACCGCAGGCCCCAGCTCCTCCAGCCAGCTGCCAACACCTCAAGCCTTCCAGCAGCAACAACATCTGCAGTGCTGCCGCCTGCTGGCAGCCGCCCTTTCACGTCGGACCACTGCTGCCCATCTCTCAGACCACATATTCCAATGCCTCTTCCTGCAACTTCTGTAACACCTGGACCACAGGGTGGCACACATTGAGGGAAGCCTCAACGAATTCTGAACCGATGTACGGAATATCCTCTTTTAGCCATTATTACATTTTTTGTTTTGGTGGGAGGGACATTTGTTGTGGGTGAAGAGTGTGGTAAAGGATGTTAGGACCAGGGTTTGGACTAGTTTGGACACTTAAGTTTTCTTTGGACATTGGTTCAATCAATCAGGATTTATAAAGCCGGATAATTACCCTTGGTATCCATCTGCTTGCAGGCCCCAGAGGCTTTTTTGAATAGCCAGGTCTTGAGGGCCATTCAAAATTTAGGAAGTGAGGTGACGGTCCAGAGGTGCGTGGGGAGACTATTCTAGGTTTTGCTGTGATGGGAGAGAAGGAACATCGTCCAGTTCTTCTTCGGAAGATGTGTGGAGTATGGGCAAGTGAAAGGTAGGCAGAGTGTAGTCTTCTCAATGGTTGGTGGAAGTGCAGGCTGTGGTTAATGTAAGCGGGTCCTTGATTGCGTGGAGCCTTGTGTGTATGGGTCAGCAGCTTGAATAGGCATCTCTTCTGTAGGGGGAGTCAGTAGAGTTACCTGAGGCGAGGTGTGATGTAGGTTTGTCTTGGAAGGCTGAGGATGAGTCAGGCTGCAGCGCTCTGTATGGTCTAAAGTCTCTGTAGGAGGTGTGTGGCAATTCCTATGTAGAGGATGTTACCATACTACAGTGGGAAATACCCGGAACAATGACTCCTAAACCACGAAGTTGTGGAAAACGAAAGCGAAACAGCAGTTTTGTTTTCCACGACTTCCTGGTTTTCGTGCCTTAACCACGCATGTGTGAACTACGTACATGCGTGGTTAAGGCACAGAAGAAGGGAGTTGACGCGGTGAAGAAGGAGGTAAGTTGGGCTGGGACTGGGGCTTTTTTTTGGGGGTGGGGCGGGGTGGGGGTCTTGGGGTGATTAGGTTTTAGGGGGGTCAGGGTTTAGGTTTTAGGGGTGGTTTGGGGGTTGGGGTTCTTTAGGTTTTAGGGGCAGGGGTGGGGACTCGGGTATTTTTAGTTTTTGGCGGTGGGGGCTTGGGGTGATTAGGGTTTGGGGAGGGGGGGTCAGGGTTTAGGTTTAAGGGGTGGGTTGGGGGTTGGGGTGCTTTAGGTTATAGGGGAGGGGGTTGGGGTTGTGGTAATTTTGGGGGTTGGGGTGGTTCTGGGTGTGGGGGGTCGCGGTAATTTTTACGTGTGTGGGGGTAGGGGGGAAGCATGCTGGAACCGTGCATGCTGATCACTAATGCCTTTACCAGGAATGCCTTTACAACAAAAAATAGTTGTAAAGGCATCCATGGTAAAGGCATTAGTTATACTAACGAGTTTGTTGTTCCAAACTCGTTGTTGAGCCATGGGTGCTTGAAGCACTCGTGGTTTCAACATATAACCTACTGCAGTCGGTGTGCGATGAGGACCTGTGTCACGGTATGTCTAGTGTGTAGGGGTAGCCACTTGAAGACCTTACATAGCAAGCACAAACTGAGGAAGCAGGTGGAGGAAACAGCGTTGAACTGTGATTAAATGATGAGTTTGATGATAAAGATGAATCTGAGGTTTCTGGTGTGCTTGGAGGGAGTGGGTACAGGGCCTAGGTTTGATGGCCACCAGGAGTAGTTCCATGTCTTGCTGCTGTTGCCAAAGATCAGTACTTCTGTCTTGTCTGTGTTCAGCTGCAGGCAGTTGTTCTTCATCCAGTCAGTGATGCTTGTCATGCATCTGTGGAAGTTGGTTCTGGTGGTTGAGGGTCATTGGTGAGTTCTGCTCCAGGTGTCAGTATTTGCTTGTTGGTGATTCTTTTCCAGTACCTTTGATAGGAATGGGAGCAGGAAGATTGGCTGGTAGTTTTTGGGTTTGCTAGGGTCGACAAAGGGTTTTGTGTAGTGGTCTGACTTCAGTGTGTTTCCAGGAGTCTGGAAATTTTCCGGTGTTGATAGAGGTGTTGATCAGGGTGGTGAGTTCTTGGCCCATCCTTTGATTTCCAAGGTTGAAGATGTGGTGCGGGCACGGGTTTGGTCAGCTCCTCAGTGGATGTATTTCATGGTGGAGGTGATGTCCCGGGAGGCGAGGATGTTCCAGGTGGTCACAGTGTGATTCATGTTGGTTACGATGGTGGTGTTTCTGTCCAGGAAGTCCATAGGGGTGGGGTTCAGAGTTTCTGTATATAGTGTGATCTTGTTGTGGAAGAAGGGGGTGAGGTTGTCTCACAGCCCCTGTAAGGGTGTGATGTTGTTTTTGCTTGGCATCGAGGTTGGAGAATTCCTTAATGATGTTGAAATGTTCCTTGGTATTGTTGGCCCTGGTTTTGATGTGTACTGCAAAAGCTGTTTTCCTTGTTGCCCTCAGCAGGCGGTGGTAGAGCTTGAGATAGGTCTTGAAGGCTGCTCTGTCGGAGTTGTCCTTGCTGGCGCACCATCTCATCTCCAGCTGTTTGCTGTCTCCTTTTACTGTTCTGAATTCTTGGGTTCACCAGCTGGCCTTTTTGGAGGATTTTCTCTGGATGTTGCTTTTGATGGGGACAATGTTCTTGGGTCAATTGGAGATCCAGGTGTTAAAGTTTTTCACTCCCTGTTCAAGGTTGGTGTCGGTAGTGGGGTTGGAGGTGATAAGGGCGTCTGCCCAGCTGCTTTCTGAGATTTTGTTACACCTCCAGTTGGGGGACACTGGTCATCTTGGGTGTGGAGGTGCAGGTGCTGGAGATGCTGAAGTGGACGATGTAGTGATCGGTCCATGTGAGTTCTGTGACAGGGCTGTATTTGACACGGTTGCTAGAGGTGAAAATGGGATCCAGTGAATGTCCTGCAGTGTTTGTAGGATTGTGGATTGTCTGAGTCAGTCTGAGGCTGCTCATACTGTCGAAGAGGTGTGCAGTGTTGTCATTTGGAGTCATTGATGTGAAAATTTAGGTCACCAAGGAAGATGAAGTCCTTGGAGTCTAAAGCTAGGGGTACAATGAAGTCTGCGATGGTGTTGCAGAAGCTGAAGCACAGGCCTGGCAGTTGGCATGCAAGGGTGCCTCTGATGGTTGTTTTGTTGTCCGTGTGGAGCTTGAAGTTGAGATGTTCCAATTGGGTGGTAGTGTTGTTGGTGGTGGTGTACTCTATGGTCTTCTTGTGGGTGATGGCTGTGCCTTCTCCTGGCTTGTTGCTGCGGTTCAGGTGGGTCTGGTCTGTGGGCTGGTGTGTGTGCTGTGGTAAGTGAAGAGGCAATGGGTGCAGGTGAAAGGTCCTAACATGGAGCGTGAGTTGGCACAGTGGCAGTGTTTATTGTAGCATCTGAGGTTGAGGGTGTAGATCTTAGTGATAGTATATCTTCAGGGGGGAGGGTCAGGGGTTGTGGCATGGTCCAGGTGTGGACCAGCACAGGCGGACTTGCCTTTGGGGAGCCTTTGGCACACCAGTAGCACACCTGCAGCCTGCATTAACTGGGTTGTGGGGTGGGTGGAGCTTCAGTTGGCGGGAAGAACGGTGAGTGGGAAGACTTGGGAAAACCCAGGCGAGTAAGCTCAGGCAGCTGTGGTGTCACTGAATTAGTCTGGAACAAACAGGAACTGGCAGCCACAGTTAAGTGGGCGCTAAGGGTCCAGGTGCCTACTGGTTGGAGATGGAGTGCTTTGTTTGTGGAGACGGGTGCGCTTGTTTTGGGTGGAAAGGGTGGGTATTATAATTGTTAAAAAATAAAATGGGAATGATTAATGTTACTTTATTTATGCCTCAAATCTTTATTTTGGTGTTTTACTTTGCACTGCTGTCTTTTAGTGTAGCCTGTTTTTTAATTATGCTTATGTATACCAGTTAATTATATCCTTGTCCTACTATCCTCTGTATTTATATTGACCACTGGGGGGTTGCAATTAGCTATATTGGTAAACAGAAACAAAATCTTTAGTAGAAGTTAGTTACTTGCTAAACTAGTTCACTTCACTCCATAGTTCTCTTACCTGAATAGATGAAGCAAGGGCTTCAACCCCTATCAGTCTTCTTACAGCAGAATTTCCCTAAGTGCCATCTTATGGTGGTGGTAGTAGTATCATGCTTGTATGCTAACAGAAGAAAAGTAATCACAAGCCAACTCCCACTCTCACCTAGGTGAACTCAAATCTTGAGATCAATCAAAGCATTATCCATCAAAGACAACTAGATTGAAAGAAAACACAGTGTTAGTGGGTTATTCAATATTTATATCATAACTTTAGAAAGACTGAGAGCAGACTACCACCATGACACAACAAAGAAGACTTGATACGATGACAAAAACTAGCAATAGAATTTCTTCTCAGCAATAGGGAGCTAGTGTTTAAATAAAACCAAACCTACAAAATCATCAAGTCAGGTGAAGTGGACTTAGAGTCAGGAGCGGACAAGTTTAAGCGTTTACACAACCCAACACAAGGCCTGAATGATGATGTTGACTAATGATGCATGGGTGGTTAAATGGGGCTGTGTGCGCTATTACTCAGGTATTAGAAGATCCTGCAGCAAGTTGGTGTTACTTTTACCCCACCCCCCCACCAAGTGTGTGATCCTTCTATGGTGTAAAATTAAGCCAAACCTCAATAAATCACACAGCCCGGGGGAAGAGAGTTAGGGGTTCGATGAATAGATGGGAAACGGATTTGGGGAAAGGTGTTGCAAAGACAAACACTATACAATGACAATATTCATCAGGCCAGTGAGCAACACACCATCATCAATCTGTTGAGGAAGGAAATGAAGGAATGTGTCTGACACAGTTCAGTTAAATGCATTGCAAACAGTCCCTCAGCCCCAGAGACCCGGTCATCTAGGCTTGAAAAATAAAAATTATGGAGGAGTGAAATGAACCCACACAGTTCTAAAAAATGATTATTTATATAAAAGTGATACTGTATTGCCAAATTGGGTGGTGCACCAGCATTGTTCTCGAAATGCCCATCACTCTTGAGTGCCTGGCTGAACCGGTCCAGTAGGTAAGCAGGAGTGTTGTAGTTCTGCCTTTCATTCATGCAGGAGAGGAGAAGGCCTACAGATTGTAAAACAGAAACTTTATTGTAAAGTCAAAGAGAAGGTCATAAGGAAGTTAAGCTTCATGATTCAGCAGCATTTCCCAAATCAACATACATAGCTCCAGTCCATACAGCTGAGTACTGGACTTCAGAGTCATCATCATCATCATCATCATCATCATGGTTTCCCTTTGATCTCAATAACTTCCTTCTTCTGGTTGTTGAGGTAGTCCCACCATGAGTCCTTCCATCCTCCTCCTGACTCTGAGTAACACCATGCCAGTCCTGACCCATGCGAGATAGACCTTGTGATGGGCTGGAACCAGTTTGCCCGCACCCGGACCTCGCTTGTGCTGACGCGCCACTGGTGGCCACAGGCAGCCTGGCTTCCCATTCCGTGATTGGCTGGGAGATCGGGAGTGGCGGGATGTCAGGAGGTCAAAACCGCCGCTGTCCGAACATACGGCGTTCGGAGGTTGTGAGGAAGGAGTTGGAAGCGAGGGAGCAGCCGTGAACCATTCCTCAAAGGAGGAATCCTGAGGAAGAGAGGCGGACGACGAAAATGGAGAGCGGCGCGAAAGTAGGAGCCGGAGACTGCGGGAACATTCGTACACTGGAGGAGACGGGTGGAGACGCTTGACGGAAGCCCCTATACTCAGCAACCGGGAGGACGAGCCGCTGCATCCCGCCACGCTTCTGGAGAAGCATGCCAGTTCAGGTGCGTGGGACCACGTCCCTGAACCAGAGTGAGAGAGTGAGAGGGGGGGGGAAGAGAGAGAGAGTGACAGAAAAGGGTAAAAAAAAAGGAAGACAAAACAAAAGGGGCACGTGCACAATAGGGGGGGGGAAGAAAACAAACCGGGAGAGACATAGAACTTACCACTGACCACCGTAGAGCACAATATCCAGAATAGACCACCTAAGGCACCGCGCACAGGATAATGAGCACTGAAGAGGCATAACAAGACAAGAAAGCACATAAGTTAGATCAAGACAAGAACCAGACTGAGAAACGTACCTCTGAGAAGAACAGTGAGACAGGAAAGAAACAAATAGATACGATTACCTGGTCCACTTACCGATATTATTCTCTTTTCTCCACATGCGCCTCCCGGGGAGCACCCTACGAAAGAAGGGAACAGAAAGAGAAGAGTGAAGAACAAACCGCAAAGAACACCCCACCACCCTATACCCAGCATCCGAAGACTAACGATTACGTACCTGCTCATTTCCACATAAATTACTCCAAATAAAACGCCCTTGTTGTCACAGCTAGAACTCTGTCCAGAGTGTTTCATCCACTACCATACGGTCACAGACCTGTAGTGCACTGCTGTTGAAGAACAAGTCGTAAAACAGAACTGGAGCATTTTGTTGTGTAGGTTTGTGTTTGTTAACTAAAGTGACTGGTCTGGTCTCTGAAGAACCAGAAAAAAACGAGTGTACCCTACAGGTAAATTTCACTAAGTTTGAAAGGGCCAATAACCTTCAGGAATAATGATAAAACATCAGGTCTCAAACATTGAAACTCATCTAGATTTATTAAGTTGAACACCCTCCCTCACTGTCTGCCACCACATAAATCATCAATCATCATTCACAATCACTCAATAGTATATCACCACTTATTGGTGCAATAGTTACCTCTTCCAATCCAAGCATGGTGGTAGGTACGCAATTGTATCTCCTCTTTGATGCAAGCAACACATTGGAGTTTGGCAGACTTGTAAATCAAGGATATTCTGGAGCAGCCCTGCGAGGTGATGCAAAGAAAGGATAGGCATTGCCTCCAAAGTCCTGAAGGGAATGGGGAGGCTTCTTCACTGCACACTGGTCCAACTTCAATTCAGCTATACATGTGATTAAAAAGGGCGGAGCAACATAAATCAACACATATAAAATGTTCCACTAACTATAAATTGTTTTGGCAAAGAAGGAAGTTCGATGATAAATAATTACAAAATACTATGGTGGCATACTCAGTCAGACTGGTCCTTCTCGCTGTGACAATTGAGACAGCTGCACTTAACACACATTCAGCAGACACAGTGGCTACAGGACAAGACACTTCATTGCCAGACTGCTGAGCTCTGGCCATTGGCCCATCTTCCCATACCAATGCACAAATGTGTTTTGATCCACATAGACCTTTTTTGGGTCATCCAGATACTCCTAGAACATCCTCTAAATGCTCATTGATGCTACCACTTGTGCAACTTCTTTTGCTTTCGCCTTTGCACTGGACTTAAGAACTGTCACTTGAAACCATGGCAATGCAGAGGTTAGGGCCAATTCTTCTGTTCATGTTGTTGTGGTTGCAGCTGGTATTCGTCCTGCTGGTGTTGGCTGCTGTGGGACAAGACTGTCCTCTCTGGAAGTTGAAGGCACCACCCCAGAACTTCAGAGTGGGACTCTAATTTCCAATTATTCTTTTTCCTGGTCTCCGGCTTGCTCAACAATCCACCTCTTGTATTGTGAAACATCCCTTCAGAAAAAGGAATGAAAGTGGCCAGAATTTTTGTGTCCCATGGATCAAGTAACGTGGCACAGAAATACCCTTTGGACAACATGGTATCATTTTGCAGCCTTGTATTAACAGCCAGGTGAAGGATTAAGCTCTCAACCAAGGCATGCATTTCAGCGTTTTCATTCAAACTTGCAGGTGCAAACCTTTCTGTTAGAAATGGTGTCTTTGGTTGGGAGTCAGGGTGCCCCCTGTCCAAGCAAGTCAGGGTAAAGGAGAATCACCCTTAGCTAACCCCCGCTCGCCCCCCGGGAAGGTTGATCTAGGCCCTTTTCATTAAGCTGTGACAGTACTGCTCCTATACCATGCTCGGAGGTGTCTGTTTGCACAGCCAACTCCTTGAAATAGTCAGGTGCCTTCAGCACAGGTGCTGTGCACATGGCAGCCTTCAGGGCATCAAAAGCGGTCTGTCAAGCCTCTGTCCAGATCACCTTCTTTGGTTGCTTCTTGGAAGTTAACTCAGTCAAGGGGGTAACAATGGTGCCATACCCCTTGACAAACCTGTTGTTGCCAGTGAGGCCTAAAAACGCTCTCACCTCACTCTGGGGGTGATTCTCACCCTGGCGGGCGGCGGAGGCCGCCCGCCAGAGTTCCCCCCTCCAAAATACCGCTCCGCGGTCGATAGACCGCTGAGGGTATTTTGGGTTTTGCATTGGGCTGGCGGGCGACCGCCAAAAGGCCGCCCGCCAGCCCAGTGCAAAACAGCCTTCCCACTAGGACGCCGGCTCAGAATTGAGCCGGCGGAGTGGGAAGGTGCGACGGGTGCAGTGGCACCCGTTGCGTATTTCAGTGTCTGCAAAGCAGACACTGAAATACAAAGTGGGGCCCTCTTACGGGGGCCCCTGCAGTGCCCATGCCATTGGCACCCCTGGGAGCGACATTGGGGATCCTCAGGGTCTTACCTACTCTATCATGAAGGATTCCCTTCTCACAAGGTATGGTCTCACCCCTGAGCAGTCTAAGGAAAAGTTCAGGTCCTATAAGAGGAATGGATCCCAAGCATGGTTGGAATGTGTTGATTCATTCTGCAGGTCACTGGATGGTTGGGTGAAGGGTAGTAATGTGACAGCGTATGAGGGGTTATACAATTTCATTGCTTGGGAGCACTTGTACAGTTTATGTTTTCCAGAGCTGCGCCAGCACCTAATTGACAGCAAGCTGACTAACCCCAGGAAGCTTGCTCAGGAAGCAGACTACTGGGAGAGCACCAGGGTCTAGAAGAGGTATGGAGAGACCACCCCAAGAATGGGCAGGGTCCCTCTCAGAAGAAAGGAGGAGTAAGGGTAAACACGGGTAGTTCTCTAAAGGGCTCCAACCTATTTCCCAGGGTAAGGATTCCCAACCCCCCAGTGAAAAGAAGCCATGGTTCTCCAAAGGGAGACCTGTGGAAGGGGGTCCCACACACAAGTGTTATGCATGTGACCAGGTGGGTCATGTGAGAGGGGATCCGAAATGCCCCAAGGGTACACCGGCACCCACTGGTGCGCCGTCCCAGGGTTTGGCTAGTGTAGCGCTTGGGGAGGAGTTGGTTCCAGGTGGGTGGGAGCCAGCTGAGATGACCCTTGTCTCACTAGGGGACAGGGAGATGGTTGAGAGAACCCTTGTGCCTGAGAACACTAAGAAATACAGGCAGTGGGTGACCATCAATGGACAGAGGGTGGGGGCCTTGAGAGACACAGGAGCCAGTGTGACTACAATGAGGAATCACCTGGTGTCTGAAGAGCAGATAGATCCCCAGGTACTTCACCAAGTAGTTGCAGTGGACAACTCAGAGCGCCTGTGCAGAGTGGCGCAGGTTCCCTTGGAATGGGGGGGGGGGTCTCAGGTTCCTTGAAGGTAGCTGTGAGTCCAACCATGCCTGTAGATTGTTTCCTTGGCAATGACCTGGAGGATTCCCCTTGGAAGGAGGTGGAACACAGGTCACACTTGGAGATGTTGGGTCTGCCTGGGTGGGTATGCACATCCACCATGTCAATGGCAGCCCGTCAGGGTGGTCAAGAGCCCCTGGAGCCTGAAACAGTGGCCCAGGGGACTGCCAAAAAGAGGAAGGGTAGGGGGTGCGGGAACCCGGCCCCAAAAGTTCCAACGGTCCGGGAAGAGGCGGAGCCTGAGGGTGACGCCCCGGAGCCTACAGGGGAACAGGTGGCTGAATTGGGTGAGGTCCCTAAGCTGTCACAGTGACAGCAGGAAGGGAGACCCACCAGGGAGGCGTTCTGTGAGGCACAGATGACATGCCCTACTCTAGTAGGTTTGCGGCCACAGGCTGTAGACCAGGCGGCTGGCAAGGAGCCAGGATCTCACCTGATCTCCTGGGAGGACAGCCTCATGTATAGTGAGCCTAAGGTTCCTGAGCCTGGGTCAGCCAGTGTGCTGGTGGTACCCCAGTGCTTCAGGGCCTTCCTACTGGGTTTGGCTCATGATGTGCCTTTAGCAGGACATTTGGGGCAGGGAAAGACCTTTGACAGGCTTGTCACCCACTTCTATTGCCCCAAATGCGTAAGCACTCTGATGCACACTGTAGGTCTTGCCAAACTTGTCAGGGAAGTGGCAAGAGTGGGGGTAAATGTAAGGCTCCCCTCCAATCTTTCCAGGTGGTTAGTACCCCCTTTGAAAGGTTTGGTATTGACATTGTGGGGCCTCTGGAGCCCAAGACAGCCATGGGCAACAGGTTTATCCTGGTCTTGGTGGACCATGCCACCCAGTACCGAGAAGCCATTTCTCTGAGGTCAATCACTTCCCCTGTGGTGAGTCATGGATTGATGGGGGCTTTTACCCACATGGGGTTATCCAAGGAAGTGGTATCTGATAGGGGTACCAACTTCATATCTACTTATATGAAGTCTCTGTGGAAGGTGTGTGGGGTAACGTATACGTTCACCACACTTTACCACCCCCATAGCAATGGTCTGGTTGAGAGATTCGACAGCACCTTGAAGGGCATGATGATGGGCCTGTCAGAGCCCTTGACATGAAGTGGTACGTCCTCTTGCCATGCCTTCTGTTCGCTTACAGGGAGGGGCCTCAAAAGGGACTTGGCTTTAGTCCTTTTGAGATAATCTATGGCCACCCTGTGAGGGGACCTTTATGTCTGGTGAAGGAGGCATTGGAGAAAGCTCCTAGTAAACCCCACAAGGATGTATGCAGTTACATGCTGGCTCTAAGAATCCAGATTGCCCGCTTCAGGGGTCTCGCACAGGAGAACATAGCAGCAAGCCAGGTGGATATGAAACGCTGGTATGACCAGAATGCCACTCTGGTTGAGTTTCAACCTGGTCAGAAAATGTGGGTAATGGCACCAGTGGACCCTAGAGCGCTCCAGGACAAGTGGACTGGGCCATTTGAGATGGTGGAGTGCAAGAGTGAAGTCACCTACCTGGTGGACTTGCAGACTCCCAGAAACCCTTTGAGGGTCCTGCACGTGAACCGGCTCAAGCCACACTTTGAGCGGACTGAATTGTCCATGCTACTAGCGACAGATGACGGGGTGGAGGAGGAGAGTGAGCCTCTTCCTGACCTCCTGTCTGCAGGAGAGAAAGATGGGTCTGTGGAGGGACTGCTCTTCTACCCCTCCCTGACTGCAGAGCAGCAGAGGGACTGTCACTAGGTGCTGAGACAGTTCGCCTCACTGTTCTCCTTGATTCCAGGGGTCTCACACTTATGCACACATGATGTGGACACTGGGGACAGTACCCCATTAAACAAAAGGTTTACAGGGTGACTGACAAGGTCAGGGCTAGAATCAAGGAGGAGGTAACCAAGATGTTAACCCTAGAAGTTATTGAGTAACTTCTGGGTAACAGAACCTGTTCAGAGACCCACAAGTCACCTCATCTTGGATTCCCCTAGGTCTCTAGTTTGCAGAAATGCACAGGTTTGGTATGTTTCCCTAGGTGCTGGCTGAGCTAGAGGCCAAAATCTACAGGTAGGCACTTTGTAAAAAACACCTCTGTTTTCTTTCAAAAAATTGGATGTGTCCACGTTGCGCTTTGGGGCATTTCCTGTCGCGGGCGCTAGGCCTAACCACACAAGTGAGGTATCATTTTTATCAGGAGACTTGGGGGAACGCTGGGTGGAAGGAAATTTGTGGCTCCTCTCAGATTCCAGAACTTTCTGCCACAGAAATGTGAGGAACATGTGTTTTTTTAGCCAAATTTTGAGGTTTGCAAAGGATTCTGGGTAACAGAACCTGGTCAGAGCCCCACAAGTCAGCCCATCTTGGATTCCCCTACGTCTTTAGTGTTACAAAATGCACAGGTTTGGTAGGTTTCCCTAGGTGCCGGCTGAGCTAGAGGCCAAAATCTACAGGTAGGCACTTTGCAAAAAACACCTCTGTTTTCTTTCAAAAAATTGGATGTGTCCATGTTGCGCTTTGGGGCATTTCCTGTCGCGGGCGCTAGGCCTACCCACACAAGTGAGGTATCATTTTTATCGGTAGACTTGGGGGAACGCTGGGTGGAAGGAAATTTGTGGCTCCTCTCAGATTCCAGAACTTTCTGCCACAGAAATGTGAGGAACATGTGTTTTTTTAGCCACATTTTGAGGTTTGCAAAGGATTCTGGGTAACAGAACCTGGTCAGAGCCCCACAAGTCACCCCATCTTGGATTCCCCTAGGTCTCTAGTTTTCAAAAATGCTGAGGTTTGGTAGGTTTCCCTAGGTGCCGGCTGAGCTAGAGGCCAAAATCTACAGGTAGACACTTTTCAAAAAACACCTCTGTTTTCTTTCAAAAAATTGGATGTGTCCACGTTGCGCTTTGGGGCATTTCCTGTCGCGGGCACTAGGCCTACCCATACAAGTGAGGCATCATTTTTATCGAGAGACTTGGGGGAACGCTGGGTGGAAGGAAATTTGTGGCTCCTCTCAGATTCCAGAACTTTCTGCCACAGAAATGTCAGGAACATGTGTTTTTTTAGCCAAATGTTGAGGTTTGCAAAGGATTCTGGGTAACAGAACCTGGTCAGAGCCCCACAAGTCACCCCATCTTGGATTCCCCTAGGTCTCTAGTTTTCAAAAATGCTGAGGTTTGGTAGGTTTCCCTAGGTGCCGGCTGAGCTAGAGGCCAAAATCTACAGATAGACACTTTTCAAAAAACACCTCTGTTTTCTTTCAAAAAATTGGATGTGTCCACGTTGCGCTTTGGGGCATTTCCTGTCGCGGGCGCTAGGCCTACCCACACAAGTGAGGTATCATTTATATCGGGAGACTTGGGGGAACGGTGGGTGGAAGGAAATTTGTGGCTCCTCTCAGATTCCAGAACTTTCTGCCACAGAAATGTGAGGAACATGTGTTTTTTTAGCCAAAGTTTGAGGTTTGCAAAGGATTCTGGGTAACAGAACCTGGTCAGAGCCCCACAAGTCACTCCATCTTGGATTCCCCTAGGTCTCTAGTTTTCAGAAATGCACAGGTTTGGTAGGTTTCCCTAGGTGCCGGCTGAGCTAGAGGCCAAAATCTTCAGGTAGGCACTTTGCAAAAAACACCTCTGTTTTCTTTCAAAAAATTGGATGTGTCCACGTTGCGCTTTGGGGCATTTCCTGTCGCGGGCGCTAGGCCTACCCACACAAGTGAGGTATCATTTTTATCGGGAGACTTGGGGGAACGCTGGGTGGAAGGAAATTTGTAGCTCCTCTCAGATTCCAGAACTTTCTACCACAGAAATGTGAGGAACATGTGTTTTGTTAGCCAAATTTTGAGGTTTGCAAAGGATTCTGGGTAACAGAACCTGGTCAGAGCCCCACAAGTCACGCCATCTTGGATTCCCCTAGGTCTCTAGTTTGCAGAAATGCACAGGTTTGGTATGTTTCCCTAGGTGCTGGCTGAGCTAGAGGCCAAAATCTACAGGTAGGCACTTTGTAAAAAACACCTCTGTTTTCTTTCAAAAAATTGGATGTGTCCACGTTGCGCTTTGGGGCATTTCCTGTCGTGGGCGCTAGGCCTACCCACACAAGTGAGGTATCATTTTTATCGGGAGACTTGGGGGAACGCTGGGTGGAAGGAAATTTGTGGCTCCTCTCAGATTCCAGAACTTTCTGCCACAGAAATGTGAGGAACATGGGTTTTTTTAGCCAAATTTTGAGGTTTGCAAAGGATTCTGTGTAACAGAACCTGTTCCGAGCCCCACAAGTCACCCCATCTTGGATTCCCCTAGGTCTCTAATTTTCAGAAATGCACAGGTTTGGTAGGTTTCCCTAGGTGCCGGCTGAGCTAGAGGCCAAAATCTACAGGTAGGCACTTTGCAAAAAACACCTCTGTTTTCTTTCAAAAAATTGGATGTGTCCACGTTGCGCTTTGGGGCATTTCCTGTCGCGGGCAGGTGAGGTATCAAGTGAGGTATCATTTATATCGGGAGACTTGGGGGAACGGTAGGTGGAAGGAAATTTGTGGCTCCTCTCAGATTCCAGAACTTTCTGCCACAGAAATGTGAGGAACATGTGTTTTTTTAGCCAAAGTTTGA
Organism: Pleurodeles waltl; assembly: GCF_031143425.1. Classification (NCBI taxonomy): domain Eukaryota; kingdom Metazoa; phylum Chordata; class Amphibia; order Caudata; family Salamandridae; genus Pleurodeles; species Pleurodeles waltl. Next base: position 225,046,304 of record NC_090448.1, on the reverse strand, counting down.
GGTTTGCAAAGGATTCTGGGTAACAGAACCTGGTCAGAGCCCCACAAGTCACCCCATCTTGGATTCCCCTAGGTCTCTAGTTTTCAGAAATGCACAGGTTTGGTAGGTTTCCCTAGGTGCCGGCTGAGCTAGAGGCCAAAATCTTCAGGTAGGCACTTTGCAAAAAACACCTCTGTTTTCTTTCAAAAAATTGGATGTGTCCACGTTGCGCTTTGGGGCATTTCCTGTCGCGGGCGCTAGGCCTACCCACACAAGTGAGGTATCATTTTTATCGGGAGACTTGGGGGAACGCTGGGTGGAAGGAAATTTGTAGCTCCTCTCAGATTCCAGAACTTTCTACCACAGAAATGTGAGGAACATGTGTTTTGTTAGCCAAATTTTGAGGTTTGCAAAGGATTCTGGGTAACAGAACCTGGTCAGAGCCCCACAAGTCACGCCATCTTGGATTCCCCTAGGTCTCTAGTTTAAAAAAATGCACAGGTTTGGTAGGTTTCCCTAGGTGCCGGCTGAGCTAGAGGCCAAAATCTACTGGTAGGCACTTGGCAAAAAACACCTCTGTTTTGTTTCAAAAAATTGGATGTGTCCACGTTGCGCTTTGGGGCATTTCCTGTCGTGGGCGCTAGGCCTACCCACACAAGTGAGGTATCATTTTTATCGGGAGACTTGGGGGAACGCTGGGTGGAAGGAAATTTGTGGCTCCTCTCAGATTCCAGAACTTTCTGCCACAGAAATGTGAGGAACATGGGTTTTTTTAGCCAAATTTTGAGGTTTGCAAAGGATTCTGTGTAACAGAACCTGTTCCGAGCCCCACAAGTCACCCCATCTTGGATTCCCCTAGGTCTCTAATTTTCAGAAATGCACAGGTTTGGTAGGTTTCCCTAGGTGCCGGCTGAGCTAGAGGCCAAAATCTACAGGTAGGCACTTTGCAAAAAACACCTCTGTTTTCTTTCAAAAAATTGGATGTGTCCACGTTGCGCTTTGGGGCATTTCCTGTCGCGGGCACTAGGCCTACCCACACAAGTGAGGCATCATTTTTATCGAGAGACTTGGGGGAACGCTGGGTGGAAGCAAATTTGTGGCTCCTCTCAGATTCCAGAACTTTCTGCCACAGAAATGTGAGGAACATGTGTTTTTTTAGCCCAATTTTGAGGTTTGCAAAGGATTCTGGGTAACAGAACCTGGTCAGAGCCCCACAAGTCACCTCATCTTGGATTCCCCTAGGTCTCTAGTTTGCAGAAATGCACAGGTTTGGTATGTTTCCCTAGGTGCCGGCTGAGCTAGAGGCCAAAATCTACAGGTAGGCACTTTGTAAAAAACACCTCTGTTTTCTTTCAAAAAATTGGATGTGTCCACGTTGCGCTTTGGGGCATTTCCTGTTGCGGGCGCTAGGCCTACCCACACAAGTGAGGTATCATTTTTATCAGGAGACTTGGGGGAACGCTGGGTGGAAGGAAATTTGTGGCTCCTCTCAGATTCCAGAACTTTCTGCCACAGAAATGTGAGGAACATGTGTTTTTTTAGCCAAATGTTGAGGTTTGCAAAGGATTCTGGGTAACAGAACCTGGTCAGAGCCCCACAAGTCAGCCCATCTTGGATTCCCCTACGTCTTTAGTGTTAAAAAATGCACAGGTTTGGTAGGTTTCCCTAGGTGCCGGCTGAGCTAGAGGCCAAAATCTACAGGTAGGCACTTTGCAAAAAACACCTCTGTTTTCTTTCAAAAAATTGGATGTGTCCACGTTGCGCTTTGGGGCATTTCCTGTCGCGGGCGCTAGGCCTACCCACACAAGTGAGGTATCATTTTTATCGGGAGACTTGGGGGAACGCTGGGTGGAAGGAAATTTGTGGCTCCTCTCAGATTCCAGAACTTTCTGCCACAGAAATGTGAGGAACATGTGTTTTTTTAGCCACATTTTGAGGTTTGCAAAGGATTCTGGGTAACAGAACCTGGTCAGAGCCCCACAAGTCACCCCATCTTGGATTCCCCTAGGTCTCTAGTTGTCAAAAATGCTGAGGTTTGGTAGGTTTCCCTAGGTGCCGGCTGAGCTAGAGGCCAAAATCTACAGGTAGACACTTTTCAAAAAACACCTCTGTTTTCTTTCAAAAAATTGGATGTGTCCACGTTGCGCTTTGGGGCATTTCCTGTCGCGGGCACTAGGCCTTCCCATACAAGTGAGGCATCATTTTTATCGAGGGACTTGGGGGAACGCTGGGTGGAAGGAAATTTGTGGCTCCTCTCAGATTCCAGAACTTTCTGCCACAGAAATGTGAGGAACATGTGTTTTTTTAGCCCAATTTTGAGGTTTGCAAAGGATTCTGGGTGACAGAACCTGGTCAGAGCCCCACAAGTCACCTCATCTTGGATTCCCCTAGGTCTCTAGTTTGCAGAAATGCACAGGTTTGGTATGTTTCCCTAGGTGCCGGCTGAGCTAGAGGCCAAAATCTTCCGTTAGGCACTTTGTAAAAAACACCTCTGTTTTCTTTCAAAAAATTGGATGTGTCCACGTTGCGCTTTGGGGCATTTCCTGTTGCGGGCGCTAGGCCTACCCACACAAGTGAGGTATCATTTTTATCAGGAGACTTGGGGGAACGCTGGGTGGAAGGAAATTTGTGGCTCCTCTCAGATTCCAGAACTTTCTGCCACAGAAATGTGAGGAACATGTGTTTTTTTAGCCAAATGTTGAGGTTTGCAAAGGATTCTGGGTAACAGAGCCTGGTCAGAGCCCCACAAGTCAGCCCATCTTGGATTCCCCTACGTCTTTAGTGTTAAAAAATGCACAGGTTTGGTAGGTTTCCCTAGGTGCCGGCTGAGCTAGAGGCCAAAATCTACAGGTAGGCACTTTGCAAAAAACACCTCTGTTTTCTTTCAAAAAATTGGATGTGTCCACGTTGCGCTTTGGGGCATTTCCTGTCGCGGGCGCTAGGCCTACCCACACAAGTGAGGTATCATTTTTATCGGGAGACTTGGGGGAACGCTGGGTGGAAGGAAATTTGTGGCTCCTCTCAGATTCCAGAACTTTCTGCCACAGAAATGTGAGGAACATGTGTTTTTTAGCCACATTTTGAGGTTTGCAAAGGATTCTGGGTAACAGAACCTGGTCAGAGCCCCACAAGTCACCCCATCTTGGATTCCCCTAGGTCTCTAGTTGTCAAAAATGCTGAGGTTTGGTAGGTTTCCCTAGGTGCCGGCTGAGCTAGAGGCCAAAATCTACAGGTAGACACTTTTCAAAAAACACCTCTGTTTTCTTTCAAAAAATTGGATGTGTCCACGTTGCGCTTTGGGGCATTTCCTGTCGCGGGCACTAGGCCTACCCATACAAGTGAGGCATCATTTTTATCGAGGGACTTGGGGGAACGCTGGGTGGAAGGAAATTTGTGGCTCCTCTCAGATTCCAGAACTTTCTGCCACAGAAATGTGAGGAACATGTGTTTTTTTAGCCCAATTTTGAGGTTTGCAAAGGATTCTGGGTAACAGAACCTGGTCAGAGCCCCACAAGTCACCTCATCTTGGATTCCCCTAGGTCTCTAGTTTGCAGAAATGCACAGGTTTGGTATGTTTCCCTAGGTGCCGGCTGAGCTAGAGGCCAAAATCTACAGGTAGGCACTTTGTAAAAAACACCTCTGTTTTCTTTCAAAAAATTGGATGTGTCCATGTTGCGCTTTGGGGCATTTCCTGTTGCGGGCGCTAGGCCTACCCACACAAGTGAGGTATCATTTTTATCAGGAGACTTGGGGGAACGCTGGGTGGAAGGAAATTTGTGGCTCCTCTCAGATTCCAGAACTTTCTGCCACAGAAATGTGAGGAACATGTGTTTTTTTAGCCCAATTTTGAGGTTTGCAAAGGATTCTGGGTAACAGAACCTGGTCAGAGCCCCACAAGTCACCTCATCTTGGATTCCCCTAGGTCTCTAGTTTGCAGAAATGCACAGGTTTGGTATGTTTCCCTAGGTGCCGGCTGAGCTAGAGGCCAAAATCTACAGGTAGGCACTTTGTAAAAAACACCTCTGTTTTCTTTCAAAAAATTGGATGTGTCCACGTTGCGCTTTGGGGCATTTCCTGTTGCGGGCGCTAGGCCTACCCACACAAGTGAGGTATCATTTTTATCAGGAGACTTGGGGGAACGCTGGGTGGAAGGAAATTTGTGGCTCCTCTCAGATTCCAGAACTTTCTGCCACAGAAATGTGAGGAACATGTGTTTTTTTAGCCAAATGTTGAGGTTTGCAAAGGATTCTGGGTAACAGAACCTGGTCAGAGCCCCACAAGTCAGCCCATCTTGGATTCCCCTACGTCTTTAGTGTTAAAAAATGCACAGGTTTGGTAGGTTTCCCTAGGTGCCGGCTGAGCTAGAGGCCAAAATCTACAGGTAGGCACTTTGCAAAAAACACCTCTGTTTTCTTTCAAAAAATTGGATGTGTCCACGTTGCGCTTTGGGGCATTTCCTGTCGCGGGCGCTAGGCCTACCCACACAAGTGAGGTATCATTTTTATCGGGAGACTTGGGGGAACGCTGGGTGGAAGGAAATTTGTGGCTCCTCTCAGATTCCAGAACTTTCTGCCACAGAAATGTGAGGAACATGTGTTTTTTTAGCCACATTTTGAGGTTTGCAAAGGATTCTGGGTAACAGAACCTGGTCAGAGCCCCACAAGTCACCCCATCTTGGATTCCCCTAGGTCTCTAGTTGTCAAAAATGCTGAGGTTTGGTAGGTTTCCCTAGGTGCCGGCTGAGCTAGAGGCCAAAATCTACAGGTAGACACTTTTCAAAAAACACCTCTGTTTTCTTTCAAAAAATTGGATGTGTCCACGTTGCGCTTTGGGGCATTTCCTGTCGCGGGCACTAGGCCTTCCCATACAAGTGAGGCATCATTTTTATCGAGGGACTTGGGGGAACGCTGGGTGGAAGGAAATTTGTGGCTCCTCTCAGATTCCAGAACTTTCTGCCACAGAAATGTGAGGAACATGTGTTTTTTTAGCCCAATTTTGAGGTTTGCAAAGGATTCTGGGTAACAGAACCTGGTCAGAGCCCCACAAGTCACCTCATCTTGGATTCCCCTAGGTCTCTAGTTTGCAGAAATGCACAGGTTTGGTATGTTTCCCTAGGTGCCGGCTGAGCTAGAGGCCAAAATCTACAGGTAGGCACTTTGTAAAAAACACCTCTGTTTTCTTTCAAAAAATTGGATGTGTCCACGTTGCGCTTTGGGGCATTTCCTGTTGCGGGCGCTAGGCCTACCCACACAAGTGAGGTATCATTTTTATCAGGAGACTTGGGGGAACGCTGGGTGGAAGGAAATTTGTGGCTCCTCTCAGATTCCAGAACTTTCTGCCACAGAAATGTGAGGAACATGTGTTTTTTTAGCCAAATGTTGAGGTTTGCAAAGGATTCTGGGTAACAGAGCCTGGTCAGAGCCCCACAAGTCAGCCCATCTTGGATTCCCCTACGTCTTTAGTGTTAAAAAATGCACAGGTTTGGTAGGTTTCCCTAGGTGCCGGCTGAGCTAGAGGCCAAAATCTACAGGTAGGCACTTTGCAAAAAACACCTCTGTTTTCTTTCAAAAAATTGGATGTGTCCACGTTGCGCTTTGGGGCATTTCCTGTCGCGGGCGCTAGGCCTACCCACACAAGTGAGGTATCATTTTTATCGGGAGACTTGGGGGAACGCTGGGTGGAAGGAAATTTGTGGCTCCTCTCAGATTCCAGAACTTTCTGCCACAGAAATGTGAGGAACATGTGTTTTTTTAGCCACATTTTGAGGTTTGCAAAGGATTCTGGGTAACAGAACCTGGTCAGAGCCCCACAAGTCACCCCATCTTGGATTCCCCTAGGTCTCTAGTTGTCAAAAATGCTGAGGTTTGGTAGGTTTCCCTAGGTGCCGGCTGAGCTAGAGGCCAAAATCTACAGGTAGACACTTTTCAAAAAACACCTCTGTTTTCTTTCAAAAAATTGGATGTGTCCACGTTGCGCTTTGGGGCATTTCCTGTCGCGGGCACTAGGCCTACCCATACAAGTGAGGCATCATTTTTATCGAGGGACTTGGGGGAACGCTGGGTGGAAGGAAATTTGTGGCTCCTCTCAGATTCCAGAACTTTCTGCCACAGAAATGTGAGGAACATGTGTTTTTTTAGCCAAATTTTGAGGTTTGCAAAGGATTCTGGTTAACAGAACCTGGTCAGAGCCCCACAAGTCACCTCATCTTGGATTCCCCTAGGTCTTTAGTTTGCAGAAATGCACAGGTTTGGTATGTTTCCCTAGGTGCCGGCTGAGCTAGAGGCCAAAATCTTCCGTTAGGCACTTTGTAAAAAACACCTCTGTTTTCTTTCAAAAAATTGGATGTGTCCACGTTGCGCTTTGGGGCATTTCCTGTCGCGGGCGCTAGGCCTACCCACACAAGTGAGGTATCATTTTTATCAGGAGACTTGGGGGAACGCTGGGTGGAAGGAAATTTGTGGCTCCTCTCAGATTCCAGAACTTTCTGCCACAGAAATGTGAGGAACATGTGTTTTGTTAGCCAAATTTTGAGGTTTGCAAAGGATTCTGGGTAACAGAACCTGGTCAGAGCCCCACAAGTCACGCCATCTTGGATTCCCCTAGGTCTCTAGTTTAAAAAAATGCACAGGTTTGGTAGGTTTCCCTAGGTGCCGGCTGAGCTAGAGGCCAAAATCTACTGGTAGGCACTTTGCAAAAAACACCTCTGTTTTGTTTCAAAAAATTGGATGTGTCCACGTTGCGCTTTGGGGCATTTCCTGTCATGGGCGCTAGGCCTACCCACACAAGTGAGGTATCATTTTTATCGGGAGACTTGGGGGAACGCTGGGTGGAAGGAAATTTGTGGCTCCTCTCAGATTCCAGAACTTTCTGCCACAGAAATGTGAGGAACATGGGTTTTTTTAGCCAAATTTTGAGGTTTGCAAAGGATTCTGTGTAACAGAACCTGTTCCGAGCCCCACAAGTCACCCCATCTTGGATTCCCCTAGGTCTCTAGTTTTCAAAAATGCTGAGGTTTGGTAGGTTTCCCTAGGTGCCGGCTGAGCTAGAGGCCAAAATCTACAGGTAGGCACTTTGCAAAAAACACCTCTGTTTTCTTTCAAAAAATTGGATGTGTCCACGTTGCGCTTTGGGGCATTTCCTGTCGCGGGCACTAGGCCTACCCACACAAGTGAGGCATCATTTTTATCGAGAGACTTGGGGGAACGCTGGGTGGAAGGAAATTTGTGGCTCCTCTCAGATTCCAGAACTTTCTGCCACAGAAATGTGAGGAACATGTGTTTTTTTAGCCAAATTTTGAGGTTTGCAAAGGATTCTGGGTAACAGAACCTGGTCAGAGCCCCACAAGTCACCTCATCTTGGATTCCCCTAGGTCTCTAGTTTGCAGAAATGCACAGGTTTGGTATGTTTCCCTAGGTGCCGGCTGAGCTAGAGGCCAAAATCTACTGGTAGGCACTTTGCAAAAAAAACCTCTGTTTTGTTTCAAAAAATTGGATGTGTCCACGTTGCGCTTTGGGGCATTTCCTGTCGTGGGCGCTAGGCCTACCCACACAAGTGAGGTATCATTTTTATCGGGAGACTTGGGGGAACGCTGGGTGGAAGGAAATTTGTGGCTCCTCTCAGATTCCAGAACTTTCTGCCACAGAAATGTGAGGAACATGGGTTTTTTTAGCCAAATTTTGAGGTTTGCAAAGGATTCTGTGTAACAGAACCTGTTCCGAGCCCCACAAGTCACCCCATCTTGGATTCCCCTAGGTCTCTAATTTTCAGAAATGCACAGGTTTGGTAGGTTTCCCTAGGTGCCGGCTGAGCTAGAGGCCAAAATCTACAGGTAGGCACTTTGCAAAAAACACCTCTGTTTTCTTTCAAAAAATTGGATGTGTCCACGTTGCGCTTTGGGGCATTTCCTGTCGCGGGCACTAGGCCTACCCACACAAGTGAGGCATCATTTTTATCGAGAGACTTGGGGGAACGCTGGGTGGAAGGAAATTTGTGGCTCCTCTCAGATTCCAGAACTTTCTGCCACAGAAATGTGAGGAACATGTGTTTTTTTAGCCAAATGTTGAGGTTTGCAAAGGATTCTGGGTAACAGAACCTGGTCAGAGCCCCACAAGTCAGCCCATCTTGGATTCCCCTTCGTCTTTAGTGTTAAAAAATGCACAGGTTTGGTAGGTTTCCCTAGGTGCCGGCTGAGCTAGAGGCCAAAATCTACAGGTAGGCACTTTGCAAAAAACACCTCTGTTTTCTTTCAAAAAATTGGATGTGTCCACGTTGCGCTTTGGGGCATTTCCTGTCGCGGGCGCTAGGCCTACCCACACAAGTGAGGTATCATTTTTATCGGGAGACTTGGGGGAACGCTGGGTGGAAGGAAATTTGTGGCTCCTCTCAGATTCCAGAACTTTCTGCCACAGAAATGTGAGGAACATGTGTTTTTTTAGCCACATTTTGAGGTTTGCAAAGGATTCTGGGTAACAGAACCTGGTCAGAGCCCCACAAGTCACCCCATCTTGGATTCCCCTAGGTCTCTAGTTGTCAAAAATGCTGAGGTTTGGTAGGTTTCCCTAGGTGCCGGCTGAGCTAGAGGCCAAAATCTACAGGTAGACACTTTTCAAAAAACACCTCTGTTTTCTTTCAAAAAATTGGATGTGTCCACGTTGCGCTTTGGGGCATTTCCTGTCGCGGGCACTAGGCCTACCCATACAAGTGAGGCATCATTTTTATCGAGGGACTTGGGGGAACGCTGGGTGGAAGGAAATTTGTGGCTCCTCTCAGATTCCAGAACTTTCTGCCACAGAAATGTGAGGAACATGTGTTTCTTCAGCCAAATTTTGAGGTTTGCAAAGGATTCTGGGTAACAGAACCTGGTCAGAGCCCCACAAGTCACCTCATCTTGGATTCCCCTAGGTCTCTAGTTTGCAGAAATGCACAGGTTTGGTATGTTTCCCTAGGTGCCGGCTGAGCTAGAGGCCAAAATCTACAGGTAGGCACTTTGTAAAAAACACCTCTGTTTTCTTTCAAAAAATTGGAAGTGTCCACGTTGCGCTTTGGGGCATTTCCTGTCGCGGGCGCTAGGCCTACCCACACAAGTGAGGTATCATTTTTATCAGGAGACTTGGGGGAACGCTGGGTGGAAGGAAATTTGTGGCTCCTCTCAGATTCCAGAACTTTCTGCCACAGAAATGTGAGGAACATGTGTTTTTTTAGCCAAATGTTGAGGTTTGCAAAGGATTCTGGGTAACAGAACCTGGTCAGAGCCCCACAAGTCAGCCCATCTTGGATTCCCCTTCGTCTTTAGTGTTAAAAAATGCACAGGTTTGGTAGGTTTCCCTAGGTGCCGGCTGAGCTAGAGGCCAAAATCTACAGGTAGGCACTTTGCAAAAAACACCTCTGTTTTCTTTCAAAAAATTGGATGTGTCCACGTTGCGCTTTGGGGCATTTCCTGTCGCGGGCGCTAGGCCTACCCACACAAGTGAGGTATCATTTTTATCGGGAGACTTGGGGGAACGCTGGGTGGAAGGAAATTTGTGGCTCCTCTCAGATTCCAGAACTTTCTGCCACAGAAATGTGAGGAACATGTGTTTTTTTAGCCACATTTTGAGGTTTGCAAAGGATTCTGGGTAACAGAACCTGGTCAGAGCCCCACAAGTCACCCCATCTTGGATTCCCCTAGGTCTCTAGTTGTCAAAAATGCTGAGGTTTGGTAGGTTTCCCTAGGTGCCGGCTGAGCTAGAGGCCAAAATCTACAGGTAGACACTTTTCAAAAAACACCTCTGTTTTCTTTCAAAAAATTGGATGTGTCCACGTTGCGCTTTGGGGCATTTCCTGTCGCGGGCACTAGGCCTACCCATACAAGTGAGGCATCATTTTTATCGAGGGACTTGGGGGAACGCTGGGTGGAAGGAAATTTGTGGCTCCTCTCAGATTCCAGAACTTTCTGCCACAGAAATGTGAGGAACATGTGTTTCTTCAGCCAAATTTTGAGGTTTGCAAAGGATTCTGGGTAACAGAACCTGGTCAGAGCCCCACAAGTCACCTCATCTTGGATTCCCCTAGGTCTCTAGTTTGCAGAAATGCACAGGTTTGGTATGTTTCCCTAGGTGCCGGCTGAGCTAGAGGCCAAAATCTACAGGTAGGCACTTTGTAAAAAACACCTCTGTTTTCTTTCAAAAAATTGGAAGTGTCCACGTTGCGCTTTGGGGCATTTCCTGTCGCGGGCGCTAGGCCTACCCACACAAGTGAGGTATCATTTTTATCAGGAGACTTGGGGGAACGCTGGGTGGAAGGAAATTTGTGGCTCCTCTCAGATTCCAGAACTTTCTGCCACAGAAATGTGAGGAACATGTGTTTTGATAGCCAAATTTTGAGGTTTGCAAAGGATTCTGGGTAACAGAACCTGGTCAGAGCCCCACAAGTCACGCCATCTTGGATTCCCCCAGGTCTCTAGTTTAAAAAAATGCACAGGTTTGGTAGGTTTCCCTAGGTGCCGGCTGAGCTAGAGGCCAAAATCTACTGGTAGGCACTTTGCAAAAAACACCTCTGTTTTGTTTCAAAAAATTGGATGTGTCCACGTTGCGCTTTGGGGCATTTCCTGTCGTGGGCGCTAGGCCTACCCACACAAGTGAGGTATCATTTTTATCGGGAGACTTGGGGGAACGCTGGGTGGAAGGAAATTTGTGGCTCCTCTCAGATTCCAGAACTTTCTGCCACAGAAATGTGAGGAACATGGGTTTTTTTAGCCAAATTTTGAGGTTTGCAAAGGATTCTGTGTAACAGAACCTGTTCCGAGCCCCACAAGTCACCCCATCTTGGATTCCCCTAGGTCTCTAATTTTCAGAAATGCACAGGTTTGGTAGGTTTCCCTAGGTGCCGGCTGAGCTAGAGGCCAAAATCTACAGGTAGGCACTTTGCAAAAAACACCTCTGTTTTCTTTCAAAAAATTGGATGTGTCCACGTTGCGCTTTGGGGCATTTCCTGTCGCGGGCACTAGGCCTACCCACACAAGTGAGGCATCATTTTTATCGAGAGACTTGGGGGAACGCTGGGTGGAAGGAAATTTGTGGCTCCTCTCAGATTCCAGAACTTTCTGCCACAGAAATGTGAGGAACATGTGTTTTTTTAGCCCAATTTTGAGGTTTGCAAAGGATTCTGGGTAACAGAACCTGGTCAGAGCCCCACAAGTCACCTCATCTTGGATTCCCCTAGGTCTCTAGTTTGCAGAAATGCACAGGTTTGGTATGTTTCCCTAGGTGCCGGCTGAGCTAGAGGCCAAAATCTACAGGTAGGCACTTTGTAAAAAACACCTCTGTTTTCTTTCAAAAAATTGGATGTGTCCACGTTGCGCTTTGGGGCATTTCCTGTCGCGGGCGCTAGGCCTACCCACACAAGTGAGGTATCATTTTTATCAGGAGACTTGGGGGAACGCTGGGTGGAAGGAAATTTGTGGCTCCTCTTTGATTCCAGAACTTTCTGCCACAGAAATGTGAGGAACATGTGTTTTTTTAGCCAAATGTTGAGGTTTGCAAAGGATTCTGGGTAACAGAACCTGGTCAGAGCCCCACAAGTCAGCCCATCTTGGATTCCCCTACGTCTTTAGTGTTAAAAAATGCACAGGTTTGGTAGGTTTCCCTAGGTGCCGGCTGAGCTGGAGGCCAAAATCTACAGGTAGGCACTTTGCAAAAAACACCTCTGTTTTCTTTCAAAAAATTGTATGTGTCCACGTTGCGCTTTGGGGCATTTCCTGTCGCGGGCGCTAGGCCTACCCACACAAGTGAGGTATCATTTTTATCGGGAGACTTCGGGGAACGCTGGGTGGAAGGAAATTTGTGGCTCCTCTCAGATTCCAGAACTTTCTGCCACAGAAATGTGAGGAACATGTGTTTTTTTAGCCACATTTTGAGGTTTGCAAAGGATTCTGGGTAACAGAACCTGGTCAGAGCCCCACAAGTCACCCCATCTTGGATTCCCCTAGGTCTCTAGTTGTCAAAAATGCTGACGTTTGGTAGGTTTCCCTAGGTGCCGGCTGAGCTAGAGGCCAAAATCTACAGGTAGACACTTTTCAAAAAACACCTCTGTTTTCTTTCAAAAAATTGGATGTGTCCACGTTACGCTTTGGGGCATTTCCTGTCGCGGGCACTAGGCCTACCCATACAAGTGAGGCATCATTTTTATCGAGGGACTTGGGGGAACGCTGGGTGGAAGGAAATTTGTGGCTCCTCTCAGATTCCAGAACTGTCTGCCACAGAAATGTGAGGAACATGTGTTTCTTTAGCCAAATTTTGAGGTTTGCAAAGGATTCTGGGTAACAGAACCTGGTCAGAGCCCCACAAGTCACCTCATCTTGGATTCCCCTAGGTCTCTAGTTTGCAGAAATGCACAGGTTTGGTATGTTTCCCTAGGTGCCGGCTGAGCTAGAGGCCAAAATCTACAGGTAGGCACTTTGTAAAAAACACCTCTGTTTTCTTTCAAAAAATTGGATGTGTCCACGTTGCGCTTTGGGGCATTTCCTGTCGCGGGCGCTAGGCCTACCCACACAAGTGAGGTATCATTTTTATCAGGAGACTTGGGGGAACGCTGGGTGGAAGGAAATTTGTGGCTCCTCTCAGATTCCAGAACTTTCTGCCACAGAAATGTGAGGAACATGTGTTTTTTTAGCCAAATTTTGAGGTTTGCAAAGGATTCTGGTTAACAGAACCTGGTCAGAGCCCCACAAGTCAGCCCATCTTGGATTCCCCTACGTCTTTAGTGTTAAGAAATGCACAGGTTTGGTAGGTTTCCCTAGGTGCCGGCTGAGCTAGAGGCCAAAATCTACAGGTAGACACTTTTCAAAAAACACCTCTGTTTTCTTTCAAAAAATTGGATGTGTCCACGTTGCGCTTTGGGGCATTTCCTGTCGCGGGCGCTAGGCCTACCCACACAAGTGACGTATCATTTTTATCGGGAGACTTGGGGGAACGCTGGGTGGAAGGAAAGTTGTTGCTCCTCTCAGATTCCAGAATTTTCTGCCACAGAAATGTGAGGAACATGTGTTTTTTTAGCCCAATTTTGAGGTTTGCAAAGGATTCTGGGTAACAGAACCTGGTCAGAGCCCCACAAGTCACCCCATCTTGGATTCCCCTAGGTATCTAGTTTTAAAAAATGCACAGGTTTGGTAGGTTTCCCTAGGTGCCGGCTGAGCTAGAGGCCAAAATCTACAGGTAGGCACTTAGCAAAAAACACCTCTGTTTTCTTTCAAAAAAATGGGATGTGTCCACTTTGCGTTTTGGGGCATTTCCTGCCGCGGGCGCTAGGCCTCCCCACACAAGTGAGGTATCATTTTTATCGGGAGACTTGGGGGAACATAGATTAGCAAAACAAGTGTTATTGCCCCTTGTCTTTCTCTACATATTTTCCTTCCAAATATAGGAGAGTGTGTAAAAAAGACATCTATTTGAGAAATGCCCTGCAATTCACATGTTAGTATGGTCACCCCGGAATTCAGAGATGTGCAAATAACCACTGCTCCTCAACACCTTATCTTGTGCCCTTTTTGGAAATACAAAGGTTTTTTTGAGAGCTATTTTTTACTCTTTATATTTCAGCAAATGAAATGCTGCATACCCGGTATAGAATGAAAACTCACTGCAGGGTGCAGCTCATTTATTGGCTCTGGGTACCTAGGGTTCTTGATAAACCTACAAGCCCTATATATCCCCGCAACCAGAGGAGTCCAGCAGACGTAACGGTATATTGCTTTCGATAATCTGACATTGCAGGGAAAAGTTACAGAGTAAAACGTAGAGATGAATTTATGTTTTTTTCACCTCAATTTCAATATTTTTCTTTTTCAGTTGTTATTTTCTGTAGGAAACCCTTGTAGGATCTACACAAATGACCCCTTGCTGAATTCTGAATTTTGTCTACTTTTCAGAAATGTTTAGGTGTCTGGGATCCAGCATTGGTTTCATGCCCATTTCTGTCACTGACTGGAAGGAGGCTGAAAGCACAAAAAATTGCAAAAATGGGGTATGTCCCAGTAAAATGCCAAAATTATGTTGAAAAATTGGGTTTTCTGATTCAAGTCTGCCTGTTCCTGAAAGCCGGGAAGCTGCTGAGTTTAGCACTGCAAACTCTTTGTTGATGCCATTTTCAGGGGAAAAACCACAAGCCTTCTTCTGCAGCCACTTTTTCAATTGTTTTTGAAAAAAACGAAATTCTCACTCTATTTTGGCTAATTTCTTGGCCTCCTTCAGGGGAACCCACAAAGTACCTAGGTACATCTAGAATTCCTAGGATGTTGGAAAAAAAGGACGCAAATTTGGCTTGGTTAGCTTATGTGGACAAAAAGTTATGAGGGCCTAAGCGCGAACTGCCCCAAATAGGCAAAAAAAGGGCTGGCACAGGAGGGGGAAAAGGCCTGGCAGCGAAGGGTTTAACAGGGCAACTGTATAGCCCTCCAGTTCCTCTAAATCAAAAGCAGCTCCAGCTGATGCATCTCCAGACTGAGACATGATGAGAAGTTAAAAGTGCAAAGTTCCAAAGGCAGAAAAAGAAGTTCCCAAATGCAGTTAAATAAAAGTCAATCAGGGGATCAGAAAAATACGGAAGTAGAACAAAAAAGAGTCCCAAATGAGAAAAAGCAAAAATCACAAGACAAGTAGTACTGGTCATGTAGTGGTCTGCACTGAAAGCAGTAGTGTCCACTTAATCACTGTATGTCAAGTACAAATACATGTCCAATCCCAACCGCAGACAACCAATGTTAGAAATGGGGTCTTTGGTTGACAGTCAGGTTACCCCCAACCAAGCAAGGACCGTCACTCTAGTCAGTGTAAAGGAGAATCACCCTTAGCTAACCCCTTGGTAGCTTGGCACGAGCAGGCAGGCTTGACTTCAGAGTCTAGGTGTAAAGTATTTGTACCAACACACACAGGAACTCAGTTAAAACACTACAAAACGTCACAACACAGGTTTAGAACAATAGGTAATATTGATCTAAACAAAACAAGACCAAAACGACAAAAATCCAACATACACAAGTCAAGTTGTGCATTTTTGAAGAATAAGAGTCTTAAATCCTTAGAAAACAGTGAGAATACTGTTAGCGTGAAAAAGTACCTAGGTTGCGTCAAAATAACATTGCACGGGCGAGTGTGCGTCGGAAAAGGCCATCGATGAGTTGATTTCTCACTCGCAAGCAAGAC
This sequence comes from Pleurodeles waltl, assembly GCF_031143425.1. Classification (NCBI taxonomy): domain Eukaryota; kingdom Metazoa; phylum Chordata; class Amphibia; order Caudata; family Salamandridae; genus Pleurodeles; species Pleurodeles waltl. The sequence goes on along the minus strand of NC_090448.1, from coordinate 225,031,149 downwards.
TGTGCGTCATTCCTCCTCCGGTCAGGTCGGCGTGTGTCGTTTTACCTCTCTGCAAGAGAGCGATGCGTCGATCTGGACCGGCACCTCGGGTTCGGGTAGGCTTTGCATTGTTTTTCCGCGCCCAGCGATGTTTTCGTTGAAAATCCGGTTGCACGGTATCCTAAAACTGTGCTGCTTGGGGTTGCATTATCATCAGCCTCTGTTAGCAGGTGTTGAGTGTCATTTCTCCAGCCGCGTGCGTAGATCTACCAGCTGCGATGCAGGTGGAGCGTTGATTTCAGCCGCGAAGCTGGTGGCGCGTCATTTCTCAGCCGCGTCTCGGAAGGTGGATCGGAAATTTCCCTGCACTGCGATCTGCGTGTGGATTTTCAGGAACTGGATAGGGCACCACTTGGCAGGGCAGCAGTCTCAGCAGAGAGTCCAGGTGCTGGCAGCGGAAGTCTTTGGTGGCCCTGAGACTTTAAGAACAGGAGGCAAGCTCAAGTCAAGCCCTTGGAGATTTCCTCACAAGCAGGAATGCAAAACAAAGTCCAGGCTTTGTCCCCTTTCACAGGCATAAGCAGCAACTGCAGGATAGCTCCACAAAACACAGTCACGGGCAGCTCATCAGCTCTTCTCCTTGGCAGAAGTTCCTCTTGATTTCCAGAAGTGATCTAACTTTTCAGGGGTTTAGGTGCTCTTCTTATACCCATTTTGGCCTTTGAAGTAGGCCTAGTTCAAAGGAAAGTCTCTGTTGTTTGTGAGATCCTGCCTTGCCAAGGCCAGGCCCCAGACACACACCAGGGGGTTAGAGACTGCATTGTGTGAGGGCAATCACAGCCCTTTCAGGTGTAAGTGACCACTCCTCCCCTCCCTCCTAGCACAGATGGCTCATCAGGATATGCAGGCTACACCCCAGCTCCCTTTGTGTCACTGTCTAGAGAGAAGTGCAAACAGCCCAACTGTCAAACTAACCCAGACAGGGAATCTACAAACAGGTAGAACCATAGAATGGTTTAAGCAAGAAAATGCCTACTTTCAAAAAGTGGCATTTTCAAACACACAATCTAAAAACTAACTTTACTAAAAGATGTATTTTTAAACTGTGTGTTCAGAGACCCCAAACTCCTCATGTCCATCTGCCCCAAAAGGGAATCTACACTTTAATCATATTTAAAGGTAGCCCCCATTTGAACCTATGAGAGAGATAGGCCTTGCAACAGTGAAAAATGAATTTGGCAGTATTTCACTGTCAGGACGTATAAAAAATATAAGTACATGTCCCACCTTTAACATACACTGCACCCTGCCCATGGGGCTACCTAGGGCCTACATTAGGGGTGTCTTATATGTAAGAAAAGGGAAGGTTTAGGCCTGGCAAGAGGGTACACTAGCCAAGTCGAATTGGCAGTTAAAAACTGCACACACAGACACTGCAGTGGCAGGTCTGAGTCATGTTTACAGGGCTGCTAATGTGGGTGGCACAACCAGTGCTGTAGGCCCACTAGTAGCATTTGATTTACAGGCCCTGGGCACCTCTCGTGCACTGTACTAGAGACGTGCCAGTAAATCAAATATGCCAATCATGGAAATCCAATCACACATATATTTTACATAGGAACACTTGCACTTTAGCACTGTGTAGCAGTGATAAAGTGCCCAGAATAACAAAAACAGCAAAAACAGAGTCCAGCACACATCAACAACCTGGGAAACAGAGGCAAAAAGTAAAGGGGGACCACCCCAAGGATGCCAAGTCTAACACTTTCAGACACCTTTTTTAAACTGGTCCTGTAGCAGATGCAACAATGGGATAGCTTAGCCCATCTTACTGTACTCTGTGTTAACTTCGTATGTTAAAAAACTCTAAAGGGAGTAGAATTTGTGTCAGACATTTGACGAGACCCCATTTGTCCGCATCCATGGTCATACTTTTCCAATTGCTTCCCGTGCTCTTTGAACGATAAAATCATTGATCAGTCTGTACTGCTCAGACATATGTTGGAACATGTAATAGGTCAAGTTCCAGTGTGTTGGCACCTCCTGTATGAGGGCTTTAACTGGTACTCTAGCACACTGAATAATCCTTAACTGCTTCTGGCCTTTAGAAGAATGGCTGAAATGAGTGCAGGTTCTACTGCAGGTAATCAGTATGCTGCCATGTCTTCTGTTTTGACAAAGTCCTGCACAACCAGGTTGATGCAATGCATCAAACAAAGGACCCTGAAATGGCCACCATCTGACATGGCCTTGACTATATTACTGCCATTGTCCATGGCAACAAATCCTATTTGGAGACCTCTGGGTTGCAGCCATTCAAACACCTTGCTAATAAACTCTTCCAAGATTTTTGCAGCTCTATGGGATTTCTCCATGGTGATCATGGCTGTTGTTGCATGCCGAGAAATGCCCGTAAAACTATCTTCAATGCTGAGACCTTTGGATAACTTTTGCCTAACCCCCCACAAAAGAGATCCAGTGTGCAGTGATGCACTTGTAATTAGTTGCTTGACAACTGGTCCACATGTTTGTCATCAGGTGGATAGTATGAACAATACTTTTCTGCAGAGCTTGTCCAATCAATTGCAACACATTGTGATGGAGAGATGAAACAGCAACTCTGGCAAAATAGGTCCAAGTTGCAACCTTCCAATTTGTGCAGATGGCCACCACATATTCTAAAAATCCCACTCCTTCCACAAAAGAAAAAGGGAGGAGGTTCAGCGCTAATATTTTACCCCAGTTCCCATTGTACAAATGTGCCCTTGTGTGGTTGCAGTCGTAGGGCCCCTCATGCCTAAACAGTCCCATAATAGTAGCCCAGATTTTCTTATTTTCTGGAGCCACTGATGCAAGTGACTGCAGAGAAGTAGGAGATGATAGACCCAATGTGTGCATTGCAACAGTTCCTATATGCTGTGGTGTCTCAAAAGGACTTTTGTGCCAGTTTGAGTTTGCTGAGGCAGGTGACGAGGGTGCACTGCTAGGGACAGGGCCCCTTTGCGTGAAGATGTCACCCTCTTCTTCTCATGACCTCCCACTGTGATCAGAGCTGACATTTTCTGGCTCTCCTCACCTCCACCACCAGATCCAGCAATTGTTTTAAGAGGCTGCTCCCAAAGGACCTGTGCCACATCCCTTGAAGCAGGTTGAATAGGAGAAGTAATGTTGACCTCCTCTCTGCCAGCTTCCATAACAATGGCTTGCTTGTCGTCATTCTCCTCCTCATTCCCTTCCATAATTCTAAGGCTTCCAGAAAATGTTCTTTTCCCTTGACTCTCCTGGTATCTCTTGGACTCTGCCAGGGTCCAAGCCGTGTCCAAATCTTGGATATCAGCAGGGGTGCTTGGAGAAGATGGTGAAGTCTTTCTTGCTGGAGATCTGGGAGCCTATGATTTTAAAAGAGGAGGTTCTTGCTTGGCAGAAAGCTCAACCTCCTGCTCTGCTCTAACGCCAGGAAGATCTGTTATTGCTGGCTGCTATCCACTTTGCCCTGTTTCCTGAAACCTTGGGCACTACTTTGTGAAAGGGGCAAATCCAATGCAACATCACTGCTCATTGGCATCACCATGATTGCAATAGCTGTGTCGCTGACAGACATGGTCTTGGGCTTAGGTTGAGGTAATGCCAGTGATGCAGGAGCGCTGCTCCCAGATTCCTCCCCAGAGGCTCTTGCGCCAGGCACACATCTCCGAAAAAAGGTTGTGGTCAGCACACAATTGGTGGAAAGCTGGTACTTCTCACTGGCCACTTTTGTGGCAGTACCTTTCTTTGGGGCCATATTAAAGCTGTCAGTTGGGCAGTGGTACTGAGCTGACTAAGCAGAAGATATTGGAGGACTGACGTCACATGTTTTGGACAGGCCTTCTGTTTTGCAGTACTGGTGGACATGTCTGTTCTCTTGTGCACCTAAAAATAAACAAGCAAGAAAAACATTTAGTTAAACATGGCATTGTTGAAGTTTGACTTTGTACAGACAAAGACAATAAACCTCATTACGAGTATGGCAGTCCAAGGACCGCCACACTCATGTTGAAGGTCAGACCGCTGCACTCCGGGTGGTCCGACCGCACAATTACAACCCTGGCGGGCAGACTCGACCAGGATGGAGCTGAACTCAGCACTACCTGGCTGGTTACATCTCTCCTCACTAACAGACTTTCCATGGCAGTTTTGTTGACATGGAAAGGCTGGTGGTGAGTTTGTGCTGGGGGCCCCCTTGCACAGCATCATCGGAATGTTCACTGTCTGTCTTGCTTTGCAGACAGTGCACATTCCGAGGGTGCTGGTCAGCCCCCTCTGTGCTACCACATAGCACTTGACTCCTTTAGAGGAGCTGAGTGCTTTCATGTAGCACTGTTCCTGTCGGATTGACTGGCGGGACTGCTCTATTGCAGTAGGAAAATTTAAATAGGGTTGGGGGATGCCACTGCCATGGCAGTGGCGTCCTCCCCGGGAGTTTGGCGGTCCCGCCCTGGGACCGCCAAACTCGTAATGAGGCCAAATATAATTAGTGTGGGTGGTTACTTAGGTAATGGTTTACAACAATATATCCAACCATTTTAAAGTCAAACCACACTACCGTAGCGTAAAATTTAATTTCCAATCAGGATACCACAACATACAGATATAGCTCTTTCCTTTATGTGCATCGATTCTAAAGGAGACACCTGTGGCAGTCAGGAAGGTGCATGGGTAAATGGAATAATTCTGAAATATGAAGGCTAGTGTGCACCTATGGCAGGCAAGGTGGCCCTGGGAGAAATGGAATAATCATTAAAAATGAATGATGCTGGTGTGTGTGAAGTGCATCTACTATGGCAGGGGGTCCATGAGAAATGGAATAATACCTAAAACAAATAATGCTGTTGTGTGGATGTGTGCTTATGGCAGTCAGGGGGTGGATGGATCATGGATGGAGGCAAAATGCAAAAATAAATAAAAAGGAAATAAAAAATACAAAAATGAAAATTAAATAAAACTTTAAACAAATGAAAATGAAAAATTAATATAAAAAATAAAAAGGTAAAAATAAAATCAAAAATAGAAAATTAACATTAAAAAAAAATTAAAAAATGAACATTTAGTGCTAATGTTTGTACTACACGAGAAATAGAGACACCTATTGGAAGGCAAGGAGGTGGAGCTGAAAATGTAAAACGAAAAGTAATAAAACACTGGTCATCATAATCATATTCATAATATACATATATTACAATGATCCTCAAGCATATTATTAAACTGATATCACATGCAAGCCTATGGCAAAAGCACGCTGTCTGGCTGCTCAAAATGGCCACCAGTCACATGAACAAACAACAACAGCAAGCAAGGAGGCATGGAGAACAAAGAACATGTGAAAGCCTATGGCAAAAGCACACTGGCTGACTGCATAAAATAGATGTGAGACACATAGCTAAACAGCAACAATAAGCAAGGTGGCATGGAGAACAAAGAACACATGCAAGTCTATAGCAAAAACACACTGGCTGGCTGCACAAAATGGCCACGGGCCACATGGTCAAATAACAATAGCAAGCAAGGAGGCATGGAGAACAAAGAACACATGCATGGCTATGGCAAAAGCACACTGGCTGGCTGCACAAAATAGCCACAAGGTCAAACCAACAACTGTAAGCAAGAAGGCATGGAGAACAAAGAACACATGCAAGCTTATAGCAAAAGCACACTGGCTGGCTGAACAAAATGAATGCCGGCCACATGGTCAAACAACAACAGCAAGCAAGGAGGCATGAAGGACAAAGAATACATGAAAGCCTATTGCAAAAGCACACTGGCTGACTGCAAGAAACAGCCACAAGGTCAAACCAACAACAGCAAGCAAGAAGCATTGGAGAACAAAGAACACATGCTAGTCTATGACAAAAGCACACTGTCTGGATGCACAAGATGGCCACCGGGCACATGGTCAAACAACAAGAGTAAGCAAGGAGGTATGAAGAAAAAATAATACATGCAGCCCATGGCAAAAGCACACTGACCGGCTATACAAAATGGCCTCCCGCCACATAATCAAGCTAACAACAGAGAGCAAGGAGGCATGGAGAAAAGAGAACACATGCAAGCCTATGGCAAAAGCACATTGGCTGCACAAAATGGCCGCAGGCCACATGGTCAAACAATAACAGTGAGCAAGGAAGCATAGAGAAAAAAGAACACATGCAAGCCTATGGAAAAAGCACAATGGCTGGCTATACAAAATGGCCACCAGCCACATGGTCAAACAACAATAGTGAGCAAGGAGACATGGAGAACAAAGAACACATTCAGGCCTATGGACACAGTCTACACAAAATGGCCCCTGGCCACATGTGATGGAGAACAAAGACAAATGGTGGCCTATGACAAACACACTCACACACTGGCCAGACAAAGGAGGCAGGGTAACACTGAACAAAACACTACCATTAATTCAGCAATGGCGAACATGAAAACTAACTGAGCTATAAAACATTTATCACAACACACATCAAATATCACCTGACATATGCAACGTTTGCAGAAACCCCCCCACAAAACACAAAAAATAGCCAGCATTTTTATGTTAATCCAATGCTAAATTAAAAAATAAACACCACAGAAACAGTTCTTTCAAGCACTGATGATTAGCACTGGGCTTAATGGCTGGATGACTCATTGGCAGACCAGGCTACATCATAAAATAAATTAATATTGCAAATGTAACAAGCATGGAGAAAAAGTATGGAACTATGCAATATTTTCCTTTACAAAAGGTGAAAAATGAAATACAAGAAATACCTAGGCCCCGCGGAAACTCCAGGTCACCCACCACAATGAAATTTAAAAATCAAATAAAAGTACAAAGAACTACTGGTGCTTGCCGTATCAAGCAAACAACACCCTAATACAACATCTTTTGAACCTACTTGTGTGATATCACAAAAATAAAGTTCTTAAGTCCAAAGGTATATATTCAACAGATGAAGAAAGTGAATCTTCCACCTTGAAATCTAAGTGAAAAGTGACCAGGAGATGGACAAAGCAGTGGGAGGAGCCTGTTGGACAAGAATAGGAAGTAGGAGTCTCTGGAGCACTTCCTTCCTGTTGGGGACAAAAGTTAAAAACATGCTTCTGACACTTGACGGTCCGTTGGAGTAGAAAATCCACTTGAGGATGTCTTTTTGAGTAGATTTAGCTGCTTCTTGAGTAGAGAATCTGCTGGAGGTGCACCCTCCATTGCTATTGCTCATGAGCAGCACCATAATGGTGCTGTTGTGGCTGGAAGCCGCACTAGCTGGTGCGAAATCTTCTGTGCGCTTGCAAGTGTCCTTTGAATATCGTGGCACTCGAGAGAGTGTACCAAAAATACATTTTGTGAGCGCTAGCAGAAAAGAAAAAAAAGTCACAGGCGGGATGGCTGATTTTAGGGAACTCTGCTTTACTTCGCATACCATAGAGTGCCGGGATTCGCAGACTCTGCAAGCAGATCCAGTCCCAGTCCCAGTCTTCTTTGGACTTTATTTGAACTTGTATTCTGTTGCTCTGATTTCCATTCCCGCTCCTACTAGCAAAAAGTCACATTTGACATTGTGCTTATTGACATGACTTGTAGCTGCATTCAAAGGAATGGTCATAGCACATGTACTCTAGTTGAAATGGACAACAGGCACCATCATATAAGTAAGTTCAAGTCATGACTTGGATGTTGTGTGATGATATAGCCTTTGGTGCAATATTGGCATTCATTTACTATGGATCATTGTAACTGGCCTTCATATTTCTTGGCTAGAATTTCTATTGTGTTGCCAGTTGGAGGTATGCGTCTTGACCGTCTGTTTTAGTAATATTCCTTTGATTTTTCCATGCCATTGATTCAACTTTCCTGATGCATATAGTTGGCAGCTCTGCCTGAATAGTGGGGTTGTAAATACTGGGCACAGAAGGTCACTAGAGGCCCTGCCTTGTGTACAGTGGGCAATGCATACAGCTGAGTGTCACATGCATCAAGTTTGGATCACGAATACCAACCAATGGTCACTTTGTATGGATAAATGCAATGTTCACTTGGTTCAGGGGCAGAAGAACTGTCACATCTCAGCTCGTTCTGCTCTTCTATTATGAACACTAGCTGTGCTCCAGTTAGCATGTACTGGTTTAGAAGGTGAAGGACTTTTGGTAACTATTTTGCCAAGTCTGTTTTACAGACAATACATTGCTAAACGTATTCTTCTATTGCCTTCTTCATGTCACTATGATTATAACTTATATTTCATCAGTTGCTATCTGTTCAAAGTTTCAAATATTTTATTTCATTTTTGGTAATGACCTCTGCTAGAGATCTACAGAAGCGTTAAACCATAAGGTATGCTAATCAATTAACATAAAATATTTAGAATGATATGAAAAGCCCCCCCTGCCCAGAACTGTCAGAATGAGTACTGTCTGCTTTGCAGACAGTGCGCTTTCCAAGGGATGCTGGAGTGCTACAATATTGGCCTTGGATCCCTTAAGGGAGCCAAAACCAATATCATAGCACTGTTCCTGCCGGGCAGCTCAGCAGGAATGTAGTATTACAATCTTCCTGCCGGTCAGCGCGACTGGAACATTGTAATAAGCTTGTGGAGGGGGAAGGGGACATCACTGCCATGGCCGTGGCATCTTCTCTGCAAGTTTGGTGGTCACATGGTGGGACCATCAATCTTATAATGAGGCCCTAATTAATGTTATTACTTCAAATGTAGGTGGAGCACTCTCTACTGCTAATAGCAATTTGCCCCATAGGCACCTCTGTGTAAAATAGCCCTATTAGAAAGCATAGATTATCTTGCCAGGTCCTTCCCAACGTGGATACTTACAAAATATACCTCTCTCTCATCTTGTGGCCAGTTATTTTAAGTGGCAGGGCAGGAACTCATGGGCAGTAAATACCTATAAGGTCCTAGAGGTTGAAAGAAACATGGACCAAACCGTGACAACAGTGTAAAAGTATGTGTGAGGCCTTATCTAAATTCACTACCCTGATACTATTTATCTTTAGGAGAAAGAGGAGCTCTTTCAGTTGCTGTCTCAATATGAAATGAGGTCCAGCAGATTCCATGGAATGCTTCATGAAGGACCTATATGCAAAAGAGGCTATATCTTGCCCCACATGAAAAATGGAAATAGGGTACTAATGAGAAGGGAACATTATCTCAAGGAATTTCCAAAAGATACAATGAATAACATTTTCTAGTGGTGCCCTAAGCTCACTACTTCACTTCAAGAGATACTATTGCCTAGAGGCACTCTGTCACAAAAAGTATTTTGGGCCCCATTTCGAGGCTGACGGTCTTGAGACCGCCAGCCTCACGGTGATGGTCAGGGCCCCAACTGCTGTGGCGTTCTGACCACTACATTCTGACCCTGGTGGTCAGACCAGGGTATCACTGTCTCCACCAGGATCAATGATCCCGATGGACTGACAGTGAGTTCAAAGTCAAAAGTAAGAAAGTGAGAAAAAAGGGAGTAGAGCAATATTTATGAAAGAGATCACTCTAATATTGAACTGATAATAATAAATATACACAGTAAACTAGATCACTATTATGCATCTAATATAACAAATGTAAGGAAGTCAAGGCAAATACTAGTTCAATAAATTGATGTACCATAACCACTTCGCTGCCAGGCTTTTTCCCCCTCCTGTGCGGAGCCTTTTTTTGGCTATTTGGGGCAGTTTGCGCTTAGGCCCTCATAACTTTTTGTGCACCTAAGCTACCCACGCCAAATTTGTGTCCTTTTTTTCCAGCATCCTAGGGATTCTAGAGGTACCCAGACTTTGTGGGTTCCCCTGAAGGAGACCAAGAAATTATCCAAAATACAGTGAAAATTCTGTTTTTTTCTAAAAAATGGGAAAAAGGGCTGCAGAAGGCAGCTCATGGTTTTTTCCCTGAAAATGGCACCAAAGATCACCATCTTCCCAGCTTTCAGGAACAGGCAGACTTGAATTGGAAAACCCAATTTTTCAATTCAATTTTGACATTTTACTGGGACATACCCCATTTGTACTATTTTTTGTGCTTTCAGCCTCCTTCCAGTTAGTGACCAAAATGAGTGAGAAACCAATGCTGGATCCCGGACAGCTAAACATTTCTGAAAAGTAGACAAAATTCTGAATTCAGCAAGGGGTCATTTGTGTAAATCCTACAAGTGTTTCCTACAGAAAATAACAGCTGAAAGAAAAAAATATTGAAATTGAGGTAAAAAACTGCCATTTTTCTCCACGTTTTACTCTGTAACTTTTTCCTGCAATGTCAGATATTTGAAAGCATTATACTGTTACGTCAGCTGGACTCTTCTGGTTGCGGGGATATATAGGGCTTGTAGGTTCATCAAGAACTCTAGGTACCCAGAGCCAATAAATGAGCTGCACCTTGCAATGGGTTTTTATTCTATACCGGGTATACAGCAATTAATTTGCTGAAATATAAAAAGTGAAAAATAGGTATCAAGAAAACCTTTGTATTTCCAATATGGCCACAAGATAAGGAGTTGAGAAGCAGTGGTTATTTGCACATCTCTGAATTACGGGGTGCCCATACTAGCATGTGAATTACAGGGCATTTCTCAAATAGACGTCTTTTTTACACACTGCCTTACATTGGAAGGAAAAAATGTAGAGAAAGACAAGGGGCAATAACACTTGTTTTGTTATTCTGTGTTCCCCCAAGTCTCCCGATAAAAATGGTACCTCACTTGTGTGGGTAGGCCTAGCGCCCACAAAAGGAAATGGCTCAAAACACACGTGGACACATCACATTTTTTCACAAAAAACAGAGGTGTTTTTTGCAAAGTGCCTACCTGTGGATTTTGGCCTCTAGCTCAGTCGGCACCTGAGGAAACCTAGCAAACCAGTGCATTTTTGAAAACTAGACACCTAGGGGAATCCAGGATGGGGTGACATGTGGGGATCTGACCAGGTTCTGTTACCCAGAATCCTTTGCAAACCTCAAAAGTTGACCAAAAAAACACTTTTTCCTCTCTTTTCAGTGACAGAAAGTTCTGGAATCTGAGAGGAGCCACAAATTTCCTTCCACCCAAGTCTCCCGATAAAAATGGTACCTCACTTGTGTGGGTAGGCCTAGCGCCCACAAAAGGAAATGGCCCAAAACACAACGTGGACACATCAAATTTTTTCGCAGAAAACAGAGGTGTTTTTTACAAAGTGCCTACCTGTGGATTTTTGGCCTCTAGCTCAGCCGGCACCTGCGGAAACCTAGCAAACCAGCGCATTTTTGAAAACTAGACACCTAGGGGAATCCAAGATGTGGTGACTTGTGGGGATCTGACCAGGTTCTGTTACCCAGAATCCTTTGCAAACCTCAAAATTTGACCAAAAAAACACTTTTTCCTCTCATTTTGGTGACAGAAAGTTCTGGAATCTGAGAGGAGCCACAAATTTCCTTCCACCCAGTGTTCCCCCAAGTCTCCCGATACAAATGGTACCTCACTTGTGTGGGTAGGCCTAGTGCCCACGAAAGGAAATGGCCCAAAACACAACGTGGACACATCACATTTTTTCACAGAAAACAGTGCCTACCTGTGGATTTTGGCCTCTAGCTCAGCCGGCACATGGGGAAACCTACCAAACCAGCACGTTTTTTAAAACTAGAAACCTAGGGGAATCCAAGATGGGGTGACTTGTGGGGCTCTGACCAGGTTCTGTTACCCAGAATCCTTTGCAAACCTCAAAATCTGGCCAAAAAAATACTTTTTCCTCTCATTTTGGTGCCAGAAAGTTCTGGAGTCTGAGGGGAGCCACAAATTTCCTTCCACCCAGCGTTCCCCCAAGTCTCCCGATAAAAATGGTACCTCACTTGTGTGGGTAGGCCTAACGCCCACAAAAGGAAATGGCCCAAAACACAACGTGGACACATCACATTTTTTCACAGAAAACAAAGGTGTTTTTTGCAAAGTGCCTACCTGTGGATTTTGGCCTCTAGCTCAGCCGGCCCCAGGGGGGGGCGGAAATGGCCTAAATTAAATTTGCCCCCTGCCCCCCCAACCCTCCCCGGGGAGCGACCCTTGCCTACCGGGTCGCTCCCCTTGCGTGACATTATCGCAAAAAAAAATCCCCGGTGCCTAGTTGTTTCTGCCTCCCTTGGGGGCAGAATGACCTAATATCCGCCGATCTGCCCCCAAGGGGGCAGAAATGGTCGAAATACAATTCGCCCCCCAGGGGAGCGACCCTTGCCTAATAGGTCGCTCCCCATCTCTAAAAAAACAAAAAAACAAAAAAATAAAAAAATAAAAAATTTGCCCTGGTGCCTAGAGGTTTCTGCCCCCCCTGGGGGCAGATCGGCCTAATAACAATAGGCCGATCTGCCCCCGGGGGGCAGAAATGGGCTAAATTTAATTTGCCCCCCAAACACCCCGAGGAGCGACCCTTGCCTACTGGGTCGCTCCCCTTGCGTGACATTGGCGCAAAAAAAAATCACCTGGTGCCTAGTTGTTTCTGCCCCCCTTGGGGGCAGATTGATGTAAAATCTGACGATCTGCCCCCAAAGGGGGCAGAAATGGTCTAAATACAATTTGCCCCCCAGGGGAGCGACCCTTGCCTAATGGGTCGCTCCCCATCTCTAAAAAAACAAACAAACAAAATAAAACACACAAACAAATTCGCCCTGGCGCCTAGAGGTTTCTGCCCCCCGGGGGCAGATTTGTCTAATAACAATAGGCCGATCTGCCAAAAATGGTCTAAATACAATTTTCCCCCCAGGGGAGTGACCCTAGCCTAATGGGTCGCTCCCCATCTCTAAAAAAACAAACAAACAAAAAAAAACACACCAAAATTTGCCCTGGCGCCTAGAGGTTTCTGGCCCCCGGGGCAGATCGGTCTAATAACAATAGGCCGATCTGCCCCCGGAGGGGCAGAAATGGCCTAAAATAAATGTAAGTCCCCTGACCCCCCCTGGGGAGCGACCCTTGCCTACGGGGTCGGTCCCCTTGCGTGACATTGGCACAAAAAAAAAAATCCCCGGTGCCTAGTTGTTTCTGCCCCCCTTGTGGGCAGATTGACCTAAAATCCGCTGATCTGCCCTCAAGGGGGGCAGAAATGGTCTAAATACAATTTGACCCACAGGGGAGCGACCCTTGCCTAATGGGTCGCTCCCCATCTCTAAAAAAACAAAAAAACAAAAAAAAAACACACCAAAAAATTCGCCCTGGCGCCTAGAGGTTTCTGCCCCCCCTGGGGGCAGAAATGGCCTAAAATAAATGTACCCCCCGAACCCCTTGGGGAGCGACCCTTGCCTACGGGGTCGGTCCCCTTGCGTGACATTGGCGCAAAAAAAAAAAAAATCCCTGGTGCCTAGTTGTTTCTGCCCCCCTTGGGGGCAGATTGACCTAAAATCTGCTGATCTGCACCCAAGGGGGGCAGAAATGGTCTAAATACAATTTGCCCCCCAGGGGAGCGACCATTGCCTAAGGAGTCGCTCCCCATTTGTAAAACAACAACAACAACAAAAAAATCCCCGATGCCTAGTGGTTTCTGCCCCCCTTGGGGGCAGATCGGCCTAATTAAAATAGGCTGATCTGCCCCCCAAGGGGGCAGAAATGGCCTAAAATAAATTTGCCCCCCAGGGGAACGACCCTTGCCTAAAGGGTCGCTCCCCTTGCGTGAAATTCACGGAAATAAATAAAAATTCCCTGGTCTCTAGTGGTCTCTGTCCCCCTTGGGGGCAGATTGGCCTCATAAAAATAGGCCAATCTGCCCCCAAGGGGGGCAGAAATGGCTTAAATATAATTTGCCCCTTATGGGAGTGACCCTTGCCTAAGGGGTTGCTCCCCACCTCTGAAATCAAAAACAAAACCAAAAAGAAAAAAAAAAAAAATGATCCCTGGTGCCTAAAGGTTTCTGCCCCCCCTGGGGGCAGATTGGCCTAATAATAGGCCGATCTGCCCCTGGGGGGGCAGAAAAGACCTTTAAAAAAAATGCCCCCCCCCTGGGAGTGACCCTTGCCCAAGGGGTCGCTCCCTTATGCCAATTTCCTTTTCTAAAAAAACATCCCTGGTGTCTAGTGGGCATTTCAAAGGGAAGGAAATACATTTCCTTCCCTTTGAAACCTCTCCGGGCCTCCTCCACGTGATCGGAAGAGAAATGCTTTGCATCGTGCTGGAAGCTGAGCTTCCAGCGCGATTGAGGAGGCCTTCTGTGACAATCAGCGCGCAATTGGGGGGCGTGGGGGTCGGGGGTGGAAGGGGAAGGTCTTCCCCTTCCATCCCTGCCTTGGGGGGGGTGGGGGGAACCCCACAGAGGGAGCGCTAGCGCTTCCTATGGGTTCTGTGCCCAGGACGTAATGGTTACGTCCTCGGCACACGAGCACTGTGCCTCAGGACGTAGCCATTACGTCCTGGGCACAGAAGGGTTTAATATATTTAAACAGTATAATCAAAATATAATAACTGTACAGATGTGTATTCACTTCCTCAGCAGAGATATTTATTTTCTGCTAATGAATTTGAGGTGTCTAGAAACGTTATAATAGGTTATCACAGGTTTTCTGTTCAAATACTGAGTGAAATAGGTGTTACATATTCCATATCAAGTATATGAACTACACATATAGCATACAAACAGGACTTTAAGCTGACATTTGGAGCATTTTTCCAATTCATGATTGTTTACTAATTTACTCATTTGAGGTTGTTTAGACTATTCTGCAGATAAGCTATTCCAAGAAAATACTTGAAAATTTCAAGGGGACATCAAGGACAGAGATAATTTTAAGCTGATTCCAAACAGTAGATCTGGGCAATAAATAATGTGTTTCAAGTCACTTCTCTTTTCATTACCAGACCAACAATCAGTTCGAACTTCTGTGTTTAATTTAGCTAACAAGATTAGTGTAATTAACAATAATGTAGAAGCATAACGCATAGGGCCCTATTATGGGTTTGATGGTCAGATGACTGCGAAATCTGCAGTGGCGGTCGAACTGGCGCACTCCTGGCGGTCTGACTGCCAGATTACAACTCTGGCGGTCGGACCACAAGGGGACCACTGCCACCTCCAGGATCATAGATCCTGACAGAGTGGCGGTGGTTGGAGTTGTGATCATCCACCGTGCTGATCACAAGTCCTCTTTCCACCAGCCTTTTCATGGCAGGGTCCCCGTCATGAAAAGGCTTGTGGAAAGCCAGTGCTGGGGGCTACAGGGGGGGGGGCCTGCTCTGTCCTTGCCCATGGAATAAGCAATGCAGGGCCCTCCCTGCCAGCATCCTTGGAATGTGCACTGTCTGCAGTGCAGACAGTGCACATTCCAGTGGTGCTGTTGTGCAATGGCATTGACCTCAGCTCCATTAATGGAGCTGAGGCCAATGGTGTGGCACTGTTTTGGCCAGGTTGACCGGTAGAAATGTTGTAATATGATGTTTCCACCGGTCAGCCCGGTTGAAACATTGCAATACAACTGGGGGGGGAGGCCGCTGCATGATGGCAGCCTCCTCCCAGTGGCTTGGGCTGTCAACCCATCCTTTGGTCAAAGTCATAATGAGGCCTATAGTTTGAGTAGTGTTTGCTGCATGCGACAACTTGTGATTTTTCCAATATTTTATTCCAACAAATAACTAACCAGGTAACTTCTAAGTCCTCTTCCCAATTTAATTCAGTTTATGATTTTATCCTAAGTGCATTAGATGCATTATAATATTTTTACATTTTCAAGTGTTTTTGGATAATGACTCAATAGTTGAAGTATCTTATCATGTTTTGGACTTGTACAATAATCACCTGATAAAACAGAAAGATAGCTGTTTACAGAGTCAATAAATTATATTTCTTTTAAAAGGAGCTTGTTAACTGAAATGAATTTTGAACTTTCCTAAATGTTATTGTACCATAAAGGGAGGGGGGTTATGAGTTGGTTTACCAATGACTATGAGCAAATAAAATCAATCATAAGAGTTTTAAAGCAAAACTAACAACAGGCAGGGATACATAGGAAGATCTTGACATTTTATAGAACTTATTTGAAAGAGAAGGGAGAAATAAAACATTGTTCATTATCTAGACATAAATATCTGAAAGTATTGTATTCAAAGGCACAGCAGACAGTGAGCATTACGAGGGTGCAGGACAGGGGATACCTTTGCACTGCCCATGCCAAGTGCCCATGCCCCTGTGGCCCCCCTGCACCTGCTCTCTGCCAGGCTTTTCATGGTGGTGATACTGACATGAAAAGGCTGACAGAGAATCAGGTCGGAATCATCCAGGGGACACTGCATGCAGCGGCTCCCTGCTGATTACACCAGTGTCAGCCCATTGAGATAATTGATCCCGGGGGGGATGGCGGTGCCTGGCAATCTGACCACCAGGGTCGTGATGTGGCAGTCCTGACTGCCACTGTGAGGATGGCAGTCTTAAGACTACCAGCCTCATACGCAGGCCCAAATATTGTGATAACATTGAAAATTCTGAAAATGAAATTCTCTATCTTGCATATTACTTCTCAACTGCAAAATAGCTAATCTAGATCGCTCACTTTTCCACTTTAACCAACATCAAATAATTTTTTAATACAGCAGGAATTTGGAGTGGAATCAGGGACATTTCATATAATATGAGAAGGGAACGCATCACGTTAAAAGGATTTAAACTCTCCCACCAATGAAGGAATAAGAGGTTCCATTTTGAACTTGGGTACCCTTGACCCAAGGGTAGGTCGCTCCCCCTGCCGCTGCAGCTCCTTCAGGTTCCTGAGTTCCTGAGTTCCTGAGACCCACCTCACAGTAAGTACCCCCCCCCCCCTCCCAGCCCCTCGCTCTGCCCCGCGCTACTTACCCTCTCTCCTGCTTCTTTTCTTCTTCTCTGTTCTTCTGTTCTTCCTCCTCGCTCCTCGTCTGTAATCTTCTTCTGTACTCTTCTTTCCCCCCTCTTCACTCTTCTTCTCTTCTTCCTCATCTTCTTCTGTGGTCTTCTGCACCTCTGTTCTTCATTTTTCTGTATCTTCTTCTGTGTTCTTCTGTGTTCTTCCTTTCTTCTCTCCTTCCGGTCTTTTGATCTTCCTTTCTTCTCTCCTTCCGGTCTTCTGTTCTTCTGTTCTTCTGTTCTTCTTGTCTTCTGTTCTTCTTGTCTTCGGCTCTTCTGCCTCCTCCGACCTCTTCTCCCTGCGCCTGCCCTCCTGCTCCTGCCTCATCCCCCTCCCCCACTCGCATCCCCCTCTCTATCTCTCCTATCTAACCCGTTCACTATCTACCTCCCTCACTCCTCCTATCTACCTATCTCTCTATCTCTCTATTCCACTATCTAACTCCCTCACTCTCCACCTCCTCCTATCTTCCTATCTCTCTATCTATTTCCCTATCTATCGATTTCCCTATCTATTTTCTCTATCTATTTCTCTATCTCTTCCCCCCTCCCTCACCCCCTCTATTACCTATCTTCCTATCCTCTCACTCTACCTCTCACCCTCACCCACCTCTACAACCCCCCCTCCCCTATCTTCTCAACCCTACTCCTATCTTTCTCCCTTATCTCCTAAACCTCCTAACACTCACCCCCCTCCACCCTTAAACCCCCCCTCCCCAGCTCTTCTCACTCTATCTGTCCCCCCCTCCCTCGCGCTTTACCGCCGCGACCTCCTGCACGCCCCCGCCCCCCAGCTCCCATTCGCCCCCACCTGACCCCTCCCCCCCTCCTACCTCATATGGCAGCCGCTGCGCGACAGTGGTAGCGACCCTTGACCCAAGGGTAGGTCGCTCCCCCTGCCGCTGCAGCTCCTCCAGGTTCCTGAGTTCCTGAGTTCCTGAGACCCACCTCACAGTAAGTACCCCCCCCTCCCAGCCCCTCGCTCTGCCCCGCGCTACTCACCCTCTCTCCTGCTTCTTTTCTTCTTTTCTTCTTCTCTGTTCTTCCTCCTCGCTCCTCGTCTGTAATCTTCTTCTGTACTCTTCTTTCCCCCCTCTTCACTCTTCTTCTCTTCTTCCTCATCTTCTTCTGTGGTCTTCTGCCCTCTGTTCTTAATTTTTCTGTATCTTCTTCTGTGTTCTTCTGTGTTCTTCCTTTCTTCTCTCCTTCCGGTCTTCTGATCTTCCTTTCTTCTCTCCTTCCGGTCTTCTGTTCTTCTGTTCTTCTGTTCTTCTGTTCTTCTTGTCTTCTGTTCTTCTTGTCTTCGGCTCTTCTGCCTCCTCCGTCCTCTTCTCCCCGCGCCTGCCCTCCTGCTCCTGCCTCATCCCCCTCCCCCACTCGCATCCCCCTCTCTATCTCTCCTATCTAACCCGTTCACTATCTACCTCCCTCACTCCTCCTATCTACCTATCTCTCTATCTCTCTATCCCACTATCTAACTCCCTCACTCTCCACCTCCTCCTATCTTCCTATCTCTCTATCTATTTCCCTATCTATCGATTTCCCTATCTATTTTCTCTATCTATTTCTCTATCTCTTCCCCCCCTCCCTCACCCCTTCTATTACCTATCTTCCTATCCTCTCACTCTTCCTCTCACCCACCTCTACAACCCCCCCTCCACTATCTTCTCAACCCTACTCCTATCTTTCTCCCTTATCTCCTAAACCTCCTAACACTCACCCCCCTCCACCCTTAAACCCCCCTCCCCCAGCTCTTCTCACTCTACCTGTCCCCCCCTCCCTCGCGCTTTCCCGCCGCGACCTCCTGCACGCCCCTGCCCCCCAGCTCCCATTCGCCCCCACCTGACCCCTCCCCCCCTCCTACCTCATATGGCGGCCGCTGCGCGACAGTGGTAGCGACCCTTGACCCAAGGGTAGGTCGCTCCCCCTGCAGCTCCTCCAGGTTCCTGAGTTCCTGAGACCCACCTCACAGTAAGTACCCCCCCTCCCAGAACCCTCGCTCTGCCCCGCGCTACTCACCCTCTCTCCTGCTTCTTTTCTTCTTTTCTTCTTCTCTGTTCTTCTGTTCTTCCTCCTCGCTCCTCGTCTGTAATCTTCTTCTGTACTCTTCTTTCCCCCCTCTTCACTCTTCTTCTCTTCTTCCTCATCTTCTTCTGTGGTCTTCTGCCCTCTGTTCTTCATTTTTCTGTATCTTCTTCTGTGTTCTTCTGTGTTCTTCTGTGTTCTTCCTTTCTTCTCTCCTTCCGGTCTTCTGATCTTCCTTTTTTCTCTCCTTCCGGTCTTCTGTTCCTCTGTTCTTCTGTTCTTCTTGTCTTCTGTTCTTCTTGTCTTCGGCTCTTCTGCCTCCTCCGTCCTCTTCTCCCCGCGCCTGCCCTCCTGCTCCTGCCTCATCCCCCTCCCCCACTCGTATCCCCCTCTCTATCTCTCCTATCTAACCTGTTCACTATCTACCTCCCTCACTCCTCCTATCTACCTATCTCTCTATCCCACTATCTAACTCCCTCACTCTCCACCTCCTCCTATCTTCCTATCTCTCTATCTATTTCCCTTTCTATCGATTTCCCTATCTATTTTCTCTATCTATTTCTCTATCTCTTCCCCCCCTCCCTCACCCCCTCTATTACCTATCTTCCTATCCTCTCACTCTACCTCTCACCCTCACCCACCTCTACAACCCCCCTCCCCTATCTTCTCAACCCTACTCCTATCTTTCTCCCTTATCTCCTAAACCTCCTAACACTCACCCCCCTCCACCCTTAAACCCCCCTCCCCCAGCTCTTCTCACTCTACCTGTCCCCCCCCTCCCTCGCGCTTTCCCACCGCGACCTCCTGCACGCCCCCGCCCCCCAGCTCCCATTCGCCCCCACCTGACCCCTCCCCCCCTCCTACCTCATATGGCGGCCGCTGCGCGACCGCGCCACTGGCGCGCTAGAGGCGCGCCAGAGGCAAACCCGCCCGCGCCTGGCCCACGCCCAGTGCCACGACCCCTGGTCCCCAGCTCTCCCAAGCCCCGCTGACCCGCTACGACCCCACCACCCTCCACGCCCTCAACCCAGGACGCTCCAACACCTGCTTCCAAGCTCACCCCAAACGCACCCATGGACCCTTCGCCTGCAACTCCTGCAAACGCACCTTCCACCACGCAACAACCACGACCACAAGCCCACGCGCCATCAACCACCTCAAGTGCATCCTAGTCAACGCTTGCTCCGTCTACAAACACGCCATTGAACTCTGGGACCTCCTGGACTCCATAGCACCGGACGTCGCCTTCATCACGGAGACCTGGATGAACGCCTCCTCGGCCCCTGACATCGCCACTGCCATCCCCAAAGGCTACAAGATCTCCAGAAAAGACCGCACCAACCAGGTAGGAGAAGGTATCGCCATCGTCTTCAAAGACTCCATCAGTGTCACCACCTCCACCGAAGACACCCCTCTCGCCGCTGAACACCTGCATTTTCAGATTCGCACCGATCCGAGGACCACCCTCAGAGGATCCCTCGTCTACCGTCCTCCCGGGCCACGCGCCCCTTTCAGCGACGCCATCGCCGACTTCATCTCCCCGCACGCCCTCGCCTCGCCGGACTACATCCTCCTAGGTGACCTCAACTTCCATCTGGAACAAAACAACGACCCCAACACCACCACCCTGTTCGACAACCTCGCCAACCTCGGCCTCAAACAACTGGTGAACACCGCCACCCACATCGCCGGACACACGCTTGACCCCATCTTCTCTGCCAGCAAACACGTCTTCTTCAGCCACGCCTCCGCCCTACACTGGACCGACCACAGCTGCGCCCACTTCACATTCCGACGCGAGACCCGCCACCTCCGCACCCAACCCATCCCTTGTCGACAGTGGAACAAGATCCCCGAAGAGCAACTCTTCTCCGCACTCGCCGCCAACCAACCCACCCTCACCACCGACCCCAACGACGCAGCCCTCAACCTCACAAACTGGATCTCCAACTGCGCAGACATCCTTGCTCCCCTCAAACGCACGCATTGACAGACCAACACCAAAAAACCTCTCTGGTTCTCTGACACCCTCAAAGAATCAAAGAAAACTTGTCGCGCCCTTGAGAAAGCCTGGCGCAAGGACCGCACCGCTGACAACATGACCGCCCTCAAGAACGCTACCCGCGAACACCACCACCTGATCCGCGCTGCCAAAAGGAACTTTTTCACCGACAGACTGGACAAAAACAGACACAACAGCAGAGAACTCTTCAGCATCGTCAAGGAGTTCTCCAACCCCAGCGCCAACGCCGTCACGCCCTCACAGGATCTGTGCGAATCCCTCGCCACTTTCTTCCATCGCAAGATTAGCGACCTCCACGACAGCTTCGGACACCAGACCCAACCATACACCACCGAACCGGCATCCACGGCCATCACCCTCAACAACTGGTCCCACATCAATACGGAAGAAACCAAATCCATCATGAACTCTATCCACTCCGGCGCCCCTTCGGACCCCTGCCCGCACTTCATCTTTAACAAAGCCGACGACATCATCGCCCCGCACCTCCAGACCGTCATCAACTCTTCTTTTTCTTCTGCTACCTTCCCCGAATGCTGGAAACACGCCGAAGTCAACGCCCTACTAAAGAAACCTACGGCTGACCCGAGCGACCTAAAAAACTTCCGCCCCATCTCTCTTCTGCCTTTCCCAGCCAAAGTAATAGAGAAGACCGTCAAAAAACAGCTGACCACCTTCCTGGAAGACAACAACCTGCTCGACCCCTCACAAACCGGATTCCGAACCAACCACAGCACTGAAACCGCCCTCATCTCAGTCACTGACGACATCAGAACCCTGATGGACAACGGTGAAACAGTCGCCCTCATTCTGCTCGACCTCTCGGCTGCCTTTGACACCGTCTGTCACCGCACCCTAATCACCCGCCTCCGCTCCACCGGAATCCAAGGCCCTAGACTGGTTCGCCTCCTTCCTCTCAAACCGTTCCCAAAGAGTTTACCTCCCTCCGTTTCGCTCAGAACCCACCGAGATCATCTGCAGCGTACCCCAAGGCTCATCACTCAGCCCGACACTCTTCAATGTCTACATGAGCCCCCTCGCCAACATCGTACGCAAGCACGACATCATCATCACCTCCTACGCCGACGACACCCAACTTATACTCTCCCTCACCAAGGACCACGCCAGCGCCAAGACCAACCTACAAGAGGGTATGAAGGACGTCGCAGATTGGATGAGGCTCAGCCGCCTAAAGCTGAACTCTGAAAAAACGGAAGTCCTCATCCTCGGCAACACCCCGTCCGCCTGGGACGACTCCTGGTGGCCCATGGCCCTCGGCACCGCACCGACCCCCACAGACCACGCCCGCAACCTCGGCTTCATCTTGGACCCTCTTCTCACCATGACCAAGCAAGTCAACGCCATGTCCTCCGCCTGCTTCCTCACCCTCCGCATGCTCCGCAAGATCTTCCGCTGGATCCCCGCCGACACCAGAAAAACCGTGACCCACGCCCTCGTCACAAGCCGCCTGGACTACGGCAACACCCTCTACGCCGGGACCACAGCCAAACTCCAAAATCGCCTGCAACGCATTCAAAACGCCTCGGCCCGCCTCATCCTCGACATACCCCGCAGCAGCCACATCTCCGCACACCTGAGACACCTGCATTGGCTCCCAGTCAGCAAAAGGATCACCTTCCGACTTCTCACCCACACACACAAAGCCCTCCACGACAAGGGACCGGAATACCTCAACAGACGCATCAGCTTCTACGTCCCCACCCGCCTCCTCCGCTCCTCTGGCCTCGCACTTGCTGCTGTCCCTCGCATCCGCCGCTCCACGGCGCGTGGGAGATCTTTCTCCTTCCTGGCGGCCAAGACCTGGAACTCCCTCCCCACCAGCCTCAGGACCACCCAGGACCACTCCGCTTTCCGGAGACTCCTAAAGTCCTGGCTGTTCGAGCAGCGATAACCCCCCTTTTTCCCCTAGCGCCTTGAGACCCGCACGGGTGAGTAGCGCGCTTTATAAATGTTAATGATTTGATTTGATTTGATTTGATTTGATGGTCTTTCCTCATTCTGACAAAGGGCACACCTGAAGAGAGAAA
Organism: Pleurodeles waltl; assembly: GCF_031143425.1. NCBI lineage: Eukaryota > Metazoa > Chordata > Amphibia > Caudata > Salamandridae > Pleurodeles > Pleurodeles waltl. The sequence goes on along the minus strand of NC_090448.1, from coordinate 225,008,246 downwards.
GCTGGGGAAATGAGGAAGGGGAGAAGAGACACTGGTGCTGTGGCCATTGTGGATTGGCAATGGAAAAATCTGGAGTAGGAGGATGATGCTTTCTAAAGGAAAGCTGGTGAACTCGGGGATGATGGGGAATGTACGCTCTGGAAAGAAATACAACATAACCAAGACTGGGTACCAAGCTAAGCATAGTCACGAAAGTAAAATGAAAAGGAGAGTATTCCCCTTACCCTGGTTTTCAACAGATGTTGCTGTGATGAGATGTAGGGCCTGTTTTAGAGTTTGGAGGAGGAGGTAACTCCATCACAAACATGACAGATATCCTGTCCGCGGTATTACAATGCCATTCTAGCCTATGGAACTTGTAATTTGGTGGATATCCGTCAAGCTTGTGACAGGGGTAACCCCCTCGCCAAAATCTAAATCAGGCCGTAAGTGTGGACCAGGATACCACTGCTCATCCCCAGTATGCTGCTGAGAAGGTTCCAGCACAATAAACACAAACAGGACATATCAACAAAAGGGACATATAGTAGAGGCTAGGCAAATCAGAAGGCAGGGCAAGGGAAAACTGAAAATAGAGCACAAATCAAAAGTGAGGACGGTAAGCTGAGTATGAACTGTTGAAAACCGAAGCCAACATGACCCTAAGATGTTGCTAAGCAAAGAGCTGAGTCTCTAACAATGTTAAATATGTTTAACAGCCACTGGCCAGAAAGTGATCCTCACTCTTGGAAGTCCCACCCTGCAGTGGTTAGCAGTTTAGGTGTTCTAACTGGACATCGCCCAGTCTTCTATAGTTGACTACCTTGGCCACGACTGTAATGGGAGACTCAGGAATGAATCCGAAATTCATGAGTTTCGGTGGCAAAATCCTGACATATCTTACCCTATCCATAAAACAAATAATAGCACTGCTTCTTTAGTAAAAAATACTCATTGGGTTCAACAAGAAAATCTCTGGAATGTCCTCGTTTGCCACCAGAATCACTCTTCTACTTCAAACAGGCCATGAGGCTGCAGAACCACAACTCTGCAATCATTCACCAGAAGAATTCTCAGGAACAGGTCAGACTATCAGGGTGCCGTCCCTATTTATACCTTTTTGTCCCAAGATGGCTAAGAACTTGCAGTTGTACAGCAAAATGTCCTCGTATGTCGCACATAAGAAACGCATCACCACCACTACCTCCCTGTGCATAAAAACACACAAAGGCTACACACAACATCTTTTAGTGTATAATTTGCATAAGCATCTTTTTATATGACTGCCCCTTGCTACTTCTGATGTTATCAGCCCAGGATAGGTTTTACTATCTATGACAATTATAGATGGAAACTTGTAACCATTCTGTAATGTGCCTGTTTGTCCCCGACAGGGCATATGACCCTGAGAACCATTTAAGTAGGGTAATCTGGTCCTAAATGTTTCAGTGCTGTTATCCATATGTATTTTATAGGGAATGCACATGAAAATAGGCATCTTAGCAGATTTCAACGTAGTTCAACAAATGTGATCATTGACAGGAAGCTACTCAAATGCTGGAAATAAAATAGGTGTCTATTAGGATTCGATGTAGACAAATCCAATGCGGTGTATTTTGAGTGGAGACAATATGCAGTAGTCAGATCTGGGTTAAAAGTCGTATGCAGACACCACAAGGGCAAGCAACTTGGAGTTATCTATACCATTCATCTAAAAAAAACTTACAATCTTAAAAAAAGTGGTGTGGAAATACATTGAAATATTGTGGTGCACATGACATTTTGTCAGTGAAAATATTGTAATACCGATGTATGCATTACTTGTGAGACTTCACTTCGAAGTCCGATTGTGGTTATGGAGGCCTCTTTTAAATTATGACACAAACACGTTAGATCAATTGCTATATAGAAGTGATGCAAAATAAAAATGCTGCAAATTCGATAGTCTGGAACGAGAGAAGGGAGAGATATGACAGAGACATAGAGATAGCTTAGGAGTTTGAACACAGTAGATGAAGCAAGCACATTGCAGTGGAGACGTGGTTTTAGAACCCAGATCACAGAATACAATTTCTTCCATGGAAGCTGCGAAGTCACAAGAGCATGTTATCCTGTACAGATCTCATGGGGCACCATTAGCACGAATAACTGGATTTGAAATTCTGTTGTTCACTGCTATGATATAGCAACAACTAAAAATAAAAGTTGTTTCCCTCTGTTGCTACATCACAAGGGGGATCACTGACTTCCCCTGTGATTCACCACCTCGGCCCTGTCTTCAAAGACCCAAGTCAAGTGGCAGAATGGCGGACTCAGTCACCTTCTTCCACTCTTCGAGATTCCAGAGACCTGAGTGACATAGAAGAAGGCGACTGGCGCGTTGCTTTCAGCAATCGCCACATTCCCAGCCGGTTGTGTGGCTCTGCATATTTTGCAGATAATGAGAGCAGCTCTCATGGGGTTAAAAATGTGTAGGACTGCCGTCCAAGGCTGCTATATAGCAGAAATGACATCGGACAGAACCAGGAGAGTAATCATAATGTAGGAACAAAGACTGAGTTGAAGACTCATTAGATCCTACCGTGTCAGAGCAGGAAGGAAAAGAGGTATATTTGATGGAGCTGAACACGATTTTTTGCTGCATAGATGTACACACCTAACCATCCAAAACTTTTATTTCAAGGTTTTCTAGATATGAAAAATGAAACAATTCTTTGCAACGGACCAGCAATGACGTGGTTACCTTCGTTATGTAATGTATGAATATTTGCTAGCTCTATTACTGATGTAACATTAACTATATATACTTAATAAATCCACCTTCGTTATCACTAAGGGGCAAAACATACTTCTAGATAAATGGAGCACCAAATGCATTTCTGATGCACGTACACATTCAATCTTTGCACACTGGAATGGAAGAGGACAACATTGGAAGACACATAGAGCCTCGTGTGTTCACACACGGGGGAGGTGATAAGTTGTTGTGTGTTCTTTTCCCATACTAATATGTTGTCATGTTTTATTTTTCAGTATTTTAGATAAAAAGAAATACTTTTTCTAAATGACTATGTCTTTCATAGTGATGACTGGATGATTCCTTTGTATTTAAAATACAGTAACCTGACATTTCCAGTACTCAAAATAAATAGGAGTTTCTATCGTTTCCGCAATAAGAACAAAAACACTTCACATATTTCCATTTGTCATCGGTCCCTTGGTGCCCCACGAAATAAGATGAAACCCAAGGATGTAGTCTTTGTGTCAAGGGGAATGGGGTTGGTTATTAACCTTTATGATATCTCATTTATAACCCAGGGCGAGCTTTACGCACCATGGCTATTGCCTGGAAACTGTTATGATGCTGTCTCTTGCTACAAAGGAAGGGCCAACCTGTTCAGACTAAACGAGAAGAATTCAAAAATGCATTTTTTACGGAGTGGAGAAAACAAAATATCACAAATTTGCACACTATAAACATTGCGAAATATAAATGCGGGGGGCTTCCTCTAACACGTGAGTACTCACAAACTTTTTCTCGGGGGCCAAAATTGCAGTATGGTTTGCGGCCGAGGGCCGCACTGAAGTGACAACAGGGGGGGGGCGGGGCTTAGAGGGGCTAGATTTAGCAATTAGTGATATCTGGCACGGATAGACTGCTTGCTCCTGTCACCCTGATGGACTGACGGCTCGAACATCGAAACCCCCTGCAGTTCCGCGCGCACCGAACTCGGGAACATCAATTATTCCCCTCTGATCCTCCATGCTAAGCAAAATAAACACTACAGCCAAGTGGGCGCTTTGCTCATTTCAAGGCTCAGTGCGTTTGTTGTGCGTCTTGCCGGCCGCCAAGGTAGGTCCGTGGGGCCGCTGGCGACCCGCGGGCCGTACTTTGAGTAACGTCGCTCTAACAGTTACTAATGGACGCAGGGATCAAAGGGATGAGTTCGGGCAACAAATATTTATAGTCATTCACAATCTTCTTTTTAATACAAATCTGTTTTAAGCACACTTTTGGGATAAGCACAAGCTGTTTCAACTGGTTATTGAACAAACAGTGCCAGGAGGGATTTTCTGTATTACAAAGCCTTGTCAATAACACTTAATTAAATTCAAAGGATCACAACCATAATATGCCCGTGTACCCAGCACAATTGACTGCACAGCAACTCATATTGGCCATCCAGTGTAGATGGGGTCTTTGGGACACGTTCCCTGCTTTCGTGCATCCTAAACTTCTTGAGGCACAACCCTGAGTAAGATACGCCCTCTTAAGGCGAATACAATTGTGCTGTGCAAGAACTCCATCAGGTGGGGTCATCAAAGACGTGCTATGACTAAGATCTCACCTAACCTGGTCAGGGCGACCTCATATGGATGAATCAATCTTTAAGCCTAGGGTATTCTTTATTACCCTGTTTTTAGGGATTAATAGCTCGGCCAAGCGCATAAACTACAATTTAAGCAACAGTACAGCCACAATATTAAAATGTGTCAGACTAAATCAAGTTTTAATAAACGAAATCGCAACTAAACCGCAGGTATGGAGAGTATGAATCAAAAAGTTAGAAAAAAGAACCATTCCCATATGACACAATGGAAACACTTGTTTATATAGAAGTCAACAGAAGAAGGTATCTGTGGGAAAATAATCACTAAAGGCTAAATTTAGGAATGAGGGAATATGCGACATTTGTACAAACTAGAGGATTCTCCATCTACCTTGGTTAACCTGCCTCATTCAGAGGTGTGGGACTTCTAGGCTTTCTAAAGTGGAGTCCCAGCTTAGTCTACTGTTGGAATTCTTTGGCAGCAGCCAATTCACCACAGTGCACCGGGCTTTACAGTGTCTGAAGACCTGCAATATTTGGGGAGGATCCTCCAATTATCTTTTTTCCTGTTCACAGCCACCATTTAAACCATGGTGTTCATAAACAGGGAAAACAATGAGCTATGTGTGCTGGGAGAAAATCCCAAGCATTCCACTGTAAAGTCTCAGTTTATTTTTAAAAACGACCCCCCACATATGGGATTTGATTTTTTAGTGGTTGGAGTCTGAAAATAAATTAAAAAATGCCAGCTTGCCATCATGATATGGTGACTGGCTGCTAACATTACATTTTTGCAAAAGTGCTCTGCTTAGTCTGTGAGAACACTTTTGGTGAAAATATCCCCACAATGCTGGTGGGGAACCTCTGGATTTTGTTGCATTTTTCTGCCGGGCAAACAGAGGTAGGACCTCTGCCACTCCGGCATTGACTTGATGAGTTAGTAGCCCGCCCACCAAGTTTCGGATCAGTGGGACCAAGGGCTGAGGTGATCCTAACCAACTGGGGGCAAATAGTAGTTCTGCACAGTTTCTTTTTTTTCCCCTAGATTTTATGTGTCATTTCCTTGTAGAGAGTTGTTGTATGTCTAAGGCTCCTATTGGATTTAGAGAAGAATACTTATGTGGCAAAATCTGCCTTATTTGTTACATTTTGCTTTCAAAGTGGGGTTACTATCAAATAGTGACGGTCCATTTGCTAGGTCAAACTCTGTTCTGTTTCGAAACATTGCCTAGGACTATCGTGATGTTTCTATGGAATAGGGTGACCTAACATGATAATTTTTCATATTTACATACCTTTTCCAGTATGCTTTAAATAGGCTACTGTGAAAAAATGTGCCCAAACATCAAATCACTAACACAGGCTTGAGAAACACCAATAGCTCCATTTACCTGGGAATAACAAAGCAAAGGTAAGATTCCCAGAGTAGTAAGGGTGAAAATCCCACATATACATAAACTGATCCCCAAGCTCCCCTAAGAGTGTTTTACTTTTTTAACATAAGCAAGTGTTTTTAGCGTTTAAGTAAAGAACATACATGTAAAGTCACTATTTAATTTCTATCTTATTAAAAAAACAGAAAATGAAAAGTCCTCCAAGAATCTTGCTCTGAAGTGTAAATCATCAGAATATTCTCTGTGAGGCTACCAGTCCTGCTGAACACTCTTCCCCAAATCAGCCATCAATTATTAAATTTAGCATTTATTGCTCTGACTGCAAATACGTATCACTAAGGAAAAAAAGGCTCTTGACATTGACTATCCTATACTGGACATTGAACAAACACGATTCTGTGTTTTTTGTACGTAGATTGTACGAAGGCAACACATTAATTTTAATAAGTAAATGTACTTTAGGTACTAGCGAAAACATTTGCTTACCTTCAGAAAGCAAAGTAAAAGAATTTGGGAGAATGCATATCTAGGATTTCTGCTTTTGCCCCCTTTGTACTCTTGCTTTTAATGTGAAACATTTATGTACAGACATCCATCAATTGCTTCCAAATGTAATCTATTAAAAGTTTGATACTCCCTTAAAATATTAGCAACATCCTATAATTATACTGCCACTGTAACAGGGACAGTCTTACAAAAATACCAAGAAGGAGACGACCTAGACTACTTTTTTGTGAATGTTGAGAGAGTAGCCACTACAGCAACATGGCCACGGGAGCGTTGGGGCCAGTACATAGCTCCCCTATTATCAGCTGCATTACAAGCTGCATATCATGCTACTAACCCAGATGGGCTACATCATATGATGACATCAAAAAAGCAATTTAAGAGGAGTTAAGGTGTGACCAGGAATACTACAGGAGCCGCGTTTGGAAAGAATAATGGACAGTTGGTATTATTTTATCACATTCAGGATTTAGGCAATTGATGGGTACAGCCTGTCTCATCCTATATGGAGGAAACGGAAGTGGTTCTTGAACAGTACTTAGAAGTTCTTGCATGTAACACTTGGTCCTGGGTGAAACAGCGCTCTAACCTCACGGTGCAATCTGCAATAGAATTAGCATGTGCTTATCACCATTCTCCTGACTTTAAACTCCATAGAACCCGAACAATCCCTATTGTTGCAAAACCCCTCACTAAGGGTGCAGGGCCATCCAGCGAACAAAGAGTTGTGTTTATGATGAAAGGACCAATAAAACCCCTGGGGAGTGGCGTGGGACAAGAAACTGAAAGGGGTCCCTGATGCGATTAGGAGAGAAAACCAGGGAACTACACATAATCTACAAAGAATATATGACTCTCCTAGCTTCTAAACAAAATGACAGTTTTTCAGATATCTGCATAAAACGTTCTTTTTAATTTAAACCATACTCAAAAACATAAATACTACATTTAATACAATCAAACAATTAACATATATCCATCAATTAAACTAACGGATGACAAGACAACATAAACCCAAACCACACTTAAACCTAACACAACAACATCTAAAAAAAGACATAGAACAACAAAAGGAACAGATAATGGATTTATATGACAAACTGTGCCTCTATTTAAGCACTAGACCAACTTTTAACAATATAATAACCTGTATATATATATATATAAACGTCTGATATATTTCTCAGTATAAACAGGTACATGTCTTTTCACATCTGTGGCAGTGTTATACGTACTTTTCCTCCGAAACCTATACCCTTAAGAACTGTCACTTTTTATAAGTCTCCAAAGTATCAATTCGAGTGTTCACATGTTCCATGTCCTTCATTGGTTATTATGTTTCTCTTAGTTAGGAAAATCTTTGCAAAGCTGACACTCCTTGGTTCTTGTATCAGCGCAATTCGTCTTCTTCTGACTGTTGTTGGTCCCCCTGCCCAGCACCCCTGCAATTCTCACTGTCTGCTGTCCAGACAGTAAGCATACGAGGGTGCTAGTACCCCCTGCCGGTGGCAGCATTCCGCCGGCTCAATTATGAGCCAGCAACAATGCTGCTGCCACTTTCCCAATGGGCTGACGGGCAGAAACCTTGGTTTCTGCCCATCCGCCCAGCAGCCCCCCATCATAAGTTCAGTGGGCGGATTATCCCTTCCGCTGAACTTGTAATCAGGCCCTAAGTCACAATAAAGAAATCTTGACTGAGAGAAGGAGCATAAAGTATTTGGCAGCTGAAAGGACTTCGGCAGGTGCGAAATCTGAATTTTCCTGCTTGGAGCTTTGCCTACCAAGATCAGCAGCTTCAGCGGGACCTTGTCCAGCTACTACATGACTTCCTTTGAGAGGACTGCATCAGATATAACCTTCAACCTGCCCTGCTGAAGGATTTCCACTTCACTAAAAAAGACAAAGGGGCCTGTGCACAAAGGTAAACTTAGAGGTGAGCACACAAAGGTAAACTTCCAGGTGAGCACACAAGTTAACTCCTATACTTTTGTAGTAAATGTTCTACTTTTGGCTAATCCCATTAAGTAGTGTAAATTTACCAAAAGGTTTAGGCGTTCATGTCCTCACCCTATAAAAATAAGGAGAGTGAGCCTAATTTACAAGTAAAAAGTTACTAACTTTTCACACATATCTTAACATCTCCAGAACCAATTTAGAGATATAACCATGGTAAGGTGTAGTAAAAAGTTTATTAAACTTAAAAAATATTTAAAATAATATATTTTAAAATTTAATTTACATTTATTTTATATATTTATTTTAAAGTAGAACAAAATTAAAAAATGCTACTTCGCTCAACTTAATATTTAATTAATTTAAATATATTAATTTTAATTTAATTGATTTTTGTTAGATTTATTTAAAAAAAAGATGTTTCTATTAATTTATTATCTAGTTTACATGAACAGTTTGTGACTAGCAATGGGCTTACTCTTTTGTGGGTGGGTGCACTCCCTTCCTAAATCCCACCTTAGCCCTTACGTAACCCTTCTTTGTCCTCCATAACCTCAGCCTATTTAGTAGTAAGTATTCACCATTTTGTAGCTACTGCCTCGCCCCTCCCACATTTATCAATACAATATGCTAGTTGTTTTGTTATGCAGATTTGTAGAGTGCACTATCACCTGGGAGGTTATCCTAGCACTGAGTAGGTGTTAGTCTAGGCACATCTAGGTCCAAGTGGAAGTACCCGAAAAGCCAGGTCATTCGTTTCTTGTGTAAAAGACGGTCATTCTATGTTTTAGGAGTGATGTAGGAGAAGACCCAACCGCTGGACATGGTTTTCCGTATGTGTGGGATTTGCGCAAGTAGGAGTCTGGACGAGCAAAAGGTTTGTGAAAGCAAATGCGATTATTGAGGTATGCTGGGTAGGTGTTATGTGATGTCTTGCAAGTGTGGGTGAGGAGTTTGAATTGTGCTTGTTTGTGAATGGGGCTGACAGACTGAGTCATTCCATTATGTAAGGAGGAGATCCATTGGAGTACGTGTCCTCTGATTCTGATGTCATGTAGGCATGATGCTGGGAGACTGTATCAAATGCTGCTGAGAGTTCCAGAAGGATGAAGACCACTGTGTCTCCTCTGTTCAGCATCATGTGGATGTCATCTCTGTCAGCCATTATGGCAGTTTTTGTGTTCTAGTTGGGCCCTAAATCCAGAGTGAGGGCCTGATTACGACATTGGCGTATGTGATAGATAGCCTGTCTGCCCTAGTATAAGCTCCACAGGATATAATGGAACTTGTAATAGGGCCGGCGGGATATCCGTCACATTTGGGGTGAAGTAATTCCCTCTGCCAAGGTCATAATCAGGCCCAAGTGTTCTTGAGGACTTTGTTGTCATTGAGGTAATTGGTGAGGTGTCTGTTGATGGTTTTTTCAAGGACCTAGATAGCAGGGCAATTCACAGTTTTTGAATGGCAAAAAAATAGGAAACTTACAGAAAAGTGTAAGTTCGCCTTTGTGATTCAGGTCCAAATGGATTTAGTATATACATATAAACATACATATGAATACGTCAGCAATATGCTTGTTTAGCTCATGTTTGTAAATACTACATTAAAAACTGTCATAACTGACAACTATCAAAACTGACATATAAGAACTGATTCTTCTGTTTAAATCTTCATCTCTTTAGTAAACCATATTAATGTGGGATCATTTGTCAATGTAGTTCAGATTAGGCTGAGGGATTCGCTAATAGGAGAGTTTAAACAATGCATGAATTTACCCACACATGATGCAATATTAACTTCAGATCCATGGATACTGTTGGCAGATCTTGAGAGCAATTTAACAAGGATACAGTTTATAAAAGTACTGGGAGAAAATGTAGTAGTAGACTTGGAATAAAAGGGGTGAATTGGGTAAGTTATTATGAGAGTTAAAGCCAATCCAAGTAGTAGGTAAATTACCTTGATGTAAAAGACAGATTAAAAAAGGATCTATATTTCACCTGCTAGAGACAACTAAGTAAAATCAGAAAAGAAGAAAGGTTAAATGAGACAGAGCAACCTCTAAGAAGAGAACCCAAATAATAAATGTGAGGAATTGGTTTGTTGCTTGAGGTGGTGAAACCCTACTCAAACAATGGCGACACACCTTGTCAGGGTGAACCACAAAAAGTCACTAACTTAACCTGTGCTTACCCCCTGGTAGCTTGGCACAAAAGCAGTCAGGCTTAGCCTAGAGGCAATGAGTAAAGTATTTATGCAGCACCTAAACAGTAATAAAGTGAAAACACAACACAAGAAAAATTCCACACCAAGTTAAAAAATAAAGTACATTTTAATCAATTATTTGACCAAAATGGCAAAAATCCAGTCACAAGAAATGGAGATTTGCAATTTTAAAGATTTAGATAAAAGTAGCACCATAAGGAGCAAAGTGCCAACAAAGGCTATATGGTCGCACTGGACTGGGACAAAGTTGCAAATTCAGGAAGATCATGAATGGAGAGCAGGTTGAGCACAGAACCAAGTTTGGCCTGCTGAGGATTGCATCTTATGTCTTTGGTATGCGGTCTGCCTGTTGTTGTATTGCAAGGCTTTGCATTGTCCGATGTCTGTTCTGAGGAACCTGTGTGGCAAGGCTTTTCAGGGCTTTGCGTCACTCTGCATCAACTCCTATGAACTGTGTGGTGAGGTTTGGTGTTGCTTGGCATTGGTTGCAAGAAGCTGGAAGCTTTGCAGTGAGGCTTTGCAGAGATGTGCATTGCTCAGTGTTAATTCCAATGAGGTGGCAGCTGTGCGTGAGGCTTTGTGGGGATCTGCATTACTTCACGCTAGATTTGATGGATCCATCAGTTAGACAAGAAACTCTCTCAGATGTAAGCCAAGTGCCCAGGATCTGGTGAGGCACCACTTGGGGATCAAGAACTCACTCAATTAGATGCCAAGCAGGGCTGAGGTATGTCTGGTTGCAGGTCCAGGCAGGTATCGTGCAGCATGTCAGCTGGGCAGTTGAAGGGGGGCGTCTGGTGCTTCTTGTATCCCGGTAGCTCAGAACAGGAGTCACTCAGGTAGCCTAGGATGAAGGAAGCAGGTCCAGTCATCTCAGACCACAGGGCGGGCCTCAGGCAACAGGGCAGTCCTCTTGCAGCAGGGCAGTCCTTATTCTGTGATATCCACAGGTCCAGGAGTGTACGGAAGAGTGGTCTGATGGTCCTATTTTTATTTCCGATGCTAGCTTTGAAGTGGAAGAAACATCTGATGTTTTTCCCCTACAGAACTGTCTGGAATTTCCTGCCTCATTGTTCTGGTACCCCTCTGTCTGGGGGCACAATAGGCTAGTGTCAAGTTCTCAATGTCTGAGCAGAGGCATACTCTTTGAAGTGCAAGTAGGGCTGTGTACAGCTTTGCTCCCCAATCCTGCTTGGATGGCTTCCCTGCCAAAATCAAAACCCTCTATTATGAGGCTGTTTGGGAGGAATACACAAAGGCCAACTACACTTAATAAAGTGACCAACGAAACAGGCTGCAGGCACCAAATGGTTAGGACAAGAAAATGGCAACTTTCTAAATCCTACTTTTCTATTAAAGAGAATGTTAAGTGACAATTTCTTAGACATCAAATATGACATTCTTACCGTCTGGCAAAGAAATGTTGCCATTTATTAAATTTAATAAAGCAATCCAATGTTATCACTACGAGGACATGTAAAACATAAAGTACATGTCCAACCTTTTACATACAATGCAAACTGCCCTATGGGCTTCTTTAGGGCCTATGTTTAGGGTTGATTTATATATTCTAAAAAAGCTGTTTTTCACCTGGCAAGGGATTTATTTTGGCAAGTCAAATTGTCAGTTTAACACTGAATAGAGGTTACATTGGCAGTCCTGGGACATGTTGTGAGGGGTTGCTTAAGGGTGTGGCACAATAGTTGCTGCAGACCCACTAGCAGGATTTAATTTACTAGCCCAGGTATATGGTATACCACTTTACGAGTGACTTATAAGTAAATTAAATTGCCAATCAGGTGTAGGTCAATTTATTGTGTTTTAGGTAATGATCACAAGCACTTTAGCACAGGTTAGCAGTTGTTTAACATGCACAGAGTCCTACGACCAACAAAAATAAATTCAGTAAAACAGGTGAGGTGAAGGAAGAATGTTTGGGCATGACGCAGCAGAGAGGGCCAAGTACAACAATAAACATCCCCACGTGGCCAGATGAAGAGCTTGAAAGATGATAAGGAATTATTAGAGAAGTGGCATTATATAGCTGTAAACCACGAAACCAGTGAGAATACTTGAAAATCTTACCCGGAAAGAATTTGACTGTTTAATGTTTTGTAGAGTCCGTGATGAAAGAAAGAGCAACACATTTTCCCATCATATGAATAAGGTAAAGAGAAAAAACTGCCATAACTTAGAGAATGGCTTTGCATTATGAAAATAAGGGAGACTGATAAGTATAATTGAATCTGCTATACCAATGGATTAAGTAAATATAGACCTCAAGTAAGGATTAAAACCTGCTCAAGCAGCAAGAATTCTTGTCTCAGTGAAGAACAAGCAAATCCCGCATTAACCTGTGCCTTACTCTCTGGTAGCTTGGCACAAAAGCACAAAAGCAATCAGGCTTAACTTAGAGGCAATGTGTAAAGTATTTCTGCAGCGCTTCAAATAGTAGAATCAAATAAATTATTTGAGACCAGAATGACAAAAATCCAATCAGTAGAACCAGAGATAAGCAATTTTAAAGAATTAAGATAAAATAGTGCCTAGAAACACAAAGAGCTAATTAAGAATATTTGGTCATGCTGTACCAGGACAAAGTCACAAGTACTGGCCAACCCTGATAAAGCGTGGGCCAGGTATAGGGATCAAGTCAGCAATGGCGGCTGGTGAACTTCAAAGACAGTAGGGCATAAAACCAGATACTAAATTTGCCTCCTTGAGGGAGCACAGCTGCCCCATTGAGCAGCTTATCGAGAACAGATATTTACTTAGCATTCCGGGACTTGTAACCCCAGTTTTATAATGGGCTAACTTATAAGACTACAAGTTCAAGAATGCAAGTAAAAACCTGAAATGGATGAGCTGCTCATGCATGGTCCTTGGAAACTTGAGAGCTCTTCATTTGGTCATGTCCTTATGGCTCCTTGCAGATGTAATTGGAAAGAGTGTACCACATGCACCACCATAAAGAGATAAGGACCTGCTTTGGCTAGGACTGAAGCACCTTTTTTCTTATACACATTGTTCTGCTCTCCTCCCCAACCCTCACTTTAGTGTCACATCACTCTCAGTGTCAGAGGGCAATAGAAATACAGTCCTGCGCCCCCACTGACACAGCAGTGTGGTTCAAAGTCATGGGACACTGCATTGTGCATACTCCTTAACTGCATCAGGAACAAAAAAGTGGGAGGGAATATCAAACCCTTCTACCTATTCCAGCGGAGCAACAAACTGCAGACTGTGAGGGTGTTTGCTGAAAGGAACATCTGCTCACACCACGTTTACCCAGTGCTGGCTTTAACATTGGTGACAGTGGTGTAACATTAGCCCCTGCAGCCTGCAGGGTGTGGGGGCGAGTGCTCCAGGAGGCCCCCTCAGCACAGTACACTGTGCACAAGCGGTGGGGCCCTGGCCTGAAAGCTCCTAACTGGGTCTGGGGAGGACTCCATGTACTTTGCAGGAGGCCCTCTCAAGTTTCATTATGCCATTGACTGGTGGTGTCCGATGTGACACTCTTTTTTGGTGACCTGCTGCATGGTTTCCCTCACTACCACCCTCCAACAGTGCCTCTCCTCTCTTCATAGACCTTCTCTCATATGCATTCATTTGTTTTATAGTGTTACTCATACCAGTTTAAGGTGTCAGAGCACTTTACCTCACAAACTTTATATAGTGACAATTAACCATATGGCTGTAAATCAGTATATAGAAAAACGTTACATTAGACAATGAGAAGTAGGCAGTATATATGAAGGATGTTTGAAATAAGCATCATTTCAGGATTCAAAATGTACCACAGTGGTTGGGGTTGGCTTTCCTAATAATAATGTATTTCTACCCAAATGAACCCCTTTTTTGCAACATTAGACTAATGGAAGAGCTGGGAAAACATAGGCCCTCATTACAACCTTAGCGGTCGGTGGTAAAACCGCCAACTGTCTGGCCAAATTATGACCATGGCGGTGAGAACTAAGATAGAAGGCCACTTTACCACACCGACCACCAGGGTGGAACAAAAGGCACCACGGTGCTAGCCGCCAACAGCCAGGCAGAAGTCAATGTTCCGCCCACCATATTAAGACCCAGGAAACCACCATCTTTTCCGGGGCGGTACCAACAACATCAAAAGCCTGGCGGAAACAGACCTCAGAAGAGAAAAGACTCACATTTGGAGACACAGGGAACAGCAACACCGCCATACAGCCCGAGCTGCAAATATTTCCAATGATTTTCTATGTCTTGCTCCACCACGATACTGGAGGGGGCATCATGCCCTGTGCTCCTCATCCTGGGGAGGCTACGGTGGTGGGTGTGTTACCCACTGGTTCTGGAGGGGGCATTGTGCCCTGTGCTCTTCATCCTGCAGAGGCTGGGGTTGGTGGGTGTCATAACCACTGGTTCTGGAGGGGGCAACGTTCCCTGTGCTCTTGATTCTGGAGATTGCAAGGTCACAGTCTCTCAGGTGAGTGTCATACCCACTGGATTTGCAGGGGGCAGGCCGCATAGCAGCCCATGGATGCAGGACTACAAACCGTCCACTGGCGGTGACGGCTGCTCAGTGGTGGTAGTGGTGCTGCTGTTGGTAGTGGTGGGGGGGAAGCTCCAGCTCATCCACTGCAGCCTCGGACGGCTGCCCACTGGTGGTGCTGCTGCTGGGGGTGGTGGTGGGGGGAAGCTCCAGCCCATCTCGTGAAGCCTCGGACGGCTGCTACTGGTGGTGGTGGTGCTGCTGCTGGTGGTGGTGGTGGGGGGAAGCTCCATCCGATCTCCTGCAGCTTCGGACGGCTGCCCACTGGTGGTGCTGCTGCTGGTATTGGGGGGAAGCTCCAGCCCATCCCCTGCAGCCTCGGAAGGCTGCACATCCATGGTTGGTGGTGGGGGCTCTGTCTGAGTCCCTGCACCAGGCACCTTGTCCTTCCTGCCTGCAGGTGCTGGCTCCTTGCCCTTCCTGGCAGCTGCTGGGGCTGGCTCCTTGCTGTTCCTGGCAGAAGCTGGTGCTGGCTCCTTCCCCTTCCTGGCAGGAGCTGGAGCTGGCGGCCTTCCGGCCCGCAGCTGGGGCAGGCACCCTTTCCTTGAGACTGCCTGGTGCAGGCTCCTTCAACCTCTGGACATGTGCCCTGGATCCTTTCCCACCACGAGTGGGTGTGGAGACTGCTCGGCCCGTGGACTGGGTGGCTGAGGGGCTTGCCTTGGTTTTTGCCACCTGGGCAGACGTGAAGGACAGGGGGTAGGGGTAGGGAAGAGGTCAATGGTGGAGAGGAAAAACGTCTTAGGGACATTGGGGTGGGGAGAGGGAGAAGGTATGGGAGTGGAGGAAGAGGGAGTGGTTGTAGGAGGTGTCTGTCTGCTGTGCTTGGGTGCAGGTGCATGTGCTGGATGCTGTTGTGAGGTGGATGGCTTTTGGATGTCTGAGCGCTTGCGTTTGTGTACCTTGGGGGGACAGACACAGTGGGAGAGGACACAGGGGATGTGTGCAATGTCTGTTGTGGAGGTGTCTGCAAGTGAGGTATGTGTTCTGCTAGGTGTGGTGGTGATGATGGTAGTGGATGAGGATGTAGTGCATGCAGGTGTGAGTGTAAACGCAACGGGGAGGGGAGAGGAGGGGGACACAGTGGTAATTGTGGATGTTGGTATCTCTGCATCTGGATGGTGTTTGTGTGAGTGGCTGTGGGATAATGTGTGGTGCTTGTGTTTGCCTGTGCCACTCTTGTGTGTTGTCTTGTGTGCATGCTCGTCTGCCTGTGTGCTTGGGATAGGTTGGGGTTGAGGGGAATGGGATTGGGAAGAGGACATTGGAGGGGGGAGGGTGGAAACAGGGACAACGGCTGCCATCAGAAAGGAAGCCAGAGCCTGAATTGATCTCTGTTGGGCTGCCAAGCCAGTGTGAATGCTCTCCAGGAATGCATTAGTCTGTTGCATCTGGGCTGCCAGCCCCTGGATGGCATTCACAATGGTTGACTTCCCTACAGAGATGGATCTCAGGAGGTCAATAGCATCCTCAATCAGGGCAGCAGGGCTCACTGGGGTAGGGCCTGAGGTGCCTGGGGCGAAGGAGATGCCCACCCTCCTGGGTGAGCGGGTGCGGGCAACTCGATGAGGGGCTGCTGGGAGGGTGGTGCTGGTACGGGTGGTGGCAGCTGTACCTGTAGCTGGGGTGGGCAGAGAGGTTACCACCACCACCAGGGAGCTTCCATTGGAAGAGGTATCTGTGTCTGAACTGTCCACTCCAGTCTCCGCAGTGGTGCTCCCTCCGTCCTCCGTCCCACTGGTGCCCTCACCGTCTGTGGACTCTGCCTCCTGGGTCCTGTAGAATGCAGCTCCCTCTGTCACCGGTGCCTCTGCTCCTCCGTCAGATAATGCTAATGCACATAAGGACCGGATGACAAAACAAAAAGGGGGGAAGAGACAAAGGATACACTGGGTCAATGGCTGCACCAACACCACCATTGGCGTAAACACCACACTCACACAGAGGGAACAGCCCTACGCACTATGCATTGCACTACCAGTTATAATGCTAGCCACCAAGGCATGGGGAGGGGCACACACCGCCAAATGCAGCACACTGGGAACCCACCCAGCCCTGACCAGTTGTTGATGCCTACGAGCTAGGTAGCGGGATTAACACTTCAGAACCCTGGCCAACATGGGACCTAGTAAGAAATGTCAGGCCTGGCGTAGGGCACCCACTGACACACATCCCCCACCCGGCTACCACCCTACCATGCGTAATTTGTAATGATGGGTACTGTACTCACTCCCTTGTGGCTGTTGTGATGCCCTCAGGTGCCCATCCAAATCCAGATAGGTCACCGTTAGTATGCAGGCCATCAGGGGGGTCATGGTTCGATGAGCACCCCTTCCTCGTTGGGAGGCTATCCTCAGCTGGACCTCCGCTGTCTTCCGTGCCCAGTGTCTCAGGTCCTCCCATCGTTTCTGACAGTGGGTACTCCACCTGCCATAGACCCTCAGGGTCTTCAACTCCTTGGCGATGGCACGCCATATACCCTTCTTTTGGTGGGCGCTGACCTGCAGAGGAAATGCACACAGGAGAATAGTATCAGTCAGACTGTCCTGCCTGTTATGCTTATGGCCCACCATACCCCTTCACATCACCATTTACATACACATGGCCCAGCACACAACCAATACGCCACCCAGGGGACATCCACCCGCCCCCCCTACACAAGGCCTTCACACACACCACTCCATGCATTCATGCCACATGCATTGTGCTCACATTGTACTCACCTGTTGGTCTGGAGGCTCATACAGCAGTCTGTAGTGGGATAGGACCCCATCCACCAGTCACTCCAACTCTGCAGAGGTGAAGGCAGGGGCTCTTTCCCCAGTCACATGGGCCATGGTAGGTTCCAGGGACAGGTCACAGTAGCACATGCAGTGTGGGTCCTCTCCTGTTGAAGTTCAGGTAGCAAGTGAGGGATGAGCTAGAAAATGGCGGTCACATCCACGGCGGTGCATACAGTCACCGCCGGCATACATCACCATTGGCCACTGTACCCCATAGGGCCCAATGTTAACTAATGAGGAGTTACACAGCGTTTTCCGCCCGCCTACTGCAACCGCGCACAACGTCAGTGGAATTACCTCACTTCCACCTGCCCTTTCACACAGCACAGGTGGATGCCATTTCAGGGGGGAGGCAGACCCTGGATAATAACTGCTTCACAGTAAAAATTGGGCATACAGGACAATCCCACTTAACTATTACAAATTAACATCTTGCATTGTACTGTTGTGGCTCCAATGTTCAGTTTGTGACCGGCTCCTCACTCTTTTTTCCCTTAGACTACAACCACTGTGGATGAATAGGAGATGGAGACATACCCCAGTGTACAGACCCCTGCTTGACTTGGCAACAATGGAGGACAGGCACATTATCCTCACCTATAGGCTTGACAGGGCCACAATCACAGAGCAGTGTGCCCAACTGGAGCCTGATCTGGTACCTGCTATCCGTCACCCCACTGGGATCCCCCCTCTTGTGCAAGTCCTATCTGTGCTCCATTTCTTGGCAACTGGTTCTTTCCAAGTGACAGTGGGTTTGGCAGAAGGAATGTCACAGCCAATGTTCTCAATGGTGCTGATCAGAGTGTTGTCTGCCCTGATAAAACACATGTGCAGCTACATTGTTTTCCCCCATGTGGAGGATTTGGCCACAGTGAAGGCTGACTTCTATGCAATGGGACATATCCCCAACACAATTGGGGCGATGTATGGGACTCCTAGTGCATTTGTACCCCACCTGTCAAAATGAACAGGTGTTCAGAAATCGCAAAAGTTTCCATTCTATGAATGTCTACATGGTGTGCTTGGCGGACCAGTACATCTCCCATGTCAATGCTAAGTATCCTGGGTCAGTGCATGACGCCTTTATCCTGAGGAATAGCAGCATCCCAAATGTGATGGCCCAACTATAGAGGCACATGGTGTGGCTAATAGGTGATCCCTGGTTCCCAGCCAGTATTTGTCCCCCGATATTTGCAAGTGACTCTAGTTACCCAAACCTATCATGGCTACTGACGCCTGTGAGGAATGCCAGGGCAAGGGCAGAAGAACGTTACAATGAGGCACATGGGCGGACAAGAAGGATAATCAAACTGACATTTCGCTTCCTGAAGGCCAGGTTCAGGTACCTCCATCTAACAGGTGGATCCCTGTGCTACTCACCTAAGAAGGTCTGCCAGATAATCGTGGCATGCTGCATATTGCACAACCTTGCCTTGAGACGCCATGTGCCTTTTCTGCAGTAGGAGGAGGCTGGAGATGGTCGTGTGGCAGCAGTGGACCCTGTGGACAGTAAGGATGAGGAGGCAGAGGATGAGGACAACAGAACAGCAGTGATACAACAATACTTCCAATGACACACAGGTAAGACAGTGTTACTTCACATTTCATTGTCATTATTTAGATTATCTTTGGCACTGGCATGCTGGTATTTCCCACTTCTATGCCCACTCACTGTACCCTTTGGCAATTCATTTTGCAGATATTGGTGCCCCACTATCGCTCCTGGTGTGATCACTGCAGGAAACTACAGGTCTTTCCTATGTGAATATTACTGTACAGTTGAATAGCAATGTTTGAACCTGGTTAAACGAATACACACTAAAAAAATGTAACATACTCCCCGTTTTCCAACGGTGTTTATTGAAGTGCTAAGAAGAAGACGGGCAAGTGCATTGGGATGGGGTGATGATGGAGGAAAGTCCAGGGTATTGTTCCAGTCTATTTGTAGCACAGGTGAATTGTCCATGGGGACAGAGGAAGGGGAGCAATGGCAGTTCAAGGTGGAAAGGGTGACTGTGTTGGACACAAGGGTGACAATCAGGAGAGTCTCATTTCCTGTCGGGGGTCTTGGTAATAGTCTCTGGCTTCTGCCTTTATCGCAGGGAACGTTTGTGGGGTGGTTCTCCTTCTGCAGGGGGAGGGGTGCTGGTGGCCTGTGAGTCGTGTGGCGGGTCTCCTGTCCACTAGCGGCAGCGGAGGTGGAAGGCAGTTCAGATGTCTGGTTAGTGGCAGAGGCACGCTGTTGTGAGACTGCCTTCCTCATAATGTTGGCCATGTCTGCCAACACCCCTGTTATGGAGACCAGGGTGGTGTTGATAGCCTGAAAGTGCTGCCTGATCCCCTGCTACTGTCCCTCATGCAACTGCCTGTTCTCCTGCACGTTGTCCAGGATCTGGCCCAGCGTATCCTGGGAATGTTGGTAGGCTCCCAGGAACTCTGCAGGTGCCCCCTGAAGAGTCGGTTCCCTGGGCCTGTCCTCCCCCGGTGCTCAGCACTCCTCCCAGTTTCCCTGTTGTCCTGTGCCTTTGTCCCCTCGACAGTGTGCCCACTTCCACTGACCCCAGGTCCATGATTGTCTTGGGTATGGGGTGTGCCCTTGGGTCCCTGTAGTGGTGGACACACTGCTGATTGACGTGTCCTGGGGACAGAGGTTTGGGTACGCTGGGTGGGTGCTGTGGTAGTGTTTCCTGATGGGGGAAGCTCTGTGGTGGTGTGATTGTGCCTGGGTAACCGACTGTCCAAAGGTCCCTGATGGGCCAGGTTGGTCATCCAGATCTAGGCGACCAGAGTTGCTGTCACCACTGTGGGCCTCCTTAGTTGGGGGACTTGACAGTGCTGGCACCTCTTCTCTGGTGACATTGGCTGGAATACCTGTGGGGATGTAAATGATGTGTTATTGTTTCTGTGTGTGACACATTGTGCATCAGAGGGTTGCCCTATTTGTTTGTATTTGCGCTGGTAGCTTGAACTTTTGTAGGTTGGTATGTGCTGGGCAAGCTGATTCTCTCTAGTGTGCATGCTTTGGTGATAGGTGTCCATGCAGGGCTGTGAGTGATGTCTATGCATTAGTGGTGCATGCAGGGCTTGATATTGGGATGGTTGAGATGTGATGGTGGAGATGTGTGGGAAGTAGTGGAGTGATTGGAGTGAGGGTGAGGGTATGTGATGGCACACAGGTAGGGGGGTGAGAGCAGTAAGGAGTTGACTTACCAGAGTCCAGTCCTCCTCCTACTCCGGCCAGGCCCTCAGGATGCATGATTGCCAAGACTTGCTCCTCCCATGTTGTTAGTTGCGGTGGAGGATGTGGGGGTCCACTGCCAGTCCTCTGGATAGCGAGCTGGTGTCTTGCTGCTATGGATCATACCTTCCCCCGTAGGTCGTTCCACTTCTTCCTGATGTCGTCCCTTGTTCTTGGATGCTGTCCCAAGGCGTTCACCCTGTTCACTATCCTCCACCATAGCTCCATCTTTCTAGCAATGGATATCTACTGCACCTGTGCTCCAAATAGCTGAGTCTCTACCCTGATGATTTCCTCCACTATGACCTTTAGCTCCTCCTCTGAGAATTGGGGGTGTCTTTGTGGTGCCATGGATGTTGTGTGAGTTGTGTAGGTGAGGGTGTGTAGGGTGATGTATTGGCGTGCGTGATGTGGGGTGTGTGGGTGGTGTATAGGTGTAGGTGGTGTGTGGTTTTTAGTCATAAGAGGTTGTGGGTATGTGTTTTATAGTGGTGTGCGTGTGTGGTGTGTGTATGGGTGTCAGGTGTGTGTTGTTTGAATTGTCCAATGTGTGTGTGTATTTTGAGTGTGGCGGTATGTACTGCCAATGGCTTACTGCCATTGAATGTCCGCCATGGTGATTCGTGGGTCATATTGTGATGGGCGTTGTTCTGTTAGCGTAACGGTGTGGGTTTGGATACCGCTAGTTTATCACTGACCTTTGGTTTGTTGGATTTGTGGGTGTGGCTGAATAGTGACGGGTTGGTGTGTGTGTGTCATAATATGATAAACAGATATCCGCCGTGGTGGTGATATGTTTGCGGAAGTCAGCATGACAGTAAGTGAGATTTACCGCCAATGTCATAATGAGGGCCTTGCTGTGCTAAATTGTACCTTGCAGTTTGCATGCAGCTCTTTGATGACAGTTTAGAGGTTACTGTGCTATATAAGGAATGTAACCTATGAAATGCAAGTGAGAAAAGGTTATCTGTGACAAAAGCAGTAACCCACTGAACTATCCACACAAAGTACAGTTCTCTCATTTTCATGATACAGGTTCTTTGCAGCAGACACGTTAACCCTCTAGAATGAGTCAAAACTGCCACTAAACAAAACTCCATCTCCTTCCAGCAAGAACATTAATCACCAGCGCTATCATGACAAGTTTACTGTTGCTTGGCAATAGCTCAACACACATGAAACTCATAAGTTATTTTTAAGCACAGCACTGGAGATCAACACCAGGTGGAGAAAAGCCAGCCCTGATGTTTACTCACCATAAAGTTAAATAGTTTAAGAAATGGTATACAGAGATTAACATTTATCAGCACTTTCCCAACCTCAGCATCCCACATGGCAGGAGGCCATTGCACCTCATCTCTTGCCCCTGGAGGCGAACTTAAGGAACTCCTCGATCCTGCTGCGCGGGATGTGCCTGGGCGCGTGCTTGGACAAAGACCGGGCCAGGAGTCGGCCTGTCTGTGCCCGTTAGTCACATGAAGAGGTGGAGCGGGGCCACCCCCTTGGTTTTCATCCCAGAGGCACCTTGCCACCATTAACTTGCTTTGCTGTTAGTATCCAGGTAGGCTAGTATTCCTTCCTTCCCTTGGACATTTGATCTAGGGCATTGGGGGGCATTCTCTTATAAGTAATGTGTTATGACTGTGCTCAGATCTGGGAGCTAGTGGATCATGCTGGATCCATTTTGTGAATGAGGGGCCATCAGTGTATGTAATTATCCATCCTGACAGCATCCTTAATTTCTCTGCAACATTGCGTTTGCTTAGCAGTGATGGTGTTTAACTTTGCTGGATTTGAACTTTGATCTTTGGGAAATTCTGGAATTGGTGAAGGTGAGGAGGGGTTTCGCCATTTAGGATCTAGACTGCTTTGGTTAATAGCACCAATGGAGAAGAGGAAAGTAGCTGAAGAAAAGGATCCCCTTAACAATCAATCTAATGGGTTAATATTAGACTCATTCCTTACATAGGCAGTTGCTGTTGTCTCCAAAGCATTTAAGTTACCTGATAGGCAGCTTTCACTAGATTTGGCATTGCCCCTGGTGGACTGTTAGCTTCTCCAGCTAACTTACATCCAGCTCCGGTTTTCATACCACTCCCAAGTGCAATAGAGCCGTCTATTTTTGATGCAGGGAACCCAACTGTGGCTCAGACACCTAATATATTTGAATGTGACTCTGATGCTATGCTTTCCAGTGATACCGCACCTCTTAAAAAGTGCAAGTTGAATGCCAAATCTGGGTGCACCATTTGGGCCTGTACTAGAAATGGTTGATGCAGCGGTCTGCAGGAGATGCCAACTTTAATCGGTCACCTCGGGCTTTGCCAGGGGTGACGGTCCCTGCCCGCCTTGTCAGGTCCTGAGGGGCCTGACTATTCAGCTGGTGTCCCTGGTGGGGGTGGGGTGGCCCTTCTAGGTCTATGGAACGGAGTGTAACCCAGACTATGTCAGGCAGAATGGCTTTAGCCAAAGTGTAAAACATCATAATGGAGGTTTTACGGTTCATGAGTTACCTCGATTGGACCTACCCCCTGATTGTACCCCGTATGTAGCTGTCTTTATGGGAGTTCCTCCTTTGAGTCCCCCAACAAAGAAACTGTTTCTGTTGATAAAAACAATGTTTGCCATTGATTGGTATTCAACACTGATTTCCATATTTCAGGGTATAACAATGTTTTATTAGTTAGGAGAATGGGTTGGGTAGGCTCAAGTTCTAAGTCTACAAATGGAGATTGTGTTGTTATTAACTGTAGGAGTCCGGGTCTAACACTGCGGCAGCTCATGAGTCTAAGCGGGATTAGGTTGAGGAGTGCAGGCATGTCTCTAGTTCCCCTGGGTATTTTTATAGGCCCCTCCTGCTGAAAAAGTGGAACACCCCACGTATTCAGTCTCACAAGGCCACCAGTGAGAGCAGACAGCCACTCCTATGGTCTAATAGGTTCTCTGTCTTATACGATTTGGATGGTCTGGAGTGACGATATATGTCAGGTGATGGTTGTAGCATCCTTTTAAGCACCCAAATGGTTGGGGCAGGGAAGGAGAGAAATCCATGCTTTGTTAAAGCACAAACTTTACCGACCAGTTTTTTCCACCCAAGCCAGGGCCAGCTGTTTCTCCAACACCTATCCTTAATCATTTTTCTTCTCACCCTGTATCATTGTCAGGTTTTGACCATTCTGCATAACATTCATAGTATTATGTTTGCCTCCTTGAGGGTACTACTCACTAAGGTCTCTGTAAGGGCTGCACCTAGGAAAAAGGAGTCTTCTTGGTATGCGAAGGTCCACCTTACTAAGGGATGTGAAAACTGGGGAGTGAGATGTCATTCAGGAAGCCAGGAAGCTCTATAAAGCCACCATCACTAATTTCAAAAAGAATGTGGGAAGAAAATAAATGGGCCTTAATGTTGGATGCCCTAAAATGCAAAGACTTATGCACATTTTGGTGACTAGTAGCGGGGGTGATGTGAGGCTTCATGTCGCATTAGCTGCAAATATTGTGGCGGAGGCTTGGGTTGACCATTTTTCTTGCTTATATGCTGGGGCAGATGCTGCAGAACCCCTGAGTCCATCTATGATTTCAGCCATTCATGATCTGACTGTTGCTGCAGCAACTCCAATCATATCTAACCTGGGCATTGAGGACTGGCAGAGCAGGGTTGTTACTTCAGACATGGCGACAGTTGAGCCTTCCCCTGTTTCAGTGCAGCACCAGGTTGTTTATGTGTCAGACGCTGACATTTCTATTGCCCTGGATTCGATTACCCCCAACAAAGTCCCTTGGCTGGATAAAGTCCCTGGTTATCTGTTCAAATTGTTCAAGGATATATGGTGCCCCTACATTGTAATATTCTTTAATAGGTTTTTGGCTGATGCCCCTGTTCCACCTACATGGGCAGGGGCTGATATTATTCCAATTCATTAAAATAAGGTTTGTTGGTCCTCTCCAGGCAATTACAGACCAATCAGTCTTATAGATTCCACACAAAAGTTGTTCAGCCAAATTCTATTGAATAGGTTGCGTGAATGGATGGCAGACACAGATGTACTTAGTCCACCACAGGCTGGGTTCCACAATAGCATAGGCACCATTGATCAGGTTTTCTGATTACAAATCTGGATTTCAACCTTGTGCTCAGAGGTTCTTTATGGAAGGTTCTGGGGGAGATGGGGGTCCCTGCATACTTGTTAGAGATGATTATTCACTTGCACTCTAATAATTATGCGCAGGTTAGATGTGGGCCACAGGGCCAACTAACCAAGCCCATTGCTGTCAAATGACGTGTCAGGTAGGGCTGTGTGCTGGCCTCCACTCTTTTTCTCCTTTATATTAATGATCTAGTTTTCAATCTGCCAACATGTGGGGGCAATGTTCTATCTATTTCCAGTGTTAAAATTCCCACCCTACTGTTAGCGGATGATATCCTGCTGCTGTCCTGATCACCAATGGGTCTCCAGAAATTGCTGGATTGCTTTGGGATCTCGAGATTAACCTCAGCAAAATATAGAACATGAGGCCAGATGTAGGAAACTGTTTGCGACTCGCAAACGGCAAAACTTGCCGTTTGCGAGTCGCAAACCGGAGTTTCCTATGCAGAAATTCATTTTGCGAGTCGGAACCGACTCGCAAAATGCATTTCAGAGTCGCAAATAGGAAGGGGTGTTCCCTTCCTATTTGCGAGTCGCAGTGGAATGCAATTCCATTTGTGACCGCGGTCGCAAATGGAGTCGCAGTTACCATCCACTTGAAGTGGATGGTAACCCACTCGCAAATTGGAAGGGGTCCCCATGGGACCCCTTCCCCTTTGTGAATGGACCCAAAAATATTTTTTCAGGGCAGGTAGTGGTCCAAGGGACCACTACCTGCCCTGAAAAAATACCGAAACAAAAGGTTTAGGATTTTTTTTAAGTGCAGCTCGTTTTCCTTTAAGGAAAACGGGCTACACTTGAAAAAAAAAAAACTGCTTTATTTAAAAGCAGTCACGAACATGGAGGTCTGCTGACTACAGCAGGCCTCCATGTTAGTGAGTGCCCATAGTCGCTATGGGGCCGCAATTTGCGACCCACCTCATTAATATTAATGAGGTGGGTCTTTGCGACCCCCTAGTGACTCGCAGACGGTGTCTGAGACACCGTTCTGCATAGCAAATTGCGAGTTGCAATTTGTGAGTCGCTCGGACTCCCAAATTGCAACTCGCAATTTGCTTTGTACCTACATCTGGCCCATGGTCTTTAATCCTTGTTCAACCTCTCACTTGAACCCAATCCTCTGCAGCACACATTGAAAGAGAACAAAGAGAAAAAAAACATCCTAACACCACCCCTGTGGTAGCGTTAGATTTTGACGTTGCTTCAGTTTTATGAAATGTCGTAAATCTGGGGCAGCATCAAAATGCAATGGGTGTTACTGTGGAATGCCCACAGCAACACCCATTGCATGCCCCTTCCACGCAAGGTGCTACGTTTGAAGGGACCGTATTTACGAGGTGGTGCTAAGCAACAAAAAGTGGCTTAACGCTGCCTTGTGAATATGGCACAGTGCACAGCGCCACTGGGGCGTCACAAAAAGTGATGCTCCGGTGGCGCTAGGGGCTTGTAAATATGCCCCTAAATGTACCAATTAGTGTTAAGCCAATTTCACCATACTTAAATGAGAGAGCACAGGCACTTTGGTACTTGTTATTGGTGGTAGGGTCCTAAAGACCCTCAAAAATAGATCCAGAAAACAGGAGGGTTAAGGCAAATCATTTGGGAATGACCCTGCAGAAAGGGCCAAATCCAAAAGTTAAGCTTTTGACCATAGAGTTATGTCAAACTAAGGTTCATGCGGAGCCCACAAGTTGTAAAAGGTTTTTTGTAACCAGATTACAAAGTGAAAAGTACCCAGCATTGAAATTAATTTAAGATAAATAATGAGAACATTAAAATAAGCAATTGCAGTAGCAAAATAATTTTGAAAATATATTTAGTCGATTGTGAGATTGGAATCCTGAAAGGCTGATTCAAAACTTCATGTTGTAGTTCTATAAACTGCACCATAATTATCAATGATTGGGAACTAGGATAAGTGCTATATGCTTAAATCAATGTCACTAAAATGTATGTTATCACAAATCGTTGGATTGTAAATAATCATTGAGTGGAGGTTCATAAAATAAAAACTGTTGCTACAGTGCAGAGGCCTTTAAGCTCGGGGTGGAGAGCTCCCTGGTCTGGGGTTCTGTGTATGTATTCCCAGGGGTCGCACCAGTGCTTCAACAAGTAGAATGAAGAAGAATGGGAACTGTGATCCTGACTGCCATGGGACAGTGTCATTGGGTGTGGTGGCAGGGTCAAAGATGTGGCCAAAAATAACAAAATATTATGTTAAGTATTTTGTTGCTCTTTCATCTCCAAGTAAATGCATATCAAATAATGTGTGTCAATGAACAATATATGCAAGTTAAAATAATCCCTGGAAATGACCTCTTTTATGATATGAAACCTCATTTGGTTAGTGTGATCACTGAAGATGCTTGTGTGTGTGAAAGTCACAGACCTGAATCCCAGTTGGCACAGAGAGAAATAGCACCCTGTGTATTTATAGTGTTACAAGGTCTCATTTTGTGACAGAACACATTGTGAGCATGTAGGTCATTATGTTAAAATAGTATAAACTAGGCCACTGAAAAATGATTAGTGTTTGAGAAAAAAACTATTGATTTCAAGATGTAGATTTTAGTAATAAGTGATGAAACTGTAGCTAGTACTTTTATAAGTGTCCAATAAAAGGAACACTTCAGAACTCAGCATATAACACCCTTACATTACCTTTCATAGAGAATATTTTTGTCACCATGAAGATTTAAGTGACTCCATCAATTAAATCTTGGTAAGAAGGTTTGTTTCTTGTTTACCTCTCTGTCTCTACCTCACCCACATCCACACCCACATTTCATTTTTAGACCGTGGCACCTCAAAGTCAGCATTTATCATTCAGGGGTAATTGTTTTTTTTGTAAAAGGTGAGTCCAGAGGGAGGCAGGGAGTAGGAAGCAGGGTTGTAATGAGATGCAGAGCCCTGCTTCTCTGAATCTCTGAGGCCTTAGATTAATGGCACAGGAGAAAAGGGAAAGAAACGCAATCCACAGATAGAGTCAAAGAGATTTCCCAGAAGGGGTCTGCTGTTTGGGGGCTCATTTTCTTTTTGTTTACAAATGGACAGAGACAGGTTCCTCATTGAGGGAAGGTGGCAACAAATGGGGCTAATTTGTTTTACGTGTCATCACTATCATTAGTGCAGCATGTACTATGGCCGGGGATGTGAGTGGGCACTGCACCCCAGTTATGGATATCTTACTAAGTAAAGTAGAGTGGAGCCCATTTTCCTTTTCTTTCCTTCCCAGGTTAGCCTTGCTGCTTTTTTGTTTTATAGGAAGGGACAGGTATTTGTTTTGGGTGCCACACATAGGAGTGATGGCCCAGTGCAGTGGGCAGAACCGACAACCTGCTTCCCAGGGATGTAGGTAATATTGGTGCTGTAGGTACAGTGATACCAGGGCCCCAAGTATAAAGGGACAACTAAACCCCAATCATGTTTGTTTCACTATCCTTCCTTGCTTGCATTAGGGCCCAGTGCACACTTGCTTTACCAGTAATGCTTTGGGATTCACAGCAATTACTTGAGTGGCAGGGATTGAAGCACAGGAGGTAGCGAGGGGGGATGTAGCAAGATGGTAGCCCATGTTTTTAACAAAGGGCAGAGAAGACAGCCCGCTTTTCAAGGCAGTAGCAGTCATTGGTGAAGCAGGTGCTGTAGCACTGAGGTGGAGGGCTCTGAGGGGCTTACTTCATCACAGTTTTGACTGTAATACTTTTGAACATGGTTAATGAGTGCTCATTTCCTTTCTAGTGCTAGGGCGGGGGCAAAATAAAGAACACTTGTGGGGCTCATTTTTTCTGACAGGGACACAAAACGTGTTTCAAGATTGGAGTGATGGTCAGGCATGATGGGGAAGGGAAGAAAGAGGCAGAGGTGACATCCTGGTTAGGATTAGTGCAGCATGTGCAGTTGTGTTAGAGATCCAAGAGCTTGAGGGGCTCACAACACCCCAATTATGTAGAGTTTTTGTGATGCATGTGCTCTTTTATGTGTCTCACATTTAGTGTGGCTTGTGAGCTACAGAAAAATATAGCCCTGACTTACTGATAAGCTCCACCAGTGACGGTCAGCCCTGCCCCTCCCGCTCCCCTAATCCTTGCCGTAAAATTTTGGAGGGGGTCCAGACTTCAAAACATTTTGCTTGGGAGGGCTCAGAACAAAAAAGGTTGAAGACCTCTGATGAAGTGTGAAGATAATGTAGAAAATATATTATGTTTGTTGCCTGTTTTGAAACCTTAATCACTGATTTGAAAGTACACATTGTGGTACTATAAGCTACATCAACATCATGAGCATTAGAAAACAGAAAAAATACTAAATCCTTGAATTAATTTTAACATAAAATACATTATCTCATATCCTTGGATCAAAAAATACATTATCAAATTAAATGAAAATAATATTTCCACACATGAACATGAAATATTTGTGAGGAAAGGATGAGAAATCTCCTTGGGCCAACTAAAAACTGACGTGTGTTGAGACAAAATACAGTGCTTTGTCTTGGACATATTAGGCCACAGAAGTAGTTCTATGGTTACAAGTGTAACAATGGTTATAAATGGTAAGACAATAGTTCAATATAATATTTGAGGACCCGGGAGTCAAGAATAAAATACTCATTGGATTGACTCAAATTTTACTTCTACTGTATTTCAGTGGCAATATTCCAATGTTAAATGCAGACTGGTCAAGAAAAATACTGTTTACTATGTACATATACTCAGAATGCTAACAAAAGTTTAGAATTTTTTTTTGACGCAATCAAGCTTCTTTTTTGTTAAATGTGTAGATTATCATTCATGTTGAAACCATGGATCGATGATTTCAATGTGTAAATTCAGAAGCTTTCAGTTTCTCTCAAATGTTGCTTACCATCATCAACATGCTTGTGTTCTTTGATTTAATGTGATCAATATTAAAGTTGCAATCAGGCTTGTGTGTGTGTTTAGATATCATGTATTTGTTATGCAATTTCTTGAAGGGTCTAAGATGTTCCTTATAGCATTTGTGACTGTCTTTTTGATGGTATTTTTGATTGAGCTTACAGATAGTTTAATATAGGCACAAATGATAAATGTAAAGAAAGTATGTAACACTACAATAAAAAAAAAACATTGATCTGCTACTCATGCAATTTTAATGCCTCCCAAAAGAAGTGATGCTCATCAAAAGTGTAGGGGAAACAGATGCAGTTGCTACATATGTAAAAGCCTTTCAGATCAACCAGGCTGTCACTTTTGGTTGGAGTCTCGGAATATCTGTAAGTGTCACTGGGGCAAAAAAGGTTTTCAGTGTGGTGCCACTTATGAAAGTAATCACTGGTTTCTTGGCAATTGTGTTTAGATACGTCTTTGTCTAGGTGTAGTAGATGCCAGTGCTTCTTGAAGACCTAATGATTTGCTGATTCTCACATGTGAAGTTCATGATAAATCCCAGTTTTTGTTGGGGCCAACTGTGTTGTTCCTCAGCAGAGGAAAATAATATTAATGTCTTGATTTTAAAGTGGGCTTGAATTTAGCTGGTCTTATGGTTTTCTTATTATATCCCTTTTCCAGAAATCATTTTTCGGCTTCTTCAATAAAATTCAGATCAGAGCTACACAATCTTTGGGCACGGAGTAATTCACCAAAAGTTTACATATGTGGTTTTTCTAGATAGTTTGCTCAGAATTTTGTCTTGGACTATATAAATGCCTGTGTCCAAAAAGATAATGTTAGACTTACCATATTCAAGCGTGAGATCAATATTGAATATTCATGTAACTTTCATTTAGTTTCTTGTGATAATCGGTTTATGTATAAATATCACCTTTCAAAAATATGAAAATGTCATCAATGAATCTCAACAATATTAGTAGATGAATCAAAACTTTTTGTAAGTCAAGGAACAAAACACGTGTTGGTTTGATTTGCTCTATGGAATAAGAATTCAAATTGATGCGTTAATATCATCATACCTAGAATTTCTTCACATTTATAAGATCATTCTCAGCCTTAGAACCTGCCTTTCTTATTGCAATTAGGCAGTGCTTGGAAGGAGCTCTACAATCTTAAAGGCTATGCAGTTGGTTCTATTGGAGTTCCCTTCAATTTTCTGTTTAGGTGTACATGTGTGGAAATCTCCACAGCCGGGGTGGGGATCTCTGCACACAAAAAGATAGGACAGGAGGAGGCGTAGACCTACCCATTTGGGTTTGTGAATAGCATTTTGTAGTACATGAGTAGTAATATCATAGTGCTACTAATGGTGTTACAAAATGCAGTTGGTGGCTAGGCCTAACAGTCAGAAGGTAAACACACTGACTGGGACAACATGCTTGGTATATCCAACCTCCACTCGCTTGCACTAGGCCTAAAATCATGCCTAGGTTCCAGTTAATTGCGAATAGTGACTTATAACTGATCCCTTACTTTTTCTTAGTGCTTTGTGCCCTAAAATATGTCACAAAATCATATCTCCAGTCCCACTGACTGCATTTTAACCATTTTTGTGTCATTTTTCTTGTTATTATTTCTGCATCTTTCAAAAATTAGTTGTATGAGTATTAGTGTGTTGTGTTCTGACGTTTTAAATGTTTGGTACTGCTATATACTTTGGACACTTTTTCTTAAGCAATGCCTGCCTGCTTTATGCAATAAATACTTGGGGGTGAGCCCAAGTTTATTTTTTTAACTTGTGTGTTAGGCCTTGCAAGACTTTGGACTTACAGGGAAGGACTCACATCTTCTCCAATGAAAAAAACATTTTCTTACACCACTGCTTGAAGCCATATTTATCTCTCTTTCTGATAAACTAAAGATGTCTAGAAGACATCAATAATTGACACGTGTTTGATGGGTCAGAAGGAGAGTCTGAACTAAAGTAGAATTTCAAGTATTTTTTTTATCACTATTATCTTTTTTTAAGAATTTCTATTCCCTTTTACCCTGATTTACAGCGATTGTGAATTATTTTGTCTTTCCTAGTTATTCAGAGGCGCACCATGGCCAATTCCTCTTTAGAGGATTTAGCACTAAGTTTTTCAGGGGTATTGGCCTCGGCAAACACAAAGAAACTAATATATGTAAGTGTCATAAAGGAACGGGAGGAAAATTAAATAAAAAATCCTTCCTTCCTTAGTTTCTGCTTCTCTCTCTCTTGAATTCACTATGCTTTCTTTCTTCCCTTGAACTATCTTTCCTCCTTGAGTTTGCAGGTACCTTAATGTTTTATTAGCTCTCTCTTTCACTTCAACATTAGGGAATTAACAGAGTGGGTGTTTTTTCCTAATTATACCAGCTTTGTTTCTATAGTTCAATAATAAACGACAAAAACAACTATTTTGACTACTGCGTCCAATCACAAGGATCTCTTGCCTTTATAATTATTTTACCCTGTGCCTGTCTGCTCAAAGCTCGCTTCATCCACTCCCCATTCACTTGCCTGACCACAGCCTGTCCTTCAAACTCGAAATGGCTGACTGTAATTCTCCTAGTCCTAATAGATGTCTGAGAACAACCAATCGGAAGTGTTCCAACAATCTTCCTTTGGATTTCTGGATTCCTCCTAAACGTCTTTCTCTCTTTCAAACAGCATTCAACTGCTTGTCGCCTCTTCCCCTGTATTGATCTGCCGGCTCCTTCTCCCTTCACCTCTTGCATTAGCAAATTGTCGGCATTACTCCTCTTCGCCATTTTCTGTGTGCAGGTATTCTTCTTGAATGCTCCTCCTTGATGTGCTACACGTCTCCTACTCCTGCCTATTCTTCTAATCAGATTGGCCTATGTTCTCTCTCCTTCATCCCGTCACTATCCTGGGTATGTGAAGATAGAAAAGCGAGATAAGGTAACCTGTCATGGACTGCTGATACCCTCCTTGAGTCTCCAGCTATGCATGAATCTAAAATGCTGAAACAGTCGATCTCTTGGAATTCCATTCCTTAGAATACTGGGGTAACATCATCCCAATAAACATTAAGAAAGGATTTGAAAAACATGTTGTTCAAATGTCACTTCTGCCTACAAATGCCATATGCATTTGAATCTCTTCTATTTCAACAACCCTTCAGACTGATAGTGGGTTATCTCTCTCCCCTCTCTCCAGTTAAAGATCCTTAGAATTAAGATGTTGGCGCCTTCTTATATAAAATCATGGACTTTGCTTTTATCTCTGTGGAATCAATACTCCATCATATATTTATGGATTTATACTACTGACATTCGAAGCCCTACCAGGGGCGACTGGTGTTAATGGGCACAAGGGGCATTGCACATCTACCCTCAGGGGAGAGGCAAGAACAGGGAAAGTAAACACAGAGCAGCTGAAAAGAAATCACTGCTCTGAGACAGTGCGGAGAATCTCTCTAGTGAACTCTAGAGAACTTTGCAGATGTCCTACAGTGCAAGTATCAGCTGGGCGAGGTTTTCTCCGACCTGTAGGAGAGGGAGTGTTGATTTAAAATGCCATTGATCCAGTTGCTTCTATGGCACATAAACAGTGGCCCTGGGAGGAGTCAGCAAAAACCCATCCACTTCAACATCTGGGGGTGTGGCAGGCTGAGGGGGATAAGAAGGGAGTGGGTGGCAGCAATTTGTTGATTATCACAGAAGGACAGACTGTTGGAGGGGTGCAGGAGGATGTTCTCCTAGCAGTAGCGCTGCATTTGCTGTCACTCTGAAAAAACATTGTGGAGATGAGCATGACAGAGTGCTCCTTATCTCACCTAAGTAGAAGCCCAAGAGAAGGAAGGAACCAGCTGCAGACAACAATTGTACTACTGGACTAAGAGGTAAGCATGCAGTTAAGCTTCTGCATCAGGGGCATCAGCAGCAACCCTCATCCCCTTTAGTAGCTACGGTGTGGAGGGGTTCTTGATGGGCCTATTCTGTCTGCAGCTTGGCAAACAGAGGCTGATAATTAATGTGGGAGGGTAAGTGAGTGAAAGGAAGGATAGGTGGATGGATGGATGAAATGGTGGATTGATAGAAGCGTGGATGAACGATTGAAAAAGTAGACGTAGAAATGGAAGCGTGAAAGGGAGCAAGGGTGTATGAGTGAAAGGGAGAGGGGGTTTATGAGTGAAAGGGAGGGTGGATGGATGGATGGATGGATGAAAGGGTGAAATCGTGAATGGATGGAGGAATGAAAGGATGGATCAATGGATGATGACAAAAAGGATGAATAGAAGGAAGGAAGAATGAGTGAAAGGAGGGATGAGTGGAAGTGTAAATGGATGGATGAGTGCATGGATGGATCATGGATAGAGTGAAAATATGGATGGATGAGTGAAAGGATGTACGTAAAGATAGATGAGTAAAACAATGGATGGGTGAGTGAAAGGCAGGGTAGAAGGATGTCTGGATGAAAGGATGGATGAGTGAAAGGGTGAATTGATGGATGAATGAATAGATGGATAGATGGACGAGTGAGTGCAAGGATGGATGGCTGATGAAAGGGTAAATGAATGGATGGCTGAATGGATGATGAACAGTGGGTAGATGGGTGTAAGGATGAATGGCTGAGTGAAAGGGTGGATAGATGGATGAGCCAAAGGGAGGATGATGGATGGATGGAGTAAAAGGATGGATAGGTGGAGCGAAAGGGTGCATGGATGAGTATAATGATGGAGGGAAGATTGAAAGGATGGATGAATGGATGGATAAAAGGGGGTGGATAAGTGAAAGTATGGATGATTGAGTGGATGTATGGTTTTGATGGATAGGTGTCCCTGGACCAGTGGCAGCTCCCCATTATGGGCTCCACAGCTACACTATACCCTCTTTGTTTTTCAGTTCATTTTTATTACACCAAGAGTAAATAGTTATTCACTCTTGGTATCATAAAATTAAATGCAGGCACACGTTCGGTCCAGCAACACACTGAGACAGCTAGTGACATTCTTTGATTGCTGACACAGGTGCATGAAGGTGCCTGCGCCTGCCATCAGAGAAACTGTTCAGAGATGATGAAATTCTAGCACTTTGAGCATGTCTGTGTGACTATGGGGGTCATTCCGACCCCGGCGGTCCCACCGCCAACAGGCTGGCGGTGCCCCGCAGGGCATTCTGACCGCGGCGGTTTGGCCGCGGTCAGACCAGGAAAACCGGCGGTCTCCCGCCGATTTATCCGCTGCCCTGGGAATCCCCCATGGCGGCGCAGCTTGCTGCGCCGCCATGGGGGATTCCGACCCCCTCACCGCCATCCTGTTCCTGGCGGTTCCGACCGCCAGGAACAGGATGGCGGTGAGGGGTGTCGTGGGGCTCCTGGGGGCCCCTGTAGTGCCCATGCCAATGGCATGGGCACTGCAGGGGCCCCCGTAAGAGGGCCCCACTTTGAATTCCTGTGTCTGCTTTGCAGACACTGGAATTCGCGACGGGTGCCACTGCACCCGTCGCACATCCTCCACTCCGCCGGCTCCATTCGGAGCCGGCTTCCTCGTGGGGAGGGGTTTCCCGCTGGGCTGGCGGGCGGCCTTCTGGCGGTCGCCCGCCAGCCCAGCGGGAAAGCCAGAATGGCCTCGCGGCCATATGGCGGCTCCCTCCAGGCGGGCGGCTCCCGCCGCCCGCCGGGGTCAGAATGACCCCCTATGTGTGAGTAAAAGTGAGAGAGTGTCAGTGAAGGAGTGAGTCAGAGTGAGTGGGAATGAGTGACAGTAAGGGTGAATATGTGTGAGAATGAATGTGTTTGAGTAAGGAGAATGACAGTGAGTGTAACTGAGTGTTATAGTGTGTGAGACACAGTAAGACTTAGTAATTCAGAATGAGTGAGACATAGTGGGTCAGGCTAGAATGAGTAAGACTGTGTGAATTAGTGAGCCTGAGTGAGACTGAGAAAGTCTAAGTAAGACAGTAAACTTAGTGCAAGAAAGTTTGAGAGAACCCTTCAAGAAAAAGCTAATTGGAATTCGAGCCAAGGATTATGCCCCGCCACTTTTAAAAGTCACCAGCTGCCACTGAGCCCTTCTACTATGTACTACTATGCATTCCAGCTGTTGCTTTTAACTTCCTATTCTTGTAAATGTCTATGTAAAGCACTGTCAGCCTGGGGTCTTTTCTGCCCAATATAAAATTGCTAAAATAAATAAATAGAACAAGACACTCAATAGCAGTGATTTGTAAGTTAAAAACACAGGACTGGAAATAGTACTTTTGATAATATAGTGTGTGCCCCGTCCTAGGTTTGGGGTAGGACTATTATTAAAATGAGGGCTAAGGTTAAGATTAAGGTTAAGGTTAGGATTATGGTTAGGGGGTAAGAGAACTATTGATATAGAAATATAGCCTCTACTAACATAAGATGACAAAAAAGCAACATAATCACACATACAACAGGAACAATGCCTAACAGCAAAATAAAACGCAATAGCACATGACACATGAGAACAGTCATAACAGAATATAACTCAACATTACACAAAATACATTCCTCTATGATAATTATACAAAAACATTGTGGCAACATTGCATTACAATGCACTACAAATATACTACACTACAATGCAACACAGCAACACAAAAACAATTACAATAACAACAAATCATAACAAAACACAGCAAAACACAGTGGGTGATTGCCAGTGGCTGAGAATATTTCAAGCATTTCTTGCATAACTTTATTATTCTTAGTGCCCAAAGGGTGATGGTTCTGCCCAGATCTGGGTGACATGCTCAATGTGCTATGGGACTCAAGCTATATTTTCCTGAAGAGGCCTAAGGAGACAAAAAACAGGTTGAGGTTCGTTGTGCACCTGTCTAAAAGAGTCCTGGGCTGGCAGTTCAGGCTGGACTGTTTCAATAGGAGCAGGACCAAGATTGCTTTGCACATGCTGATCTCTGTCTAGAGTAGCATAGGGGTCAAAAGATAATGGTTTGGAACATGGCCTAAGTGGATGCTACTGGATGACATTAATTCAACTATTCATTTCATCACTTTGTTGCTAAAAATGCACGTACAATGCAATAGCAACATAAAATAACAAGTTAACACAAGGTAACAACTCAAAACAAAAACTCAACACCACCCAACAAAATAACAGAAGGCACAAACAAAACACCATTGCATTTTTGGAATGTTACTGGGTTATTGTCTGTTGAAGATTTTTTTGTGTGGTGCTGTTGGTGCATTGTTGATTTTTTTGTAGTGCTTTGCTGGGCTGCATCTTTAGTGGTGTGAATTTATGTTGTTTTGTTGTGGTTTTATACAGTTATATTGATTTTTTTTTTCAGAATACAAAATAATGAAATAGTAGTGGGCAATCTAAGCATGTCGTCAGAGAAGGAGTGCAATGACAATTAGCTATATGGTGTGCAACACATTTTATATCCATGGCATACAAGAAGCAATACTCAGCTGGGGCCCTTAAGTAGATTTGGCAGAATCTGGAAAACAGTGATGTGTGTTGGGGCTCCATTACTAAGGACACCTGGCCCCTCAGACCACACACGTTTCCAGCAAATACTGAGGGATACACTAAGCCGATATGTTTTTTACAATTCTTAGGTGCAGTTAAATACCTCTTTTTGCATGATCACCTCTATTTTTTTAAGGTAATGATGTTGGTTGCTTGGCCCTGTGCACTTTGGCTCGGCTAACCATACCCCAGTGCATGTGTTATGACTCCTAGAGTATGTCAAAATTAACTTTACCTTGCATTTTTAACATATTTATACTCTCCCAGTTTATGGTATGAAGTGTACCCAGTACCTGTAAGTTAAGCCGCTAGAAACCATTTACATGAGTTTCAAACTGTCATCCAGCAGTTGATTATCCCCTTTTTAAAATTTATTTTATTAGTAACAAGGGTAAAAAACATAAAGAAGATAACATGGAGCGCCAACTGTAAGCTATACAGTACAGTATACAAAAGGAAAGGCATATATTTATGCATACACATGTTCCCTATATCTATGCGAAAAATGTGCAAATCACAATGTATAGGATATAGCCTTGATTAAGCATCATCAATCGCAATTCCACAGGTACTAAACCTTAACAATATTAAGGAGGCGGGGGACCGGGGTAAGGAAAGAAGGGATTGGGGAAAGTGTAAGCGAGGCCACGGATTCATAGGTTAATACAATTGTAAACGAGCAGGGCAGCTCGGTGTTAATGGGGCAGCGCAAGGATTGCAGAGGAGTGTGCGATAGAAAGCGTGTCAGCCAGGCAATTATACGGCTAAGCAATATACTGTGGTGGGGAAGAAGGTGAATGAAGGAGAATATGGGGGAGAGTGGGGAGGGAGAAGGGGAGAGAACAGCAGTAAGAAGTCCAGAGTAAATAGTCAGAGAATAGCAAGAAGAAACAAGAAACAAGAAATGAGAAACGGTCGTCCAAGGGTAAGGAGGCAAATACAAAATATAAAATGCGGGGGGAGAGGGGTGGATGAGGATCAAATAATGAAACATGGGGAGGGGAGGGACAGAGTTTTTGTGGAAGGGAGGGGGGCTAAGATATATAGAGGAAAAAGATAGAGAGTGACTGAAGGGGGAGCGCAGTGAGTAGAGATGTGAAAGTGAATGAGTAAGTGGGAGCATCAGGGAAGGGGAGGGGAGAGAGGGAGGTGAAGTAGGTGATTATGAGTACTAGATCACGGGTAACACCTTTTATAGGTCAATCAATAGGGAACGATGGGTAGGGGAACATTCTTTGCGGACCAATGTTTATGTTGATGGAGGGTCAGCAAGGAACGGGCCCATATTCTATGGAACAGGGCAGCCTGATCTTGAAGGTTGTAAGTGATCTTCTCGCAATCTGCTATCTGGGTCATTGCTGTTATCCATTCATCCGGTGTGGGGGGGGGGATCTGTCGAATGCCAGTGACGGAGGATACAGATCTTTGCCGTGGCAAGTGCAGTATGCAGCAGTCTCTGGGAAGGGCACGATAGAGCACGAAGGGTATACATGTCGTGTAAGATGATAAGGGAGGGAGGCAGCTGTGCTGGGAGCGGAATTGAGGTAGAAAGAGTGAGGCCTCCCACAAAGCGTGGAACGACGGCCAGTCGACCAAAATGTGAAGTAAATCAAAGTGCGTCCCCGGGCAGCGCCAGCACATCGCGTGCGGGAGGAGCCCTGCTCTATATAGTCTCAGCGGGGTCCAACACCAGTCATGAATAATCTTAAAGAGACAGAATTTCAGCGAACCTCGCGGACGCCTCTGTCCAGTGCTTCCAGTAAGTCCACCCAATCCTCCGCGTCAAAGGATCTCTGCAGGCGGGTTTGCCATTGTAGACAGAGATTTTCTAGAAGGGTTTGGAAAAACTTATGTTGCATGAGGACCTCATGGAGACTTGCCATAACACCTTTGTGCTTTCCCTACGTTCGGAGGTAGAGCATTACAGGTGAAGATTGGGTTCCTCGTTGGGCAAAGTCTGCATTATGTTGCAGGCAGTATTGAAGTTGTAGATACCGCCATTCTCATCGCAGATGGAGACCGAAACTCTCCCGTAGTGAGGCAAAAGTCTTGATCGCTTCCTCCTGCAGGATCTGGCCAAGATGGATGATGCCAGCTTCCCTCCAAGACGGGCAGGTGAAGGCCCTCCCACCTATTCGCCTGCTATCATTGTTCCACAAAGGTGCCTGGGTATGTAGGGAAGGGTGAAATCCAAGCAGGAGGTGGGCCCTTCTCCATGCCGCTCGTGTCACTTTCAGTATCTGATTTATAGATGTAGAAGAGGATGGGCTAGTGCAATAAAGACTCTCTAGGCCTCCATTATGAGAAAGTAGAGCTTTCTCTATTGTTACCCACTGAGGCAGTTCCATTACATCCGATGTTAGTGTAGCCAAGGGCGACAAATGTGAAGCTAGGGTGTGGTATTCCACCGAAGGGAGGCCCATTCCCCCAAAGGAGCAGCACGCCATGAGTTTGGTAGGGGCAAGGCGTGGTCGCATGGAGCCCCATACAAAGGTTCTAATCGCTGCGTCCACAGAGCGGAGCAATGGGAGAGGCACCTGGAGAGGTAGGAGGCCTATGGCATAGGTGAATCGCAGCACTGTAACCATTCTCACCGCCTGCACTCTACCCCACATGGACACGCCCTGATGGGTCCATTTGTCAAAGTCCAGCCTCATTCGTGTGAGCAGAGGGGTAAGGTTATCCGTCACCATATGTTCCAGTTCTCTGTTGACCAGTATTCCTAGATACTTAAGGTGTTTCGGCATCCATCGAAATGGATACCCACGTATGTCGGCCTTCGTCGTCACCTGTGAGAGGGGGAGGGCCTCACTCTTCCACCAGTTCACTCAGTAACCAGAGATAGGTGCAAAGATCTCAATGGTCTCCAGCAACGCAGGGAGGGAGCGCTCGAGGTCTGCCACTGTGAGTAGTATGTCATCGGCATAGAGGTACATTTTTGAGACTCCACTGGGCAAAGTGAGTCCCGTTATTGAGGGGGAAGTGCAGATAGTAGCTGCGAACTGTTCCATAGCCAGCAAGAATAAAAGAGGTGATAGGGGGCAGCCTTGGCGGGTCCCTCTGCGAATGGAGAAGGGGTCAGAGAAAAAGACCCCACAATTAACCCGTGCTGTGGGATGATCATATAGGAGGTGGACTTTGGAGAGGAACTGATCCCCTAGGCAGAATCTCTTCAAGGTTGCAAATAAGTATGGCCATTCGATGCAGTCAAATGCCTTTTCAGCATCTAAGGATAAGGCTAGGGTGGCTTCCGGCATAATTCTAGATGTCCACAGGGTGTGGCAAAGGGTACGCAAGTGGTTTCTGGAGGTGCGACCTGGCACAAATCCTACCTGGGATTGGTGGATAAGGGAGGGTATAACTTTACGTAGGCGGTTCGCTAGAACGCTGGCTAGGACCTTAATGTCCCTGTTTAAGAGGGAAATTGGCCGATAGTTACTGCAGAGTAAGGGATCATGTCCAGGTTTCGGTATGACTGCTATTGTGGCCGTGTTAGAGATCATGCCCAGGGAGCCCGTCCGACAGGCTTCATCCAGCGATCCGTGCAGGACATCAAGCGCCCATTTATAAAATTCCGCTGGGAAGCCGTCTTCACCAGACGATTTGTGATAGGGGAGGTCAGAGATGACTTGCGATATCTCTAATCGGCTAATGTCTCCTTTTATGAGGATGCGGCCTTCTGCGGTGAGGGAGGGTAACGCTATGCCACTTAAGAAGGTTTCAATGTGTTCGAGTGTAGTTGTCGACTAGGGGTATAGAGATGGCTGTAGTAAGATGCAAACTCGTTAAGTATGTCCTGCGGATGAGTAAGCGTCATTCCGGAGCGGGCTGCCAGCACTGGTATGGCCATGGCTGCCGTTCTCTGATGGAGTTGAACCGCAAGCAGCCTTCCCGCCTTCTCCCCCTGTTCTTAGTGTCTGCCTTGTATGCGCTGAAGTGCGTATTCGGCCTGCAAGGTGTTTAGGTCATTATGCGCCATGCGAGCGGATTCCAAACATCTGCGCATGGGGAGGGATGGATTGTCTGTGTATTGCCGTGTCAGCTGGCTTACAGATTCCTCCAGGCTCACTTGTTTTGTTTTCCTGTCTTTGTTTGCCAGTGCAGCGTCTCTCATCATCTGCCCTCATATAGTTGCCTTGACTGCTGCCCATAGGACTCTCTGAGAGTCAGTACAGACCTGATTGTTCTGGACGTATGTGGACACATGTTCTC
Source organism: Pleurodeles waltl (assembly GCF_031143425.1). Taxonomy (NCBI): domain Eukaryota; kingdom Metazoa; phylum Chordata; class Amphibia; order Caudata; family Salamandridae; genus Pleurodeles; species Pleurodeles waltl. The sequence continues at coordinate 224,966,562 of NC_090448.1, read as the reverse complement.
GTAGGCGTTCTTTGCCCTGTGGGGAGCGATATCAGTGGACTGCCAATCTCCAGGGTTTGCGGCCGGGAGACGACAGACCCATCTGGACCGCAATTTGCACTGGAGAATGGTCCGATAGACCACCCGCCAGTATCCGGGCATCTGTAACCTGCGCCGCGAGGCCATGCAAGATGAGGAAATAGTCCAACCGGGACTGTGTACCATGGACCGGCGACAGGAGGGTGTATTCTTTATCGGTCGGATATGTCATTCTCCAGTAGTCCACTAGACCGTTATCCGGCATCACGTCAGACTGGAGGGCCCTATCCCTGTTGTTGGCCACATCTAAGGGGCCCGTCCTGTCTAACACTGCATCCCTGGCCACGTTCCAATCTCCTCCTATGACATATCTGACAGTAGGCAATTGAGTCATAGGAAGAACAAACGTTTGGAACTCGTGGGAGCATAGACGGATCCCACACAGAGGGAGGAGTCTCCAAACTTGAGTTTAGCGAACACATAACAACCCTCCTTTTTTGCACTTGAATGGCGACGCCGCATTTTCGCGGGGTACCATTGTCTCTTTCACCGGAGGCCGGGTTACAGCTGAATAACGCTATCCCTACCCAGTCATGGTGCAGTTTAGCTGATTCCGCCCTGTCAAGGTGGGTCTCTTGCAGCAGAGCTATATCTGCTTGCTTCGATTGGAGGTATGAGAGGATCTTTTTTCGTTTAATGAAATGGGTCAGGCCATTGACATTCCAGGATAGGATCCGCCTAGGAGTAGATGGAGTCGGGGGAGAGCCGGTCATGTGAGAACTACTGTGTAGATCGCATCTGAGTATCGATAGAGAGTAACAGATGTATGCGGAAAAGGTGAGGGGTAATACAAGGGCAGTTAGAGGGCTGAGAACGAAAATATGTGAGCTATGGGGGGGAGTTGAAGTGGGTAATACCACTAGTGCAAGAAGACAGGCAATATGAAAGACAAGGACTAGAATCAGGAGGAAGGGGTGGGAAGGGTGGAAGATGAGGGGGTGGGGATATAGTCTCAGCGGGTGGAGAGGGCAGGACAGAGAGGATACAGAGGTAGGGTAACCAAGAGACAAAGTAAAAATAGGACGACCAAGGAAGAGGGGAGGGCTAGAAAAAAATAACAATAGGAAAGAAGAACGGGGGGTAACAGCAAAGAGCTGTGAGGAAGGGGGGAGTTTGTAGATGGCTAAACGAGCAAGTAATAGCAAGAAGGAAGTAGGGAGAAGAAGAAGAAAAAGAAAAGGGGAGAAGGGGTGGAGAAGGGAGAAAGGGAGCTGTAGCAGAGCACTAAAGCTCCGCACTTCGGTGACTGTAGTTTGCGGGTCTAAGCCCAGACCGAGAAACCCCTATCCTGACCAGCGGGCCCCACAACCGTGTAGGGCAGGCACCCGAGGGATAGCAAGGATGTTGGAGCCCCTTTTTATCGTCTCTCCACCATTAGCAACAACATCTTGCAGCAGGATCCACCATGGGGGTACCAGAGGAGAATCACAAGTATACGAGTAGGAGTTGGACAGTGTCGTAAGGGTGGCGGGAGGGAGGTGGGAGGGGGTCGATGCATGTGCGCAGTGGTGAAGGGGTCAAGGAATACATGAAGGGGAAGAGAGGGGAAAAGGGCGAGGCGCCGGTCAAAGGGAGGGGGAGGAGAGGGCCTACATGGGGGAGAGCGGGAGGGGATGGGCTGCATCAGAGAGTCCAGGCAGAACGGGGGGAGGGAGGAGAGGGACACCACTCTCAAGGGGCAACCGACTCCAAGGGTCGGGCCATGATCCCGTTGCCCCGCTATTACAATGTGACCTTATTGCAGTATGATACATCTGTGTTAAAGTGCGGGAAAGGAGGGAGAGGGGGTTCAGAGGGGGAGAAAAATCACAGCAGTCATATCTTGTACAGTGATTCGGTGTGTAGGTGGGGTGGGGGGGAGGGCGAGAAATTCTTTTGTAGGCTATAAGAGTAACGCTGGTGGGGGGAGCATCAAATAATCACTGATAACTTGTAACAGTCAACCGTTCTCTCTATGCGAGGAGCCGTGGGGGAGGAGGGCACAAAGTCGACCTGGTTGCAGGATGTGATGGCTGTGAGAAAGAACAAAGGGTAGAACACCAGAGTGGTACCAGTGGCTAGGTTGCAACCCAGTGGAGACTTGTGTCAAGCTTAGAACCGAAGAAACAGAGAAAACAGAGCACAGTGGAAGAACAGTACTCAGTACTCATCTGCCAGTTGTCGTGATGGTAAGATCGGTACAGAGCTTGGAGAGTGACGGCACCACCTGCAGCAGCCTCTAGATTATACATCCAGTTCTCTCACTCTCAAGTAGGTCCAGGAGACGCGCACTCGCGTCGTAGCTGTTCCGTGTACTGGCAACGCTGATACGCCATCATCATTAGTTATAGCTTTATATAGCAGACGGGTTTACATTTCTTCTCCCTGATATTGGACGGAAGATCACCGTAAATTCGACCGTTGTTCCAATAAAGGTCGGCCAGTATGAATTTTCAGAGATTGGTCTAAATAAAAGCCCTGAAGAAGTCATTTGGGATTTTAAAAGGAGATTTGCCTAGACGAAACACGTGTTGGCTGAAAAATTTGTCATCAAGCTGCAATAATTACATCTAACATAATTTCAACACTACGAAAAGATTTTTATTTGTTGTATTTTTCAATGGTTGTTTAACTTTATTTTTCTATGATTAAACTATGAAGCCACATTTGCAACACTACGGTTGGATAAGTGTCTAATATGATGTATCAAACCCCATTGTAATTTGGATCGCTTGTTGTTTGACATTTGTAAATATTTTTCTTTGATGAGAGAGTTGCCCCGCATTGTTTTTTCTGTTCGTTTGGTTCTTGACCTTAAGGGATTGGGTGTTTCCCTTGTGTTGGCACCTTTCATTTTTGAATACTAACTGGCTTGATAGAGGATCCCGAGCGCCCATTTAACCCTAACATAACACCCCTTTCGTGAGGCATAGGTGCTGGAGAAGGCTTTAGAGGAGAGTGGGATTTGTCTCTGTCTGTTACCTGAGTATACTTTACCACTGCGTGCAATACCTGACCCCTGTCGTCGTGGTTCTTAGAGAGTCGTTCAAGGTCTCTGCCCCTGTTCAAAGTCTCTGAGGGGTTGTGATCCGGTCGCTCAAGAGCAGAGGCCGTTGGTAGTGAATTCAAGGCTATCGTGATCAGAGCCTGGGGTTGGGACCGACTGGCTGTGTCCATAGGATGGTCTGAAAAGCTGTCAAGGTAGAGGCTCAGGTCTGTCGGATCGTAGAAGTCCTTGATACATTATTCTTCATGGTCCACATCCTTTCTGGTTCGAATAAACTAAACTTGATCTCCAGCTGTCGCAGATGGGGTCGCAGGGCCAGAAATGCTTTTCTGCGCTCACTAGTGTCTTTGGAGAAGTCAGCTGTCATCTGTGTCTGGAGGTCGTTCACACGGAATGGACCCTGCGTGTGTGCTTTTTGCAAAAGCTGTCGAGCCTGCATATGTCGCAAGAAGCAGGCAGTGATAGGTCATGGGCAGTTGGCCCCTTTGTGACGTTTGGGGCCCAGTCTGTGTGCTCTTTGAAACCCCAGGGGGGGTCAAAGGTTAGGCCAGTGAGTTGAGGTAAGGTATTCTTTAGAAAGACTGCACGTCCGCACCGTCTATATCTTCCGGGAAGCCAAGAAAGCGGACATTGTCCCTACGACTTCTGTCTTCTAGATCAATGACCTTGCTGCGGAGATACAAGAGCTCCTAGTCTCTGTCCGAGGCGAGCACGGCCTGCGTCTCAACTGTCATCACTTGCTGCTCCAGGGCAGTCACTTGGGACTGGAAGCCCGCGATATCCAGGCACATTGACTTTGTATCCTCTGTTAGGGAGGTCATCATGCTATCCATCCCCTTGAGCCTGCGGCCGACCGCCGAGATCTCCTGCAGGATACGGTCCATGGTTGCACCCTGCGAGATATCCGCCATGACCTGAGACGGGTTGGTTGGGTGCTCTTGGGATGCAGGGGTTGGGGTTCAGGTCTGTCGCAGAGCCTCAGAGAAGAGCAGTTGTCTTGCCGGCTTACCCAGGTGTTTATTTGATGATCTTCCCCTGGCATCACCGGTTTGTGAGCACGGAAGGGCTATAGGCAAGGTGTGAACTCCTCAGTGGTAGGCTGCACGATCAGTGGGTGGACATGCCCCAAAGCGTCGAGGGGTCACTGCCGTGGTCACTGCAGGCTCATGCAAGTCTCGGTCTACACTCCCAAATGTGGTGACCGACGTACCCAGGCCTTGGGTAAAGAAGTGGGATGAGGGGAGCAGCGGGGGGATGGCGCCCAGAACTCCAACTATCTCCTCTACACAGGATAGAGACGCTGTGATAGCCGTCCCACTATGCTCACAACTCCCCTCTCTTGCAGCGGTGGCAACCTAGTGGTATCATGACGAGGCCAGTCAGGGTAACTTCCTGGCGCAATGGGGAAGAGTTCTCCGTAGTAGAGAAGAGGGAAGGCGAGAGGGGGGTGAGGGGGGCAGAATGATGGTATCCAGGCAGGGGAAGTCGTAGGCCTTCACAGTATGCAGTGCGTGAGGTCTCAAAATGGTCTCTCCCAGGGTAGGGGTCCCATTTCCCAAAAGTGCACTCAGGTTGGTCCCCTTATGTGGGAGTGCTCTGTGGGGGTCTCAGTGTTGGTGCATCCAGGTGGTAGTACCCTGCGTTGGTTGCTCTGCAGTTGGGGCAATGTTGCCTTGTATTCCCCCGCAGTCACTCAGCATTCCTCTGCACCCCTCCTGTCCCAGACAGGGTGCGGGGTGCTCTCCCCATCCAGTTGGTTCCTCTGAGGATTGAGAATGCGGTAGGGGGGGCGGACAGGGATCTGGCAAGGTTCGGCCCAGCCCTCCTGTGTGGTGACCGCCTGGTGTGACTGTGGCCGGAGCGGTCAGGGCTGTTCCTCCCTCACCTCTTCACAGTGGTTCCATCCGTGACCTGCCGGCACAAGGGATTCAAGCGAGGCCGCGGCTTTGCGGCCTGTTGTAGGCCCCGTCCGTTGTTGGACCATGGAAGGCAGGATCGGGTCACTCGCGGCTTAATCCTCAATCCAAGGGACTCTCCGGATTCCTCCACCCCCCCATGCGTGCCTAGCTGATCTTCCAGGGGGGGCACACAGGGCCAAGGTGCTACACCTACCCGGTCTGGGGCCTGCCGTCGGGCGGAGCGACTCGGCTAGGCGGCCATTTTCAAACGTGGCCAGACCACGCCCCCATTGATTATCCCCTTTGATGAGGAAAGAACTTCCCTCCAGAGCTGAGACAAAACTAGTGGGTGTGGGGATGTGTTCTGTTTCTCTGAAAGATGATCATCAGGGCAGTCCCCGGAACTTAATTAAATTCAAAGAGGCCTTCTTTGACACATGCAGATTTAGCTAACACTGGAGCCTGCCCCTTCCTTTGTCCCTATAGTCAGCCCAATACTAATCCAAATGGGAGAGAAACTGCCCAGAGCTGGTTTTGGGTGACCACAGATGAGAAGTGGCCAATTTCCCTGGCTACATCTCCGAGATGGGCACTGGAGCTCTGCACAGTGAAACAAACATTCTGCAAAGTTGGATTCAGGTAAATAAAAGCACTGTGGGATCGTTTGCTGTAGGGCACACAGGGACTGATGCAAATGTGAGTAGGTTTACCCCAGGGAACTTTTCTTTGTTGGTTAGTGAGGAGCCAGTAATCACCCACATTCAGAGGTTGATGCAAGGCATAAATGTGTCATCCCTGGGAACCCTCTTCAAAACACTATTGGATCTGTGGAAGACAGAAGAAGGATTGCACCTGCTGTTGAGTCTTCTGAGGAGCCTCGAAAAGCTGGACCTGCGTCCACTTGTACCAAGGACAAATAAGTGGTCTCTAAGGGTCAGTTGATTGACAACCTTTTAAGGTACAGGGATACAATAAGCTGCTAGAAGCCCCTTTTCATGAAGGGCAGAGCTGAGCTCCCAAAAATGTTTTATGTGCTGATTTAGAGTTTGATGAACTGGGTTTTATTTTGTCAAGGCAACAGAGTAAAGTGTTCTGTCACCCTGATGGAGTGTCCAACTGCCTAATATTGAAATGTCCACCAGCCCAGCAGACATCTCTGTCATTTGATGTATTGTAAGTTTGACAGAGGACTTTGCCAACATGATGGAGCTGCACAGCAAACTTACAATTTTTAAAAACAATCCTGAAACAACCTCTCACCAGGGGAGTTTTGTCCCATGACAAGGGAGGCATTTTGCAGTTTTCACTGCCCCTTGCCACCAGGGTTTAGGTGGCAGTGATGGACAGTGAAAACTGACCATATGTTCGCCCACTCTAAATTGGGAGGACGGTCACCTAGACAACCCTCAGACAGCCCTTACTCCATTGAGCTGTTGGAGGTTTATGTTGATGGTGAAGAAGGAATAGTCTATGCCGTCAACATAATGAATGTCTACTCAACTCTAAATGAGGTAGGTAGACCCTCTGTTTGGCAGAGAGGGTACCTTGTCACAGTTGCAATGGAATGCCCTTACCCTAAAGTCTAAATTGACTTGTAAGTCTGAATGTAGAAATCTTCAATGGGCAACAGGTTTAAATTATTTGACTAGCAACGGTCCTTCCTTGGGCACACATTTTTTATTTCTCCCATTCATTGATCACCCAACAAAATTCAGTAGCTTCACTGGGACCTTGTCTAATGACTATCTGGCCTTGTGAGCCCTTCTTGACCATAGCCTGCTGCCTTACCCCAATGAGGATTTCTGACTTCCATTTCAAAGACTGAGTCAGAAAGTAAAACTTCCGACCGGGATAAAATTGCTTTCTGAGTCTGACCCATACTCCTTCATTGGTGCCTTAAATCACACCTTGGTAATGGTCAAGCGCAGTTACTCCATAGCGCTTTTTGGCACTACAGTATTTATATTTTAAAATTTAACAATTCATATCTCCAGTTACACTTATTGGATTTGTGTTGTTTTGGTACCATTTTATTCAGTAAAAGATTCTCTAGTTTTATAAATGAGAGTCTGATTTTTATTGTGTTGTAGTTTTACTTTTTGGATACTTCTAACTGTTTTACACATTTTCTTAAGTTAAGCCTGTCTGCCCTGTGTCATAGTTGCCATAGGCTGAATTCAGGTTTAAATTACTGAAAACCTTTCTGGGCCTAACAAGAATAGTGACATTATTACTTGTGGTGGACTACCATCCACCCCAACTAATTATCAAATTTCTCACACTATGACAGCCTCTTGAAGTGTAAATCAGTATTTCCATGGCAAGCACCAGTGCTTGTTAAAGTGACAAGAACACACTTTTCATATTCCCCTGGCAATGTCTCTAAGGGTCACCACCAGTCCCAGGTTGCACAGGAATTTGACATGTTTTGACTGGGTGATGTTCCCCTTGTGCCTATCTGCCTGAGTTTGCCTCCAGTGGAACATGAGACCCATTGGCCTTTATCCGCTGGAAAAAACAACCTTGAGTAAGTATAGGAGATTCTGGAGACTATTAGTGATTTGGGCAATGCAATAATTTTATAGAGGGTAGACCTATTGGCCTACTGAGTAGGAAGAGAGGAGATCTTCACCTGTGTTTTACTTCATACCATAATTTTCTAAGAAGGTTCAGTTGATTTTCCTTTAAGGCTGACACTATGCTGGTAAAGTATACTCGTTGGTATTTAAATCTTTTTCCTTTAATAAATAAAGGACATTCAGTCAGCAGACCCAGTTCAAACTGGTTATTGAGAATAGGACAGTTTTTTGCCAGTTTATGCGAAGGCCAAAGTATGTCTTGTGTATCTTAATAATATCTGGCAGTCTATTAGTAAAAGTATCAGGTTCAGCTATATACAAGAGTATGTCATCGGCAAACAGGGCTGTATGATCACCTCAATCACTGAACAAGTTTGCCGCTCACCAAGGCATGCCTACTGATCCAGCAAAATGTATTGTGGCTATGGAAGACCATTGTGTGCTTCAAGGGAATGAGCCACTGGGTTATTTTCTTTTACAATATTTGTAATTATGATAGAAAGGTTCATCCAATACCCATATTGGTCAGGATGGTCATCGAATGTGCCAGGCCACAGATTATTTTTGCATCAAGAGACAGCACTTCCAAAGGCTCGCCAGCCCAACTGGCCCATTCAATTTTATTATGAAGTCTTCTAAGAGTCAATCTGATTACTCTTTGCTGAACACTGCATGTTTGGTCAGGGTGAATCAATTTTATTTTTTAGCTTATATAATCTATTGGCAAGCACTTTAGCCAAAATCTTGGGCTCAATGTTTTAAAACAAGATACAACTGTATGATGAACACTTCTCGACTAGTTTATCTTGGTTCTGTAGCACTTTTATGGAGAATGTTCTATGGTCTGGAGCAAGCGTCTCCTTCAGTCTAGCAGCCAAGAACACATGAAAGATGTGACCTGACACCCTTGACGAGAAACTTCAGTAGAATTCAGCAGCAAATTCTTTGGGCTGCAGCTGTTGACCACATTGCAATTGGGCTACTGTGTTCTTTATAGCTTCTGTGATATTGTAGTCTAGATCAATGGTTTCTTTCTGACTCAAAAACAGAACTCTAGACTCTGGCACAAGGCCTTGGAGGATTTCATTGTGCTTAAATAAACTGGATGTAAATAAAGACCCCTAGTTCGAAGTGAAATTCCTGTGCTATGTCCATGCCGGACGTCAATATTTTTCCTTCAGCATTCCAGCGGCAGCACTCACTGGACCCCTTCACCCTTCCTACTCAGTCTAGCACTTAGTTTTCCCATTATACTGCCTGTGTCATGCAGCCTTTTCTGCACACTCCAGTACTGTATATTTGTCACAGTAGCTACCAGGCTTCTAAGTTCATTCTGATGTACTTTATGCATCTGCCCAGCTCAGGATCACCTTCATGTACCTTTTGTTTCTTTAAGGCTGATGGGCATCACTCCAGTTCCTGCACCATTTTGTTAGTTTCACTACCATTGCCACTGGTGCCAGAAATCACACTCCTTTTAGCACAGTCTTGTATCTTCCTACTGAAGTACCTTTGAATCGACAGTGCCTAGAAGTACCAAGTTGTTGTCTGTCAGTCACATGTTCAGTTTTTTTGTCTTTTAGACACCAATTGTTGGATTTCTATACTTCGATCTAGCAATAGTAGGGGTAAGCAAAGTGGTCTCATAGGGAGGGAGGATAGAGATACTCCTGGCTTGGTATAGGCCATCTTTACATCTATTTCTGATGTGGGAGGTGTAATACTTGTGTTTTTATGTTGCATGGTGTGCTATATTTTGCTGATGTGCCATTAGTTTTCAAGTTGTTGTGTTGTTCCATTTGTTGTTACACTGCTGTGCTGGCATGCTTTGTGTTATTTTGTTTGAATTGCTGTAGTATCAATGTTCCATTGTGTTGTTGTAATAGGTTGTGCTTTTGTGTACCTCACCTGCAGCTCATCTTTGTGTGTATGCACAGTAATGGCATATTAATCTACCTTAACAGAAGAGTTGTAAAAGGTGTTTGCATCAGATTATTTACCACCAAGGACAAGTCAAAGCTGTGACTAGGGGCCACATGTACAAATGTTTTTTGAGTCAGTAATTGGTCGCAGCGCAATTTGCGACCATACAAAAAGCGAAATGGTATGTTCCAATGCCATTTCGGAGTCCCAAATAGCGATGCGCCCAATTACCGGCTCGCTAACTTTGCGACTTGAGGTTGCCACTCACAAATACAAAATAACAATTTGTGAGTCGCAAACCGCATGTACAAGGTATTCGCAAATTGCGAATAGTCGCAAAGAGCCAGTTTTGCACACCCAGATTAGCACTGATTCCAAACAGGTGGTAACCAGAACCAAAACATAAAAGCAGACCCAGAAGGCATCTGGTTTTCTCAAAATGGATGCACTCCACGTGATTCCATGGAGGAGGAGAGTCCAGGCTGCCCAGCAGAGAAGGAGGAGGCAGAGACAAGGGAGGATATATATGTCGAGATGGTGCTACTGACCTGAAAAGCAGGATGTCTGCAGGGGCGATGGTATGTCCCCGACCTCCTGGAACACCTCTCCGCACTTCCTGGTAGACACAGAAACCCCAGCAGGTGTCCCAGAAGGAAAGGGGGAGTGGAAGAGAGACAAAACACTGCCACGTCTTGCTGGTTCAGCAAGGCTCCCTGTATCTTCAGAGGGGGCCAGGTCATTGTTGACAGAGTGATAGTAGAGTTAGTGCACTCAACTTCCTTGAAACTGAATCTCTCTTTCTGATATGGGCACGGGTGCGGTAGAAGAACACTGGGATGCTCCAGCACTTTCCTTGGATAATAATAACTGTTGGCACAATTACTGACACTTCATTACCAAAAACCCAATCTGAGTACCATAACAATAAGTACTGTGACACTGTTGCACGCTACAATTAGCACTTATCATGCACATGAAAGACAAACAAGGACATTAATTATATCACATATAACTTTACTGCATAAATAGGGTTAAACTAAAAGGAACAAAAACAAATCAAGAAATACAAATGTCCACTCTTGGTTTAAATAGTTAGGGTGGCACAGTTTGGTTTGGATTCAATGTGTGTGTGAAAAACCCTTCAAAAAGCAAATTCCTCAAAGCTGAAACACAGTCATGAATGACACAATTTAAATCCAAGAGTTATGCTATTAGAGAAAGAAAAGTCACGTAAATGCTCTTTTAAAATTGCACTGTCACTTTTTGTAGTACTTGAGCTCATGCAGATTTCCTGAAGCACATTTAGGCAAGTAACTACAATAATAATGTAGAATGTTCAGAAATGCATTTGTCTTTTCAAGATAACCACCAAAATACGATGTCTGAAATACACCAGCTGTTCTAGGAAAGCGCAGCACTCAAAGAACAAACTCCCTGGAGAATACTAGTCACTTAGCTGCAGTCTTTTCTGGAGTGCTGGAGGAATGCCTGGTGTCAGTTGGTACAGGAACGAAGAAAAGAATTGCCTCAAAAGTCCTGAATATGAGGATGACAACAGGGCTTGACTGCCAAGTCAGATGCTGAGATCAGGAAGCAAAACAAAGCCAAGCAGGGAGGCTTGCTTCACTCTGCTATTTACAGCCAATCAGGACAGCAGTTGAGTTTCCACATGTGGATGTCACCACACCCAATTAGAAGCACATGTCTACACCTGCTCACATTAGCAAACAAGCATTGGTAAAACAAGCATTGATAAAACCAATTGTGTAACACAGCACATTATGGGGGTCATTCCGACCCTGGCGGTCCAAGACCGCCAGGGCCGGGGACCACGGAAGCACCGCCAACAGGCTGGTGGTGCTTCCCAGCCCATTCTGACCGCGGCGGTAAAGCCGCGGTCAGAAAAGGGGATCCGGCGGTTTCCCGCCGGATTTCCTCTGCATGGGCTGAATCTCCATGGCGGCGCTGCAAGCAGCACCGCCATGGAGATTCCGACCCCCTTCCCGCCATCCTGTTTCTGGCGGTTTTTACAGTGCAGTGCAGTGCAGGGGCCCCCTAACAGGGCCCCATAAAGATTTTCACTGTCTGCTCAGCAGACAGTGAAAATCGCGCCGGGTGCAACTGCACCCGTCGCACCCCTGCAACTCCGCCGGCTCCATTCGGAGCTGGCTTCCTTGTTGCAGGGCCTTTCCCGCTGGGCCGGCGGGCGCTCTTTTGCCGGTCACCTGCCGGCCCAGCTGGAAAGCCAGAATGGCATCCGCGGTCTTCTGACCGCGGAGCGGCCATTTGGCGGTTCCCGCCAGGCGGGCGGCTCCCGCCACCCGCCAGGGTCAGAATGACCCTCTATGTTTACTTAGAAACATGAAGGTTTAACCAAGAACAGAGATATGATTTAACCGTGATCCCTGGGGATGCTGACAGATAATACAGGAGGCACCTTGGGGATTCCTGACAATACAGAACCAGGCAGACCATATTTCAACAGACTGAGGAGAAAATATATGACAAATATAGACTGAGCAGCACAGTTATTTTAGAGATTATTGACCTGTTGAAACCGTAACTACAACGCCAGACTTTGCGCAGCTGCTCTATCCCCACACATGTGCAAGTGCTCTGCTCACTGCACCTCTTGGCCTCTGGTAGCTACCAGGGGGTGATTGCTGTTGCGGGTGGGTGTCCCAAAGTGCACTGTCACGATTCTGTAAATGGTTCTTAGATACCATACTCACACACACGTCCAGATACATATACCTTCCCAGGAATGAGGAGGAAATTCACAACACCAAGTTGGACTTCTACAGAATTGCCAACTTTTCCCATGTAATAGGGTGTGTGTGGACGGGACACATATACCCATTTGCCCACCTGCAAATCTGGAATATGTGTTCTGCAACAGGAAATGTACTCCTCACTTAACATCAAGGTGGTATGTGATGCCCATAATGTAATAACTGACATAGTGGGAAAATTTCCAGGGAGTACACATGATGCCTACATATTCAGGCACAGTGGGATACACCAACACCTAGAACGTGGGGAGTTTGGCAAAGGATAATTATTAGGTACTGTGTAGTATACACCGATGTCTTACATACATGTCACTGCAGAACCACGTGAAGCCATGCTAATATCTGCTGTTTTGTTACACAGGTGACAGTGCATATACTCTGAGGTCATGGATACTCACCCCATACTTAACACCTGCCAATCAGAATAAGAGGCGCTACAACATTGGACATCAGCGAACCAGAACCATCATTGAGAGGACATTTGGCATGTTGAAGTCACGTTTTAGATGCCTGCACAAAAGTGGAGGGGCACTCCAGTATGCCCCAGAGACTGCCTATAAGATTGTGACAACATGTGCCATCCTACACAACATAGCAACCAGACGTGGGCTACGTCTCACCCTAGATGACACAGATTCGGAGGATGAGGAGCAAGAGCCACCACAATGACAGCCTGGGGATGGCAGCATCGCAATGGAGGGCAGACAGAGACTGGACCACATTGCAACTCACTACTTTGGCAGGTACGTGGCAACCGTTACAGCACTCACCATGGTAAGACACACATAGCCAGGTTGTGCAAGCACAAAAATTCCCTGTAATGTCAGGAGTGTAATGATGAATTGTTGACGTCTAAACAGCAATAAAAACGTAACATGTTACTATGTATGACACATTTACATCATGTGTCTCAGGCAATTCCCAGATTAGCAAATTCACACCCTCCTGCGACTACCGCCACCATGGCCCGATCCTTGTTGGCCACCTGATGTTTGGCGGGCACTGCTACTCCACAGAATGCGTGCATCTGAGGCAGAAACAATTCTAACGCTGGAGATGTCCTCACTATCCTGAGGGGTATCGCCAATGCCCCTTGCTGCCTCGGTGGTCTGTATTAGGTCCACTGCATGACTGATGCGCCCTCGTCCCCTTGTTACATTACCCGCAAAATGCCCAAGTTCCACCTGTAGCATTACAGTGCGCCTGGACAGGCAGGTAGTAGCGGTTGCGAGGTGGCCAATCGACTGACTCAGCTGGTCCAAATGAGCAACAGTGTTGCACTCTCTGCGCCTTGCATGGGCCCTATCCGCCACCATTTCTCTGCACAGGTCATTGATGGCGGTGATGAGGTTTCCCATGTTGTTGTTCATGGTGGTGAAATGTGAGTCAACATTGGCAAAACCCTGTTAGAGGGTCTGTTGCAGTCTGTGCAGGTTCCTGTTCATTAACCGCATATGTTTATTTTGCAGACGGGGACTGCTCAGTAAGGATGCCTCAAGTCCTAGGAACTGTTCCCCTGTGAGATCCTCCTCACCTGCTAACTGTGCTTGACATCGCCGTCTCCGCCCAGACCCAGTTGACCTTTGTGGCTCACTCACACTCATCTGTGGCCTCGGTGTCAGGTTGCCTGTCTCAGAGTCCACATCTGTTTCTTCGGTGGTATCACGTGCATGGTGGACAAGTGGTGTGGTCATGCACTCCCCTGCTGATACACTGGCTGCCTCGTCTGCGGTGAAGGTGGCAGATTCATCTCCCTGCACAGTAGGGTCACCAGTAGGTACTTGTGGGAGACCTGTGGGACACAGGGGATACACTGTCAGTGCCTCTCATATGTGTGGTATAGCAAAATAAATATTCCTAAAAAGTTGGACTACTTTACTATATTGCCCATAATGCATTGTTCTGTAGGTTGCAATATAGGCATGGAACAAATTTGGATGATGCATGCTTTTGCGTACTGTGGTTGTATGCATGGTGCATTGAATGGTGTAAATAAGTAAGATTTGATACTTACTTTTTGATGTTCCCAGTGCAGAAGTGTCCAGGTCCCCAATTCCAACAACATCCTCCGGGTCCAGAGTGGTATCCACCATGCTCTTATTGGCTGTAGAAGGTGGTACTGTGGATGGTCCTCCACCATTTCGGTTCGCCTCCCTCATCCGCCTGCCACCCTTTCTTTGGTCCTGGACCTGAGGTCGTCCCACCTTTTGCAGGCCTCATTGATTGTGCAATGGCTGACTCCAATCGCATTTATCTTGTTCTGAATGTCCAGCCACATCTTTTTTTTCTGTGTGTCAGGGACACTCATCGCTGCCTTGCCAAGCAGGACCACCTGGTGCAGGCAGCACTCCTCAGTCAGGACTTCCAGCTCCTTATCAGAAAACTTCTGTTTCCTCTTCCTCCCTGCAGTGGGTGTCTCTTTGGTCTGAGCTGCCATGGCTGCAGTTGCTCCTCTCAGGTGGGTGTGCCTCTGCTGTCTGTGCTGGGTAGACTCCTCCCAGTTCCCTGGGGGGTACTTCCTGGTTCTGACATCATTACTCAGAACCAGGAAGTGTGTTTTCTTCTGTTTTTTTGGCACCCTCTTGCAAATTGCGACACAGTCGCAATTTGCGAGTCCGGGCCACACCCTTGTGCAATTTGTGAAATCGCAATTTCGCAAACTGCGATGCGACTCTGTAGGGTATCGCAAATTGGAATTGCGAAACTTACTTGCATCCCGTTTTGCGACTTGCAATTTGCGAGTCACCAATCCAGAGTTTGATACATGTAGCCCCAAATCCTTTAGAGACTCCACCAAGGCACTGTAATCACACTATAAAATGTTAATTCAAAACAGAACTAACAGACATATCGCTATTAAATCTGAAGAATGCACATAAACTTTGAATTATTTTTTGATGCCTGCAAGGGAAGTTAGGATGATCTCCTGCAACATTCCTATTTAGTAAACAACGTCATTGCCATCTCCACCACTAATTGTTGTAAAATATTTGTTCCTTAGAAATAGCCTTTCCGCTTCTTTCTTTTCTTGAACGTGTCTTTTATTTTTCAAAACAACCCTTTTGGACGTGTGACCTCTCAACGGAAAGAGATTAGCTGTCGTCTGTTTTCTCGTAGCTGAATATATTCACTTTTACGGAGCATGAATGTACCGGTTGCTGCTCAGATTGTTAAACTATCTTTTAGGTTAAGTGGATGAAAATTTGTACTTGCCTTAATGGCCACTCCAGTATGAGTTTTGTAAGATTTATTTTCATATTCAATATGCTGCCGAAATTCTGAAGCTTCATCCAGTAATGGATTCTTCGGACAACGCTTGTTAAGAAACATTGGCATGTTTCTTTTAAATAGTGGAAGCCAGTATTTCAAAAGGATCAACGCGCAACTCCATGGCATAAATTTGGGCCAACATTTATTAGAGTTTACAGGAGGGCGCCCACCAAGCAATACAGTTTAGCAATTTTTGGCATCATGTTGCATTGTGTGAGCGATCGCACAAGCATTTGGCCAAAAAACTGAAAATAACATTTAGTAACAAAGGCTCAGTTTATAAGAAGCACCATTAAATTTAGTCTGGTTGAAAGCTCGTCCTAAGAATCAAGTTAAAATTATTATAGTAGTCATTTGTTTGCAGTGGCTCTTGGACTCCCTGAGATCGTTTGTGTACCAGCTGGGTTGTTTGTCCTTTTTGGAGGTCTTGTTTCTGGTGGGAGCAGTGTGGTTGGCGCAGTCAGTGAGCCATTTTTTAAAGAGGTTAATGTCAACATCATGGTTCCCAGTGTGGGTGGGTAGGCATTCCTGTAGGTTATTGGTCCAGTTTTCGTTGGATATTTTGCCCCAGTGTATTGATAGTGCTTTGGGTTTTTCTGGTGCGGTATCTTTGTGACTGGGTTTCTTGAAATCTATGATGTAGTGGTTTGTCCATGTGAGCAGGATTATGTGGGTGGTGTTGGTAATCCTCTTGTAGGAGGAGAAAATAGGGTCAACGTTGTGGCCTGTTGTGTGGGCTGATTCTTGAATGAGCTGGGTGAGTCCAAGGTTGCTGAGGCTGTTGTGGAGAGCCGTGGAATTGGGGTCTGTGGTATCTTCCAGGTGGAAATTGAGGCCCCTGAGGAAGATGTCGTTGTTTGATCTGATGGAGAGGGAAGTAATGAAGTCTGTGATATGGTTGCAGAATTGTATATGGGGACCTAGGGGATGGTAGGCAAGGGTTCCCTTCAGGGCAGCATTGTATTCCATTAGAATTTTGAAATGGAGCTGTTCCATGAGGTTAGTGTCTGAGTCTGTAAAGGTGGTGCAGTCAATTGTGTTTTGAAAGCCGATCACAAATTTTACCTGGTTTGTGGGTTCGGTCTTGGTGTATGATTTTGTAGGCAGGCGAGATGGCTGTGGCAATGTCTGCGTTGGAGGCTGGGTTGATTTTGGTGGATAAACAGATCCAGTTATTATTGAAAGAGGAGTAAGGCAAGGTTGTGTCCTCGCCCCTACCCTCTTTCCTTTATATATAAACAACTGTATTAAGTATTTATCTAATTGTAACAACGATTCACCTAGGTTGGCAGGTAAGAAAATCCCAGGATTGCTTTATGCGGATGATATCATCATCTTGACAAAATCACCCCTAGGATTGCAAAATCTGGTTGACCAATTTTGTTTATTCTGTAGAGACTTTGGCCTGGAAGTCATTGTCGGGAAAACTATGTTTATGGTCTGGAGCTCGCGAAAGAAGAAAGTGAAAGCTAGCATATTAATGAATTATTTTCCATTGGAAAGGGTCAATGAGCTTGATTATTTGTGGATTAGGCTGATGGACTCAGGTAGATGGGATGCACATATCAGAAAAGGAGCACATATTATATGCCAAAAAGGAGGGGCATTGGGACGTAAAGCCAGAGCGGTAGTTAGCCCCCCATTACACTCCATTGCAGAACTCTACAAAGCCCAGATCTGGGTGCTGCACTGTATAGTGCAGAGCTATGGGGCTTTCAAAGACAGCTGGATGTCCTACAAATTAAAGAGAACGATTTTATTAGATATATAGTCAGGACGGGGAAGGGTACCCCGATGATTCCCCTTAGACTCGGGATGAATAGCATCAATGATGTAGCAGGTTTGAGGCCTCTCTTATATTGGATCCGCCTTGGGAGAACAGAAGAACTGGAACCTTTTCACGAGGCAATTAGACCTTGTAAGGAATCAATAAGAAATCAATGTAGCTGGATAAAGGTCAGTTGGCTGAGGGAGATGAAATCAGTCTAGGAAGATTTGGGTTTCCACCAATTTTGGGAGAGGCCCGAGTTGATCCCAGCTAATGCTATTTCACTGGTCAAACTGAGATATTGGGAGAAGGCCAACGAGCAGATTCTTCATAGTAACGGGGTGGGCTGTTTAACATCAGAATTTTTACATGCCCGTTCTCTATTCCTTCAGTTCAGATATGGTACTTTACCAGTTAACAGTTTTACTGCTCGATGGTCGCAGAATAGTTCTGAGGCCAATAAATGCATAAATTGCAATTCCTGCATGGAGGCAACTAAACATGTGCTTTTCTTCTGTCCCCTATAGAAGAGTCCAAGGGAACAATGGATTATCCTGTTGTGCAAGGCTCTGTTTTTATACGATCGTGCCAATGCTCATAGAATTTGCAAATATGACCTGTCCACACTGGTAGTAAGTGCGGTTACTAAGTATTTGTCAGCAGCTTGGTTCATTCGCCATAGAGCTGTTACAGTACCAGGTTTCAGTGTTTAGCCCACATTATGGGCCAAGATCCATTTGACCATGTGGTTTGGACAGGGCTTTGGAATAGATTTCTTTCAGACAACATGTGGGCAATCATCCTGTGTTTATGCTATCTTATCACTAGTATTAGCCGCAAAGAGTTATTTTTATGCATTTGTATGGTTTTCCTGCCATTTTAACATGAATCTGATATCTGTTTAAAGTTATGATATAAGCTTTTTATCACACTGTGCATGTGTCTTAAATGATTTGACTGTGCTTAAATTTGCTTATATGACTGTGCAGGTAGCAGGCTCTCTTTGCCAAAGTATATCATCTAAATTATTACAAAACTGTATCACTTTATAACATCAATTTAGCCCTTTAAATCTTGGGTCGGGCTGTTTATTATCCGGGACATTTGAATCTGTAACCACCTTTCACTGTTTTGCTAGCTTTTAAATATTTGTATTATTTTTTCATTGTCATGTAGACATTTTAGAAACCTTGGCATCTAAATGTTAAGTTATGTACCTGGAACAATGGTGGATTATAGTAGGCTATTGCCTATGATTGACATTCATTGCTTTTAGAGAAGCTATTTTTATTCTAAGCTTCATTTTAAGTCAGTGTGAAAGCACAATGATAACAAACGCACTTTCTTTTTTACTATTTTATGTGGAACTTTTATGACCTATGGTCGAAATAAAGTATGATTTGATTTGGTGGAGTGTTTCTCAAGGGATCGCATGTTGAGGTAACAGGTGGTGTTGGGTGGTGGTTGAGTGCGTCATTGTTTGGATGTAGTGGTGTTGGCATCTGAGGTGTTTTCAGTGAAATTGCAATGGATGCAGGCGAAAGTTCCTTCCGTAGTGCTGAGGGATGCGCAGCAGAAGTGTCTTTGCTGGTGTGTGTTGTTGAGGTTACGGAGGATAGCTGAGGAGTAGTGGCGGTGTTCGTTGGCTCTGGTGGCAATTGCTGTTGTGGTGTTGCATTGAGTGGTAGGGGGCCAGGGTTCCTAGCCCTGGGTGCTGGCGATGCACAGACAGGTGCAGACAGGCCTGTCTTTGGCACCGCCAGTAGCATGAATGCTGCACATGTCTGCTGCAGGGTCACTGTGCAGCCTGCATTAAGTAGGTCCAGGGGTGGGTAGTGCTTCTGTTGGTTGGATGAATGGTGAGTGGGAAAACTCAGGCATCAGTGCTGTCACTAGGTTAAACTGTAGCAACTGGATCAGGCTAGAACAATCAGGAACTGGAGTCCACAAGCAAGTGGCAGGTTCGGTGTCAGGTGCCTACTAGTGCGGTTGCACTACGGACTACATTAAGCAGGTCCTGTGGTGGGCAGGGCTACTGTTGGAAGAAAGAATTGTCAGAGGGAAATCCCAGCTGGAAAAACCCAGACAGCAACAGTGTCACTTGATCAAATGGTGGCAACTGGATCAGGCTGGAACAAGAGGGAACTGGAGGCCACAGTAATGTGGCAGGCTAGGTGCCCAGGTGCCTACTGGTGCACCCTCACTGTGGCTGGCATTAAGTAGGTCCTGGGTCGACTGGGCTTCTTTTGGCGGGAAGAACAGTGAGAGGGAAAACCAGGGCAGGAAAACCCAGGTGACAGTGTCGCTTGGTCAAACCACGGCAACTGAATCAGGGTGGAACAAACAGGAACTGGAAGCCACATGCAAGTGGCAGGCTAGGTGCCCAGGTGCCTATGTGATGTTTCAGTGTTTGAGGGCTGGTGCAAGTGGGTCCCTTTAAAGATTGAATAGAGTCCAAGATAGAATGGACCCTTTTGGGACTCCTTTTTGAATGCTAGTGTACTCAGGGATTGGAGGAGTTCGCCATTTTGGTGTTAACGTCTGAAAATAACTATCAGAGGACTGTTTCCTTCTATACCATTCCAGAATTAGGAATTATAGTAAGAGTGGAGTGATCTACTGCGTAAAATGCTACTTATAGAAGCAGAAGGGTGAGTAGCCATAGGTCACCCTTATTTAAAATGTGGAGTGCATCACGTGCTATTTTAACATTGCTGTTTTTATACTAGATTGTGATTTGCAGACAGATTGAAGTTTTTTAAACAGGTTATTTTCAACTTTGAGTTTAAGTTCAGCCTCTATGTATCTTTCAAGGACTTTTCAGGGGTTGGGTGGACTGGAAACTGAGCAGAAATAATTTAAATACTCAAGATCTGATACTAGCTTGAGGGGCAGACCTTGTCTATTTTTAGGGATTCTGGGACTGATTCTTGTGACAAGGAAGTGTTCATTAAATTGGTTCAATATGATGAGATTGCAGCGCAATCCCTTTGAGAAATAATTAGAGTTCAAAGAAATGAGAAGATTTTTTTTCTTGACTATGATGCTTTTAATTTCCGATTGAAATAGGATACTACTCTGAATGATGGTCACTTGACCTTGGATTTAAGGGGGATATCATTGACCTTTTGTCTTCTAGAGTGGGTGTTAGGAAGGGTTCTAACTTTTTTATCCCTCCTCATTGAAGCAATGTTTACATTATATTTGGTGATGCCCTCAAGAGGCTATGGTGTAATTTTGTTTTACTATCACAAAAGGCTCTCTAGTTTTGCTATTTTTGGAAGGGCACTGGGGGAATTATATTGCCATGCGTACCCTGTTGCTTAAAGAACCTTTCTTTGTTCATTTACCTTGCATGTCATTGTGCCTATGCTTTGGATTTTACTATCTTTAGTTTTTAAGGATTGCTGTGCCCATGATCCCTTCCATAAGGTAGAAGAATTAATTTGCGAGCCTATTGCCCTCTTCATTCTATAGGATTGTCTCTAGGGACAAAGGTATATAAATGTTTTGGGTGGCCACCTCAATGTTAGACTGAGATCCGCTGTCTTCTTTTTTTTGTTAAACAATATTATTGAGATTTTCCAAGCAACGACTATGCACTTCAAGACACTCACGTAAAACAACCACTTTGGGCATCAGGAGACAATAATACGTTGGCCACAGAAACAAGGTAATATCAGCTTGTGGTAGGTATGCTGCAAGGCACACACAGGAGTGCGCATACTTTGCTCCCTTTGTCCCAACCACTTCCCCCACACTCGGCCATGTTTCTTTAGGCAACCATGGGCCTCATACATGGACCCCCCGCTGAGCACAGCAGTCCACACCTCGTCTCCATTGCAGCATGGTGGGTGTGGGGCAGGATTTTTCCAGATAGTGGCTATATCACATTTGGCCACCATGAGTGCGGTCCCCAGAAAGGTCTTGTCTGCCCTCAAGTTCCAAGAGCCCTCTGTCACCCCAAGCAGGATCATTATTGGCAAAAGATACACATCCCGGCCCAGGACATTGTTACCTCAGCAATTCAGTAAACCTGGACCCTAGGGCAGTGCCACAGTCTGAGGAAACCCCCAAATTGTTAAAATTGTCACTTGCAGGATCTGACCACACCCCCTTGACCCTGTCATTGACTAAGATAATATAAGTAGACCTTGGTCACCCCCAGGCCACCATCGAATGGGGCATATTGGCAATGAGCCAGAGCCAGGCAGGACATAGACTTGTGCCAGAAGAATGAAGCCATGGTCCTGTGTAGGGTGCAAAACCAGGCTGTGCTTCTTCTGAATGACCACAATGGTGGCTGCGTCTAGTTCTGATGGGATAGTGTCAGTCCATTCCACCTCCCTATAGAGGGCCAAGAGCTGGGGAATCAAGGTCTCTATAAATTTGGCATAATATTCCACGGGGAAGTTGTCTGCACCAGGGGTCTTCCCAGAGACAACTTCGGAGATGGCTGTGCTAATCTCTTTGGCTGTCACCGACTCATTGAGCATCTGGGTCTCTGAGCTGGACAGCTTTGAAATAGGCATGTCTGTAAGGAACTGAAGGGCCGGAGTGCAATCTTGTGGGTGGGGTGCCACATGTAGGCAGTCATAGTAGAGTGCAAACTCATTGGCTATGTCAGGAAGGGAGTGATGAGCCACTCCACAGCTGTCCACTTCTTCTGGGAGGATCCTGTTTGCAAGTGGGTGGGAGGCTAGCCAACATAGCAGCTTCCCTTTTGTATCTCCCCAGCCATACATTCCGTCTGTTTTGGTGCACTATAAGTGCTTCACGACCACCAGCCAATGGGGATGGATCTCTTCACGAATGAGGCTCAACTGTTGGGGGACCTCACTCAGAAAGTTGGTAGGCAAATCTCTTTCCAGTCTGAGTACACAGGCCTCTAGCTATGTAATGTGGAGGGATAAGGGAGGTGGTCTATCGCTCCTATACGCCACTTGGTGCAGCCTCCGATAGTTGCTTTGCCAGCTGCTCATAGGATACCAGCTGAGACTACAGAACCTTCATTGAATTGGAAGTATGCCTGCAGATCCTTGCCAAGGGCCCAAGAATATGTTTTGTCATGGAGTTAATAAGAATTAAGATGCCACATGGGGTGTGGGCCTCCCTTGGTGGGGCCAAGATGAAGGAGGAATGGGGCATGGTCAGATATGCTGCGAGGGAGGATCTGGGCGTTTGAGATTGCACAGCAGTCTGGTGCTGGTATAAAGATGAGGTCAACACGGGAGTGGGTCTGATAGGCTGCTGAGGTGTGTGTAAATTGGAATTGGTGGGGATTCCACACCCACCAGACATTGCAAAGGTCCAGGGTCATGGACCAGTTGGAAAAGCAAAGTACTTCGGTATGGGGGGCTTCAGATGGGGGACCAGTGGTATCCACCTCTGGAGCAAAGACTGCTTTGAAGTCTCCTCCAAAAACCACCAGACCTGGAGGGAGGTCAAGAAGAATTGCGGAAAGGTCATGAAGGAAGGTGCTGGGGGGCATGTTGACTCTAACTAAGGTGGTGGGTTTGCCCTCTACTGTGCCAAGATATTGCCCCTGAGGGTCCCAGACCTCCTGAGCAACACCCATAGGGAATGAGTGACGTAATAAGATGGCTATACCCTGGGAGCCCCGAGCAAAGCCAGAGTGGAATAGTGAAGGTATGCAGGAAGGATACCGATTTCCCCAGAGGTGGTTCTCCTGAAGCATTAGAACCTCTGGGGAGAACAGATGCGTATATCCCAGGACTGCTGTCCACTTTATGTGATTAAGCAGTCCATTGGTGTTCTAAGACAAGACTTGAAACAGCATTACCCGAGGGAGAAATGCATATAGCAGGAGAGGGACACTGGTATCCTTTCTCACAACAGAGGATGGCCCAAGTGTGTGTTGGTGCTACTTGTCCCGTGGTTGCTCATCAGGCCCAGGCAAGAAAGAAAACATAGGGTGTGTGCATCTGCGTGCAATGGAAAGCAAACCAATACACAAACAATGCAAACCTAAAAAAGAAAACAGAGCAACACACATTCCCATCCCCCCAACAACCTTCCACCCCATACTTCCACCTAAGGGGCATCTGTCACCCAAAGAGCAGTAACAAAAACACAATAAAACATGAAAACAGGAGTGGAGTGGTAGACCCCTCTAAGATGCAGGATCAATCCCAACCATCAGTATTGGCAACATAACGGTACATTAAGAGAAAAACTGCTCAAATTGTTCTGCTCTACAGGTCTAAGGCCTGTAGTAATGCCTCACTTTGCTTCACATCCATTGCTGAGAAGTCAGACCTGGGGGATCTGTGAGAGGCCAGAGTCTTCCAGGAGGTCTGCAGAAGGCATAGGAGTCCCGGTAGGTGGTTCCCAAGGAGGCGATGGTGATTCTGTTACATTGATGACCCCTGTGCAGTGGGCCGAGGTCTTAAAAAAGTCTTGCAGGGAGAGAGACCTTGAGGCAGATTTAGATCTTTTGGTGCTAAGGCCACACCATGAAAGGGTGCAGGACCGTTTAGGTTTAGGGGCTGTGTCAGCGTGGGTCAGTGCATTAGGGGTCTGTCCTCCTGGTAGGGGGATGTGCCCGTCCTGGCGGGCGGATGCTCCTTAGTGAGCCAAGTCCAGGCTGATTAAGTACTTTTGAAAAAATGGGATTTGTTTGCAAAAATCACTCGAAGTCTGGTCGGGAATAAAAGACGGTAGGGGAGGCCTAGAGTATGGATTTTTTTCTTGACCACTAGGTATGATCAGCTCTGTTGCTGCACCTCCCTGGTGTAGTGGGGAAAACCAACACTTTGGCATCACACAAAGGAGTTCCAGGTGGGATCGAGCCTCTCCCAAGATCACATCCCTGTCCCTTAAGTTAAGGATGCAAGTTATTATTGGTCTGCTGGGCCCCAGGGGACGGTCTTGGAGTCAGGGCTCTATGGGCCCTATGTATCGCGAACAAAGGAGAGAGTTGGTCTGATGGTATTCAGGACTTGAACCATGTTTCCAGAAAGTATGTGACCTGTGGCGGTTCACTGCCCTCCAGTGCCCAGATGAGGCAGATGTTTTTGCAGTGGGATTGTTTCTCCACATCTTCTGCATGGCAATGAAGTTTTGTGGTGCACACGAGGAAACCAGACACTTAGGAGTTTAAAGTGGTCACTTCATCCTCCACGTTTGAGAGAGGGGATTCAGCTTCTGTGATCCTGGCCATGGCGTTGTGCAGGTCCTGGTGCAGAAGGACAATGTCCACTCTAACCTCCCCTATTTTGGCCTCCATGGCTGTCTGGGAGGTCTGGATAGCCTGGAGAATGGTGGCCATATCTCTGGTTGAAAAAGAAGCCCCCTCGCGCAGCTCTCCTGTTGAAGTCCTGAGGCCAGGTCTGTGGTGTACTGCTCCCTGTAGGTCTGAGATGCTGCTGGGTAGAGGGATCTATCTTTGCCTATAGCCCCACAGGCTCCAGTGGCTTTACATTTTTCTAGGGAAGACCCTGCCTGATTACCACTGGATTGGGGCAGCATAAGCAGCTGGGTCCCACAGAGAACATCCGGTCTCAAATGCTCCACAGGGCCTGCCTTGCTGATAGCGGGAGGAGCATGAAATAGTGGGAGGATGCAGTTGGTGCTGTGGGTGGTGCATCAGGAATGGGCACCAAGAAG
This sequence comes from Pleurodeles waltl, assembly GCF_031143425.1. Taxonomy (NCBI): domain Eukaryota; kingdom Metazoa; phylum Chordata; class Amphibia; order Caudata; family Salamandridae; genus Pleurodeles; species Pleurodeles waltl. Next base: position 224,941,639 of record NC_090448.1, on the reverse strand, counting down.
AGCTGGAACCAGCAGAAGAAACCGGCAGGGCTCAGTGGGTCAGACCCCTTTCAGGCAGGTCTCACCATCAGGGGCAGTGTCCCAAGAAGCACCAACACTTCACAGCAACTGGAATTATGGGGCAAGGCCAGGTTGAGTGGGGCGGGAGCAGGTGTTGCAGCAATGTCCTCAAGGACTTGGCCCCTGGTTGCTCTGTAGGGTGGGGTGCAGTGCAAATCAAGGAAGGTGGGCTGCAGAAGTCCAACTGAAGCAGGAGTGACACTGGGACCCCTTTGCGCAGGCCCTCCTCAGGGCCGGTGCCTGCAGCATGCAGAGGGAGCCTAGCCACAGCACCAAAAGAATCGTCTCTCAGAGGTAGGGGGGACCCTGCCTAGCCCTAGGTCTGGGGAATGCAGGTCCAGGCCTCCCCCACCTCATGAGTGGGCCTCAGGGGAGGAGAGCAGGGACTCAGGGTCTAAATGCAGGGCAAAATGGGAGCATTGAACACCTCAGCAGAAAAGATGAGGAAGAGAAAGGGGATCCCACCCCCTGGGGCGTGCCCCTGAAACACCTTGTCACTGGATCTAGTGGAGTGGCCCACCACTCACTTCAAGGCTGGTGTGAGTCCATCAGGACCACAGGTCTGATCCATGAGGCCCATGACCAGCTTTCAGGTTCTCAGGCACAGCCGTGTAAAACTCGCTGCAGCTCTCCTCAGCGTGCACTGATTCCCTGGCAAGATGTTCTGTGGCAAGCTGCAGTTGCAGGATGTCGAAGGAGGCCTCCTGGATCGGGGTCTCAAATGCAGCCTTTGCAGGTGAATCAGGGTGGTGTCCTGGGAGAGTACTTTGCGGCCAGCGGCCCAAGTTCGCAAAGGTCCTGCAAGTGGGTGTCACCATGCCTCCCAGCCTAGGTGGTTTGCCGGATTAGTGGTTCAGAAACGTCCTTTGCAAATAAGTCAGGTGGCAACTTCAGAGGCTGGCTCACAGCCCACAGTCCACAATTTGAAAGACTCCACTCACAGGGGCGCTGCCATGTTTGCTAGGAGGAGCCCTATCAGAGTTGGCTGCCTTGGGGGGCTCCTGTGATCAAGGACTCTGTGCAGGGCCGTGGTCTAAGTTCTGGGCAGGGGGGCAGAGCTAGGAGGATGGAGATGAGGTCTCTGAATGTGTGGAGTTTAGAGTGGATGATGGAGGGGTCTGGAGCACTCTCAGAGTGTGATGCCATCCTGACACTCCAAGTCACGCCCCCCATTTAGGTCATTTGGGAATCAGCCCACAATATCTAACTCCCTCTCAGTAAACGTGCAAAGAGGACTCTGTCCAATTGTATATACTTTTCCCTAAATATTCTCATTTTACTGCTCCACTTGTAAATGGGAATATTAGAGCTTGTAAAAGAGTTTTACAGGAGCTCTACATTAAGCACTTCAAAATGCCTTTGTAAATAAGCCCTTCTGAGTAGATGGGTTTATTACTTATTGCTAAATAGTTCTTATTCACAAAAATTAGGAGAGCTGCAACACAACTATTTCCCTTAGATCACTGCAGAGTAGATCAGCATTACTTAGCAATACATATTTTTACTTGATGAGACTGAATTATGTGTGAGGAATTAAATAAAATGTTTTTCCAATTTTATGCTGTTAAGTGGTAGGGAATATGTATTTTGTTGGAATAAAGTCAATCATTTTGTTTTCAACTGAAGGTCATTTGATTTACAAAAAATGGATCTATTTTATATTCTTGCATTTCATAGGGTCTTTCATGGCAATTGTAACCCACACCAAGTTTCTTTTTTCAGTCATATTGGATGATGTGGTACTTTGGTGGATTGTGTATGTTTAGCCTTGGATGAGATAATTCACGTGGTTGCATGTCACCTCAACAGCAGACGTTTGTGATACAAAAATATTGTTTCATAAACACAGACTACAAAAATAATGACTTTGTAAGCGTAGTATGTAAATTTCATTAACATTGACAACAAATAAATTGACATACAAAGTATTTTTGAACATTAACTATAGCATATTTTAATTTAAAACAATCAAGAAAAGTGAAAATAAATTAAAATTGCTAAAATATCACCAGCATACATGATTCTAAAAAAAATATGTTTATATGTTAGGAAAAAATAAAAGCACACAACTATATACATATAACCCTCCAGGAAATATAGGAAAAAGTCATGCAAACTGTTTCTCTTAAATTTACAACATTCACAAATCCTGATATATCTAACCAAATAACCTATGCAACATCCTAGAAAGGCAAACTTTTATTGAAGTAGATAGACCCATGCAAAGTAATGCACAACTAACATGTAGTCCCATTGGAAATGTTCAAAATGTTACTCAAATGGCTGCTGTGGTTATGCCACAAAAGTAAACAGCAATGTGGAAAATATTAAAGAGCATAGCCCACTGGCCTTCAGTGGTTGAAATTAAAATTACTAAAATAGAGTAAGATCAAAGGAGAAATTCACAGGTTCTGCTGTGCCTATTGGGAGATTATTTAAAGATTATGCCCCAAATGTGCCACCACAAATTATAAGACAGATTCCTTCAATTCCAAAATTATAGAGACAATAAGAAGGAAATTAGAGTTGAAAAGCAAGATATGCTTCACATAATTTTCAGATATAGATAGTCCCCCTCAACTTAGAGAAACACAGCCAAAAGAAAAAAAGAAGAATTTATTGATTATGAAAGTTTAATCATGTCAGGAGAGTAATTGTATTCTGCACAACTAACAAACTATTACATTTGATAAAAAATGTACATTTGGCTATTGGATGGTCCATTTAAATCATGCCCATCACCCTTTAGCCAAATAAATACATTCTATGGCCAGTACCAAATATTTTAAAAATATACCCTGAAACGTAGATAAAAGCATGTTACTTTATTTTTAATCAGATAGGATGGAGACACCTGCAAAAACCTAAACTAATCATAGAGCATGCAACAAATAGACAATTTGATTTGAGATTTAAAAAAAAAACGTATATCCCTAGGCTTCATACCGCCTAATCAGATAACTAGACACCAGGATGGACTATTTGACTCAATTCTGCAAAAATAATGAAGAAAAAGTAAGCTCTTTCTAAACTAGTTCAAAGATACCTGAGGTGGATGCATGCACTAGCCCGGGCACAAGCTCTATCCCAAGCTCCACATACAATAGAGGAATATCTTTGGAACTACAGTGAGGCAAGAGGTAAAGCAAACAATGCAGTGGAAAGGTAGCATAGCTCTCTCCAAGGCACACTTGAAAAGCAATAACCTACTGGTACTAATTAAGAGAGATGCTTAAATGGAACCCAGCTACCACAGTTTATGTAAAAACAGACTATTGCCCTTAAATTAATATATAATTTGGTGCAGTATACTACCCACTCATTCCCCAGTAGAGCTCATAACTCAAAATTATGTACAAATTAATACATTTAAAGAAATTATTAAACATATGAATCAAATAATAGGAAGTAACAATATAAATTAATAACTAAGGGCCAGATGTATCAAACATTTTTGCATTCGCAAACGGTGCGAATCACAAAATTTGGCCATTGCAATTTCAAGGAATCGCTCAACTAGCAAATCACTGAAATCGCGACTCCATTTAGGGAATCGCCAATTGTGATTGTCTAAATAGGGAAATCGCAAATAGGGAATTCCTAGTTGCCATTTACAAAGCACATGTATCAAGCATTTCCTAAATGCGAATTGGGCATTTAGGAAATGCAATTACCACCAACTCCAAGTTGGCGGTAAGCATTTGCAATTTTTAAAAATGCACTTCACAAGTCCGCAAATATTTGTTTGAGATGCATCAAAGGGGGCCATTGGCCCCCAGCACCTTGGGGTTTGAATTACCTAATTTGCAAATTCCTAACAGGAATTCGCAAATTAGGTAATGTAAAACCATTCGCACCTATGGGCCTTACAGGCCCATAGGGATGAATGGAGTCCCATTCCCTAATTGCGATTCAGTAGTAGCAATTGCACATTTTAAAAAATCGCTATTACCGAATCACAATTTTCATGCATCCCATTTTGCATTCCTTAAATAGCGATTCCTTAAAATTCGCTATTTAGGAAATGCAAACCGGGAGCGTGATACATCTGGCCCCTAGTTACATACAATAAATATTTAAATGAATACACCAACACAATCCTTCAATAAATCCAACGACCCCAAAAATATTAAATATGAGCAAAAAGTGATTATTTTCAAACAACTTAACACCCAACTATAAAAAAAATCGATAAGCATTTCCTACACATAAAAACAATATTGTATGGAATTTTTAAAACTCCTAACGTAGATATCACTGTAAAACAAATGCATAAAAAGAACCTTCAATATTATCAGCTACAATAATTTGACAGTCCACACAGTTTGACCACACCAATTCACTTTGTGAGGAATAGGATGGCTAAGTCATTGGAGCTGATCAGATATGTGATGATAAAGTGTTTCACAATAGATCTGCAATGAAAATGGATTCAGTTAAGGGAAAGCATGGTAGTCTTGGTCATAGTTGTGTTTGCTGCCCTAATGTGTGTTCTGTTGTTATGGTTGACCCATTGTGTGGTCTGGGATGTAGCTCTTTTTCTTTTTCTCTCAATCAGTGGAATGAAGGCAACCCATTAAGAATTCTGGAGGGGTATTTCTTTATCATATTCCTTAAATAAGTACTCAATGTCTTTTTTGGTTAGGGTGGAGGTGGTTTGCAAACACACTCTGAGGTCTAGAGGTCTTTGCGTTGAATGAAATGAAATTATTGTTCCCTGTGTCCTTGAAAGTTGCTACTATAGAACAAGTGTTTTTGTGGTACTGGTGAGTGATCTTACTTGCCTGAGGAGGGTCTCTATCTTAGTTGCCAGGATGCTGTTACTTATTTATGTGACTAACTGGGTCATTGCATCTTGTATTGAAGGAAATTTGAGTTTCTCACTTCAAGATACCCTAATGGGTCAACACATTTTTTCTACTCTCCTTCACATATATGCATGTTGAAAAATATGAGTGTCTAGCAAAATTTCTGCAGCAGTAAATGCAAATACTACAAGGAAATATTCCCAGATCCTGATTTGTGAAACTAATGCAATAGACATTCACAATCTCGCAAGGATAACCATTCCTGTAACATCCACATTTCACCTCTTGCAAGGGAATTAATTCAGGATATGGCGTGCAATCGGACAGGAGGAAATATATTTATACCTGTTGAATACCCTTTTATTAACACTGTAGTGTCCTCCCCATCCTGGGTGGCCACCAATGACTACGCCACACATGGAGCTATAAATCACACATCTTTATACCTCTGTGTGGATCTGTGAACTCCTACATTCTAAACCAAACTTTCATTACATTCTATTCTAACGATTACATGACACTGCTAGGGAGTCTGTTCAAAGTAAAAAAGGTTCCGTCCTAAAATTTTCAAGACACTATGGGGGTCATTATGACCCTGCGGTCGGCGATAATGTGGCGGTAGCACCGCCAACAGGCTGCCGGTACTTACTACCACATTATGCCACCATCTTCAGCCCGGCGGCCGCCACTGTTCGGCCTGCAAGATTATGACCCCACCTACCACCATGGCATTACGAATGCCACGAAAACCATGGCGGTAGGCCCTATCAGTGACAGGGAATTCCTTCGCTGTCACTGATAGGAGGCCCCTCCCCCCACCTCTCCAAACACCCCTCCACCTCCCTACATCCACGCCCCCATTCACACACACACACCCACGCAGACACACACTCATTCACACATACATACACGCATGCATACATCCAATCACACACACATCTGCACACATGTCACAACATACACGCAGACACGCATTACGATTACTATACCTACACGCACTCACCCATACATTTATGCACGCAATCAACACTCAACACACACCTGCAATCACACACACACATACATGCACTCCCCCCACACACACACAACACCCCTCAGCCCCTCCCCTGTCTGAGACCCGACTTACCTGGATCCAGGGGGTCTTCCGGCAGGAGATGGGATAGGGCGCTGCTACCATCAGCAGCGCCCGCCAGCGGAACACCGCAAGGCCATATTATTTCTCATAATACGGCTGGCAGCGCTCTACTGGTGTGGCACTGCTGGTGGGAGCAGCACCACCATGTGGCCATCCTCCAGTATGGCCACAGACAGATTTCTGCCCTTCTTGTGGAGAAAATCCAGCTGTGGTCATAATATGGCGGACGGCTGGTAGCCATGACTATGGTCTTTTGGCAGCTGTCGCCACGGTGGTAGGGGTTTTTTACTGCCAAGGTTAGAATGAGGGCCTATATCTCCCTATCTGTTAAATGAAAAATTGCTCGAGCCTCCAGGTTGCTGAAAATAAGTTTTTAAGGAGGTTATTAGCAGTCCCGCAATCAACCTCAGTAACGTTTTGTCACGAAGCAGTGGGCTTGAGAGGTATATCCAACTACATAAAGCTTCAACCTGTATTACTATGGTTAAAAATTTGGTCAAATCCTGAAGCCCACTTATATAGAATGGTAATCCAGGACTGCCTTTGATTATCATGGTCAATGGACCCTGGCTCAGATACGTTCACTCTCTTTTTTTCTCTCTTGGGATAGGGGAGCTTTTCTTCATGCCGGATCTTCTGGCAAGTCGGGACATCAAAAGGGTAAAGGAAATATACTAGCAACAAATTCATGATTCAAAGCTAAATACAGTCATAGATCGAAATAAGAAGAGGAAGCAGTCACAGGAACCACACCCAATGTTATATTTGGTTACTACCAGTCTTGAGCGACAAAGGTTCCTACTTACCAGGCTACGTTTGAATATATTACACTATTTGGTAGCATTTCCTGCCCGCGGAACTTAGTTTAAGAATCTTCCACCGTGCTGTTGTGATGGAAAAACACCCCAAAGCACTTTGCACTTTATACTTTTTTGTACTGTTTATCACACTCCAAGAAAAAGGGTTTTACATCCTATTTTTTTGTCTAAAGGCATTAGAACTAGCCATCTTGCTTCTCTCACCTACATAATTTGGGAGACAATACATGCTGTGCTAAACTATATATATATGCCGCTTTTGGCATTCAAAACTTGTATTAATAATGTTATTTATTAAATGCTCAAGAAATTGTAGCTATGTATATATTGGATGTCTTTTATGGTCTATATGAACCGAATAAAGTATTGATGATGAAATGAAAAATTAAAATGTTCACAAAATTAGTAGACACTCACATATATATATAAAGGAATATATACAACTATATCTCTTTGGGCAACCTTCTTGGTGCTCTGGTCGCTCAACCTGATCTAGTTACTGGAAGCTGCAATTTCAGTGTCAGAGATTGCTAAGTACGGTGAATCACAGGCTTGCTGTGAGAAGAGTCTCTGGTAACGGACTTCCCAGGAAGCTAGGCAGTCACCATGTGTCCTTCGGTAGACAGCACTAGGAATGATTCAGCATCATAAGGAACATCAGATATTTTTTGGCACATCTGTTGGGCGAACACCAAATTACCTTTTTGAAATGTGATGACTTTTGCATGTTGCCTCTTGTTAGCATTGCCTTTCATTTTTTCTGCTTGTTAACCAAATACTTTGTATGAATCATGTTCTCACACTGGTCTCTTTTGGTCAGTCAGTGAGGTAACTTGGTTGTCATTGCCCTCCCAAACATCAAAGTCACAGGACTTTCACCTGTGGTTGAGTGAGATGTTGAACTATAAGATCGTGGCGTACAATTTAGTACTATTTGCAAACTGGGCTGCTAAAGCATTGCATGCTGTACTGCTTTCTTTAGTATATTTATAACATTCTCAACAAGTCTATTGGCCTGCGGCCACAATAGTGCCCTCTTTAGATGCTTTATATTTGGATGCTTCAGAAATTCTTTGAATTTTTTACTGTTAAAAGGTGGGCCATTATCATGCTTCACAATAGCTGGAATGCTCCAAATCGCAAAGATAGAATAACGTTTTTTAATGACTCGTTCGTGAGTTGTAGATGACAGATCTTCAACTAATGGGAACCGTGAATATTAATCAACTAACACCATCATGTGATGTTCATTGTCCAGTGGGCAGAAGAAATCAATGGATATTCTTTTCCATGCATGCTTAGGGAGTTCTGACACATTCACAATATGTTGAGAAACCTTGGTAGAAAGGCAGCTGCATATATGACAGGCCTTGAGTTCCTTTTCAGGTCATTTATCTGAGTGCAGAAACTAAACTCGGTCTAGCAGAGCTTTTTTGTGGCAATGATACCACAATGTCCTTTGTGAGCCACTTCAATTAGTTTCTATCATAGACTGTCCAGAATCAGGATTCTAAACCCTCGTAGTATGACTCCTTGAGTTATGGACAATTCATTCTTGACATTTTTGTATTTTTGATATTCACCATCATGGGTGAGAGGTTAAATGTGTCAGTTCAACAACTGATGTAAGATTATGTCCTTCAACTTGAGCATTTCACTATCATGGCTAATAAACTAGGCTAACAAAATAGCAACTGGTGTATTTGACTTGACAATTAAATTAATGTATTCTTTAGCCATCTTGGAGGGAGTACCGTAACCTCGTATAGGCACTCTGAAAAATTCAGCAGGATTCTGATCCTTTTCTGGATGATTCACAATCGTATAATCGTATTCTTGCAATCGGAGTCCCCGTTGTTGAACCACTCGGGTGCCTTGGACGAGGTCACCTCGTCCTACACCCGGAACCGGGGGGAGCGCTAGCACTCCCCCCATGTGCACCCCACCCACCCCCCCAAGGCAGGGATGGAAGGGGAAGCCCTTCCCCTTCCACCCCGCCCCCCCCATCCCCCGTGACGTCAGCGCGCGAGCGCGCGCTGATTTGTCACAGGGCCTCCCCCATCGCACTGGAAGCTCATCTTCCAGCGCGATCAAAAGAGAAATGCTCAGCATTTCTCTTTCGATCACGTGGGGGAGGCCCGGAGAGGCTTCAAAGGGAAGGAAATGTATTTCCTTCCCTTTGAAGTCTCTTGGAGCGTTTCAAAACCTGGATTGCTTGCAATCCGGCTTTTGAAACGCCCACTAGACACCAGGGATTTTTATTTTTTTTTTTAAACTGGCATAAGGGAGCGACCCCTTGGGCAAGGGTCGCTCCAAATGGGGGGCATTTTTTTGGAAGGCCTTAGGCACCAGGGATCATAATTTTTTTTTTTTTAGGTGGAGAGCGACCCCTTAGGCAAGGGTCGCTCCCCTAGGGGGCAAATTATATTTAGGCCATTTCTGCCCCCCTTGGGGGCAGATTGACCTATTTTGATGAGGCCAATCTGCCCCCAAGGGTGCAGAAACCACTAGACACCAGGGAGTTTTTTTTGTTTTCGTGAATTTCACGCAAGGGGGGCGACCCCTTAGGCAAGGGTCACTCCCCTGGGGGGAGGAATTATTTTAGGCCATTTCTGCCCCCCTGGGGGGTAGATCAGCCTATTTTGATTAGGCCGATCTGCCCCCAAGGGGGGCAGAAACCACTAGGCACTGGGGATTTTTTTTGTTTTGTTTTTTACAGATGGGCGAGTGACCCCCTTGGACAAGGGTCGCTCCCCTGGAGGGGAAAATTGTATTTAGGCCATTTCTGCCCCCTTTGGGGGCAGATCGGCCGATTTGTGCTACGCCAATCTGCCCCCAAGGGCGGCAGAAACCACTAGGCACCGGGGATTTTTGTTTTGGCGCCAATGTCACGCAGGGGGAGCTACCCCGTAGGCAAGGGTCGCTCCCGGAGGGAGGTTGGAGGGGTCAAATTTATTTTAGGCCATTTCTAGCCCCCCTGGGGGTAGATCGGCCTATTGTTATTAGGCCGATCTGCGGGGGGCAGAAACCTCTAGGCGCCAGAGCAATTTTTTTCTTTTTTCTTGTTTGTTTGTTTTTTTAGAGATGGGGAGTGACCCATTAGGCAAGGGTCGCTCCCCTGGGGGGCAAATTGTATTTAGACCATTTCTGCCCCCCCTGGGGGCAGATTGGCCGATTTTAGGTCAATCTGCCCCCAAGGGGGCAGAAACCACTAGGCACTGGGGATTTTTGTTTTGGTGCCAATGTCACGCAGGGGGAGCGACTCAGTAGGCAAGGGTCGCTCCGGGGGGGGTGGGTGTTGGGGGGCCACATTTATTTTAACCCATTTCTGCCCCCCCTGGGGGCAGATCTGCCTATTGAAACCTCTAGGCGCCAGGGCAATTTTTTTTTGTGTTTTTTTGTTTGTTTGTTTGTTTTTTAGAGATGGGGAGCGACCCATTAGGCAAGGGTCGCTCCCCTGGGGGGGGAAATTATTTTAGGCCATTTCTGCCCCCCTGGGGGGTAGATCAGCCTATTTTGATTAGGCCGATATGCCCCCAAGGGGGGCAGAAACCACTAGGCACCGGGGATTTTGTAAAAAATTTTTTTACAGATGGGGAGTGACCCCCTTGGACAAGGGTCGCTCCCATGGAGGGGAAAATTGTATTTAGGCCATTTCTGCCCCCTTTGGGGGCCGATCGGCCGATTTTTGCAACGCCAATCTGCCCCCAAGGGCGGCAGAAACCACTAGGCACCGGGGATTTTTGTTTTGGCGCCAATGTCACGCAGGGGGAGCGACCCTGTAGGCAAGGGTCGCTCCCGGGGGGATTTGGGGGGGTCAAATTTATTTTAGGCCGTTTCTGGCCCCCCTGAGGGTAGATCGGCCTATTGTTATTAGGCCGATCTGCCCCCAGGGGGGGCAGAAACCTCTAGGCGCCAGGGCAATTTTTTTTTGTGTTTTTTTTTTTTGTTTGTTTGTTTTTTTAGAGATGGGGAGTGACCCATTAGGCAAGGGTCGCTCCCCTGGGGGGCAAATTGTATTTAGACCATTTCTGCCCCCTTTGGGGGCAGATTGGCCGATTTTAGGTCAATCTGCCCCCAAGGGGGCAGGAACCACTAGGCACCGGGGATTTTTGTTTTGGCGCCAATGTCACGCAGGGGGAGCGACCCCGTAGGCAAGGGTCGCTCCCGGGGGGGGGGTTTGGGGGGTCAAATTCATTTTAGCCCATTTCTGTCCCCCCTGGGGGCAGATCTGCCTATTGTTATTAGGCCGATCTGCCCCTGGGGGGGCAGAAACCTCTAGGCTCCAGGGCAATTTTTTTTGTGTGTTTTTTTGTTTGTTTGTTTGTTTTTTAGAGATGGGGAGCGACCCATTAGGCAAGGGTCGCTCCCGGGGGAGGGGGTTGGAGGGAGGGTGGGGGGACAAATTTATTTTAGGCTATTTCTGCCCCCCCTGGGGCCGGCTGAGCTAGAGGCCAAAATCCACAGGTAGGCACTTTGCAAAAAACACCTCTGTTTTCTGTGAAAAAATGTGATGTGTCCACGTTGTGTTTTGGGCCATTTCCTTTCGTGGGCGCTAGCCCTACCCACACAAGTGAGGTACCATTTTTATCGAGAGACTTGGGGGAATGCTGGGTGGAAGGAAATTTGTGGCTCCGCTCAGATTCCAGAACTTTCTGTCACCGAAATGAGAGGAAAAAGTGTTTTTTGGGCCAAATTTTGATGTTGCAAAGGATTCTGGGTAACAGAACCTGGTCAGAGCCCCACAAGTCACCCTCTCTTGGATTTCCCTGGGTTTCTAGATTTTAAAAATGCGCTGGTTTGCTAGGTTTCCCTAGGTGCCGGCTGAGCTAGAGGCCAAAATCCACAGGTAGGCACTGTTTTCTATGAAAAAATTTGATGTGTCCACGTTGTGTTTTGGGCCATTTCCTTTCGTGGGCGCTAGCCCTACCCACACAAGTGAGGTACCATTTTTATCGAGAGACTTGGGGGAATGCTGGGTGGAAGGAAATTTGTGGCTCCGCTCAGATTCCAGAACTTTCTGTCACCGAAATGAGAGGAAAAAGTGTTTTTTGGGCCAAATTTTGATGTTGCAAAGGATTCTGGGTAACAGAACCTGGTCAGAGCCCCACAAGTCACCCTCTCTTGGATTTCCCTGGGTTTCTAGATTTTAAAAATGCGCTGGTTTGCTAGGTTTCCCTAGGTGCCGGCTGAGCTAGAGGCCAAAATCCACAGGTAGGCACTGTTTTCTATGAAAAAATTTGATGTGTCCACGTTGTGTTTTGGGCCATTTCCTTTCGTGGGTGCTAGGCCTACCCACACAAGTGAGGTACCATTTTTATCGGGGGACTTGGGGGAACGCTGGATGGAAGGAAATTTGTGGCTCCTCTCAGATTCCAGAACTTTCTGTTACCGAAATGTGAGGAAAATGTGTTTTTTTAGCCAAATTTTAAGGTTTGCAAAGGATTCTGGGTAACAGAACCTGGTCAGAGCCCCACATGTCACCCCATCTTGGATTCCCCTAGGTCTCTAGTTTTCAAAAATGCACAGGTTTGGTAGGTTTCCCTAGGTGCCGGCTGAGCTAGATGCCAAAATCTACAGGTAGGCACTTTGCAAAAAACACCTCTGTTTTCTGTCAAAAATTGTGATGTGTCCACGTTGTGTTTTGGGGAAATTCCTGTTGCGGGCGCTAGGCCTACCCACACAAGTGAGGTATCATTTTTATCGGGAGACTTGGGGGAACGCTGGGTTGAAGGAAATTTGTGGCTCCTCTCAGATTCCAGAACTTTCTGTCACCGAAATGTGAGGAAAATGTGTTTTTTTAGCCAAATTTTGAGGTTTGCAAAGGATTCTGGGTAACAGAACCTGGTCAGAGCCCCACAAGTCACCCCATCTTGGATTCCCCTAGGTCTCTAGTTTTAAAAAATGTACAGGTTTGGTAGGTTTCCCTAGGTGCCGGCTGAACTAGAGGCCAAAATCTGCAGGTAGGCACTTTGCAAAAAACACCTCTGTTTTCTTTAAAAAAATGTGATGTGTCCAAGTTGCGTTTTGGGGCATTTCCTGTCGCGGGCGCTAGGCCTACCCACACAAGTGAGGTATCATTTTTATCGGGAGACTTGGGGGAACGCTGGGTGGAAGGAAATTTGTGGCTCCTCTCTGATTCCAGAACTTTCTGTCATCAAAATTCGAGGAAAATGTTTTTTTTTAGCCAAATTTTGAGGTTTGCAAAGGATTCTGGGTAACAGAACCTGGTCAGAGCCCCACAAGTCACCCCATCTTGGATTCCCCTAGGTCTCTAATTTTCAAAAATGCACAGGTTTGGTAGGTTCCCTAGGTGACGGCTGCCGTGGAGGCCAAAATGTATAGGTAGGCACTTTGCAAAAGCCACCTCTGTTTTCTTTAAAAAAATGTGATGTGTGCACTTTGCGTTTTGGGGCGTTTCCTGTCGCAGGCGCTAGGCCTACCCACACAAGTCAGGTATCATTTTTATCGGGAGACTTGGGGGAACATAGATTACCAAAACAAGTGTTATTGCCCCTTGTCTTTCTCTACATTTTTTCCTTTCAAATATATGACAGTGTGTAAAAAAGACATCTATTTGAGAAATGCCCTGTAATTCACATGCTAGTATGGTCACCCCGGAACTCAGAGATGTGCAAATAACCACTGCTCCTCAACACCTTATCTTGTGCCCATTTTGGAAATACAAAGGTTTTCTTGATAGCTATTTTTCACTCTTTATATTTCAGCAAATGAATTGCTGTATACCCGGTATAGAATGAAAACACACTGCAGGGTGCAGCACATTTATTGGCTCTGGGTACCTAGGGTTCTTGATGAACCTACAAGTCCTATATATCCCCGCAACCAGAGGAGTCCAGCAGACATAACGGTATATTGCTTTCAAAAATCTGACATTGCAGGAAAAAGTTACAGAGTAAAACGTAGAGAAAAATTGCTGTTTTTTTACACCTCCATTTCAATATTTTTCTTTTTCAGTTGTTATTTTCTGTAGGAAACCCTTGTAGGATCTACACAAATGACCCCTTTCTGAATTCTGAATTTTGTCTGCTCTTCAGAAATGCGTAGGTTTCTGGGATCCAGCATTGGTTTCACGCCCATTTCTGTCACTGACTGGAAGGAGGCTGAAAGCACAATTTCTTTTAAAAAATGGGGTATGTCCCAGTAAAATGCCAAATTTGTGTTGAAAAATTGGGTTTTCTGATTCAAGTCTGCCTGTTCCTGAAAACTGGGAGGCTGGTGATTTTAGCACCGCAAACCCTTTGTTGATGCCATTTTCAGGGAAAAAATCACAAGCCTTCTTCTGCAGCCACTTTTTCCAATTTTTTTGAAAAAAACAAGATTTTCACTGTATTTTGGCTAATTTCTTGGCCTCCTTCAGGGGAACCCACAAGGTCTGGGTACCTCTAGAATCCCTAGGATGTTGGAAAAAAGGACACAAATTTGGCTTGGCTAGCTTATGTGGACAAAAAGTTATGAGGGCCTAAGCTCTAACTGCCCCAACTAGCCAAAAAAAGGCCTGGCACAGTAGGGGGAAAAGGCCTGGAAGCGAAGGGGTTAAGACAATGAGGAATCTTGGCTTTTGGATTGCCAATGATGGTAAGTAGAGCTTGATTATCAACAGAAATCCATGAAAATGTTCACAAGCCTATACCATGGGCAAACTTTTTTTTCAGGTTGTGAGTAAGCATGTTCTGTTTGGGACAAACATCTATTAGCATAGGCCAAAATCTGCTGTTGATAGATTCTCACCTTGAGTACGTTCCACAGGAGTGAAGACTGAGGCCATGAAGCGCACTCCCCACCTCCCTGTCAGTTGAAAGGGTCCAAGCCACAATTCATCCAATAGGGAAAATGAGAAGGGAGATAAAGAATAGGAGAATGCCCAAGGAAGAGTTAGCTGCACTTCAACCTATGGTTCATCAGCTTGCTGATCTCCCTGTAGTGAAAAACAAATTGTCATTAATATAATGCACTGTGAATATTTCCCCTGAAGTCTGTCCTCCAATTATGTGTGAAAATTCTGCAGTAAATACCTGTTCATTCTCCTTTTTCTTCATGTGGTACGATTAGACCAATAGGATACTCCAAATATGCTACAGAAATAAATCAAAATAAGGGGTCATTCTGAGCTTGTGATAACACAGCCTCATGTCTATGTCTCTATCTGCATGTGACTACAAGACATACCTAGAAACCTTATTAGTCTTCTTGTCACACTTCATGATCAATAGCAGCACCCTGTGAACTTAATAACTGAACATAACGTAAAAATAACTCAGGAAAAAGCATTATAAATAATGCCAGACCACAGCTAGTCCTATTTTCTAAAGAACTCAATTTAAAATTAATTGCAAATGCATTTTAATGCTTTCTATTCCTTTACTTTATAGTTCATCAACGTTACAACAAATTCAGATGACTGCAGTGCAAAGGAACATTCCAGAAATCGTCTTTAGAGTAGATAAGTATACACTATGATTATACCGTGCCTTTTGCACTAAGTGTGTTACCGGCAATTATGTTACTAGACTTTGATGCTTGTTATTTTCTTGTCTTGCTGGAATATATGAAAGGTGAGAATCCATCCAAGCACAATGCTCACTCAGGAGCTACTTCGAGGACATGAGATGTGATTAAGTAATCAGGTAAGTGTTTATGTTACAGGTCTTTAATAATTGTTTGTTTCCTTGTTTTACAGGATTTCACAGAAGAAAGTTCTAGGTTCTCTGAGAGAAATCCAGTTTCTCAGAATGCTCAGAATGCAGAACGTGGCAGAGTATTCAGGAAAAAGTCTCTGATTCATAGAAATTCACTTATGAGAACAGTGAGATGCTGAGAAAGGAGACAGCTGAGTGCCCAGGTGAACAAGGAAGTGACGCAATGCCAGGAATCAGTGGTTGGTAGACTAGAACAGCAAGCAGCTTCCTGACAGATGGTGTGCGTTTTAAGGACAGCGTGGAATGCCCTTTTTGATGACGATAAACCTCAGCCACACCATCAATGTGAGCGCAGCGCATAGACAGTTGCCAGCGAGCCCGACAGCCATAGAGCATTTGGGCATCCACTATGCTGTGCAAGGATATCGTCTAACCTGCCCGGGCTGGTACCAACAACAACCTCAGTGTGAAGCTTTGGGCTAAAGTATGCCATTTCAGTAACATTTTCAAGTTTGATCCTCTTGAAACTTCTCTCACATTCTTTGACCGTTGAAAAGAAACATTTTTCTTTGTTAACTCTCTTAATGGAGCACTAATAGTGGCAAAGTCGTGCATATACCTTGAGCAGTAGCTGGCCGTGCCAAAAAAGGAATGTACCATTGAAACATCTTGTGGGGGATCAGCATTTGACAGAGCTTGTACTTTTGCAGGATCAGGTGTCATACTCCCTCAGAAAAGATATGGCCAAAGAAATTGAAGGGCATATTTAAGAGCCTGCAGTGCCACCTTAGCATTGCCATACCGTCATTTTTTTACGCTAAGGTGGCACTAAAGTGGCTTTTTTACCAAGCCATATATACACAGTGGTGCAATGCACATTTTGCCTGAGCCAGGATAATGTATGCAAGGGGGGGGCATTCCATTGCTAGGATGCCTGCAAAAATGGTGCAGTGAAATTTAAAAGATTTCACTGCGCCATTTATGGTGTTATTTTAAATGCCTCCTCAGAGGAGGCGTTGAAATGATACTCCCATGGTAACTTATGGGCCTCTTTGCACTTTGCTGGACTAGTGTCAACATATTTGATGCTAGTGTAACAAAGCACCACAATAGCATCAAACATTTTGAAGCTATTGTGCTAACAACCGCCATGGTGCACCGTATTGTAAATACGGTGCAACCATGGTGTCGTTAGGTGCCGGTAGATGGGGAGCAAGAAAAGTGGCACATCATAGCTGATGCAGAACTTTTTCTTAAATATGGGCCATAGTTTTGTCTTGTAGAACTGCTCAAAATCAATCTTGCATCTTTGAGCAAACTACATACTTGTATGAGAGCTCTATCATGCTCCTTCTTTGTAGCCCCAAATACTAATATATCATCGCTATAATTGAACACATTCACAAAAAGCTGTATGATATGTCATTTGACATCTTGAAAAAGTTCTGCTGCCGATGACTCACCAAAACTAAGTCTTTTGTATCTAAACAAACCAACATGTGTAGAAAAGGTTGCAATGTATCTGCAACTTTCTTCTTCAATTTTGAACTGATGATAACCTTTATTTAAATAAAGGTGAGAAAAGATCTTTGCACCAATTCAATTGCATTATCATGTCAGCAATCTGTGGACCTGGCATCCTCCAGGTCCACAGATTGCTGACATTATAATGCAATTGGCTTGTTTGCCTGGTGCATGTCAATGCAGATGCGTACAGCTCCCTCACTGTCCTTTTTGGGCACTACCACTCAGGGATATACCCATGGTGTTGGACCAGTGGAACACTCAATAATGTCATGTTTAAGTAGTGATTCAAGTTCTTTTTCAACAGTTTTGTGTGAATGAAAAGCAATTAATCTATGTCTATAAGCAACAGGACAGAAAACCTCATTAATATGCAGTTTTATTTTCATAGTCTTAAGATTTCCTAAACCATGAAGTAACAAAGGAAACTGACTTACTATTTTGTGATAAGCATTCATGTTGTAAGTCACAAAAATCAGTCATAAATGAGCAGCCGTATTGAAACTGAGTAAACAGGCACTTGACGCTGTACCATGAAGCACATGGATCAGTGCTTGTACCTTCACTTTCTTATGTTTGTCTGTTACTACAAATGTACCTCGACTTTTTATGGGTGTGGATGCAGCCCAAGTATACACTTTGGCCTTCAATGGTGTAATGGAGACAGGTTCATTGTATTTCTCCTCAGGCATGATATTTATTGACACATCACTGTTGATAATGAAAAGTATTGAACATCCATTTATTTTTAGTGCAATCTTTGGACAGTGTTTGTATGATTTTGCTCCTTTGGCATGTCAACTTTTCTTTGATTGACATTTTTATTCACATGTGACCAGTCTAACATATGCAAATTTCCCTGAGATTAACAGTAGCATTGCACCATCACTGTCTTCACTTTCGCTTGATACTGAAATAGAAGAACTGCTTAACCATGATTTAGATGACCATCAACTTTGTTTAGTATCAATTTGCCTCAAATTATGTCACCCATTGCACTTGTGGACGTGCATGGAACATTGCTTCTGGAATGTTCTGGTGACCATTTTGTATTCACGCCACAACAGACTTACTTTTTCTTTCGCTTTACACACAACACAAAATGGTACTCTTTCTCACAGCCTTTACATATCTGTCCAATGGCGGGACGTTTACCTCATATGGAAATTAAAATCCACATCTAAAACATAACTTCTTTTTACGTGTAGACATCACTTTGTGTCCTTTGGTCTTTTGTTTTGGCTTGCTTTTCACACTCATGACTGATTTGCTCTGGTCACCTCTGCCTCCATGCCAGCAGCTTGTCTTTCAACATGCTCCTCAGTTCTGGCAGCCATAAACCATCGCTCCAGACTAAGAATTTCTCACAGCATTCATCATCTGAATTAATCTGACAAGCATCCATCAATACCACTAAGACCCATATCTGCTTTGTCATTAAATTCATTGAACTTACAGTGTTTCATCAGTGCATGGAGTCCTTCCACAAACTCAATGATGGATTCACCAACTTTTTCACGTTCTTTACTGAAAATGTATAGTTCCTAATTGATATTTGGTACTGGATTGAACTTGTGATTCAAAGTGTCCTTAATCTGACAGTACATGAATTCTTCATCAGTTCTCTGCATTTTCTTTACAATTTCTTTCACACCATCACTAGCAATATTTTTGAGATAGTTGGTCATCTTTCTGTTATCGGTCTCTTCAAGAACATCAATGAAATCCCCAAATATCTCAATGCAAGCAGTCCATCTATCACAAGTATTCTGCTTTTTGGTGGTATCAAAAGTTGGTAATGGTTTCAGGAAGATGGCACCATTGTGAACTAGTTTGGGCTTTGCTGATGTTGACAGCTCCCTGACTGTTTGATTATCATGGTTATGCAAACTTTCTCAAAAGTCTTTTGACGTTTGGGCCTCAGAATCGTCTTTAACATTCTACATTTTCTCTCTTAGCTGTCATCATC